>NW_006408535.1:11220582-11272244 GCF_000296735.1 Chrysochloris asiatica | reverse complement strand
TCAATTCCTACTTTGTTGAGTGTTTTTATCAGGAATGGATATTGGATTTTGTCAAATGCCTTTTCTGCATCAATCAATATGATCATGTGGTTCTTTTCCTTTTTCTTATTTATATGGTGGATTATGTTGATTGTTTTTCTAGTGTTGAACCATCCTTGCATCCCTTTTATGAAACCCACTTGATCATGATGTTTTTTTTTTTTTTTTTTAATGCTGTTGGATTCTGTTGGCTAGGATTTTGTTGAGAAAAACCTATGTTCATGAGGGATATTGGTCTGCAGTTTTCTTTTTTAGTGATGTCCTTCCCTGGTTTTGGTATGTGGTTTATGCTTGCTTCATATAAAGTATTAGGAAATTTTCTATCCTCTTCTATATTCTGGAATAATTTGAGTCGAATTGGTGACAGTTCTTCCCTGAATGTTTGTTAGAACTCACCCGTGAAGCCATCCGGGCATGGACTTCTATTTGTGGGGAGTTTTTTGATGACCTGACCAATTTAATATTTTGTTAGGGGTTTGTTCAATCTTTCTACTTCATTCTGAGTAAGTTTAGGTAGGTCATGTTTTTCTAGAAATATATCCATCTCTTGTAAGTTTTTGAATTTGTTGGAGGCATAGTATTCTGTTATTTTCCTTTTGATTTCATTTGGTTCTGTTGTGACATTGCCCACATGGTTTCTAATGCATGTTATTTGTGTCCTCTCCCTCTTTTCTTTTGTTAGTTTTGCCAATGATTTGACAATTTTATTAATCCTTTCAAAGAACCAGCTTCTTGTCCTATTGATTCTTTCTATAATTTTTCTGTATTCTATCACATTTATTTCTGCTTTTATCTTTATTATTTCCTTTCTTTTGGTGACTGTAGGTTCCCTCTGCTGGTCTGCTTCCAATTGTTGGAGATGCTGCATTAATATGTTAATTTTTTATTCTTTCCTTTTTTGGGATGTGTGCATTTATTGCGATAAATTTTCCTCTCAGCACTGCTTTCACGGTGTCCAAAAGATTTTGGTATTTTACATTTTCATTCTCCTTTGTTTCTAGGAACTTTGTGAATTCATGTTTAATTTCTTCTTTTACCTAGTCACTTTTAAGCAGGGTGTTGTTCTCTTTCCATGTTGTTGATTTATAGTTTTATAGCATTGTGGTCTGAGAAGATGCTCTGTAGAATTTTGATGTTTGTAAATTTATAGAGGCTTGCTTTATGACGTAACACATGATCAATTCTGGAAAATGTTCCATGGGCACTGGAGAAGAATGTATATTGTGCTGTTGTTGGTGTGAATGCTCTGTACACATCTATGGGGTCAAGTTGGTTGTGTTGTTTAGTTCCTTTGTAACTTTGTGGAGTTTCTTTCTGGTTGTTCTGTCCCTTTTTGAAAGTGGCATGTTAAAATTTCCCACTATAATTGTAGATTTATCTATTTCTTTCTTCATTTCTAGTAAGGTTTGCTTCATGTATCTTGGTGCTCTTTCATTGGGAACATAGATATTTATTATGATTATGTCGTCTTGCTCAATTGACCCTTTGGTCATGAGATAGTGTCCTTTTTTTGTCTTTTATGCTTGTTTTTATCTTAAAGTTTACTTTGTTGGAGATTAGTATTGCCACTCCTACTTGTTTATTGTTGCAATTATCTTGGTAATTTTTTCCCTGTCCTCTTTTAGTCTGTTTTTGTCTTTGTGTTTAAGATGTGTCTCTTGCAGGAAAGCATATTGAAGGGTCTTGTTTTCTTATCCATTCTGCCACTCTCTGTCTCTTCACTGGTTCATTCAATCCATTGAGACTCCATGTAATTATTGATGTTGTTGTTAAGTGCCGTCGAGTCGGTTCCGACCCATAGCGACCCTGTACAGGGTTTCCAAGGCTATAAATCTTTATGGGAGCAGAAAGCCTCATCTTTCTCCCATGGAGCAGCTGGTAGTTTCGAACTGCTGACCTTGCGGTTCGCAGCCCAATTCGTAACCACTACGCTACCAGAGCTCTCCTGTAATTATCGATAAGTATGAATTAATTGCTGCCATTATGTTACTTTTTTGGTAGTGCTGTTCATTCTTTTGTTCTGCATGCCTTCTTGTGTTGGGTTTGTGTTTTTTGTGCTATTTCTTGTTGGTTTCGTTTTAGTTTTCATGTGAGCTTGTTCTTGTTTGGAAGTTCATTTTCATGGTTAGTTGTGAAGTATTTACTTTCTTTGGGGTTACCTTAAAGTCTACTAACTTTTCTCTCCCTTTAAGAGAATCCTTTGTATCCTATAATTTACGTGACTTCCTCATCATCTGGATCTCTGTTGCTGCATTTGTCCTTTCTTTGACATTGATATAATTTTGATCTTTGGTTGACCTCCCAGCTCCCTTGAGTTCATTGTTATAGTATTGTTCTGTTCTGGACTCTGTTGACTGAGTTCCAGGTGGTTTTGCCACACCTATCAATCTCTGGTTGTTGTCTATTCTTGTTGGTTTTCAGTCCATGGAACTCCCTTTAGGATGTTTTGAAGTGCTGGGTTGGTTTTGATAAAATCTCTCAGATTTCTGTTTTTTGTGGAATGTCTTGATTGCATCATTGTATTTGATTGGGATAGTTTTTCTGGATAGACGATTCTTGGTTGGCAGTTTTTTTCTTGTAGGATTTTATATGTCTCTCCATTGCCGTCTTGCCTGCATGGTTTGTTCTGAATAGTCAGAGCTTAATCTGATTTGCTTGCCTTTATAAGTCACATTTCTCTTCTCCCTGGCTACTTTAATATTCTCTCCTTGTCTTTGATTTTGGAGAGCTTGATTATTATATGTCTTGGTGACTTTCATTTGGGGTCTATCATTCCTGGGTTATGTTTGGCTTCTTGAATGTTTATCTTCTCATCTTTCAAGATGTTAGGGAAATATTCTCCAAAAGCTCTTCCACTCTCTCCTCTGTGGACTTCTTTAATTCTTCCTGTTCCAGAATGCCAATAATTCTTAAGTTGTTCCTCTTCATATTATCCAGCATGAATCGTAGACTCTCTTCAGAGTTTTTAAATCTTTTTTTCAGCTTGTTCTTCTATCTTAGCAGTATTGAGAGATTTGTCTTCCAGATTGCTAGTTCTGGCTTCCATCTTTCTATTCTGCTCCTTTCCCCTTTCAGTGTATTGTCCATTTCTGGTATCTTATTATTAAGCATCTGGACCACTTTTTGAAGGTTTTGAATTGTTCCCAGTGCTGTATCAATCTTATTTGCTTGTTCTTGTAGTACTTTCCTGACTTCTTCCTTGTTTTCCTCACCCCTTTTTGGAGCATTTGAATTTGTTTCCATATCATTCTTCTGAATTCCTTCTCAGGCAATTCTAAAACTTGCTCTTCCTCTTCTAGAAAGCCCTTGTCTGTCTCCAACTCATTTGCCTCAGCTACTCTCTTCTGTTTTTTGACATGTTTTGATATAATTTGTTGTTTCTAATAGTTATGTGCTTATTATTATTATTATTATTTAATGCTTTAGTGGATGTTTGTTGGTGTTTGTTATTAGGCTTATTGGGTGTCTCCTGGTGAATGTGATCAGGAGATAGGCTTCTCTTTTTGCATGTAATGCTTAGCAGGTGTTGTTGGCTCTTGTCTCAGTGGTGGAATATTATAGGGTATGCTTATAGCTTGGCTCTATGGCCATGACTGCTGTCTCTTCTTGGTAATATAGGGAGAAAAAGCTCCCACCTTCAGGAAAGATATGTGATCAAAAGGACCAAAAGCAGAAGTAATAAAAATGCAGAGAAAAATACCACCACTTTGAAACAGAAATAAAGCTGTGGTCGACTGTCCCATGTTACACAGATAGTGTGGGTGCAAGGAAGAAGCCTCCAGCAGTGGGGGAGGGTGTCTGCTCACTCAGGTCCTTCTTCTAGTCACTACAGTAGAGGTGCACAGGTAGATATTGAGAAGTTAATGCAAGAAAGATTGCCCACTGTTTTTGTGCGTGTGCACAGTGAAATTCTCAAGATGGTTGAGTCCTTTTATGTTGGGGTTTTACAGACTGTATTATAAGGGTCCTGGACACGGAGTTCAGGTAGCGCAGCAGTCACAAATGGGGCCGCGAACCACAAGGTCAGCAATGAGTTGGAGACAGACAAGGGCTTTCTAGAAGAGGAAGAGCAAGTTTTGGAATTGCCTGAGAAAGAATTCAGAAGAATGATATGGAAACAAATTCAAGGTCAGCAGCTGGAAACCACTAGCCACTCCAAGGGAGAAAGGTGATGCGCTCTGCTCCTGCAAAGACCCACAACCCCGGAAACCCTGCACATGGCTGCCTGGAGTCAGAATCAACTCCAAGGTGCACAGCCACCAAGGGTGTTGCACAAATCAATCTTAGGGCTGTATCTCTGCTGCTGATGTCATTAATGGCCACCAAGCTCCTTCTCTCTGTACCGTGGGGAAGCTGCAGGGTCAGGGCTGTTTTTAGGGGGTGCACATTCACTTGCCTGATGGCGTCCTGGCTGAGCAAAGGAAGATGTGGGAGAAATGTGTAGAGTCTCCTGCGCCTCTTTTTGTAAGTGTCTCTGAGCTGCTTTTAGAGCTGGTTCACTGAGCCAGAATGGCTATAGCCCCACCCTCTAAACTCTGCCAGGGCGGGGTGGCCACACAGGAACTCCTGTCTTCAGATTCCTAACTTGCAGTATTTTCCTTAATATAGTGATTTTATTTTACTTGCAAGTACAGGGAAACTAACGTCCTGGACCTTATGGTAGATCTGGAGCTCTGGAATTGTTCTGTGAGCGCTTCCTGCGTGAGATCCCAGACCCTCTAGCATGGAGACTTTCTCTACTGCCTCAAAAACAGGAAGTCCTTGGCTGTCTTTTGAATCTTGGTTTCCCTTGCTTACCATTGTGAAATAGACACTTGAGGTGGGGAAGGAGGAATAGCCATAAACATCACAATAGAAAGCTTGTAAGCCCATCTTCAGCCTATAAATGATTGGAATACCTTAAAGGGGGCTAGAAATTGCCCAGTGAAAGAGACCTTCTGTGGAGTTTGTGTATTGCATAAGACCATAGGTGGAAACCAGAATCCCATCCAGAATTGTCTGAGGTGGGAAATTTTCACTGGAAAGGACAACTTGACC
The DNA here is from genome assembly GCF_000296735.1 of Chrysochloris asiatica. Lineage (NCBI taxonomy): Eukaryota > Metazoa > Chordata > Mammalia > Afrosoricida > Chrysochloridae > Chrysochloris > Chrysochloris asiatica. Next base: position 11,267,168 of record NW_006408535.1, on the reverse strand, counting down.
AGCCTAGAGCGGCTGGAAGAACAGAAGAAACTTCATGAACAAAGACCAGCAGGAAAAATCAGAAACAATAATGGCAGTATGGTTGCTTGCTACAAGAACACGTAAGCTGTTCACCCAGGAGCCATCAAGGCAAGTGGTTGGGTCCCCTCAGAGCAAACTCCCTTCCAAAACTAAGACTCAAGGGGAATACACAAGCACGCATGTGGTCAGGCTGGTGACCACCTTGGTCACCGTTAAGGGGAAGAGGTAGAAAAAACAACAATGAAGTTGGGAGCTACGTCTGACCACATTCAATAGACTCCTGTGGACCTGGGTGGAGACCTTGATGGCTAGCAGTTACAGCAAGATCCCAGGACTCCTGGGCCCAGAGGCAGTGACATGCCCATAGATGGTTAGAGCGGAGAATAAAGTGTCCAGCTGATATGAAGTGAGTGGAGATGCACAACAACACCCATACTTGTACCCACTTGACCTGGCTTCGATGGCTGGATGATCAGAACTCGACTAGAAGAAGAAAGAAGAGGGAAGGGAAAAAAAAGAGTAACCTACTACAATTTAATGAACTTTACCTATACATATGGATGTAGTATCTCAAAAAAGGGAACAAATCTTTACAGCAAGGATCACTCCTACCCCCTTGGTACACAGGGTTGACAGGGATAGACTACTTAAACATTGGCTACCCAAAATGGAGTGGGGGATGGCTATAAAGGCAAGAAGTGACTGGCTTACAAGCTTTCAAGAGGGAGCCTAGTTCCAGATGGGGTAGGGGTTGGTAGAATCGCCACTGAATGATTTCCAATCTTTTGGGACCAGGCTGGTGAAAGGAAATGGGGATAGGACTCTTGTGGTACAATAGTGGATAATTGCCCACAGGACTGACTGTGAGGGTCGGAAATGTAGAGGTAGATGTTTTTTGACAAAAGGAGGGGAGTGATTGATTTTGCAGCCCAGAAGCAGAGGTCCCTGGGACCATCAAGTGAGAAGAGTAGATAGCGTGACCCTACCCAGAGAGCCAGTGACACCAGGCATGGAGACAGAGATGATGACGTGGACAGATGGAGTGGCTGGGGACATGGGACTCAGGGAGGGAGAAGGGCTGTGTGCTGACAGCTGGGGGGTGGGGTGGGCCTGTGGGGTGTATCCTTTGGTTATTTAATGATGCGTGGAGGGGATTGTAATCATTGCAATGAAATGAAATATGATAGAATGAGTGTAAAACTGATGTTCTCCCATGTAAACCCACATAATTTACAATAAAAACTTAAGAAGAAAAAAAAAAGGAAGTACCCCCATACATGGAAGTGTCCCCATTCAATGATGATGGCCAATCTTGCCACTTTGAAAGTGTGTTGCTCTCCGCAGTCCTGCCAGCAATGAAATAGCATACATGAGTGTCCTGAAAGGGTTCACTATGCTGCTTCCAAGTCTACCATTCCAGGGCTTATATCTGTAATTTTCCCAATTCTGCTTACCATGACGAGTCTCCCAAATTGTAAACATTTTGGACTGTTTCTATTTCACTTCATCAGCTGTGTCAAAACTGGTTTAAAGCCCTACATTAGAAGGCAAATATGAGTTACACTGTTGTTCTTGTTGGTAAGTGCCATCAAGTCTGTTCTGACTCATAGCAACTCTGTATAGAGTTTCTGAAGAGAAGCTGGTGTGTTTGAATCATCAACCTCACAGTTCAAACTGGCCTTGTGGTCCAGTGCATTATCCTGCAGTGCCACACCAGGACTCCTAGCAACAACATGAATTGTACTCCTGGTGTGGCACTGTAGAATCAGCATTGGACTTCGAACCCCAAGGTCAGCAGTTCAGACCCACAAGTTCTCCTTGGAAATCCATAGAGGGTCACTGTGTGTTGGAAGAGGCATGACAGCATTTAACAACAACATAAGTTGTTCATAAGTTAGATGCTCTTAACATGGGGACATCTGTATCTCATTATTTGACATTTCACAATTATGTCAATAACAGAAATCTACTATCTGATGGTGCATTACTGACGTATGTCTTGCAATAATGAATCCTGAGATATGGGATGTGAAAGTAATACTGACTGTGATGATAAAGGCTATGTGTCAACTTGGCTTGACCATGATCATAAGTGGTTTGGCAGTTATGCAATGAAGTAATTTTACAGTTAAGTAATGATGTGCTTTGGCAGTTATGCAGTGATGTAACTTGGCAATTATGCAATGATGTATTTATCTTCCATTTTATAATCTAATGTGGTCATCTTCAATTTTTACATAAATGTTGATTTTCACATAACAAATTGGTCTTTGGAAGCTGACTATATTAGTAAATGAAGAATAGGCATAATTCATAAAGAAGTTAAAAAAAATATGGACATAGAAAAAACTTGTTCAACAGATAATGTGTGGTATTTTTAAATGGTTTAATGCAAGAGTTCACTATTTCTAATCTTTTAACACCCATGGTGTACTGTATTGGTGATGGTGTTGTCCATCAGTCAACCCCAGATAAATCTTTTTCAGTTTCTAGTGAACCAACCCCAAATTAAATTGACTATATTCTCAATATTAAGGAAACCTGGTGGCACAGTGGTTGAGCACTTGGCTGTTGACCAAAAAGCTGACAGTTCAAGTTCACCAGCAGCTCTTTAGGAGAAAGCTGTAGCAGTCTGTTTCTATACATATTACAGCCTTGGAGATACTTTGGGGCAATCTATGCTGTCCTGTAGGGTCACTATGAGTCAGAACTGACTAAATAGCTATAGGTTTGGTCTGGGTATTTTCAATATTTTCTAAATCACCTTGTTGCAAAAATCTGAAATAGAAATAAAATACATAGTTGTAGTGTATTTTGTATTTATTATTTTGGGAGGATAGAAGTAAGGAGTTAGGGTTAGGACTATGACTATGCCTAGACTAGGCCTAGGATTTCTTTTGGTGTTAGGATTATGGTCAGGATTTGGGTTAGTTTTAGGGGTAGGGACTTGTCTGGGGCTAGGAGTAAAGCTTTGTCTAGCTTCAGAGTTGTTGTTAAGTACTGTGGAGTCAGTTCCGACTCATAGTGACCCTGCACAGGGTTTTCGAGGCTGCAAGTCTTTACATGAGCAGAAAGCCTCATCTTTCTCCTGCGGAACAGCTGGTAGTTTCGAACTGCCGACCTTGAGGTTAGCAGTCAGATTTGTAACCACTATGCTACCACTATGCTCCTTAGCTTCAGGGTTACAGTTAGGTAATTTATTTTACTGTTTTCTTGAATTCTACTTAGTTTCTTCATCATCTTCAAGTTCTATAGCTATCTTATTCCCTCTTTTTACTTTATATATTTTTGTTGTTGTGAACTGGTATCTCTGATTCTCTATTTTCATTCTTGTAGGTTTGTTTTACTTTGAGTACTTTTATATCTAGGTTGAGTTCTGGGTGATAGTGTCATGTATATTAATCTCAGGTTGATAGTGTCATGTATATTAATCAAATAACTCCCTTTACTATATTTTATAGGGTTAGTGTGGTTTTTACAAATTATTTTAATTTCTATTTATCTGGAAAGTCCTAATTTCACTTTCATATTTGATGGATAGTTTTGCTGGGTACATGATTCTAGGTAATTTTTTTTCTTTCATAATTTTATACATGTTACCGCATTGTCTTCTTGTCTGCCTGATTTCTGCTTATAAATTAGAGCTTAGTCTTATTAGATGTCCTTGTTCTGAGCTGCTCTTAGGATTCTTTCCTTGTCTTTGGTTTTGAAATTTTGATTATAGTATGTCTTGGTGATTTTCTTTTGGGGTCTGTCCTGTTTGGGATTTGTTCAGCTTCTTGAATGGCTATCTATTTGTCTTGATAATGCTAGGGAAGTTTTCTTCCAAAAACTCTTTAACAATTTTCTCTATCATTTTTGTCTTTTCCTGTTCTGGAATTTCAATCACAAGTAAGTTATTCCTCTTGATCGTGTTCCACATACATCTTAGGTTTTCTTTGGATATTTTTGTTCTTTTTTCTGATTATTACTGTAGCAAATGAATATTGAGAGCTGTATCTTCAAACTCATGAATTTGGCCTTCCCTTGATTCAATTCTGTTTCTTTGCCCTTTCAATGTAATATCCATTTCTGAAGTCTTAGTAGTAATCGTCTGGCTTTTTCATTTCCAGAGTTGTATGATTTCCAATTTTTCTTGTATTTTGTCAGTTTGTTCTTAATAGTGTTTTCTTGAATTCTTCTAAAGTTTTATCTATGTTTTCCTTGGTTTCATCTGAAGTTTTCTTGATCATTCTCTCAATCGTTTGAAGGTGCTTAAATAGCGTTCTTTTAAATTCCTTATCAAGTAGTTCTGATACCCTTTCTGGCTTTATATTTTCTGACTATATTTTGGTCACTTATTTGAGACACTCTGTTTTCTTTCTTCATGTAATTGGAAACTGTCTGTTTTCGCCAAGACATTATGGTGTCATTGTATTTATATTTAACTGATGATTGTATATTGGTGTATTCTACCTCACCACCTATCTCTTGGTGGATGTTATAGAGACAGGAAGTGTAAAAGCAGTTCTGTCTTCATGGTGTGTTTAGCATAGTTTAAGGTGGGCTCACATACTTCCAGATGTGGGTGTGATCTGCTCAGTGTCCTACTCCAGGCAGAGTGAGGCTGCACAGGAGAGGGTGCCACTGGCTGCTGGACTGGCCACTTCCCTGGCTACTAGATGGCACAGGGAACAAGGGAGAAACACAATCCCTTTGCTGCCAAGCTCCAACAATGTACTGTGCTTCCAGGCTGCTATATCGGCAGCTATCGCAAAAGCTCAAGATGGCTATGCCCATCCAGGCCAGCTGACAATCCATTTAAAAAATTTCTCTCTGCTCATTTTCAGGTTCTTCTTCCAGTTGGCACTCAATCCGCCTCTCTGTCCTGTTCTCCAAAGCTCAGAGTTCTGGGATCACCATCTATATCTGTTTCACTTGGTCTCCCATGTCCTTATTGCAGAGGGTCTGTTCAGTATGTCTGTCTGCTGCACTGTCTTGCTCCAGAAATCCTCACTAGAAAAGTTTTTGACTGATCCTTTCTCTAATCTTTCTAATTTTTTAAGGTTAATTTAGTTTAAATACAAACTGAGTCAAGTGTTGCAATATAAAATACTTTTGATATATTTTATCCATTTTTCTAGTCACTTGATAATAATATTGCACAGCTTGCTATAGTGATTCTGAAAATCATACCATTTGAAAGGATAGGATAACTCAATTATATGCCAAATATATTTCTTATGCAGAAAGGAATTTATGTTTAATAATTATGTTGTTGCTATTGTCAAGCGTCACTGAGTTGGTTCTGACATGTAGCAATCCTGTATAAGGTTTCTAAGGAAGGATTGGTGGATTTGAACCCCAGATTTTGCAGTTAGCAGTTCAGGGCTTTTCCTACAGTGTTATTCCAGGACTCCTTACAATTATGGTAATCCATAAATAATTATTCAAGTAGTAGCTTGTAGAAATGCTATTATTAAATGATATTTTCTAAAAACAACAACATAGCATTAAAAACTTCTATATATAAAGTCTGCATATAAAATAATCTGAATTCTTTCCAAGAAGCAAATCCTGAATCATATTGGTTGAATCAACACCATTATTACTTTTGGAAACAGCTGCTTATGAAATTCGCTCCCAATTAACCTTATAGACAAATGAAAAGCCATCTTGTAAGAACAAATACGTTTATATCTGTAAATATGTAAATTCTTCAGCATTTCTACAATGAAGAAATAAATCATTTTCAATCTATATTTATAGATCAGAGTTGGGAGCAATTTCTCTATCCTTTACAAATAGCCTTGACTGCCTACTCTGAGTTCAAAACTGCCTTAAAACGTGTCATTTTTTTTGTATACAAAAGGCATTCTAAAATTGTATTATGCAGTTATTGTGCTGAAAGAATGACCCTTGCCTTGCTTTGTTTACTGAATGTCAAATTTTCATTTGTATTACAGCTGTGTACCATAGCAGTTTCGGTTTTGTATGAAGGGCAACTAATGCACAAAACAGTCAAACCACAGAGCAGTAATTAGTCTGGAAAAGATCAAAGTGTGCTCTTCTAAATCCAGCCAATTTGCTCTGGGTGTGCAAAACCAATAGTCTTTCTTTTGCTAAGGTCTCTTATTAATTTTTGCTTTCGTTTGTTGCAGAGCAGCTGCTTTACTGTCAATCCAACATCCTGCTTTTTAAAAAAATCCATTTTGATGCCACAAATGCAATTTCAATGGGTTTAGGAATAATAATCAGCTTTTCCCCCCACCCCACTTCCAGGTGATAGAAACTTGAAAGTTTTCAGCATCTGTAAAGTGAAAGAAAACAACATCAGACATAGCACTGTTTGGATTTGTTGCTCTAGAAAATGTTGAAGGAGAGTGATCTGTAAATATTTCTGCTTTTAGTGCCTTAAATCAAATATGTCCCTACCACTATATGTCAATTGTTCCATTTGCTTCTTAATGTGAGTTCTTTCTAGTTTTATGGTCAACATTCTGGCCTTTCATAGAAAAAATACTTAATGATCCATAATATTAATTAAATTGAATCTGCTTTGCAGAAAAAATATATTAAACTAATAGTTTGCATGTTGCAGGATGAAACTGTAAAGTGTGTAGTATCACTTGCAGTTTGCTTGATGTAATTATTATTTCTGAGTGAGTATGGAAGTGATAGTTGAAGATGAATAAATGTTATCAGAGTAGGTAAGTGAATAAAACTTGTGAAGGAGAAAGGGCACAATATCACCATTTAAAAAATTAAATATGATCCTTGGAAGATACATTTTAAGTGTGGTGTGTATATTTCTCTCCCTCTCCATTGTGCCATCTTTTTCTGATTAATATGCTCTCTAATAAAGAGTTGTTGTTGTTGTTAAGTTCTGTGGAGTCGGTTCTGACTCATAGTGACCCTACACTGGGTTTCCGAGGTGCAAATCATTACGGGAGCAGAAAACCTCATCTTTCTCCCACGGAACAGGTGGTAGTTTTGAACAGCTGACCTTGAGGTTAGCAGCCCGATTCGTAACCACTACGCTACCAGTAGAGAGAGGAATAACTGGTTACTTTATTGATTTCTATTAATATGACGTTTTTTTTTATCATTGTTATCTTCAACTCTGCTAAACTACTATGTATATATATATATATATATATATATATATATATTTGTGTGTGTGTGTGTGTGTATTTCTGGTGTGCGTGATGCTGTAGGATAAACATTACACTGCTAACCACAAGGTCAGTGGTTTGGCAGTTCAAACCCACCAGCTGCTCCTCGGAAACCCTATACAAGGTCGCTATGAGGTGAAACTGACTAAACTTAATAACACAGCATATATATACATAAATTTCTTTACTTAAGCAAGGATTGCTAATATGTACTAACCAAGTGAATATATTTTTCTGTTTGATGTTGCAACAACTTTCCTGACTTAACAAACCAATTAAATTTGATTCTAAGTTATAGTCCATTCCAAATGTGTGTCAAATCTTTGTTTTTTACCACTATCACTAGCTAAGTAGACAACAAAATACATTCAAGCAAAAAAAAAAGTGTAATGATACACAGAATTAGCATAATGAAGAGAAGCACATACAGATAATTTACAATAATTGATTCACAAATAAATGTGTAATGTTCATAAAACCACCAAGTAGGTTGGTTCTGGAAGCATTTTCAACTGAATAGGAATTTACTGCTTTTGAAAAGTGATGAAATGATCCGTGAGGAAGCTAAGTTATCTCTTCATACAACAGGTACAAATCAGGTACTACTTCCTGATTTTATTCTCAACTTACCGTGACGTAAGGAGACCTGGTGCTGCAGTGTATTAAGTGTTGGGCTGCTAACTGAAAAGTCAGCAGTTTGAAACCACCAGCAGCTCTTGGGAAGAAAGATGAAGCTAGGAGCCCTTGTACTCTCTTGCAATGAGTGGAAATTGACATGATGACGGTGAGCGAACCAGGACCTCCTAAATGAACATGAGCTTCAGGGCTCTTCATTCTTTCATAATATTTGTTGTTGTTGTTAGGTGTCATCGAGTTGGTTCCAATTCTAGCGACCCTATACACAACAGAAAGAAACACTGCCTGGTCCTGCACCAACCTCACAATTGATGTGACCCTTGAGCCCATTGCTGTTGACACTGTGTCACCCATCTCGTTGGGAATCTTCCTCTTTTTTGAGGATTCTCCACTTTACCTAGCATGATATCCTTTTCCAGGAACTGGTTCCTCCTGACAACATGGCCAAAGTATGAGAGATAAAGTCTCTCATACAAGTCCTGGCTTACAAGGAACATTCTGTTTGTACTTCTTTCAACACAGATTTGTTTATTTTCCATCAATCAATGATAATTTTAAGATTCTTCTCCAACACAGTAACTCAAATGCACCAATTATTCTTTATTCATTGTCCAACTTTCACATGCATATGAAGCGATTGAAAATACCATGGCTTGGGCCAGGCTCATCTTAGTCCTTAAACTGACATCTTTATTCTTGAACACTTTTTCTTGTATACCAGATTTGCCTAATGCAATATGTTGTTTGATTTCTTAACTGATGCTTCCTTGAGTGTTGATAATGGATCAGAACAAAATGAAGTCATTGAAAACATCAAGCTTATCTTCATTTATCTTGATGTTATTTATTGGTCCAGTGGTGAGGATTTCTTGTTTTCTTTACATTGAAGTGAAACTCATACTGAAGGCTCTAGTCTTTGATATTCATCAGGACGTATTTTAAGTCCTCTTCACTTTCAGCAAGCAAAGTTATATTATCTGCAAAGTTATAATCCTGATGCCACATTCTACTTAACATAATTCAGTTTCTCAGATTGAATAAATATGGTAAAAGAATACAACCCAGGTACACATCTTTTCTGATTTTAAACTATTCACTGTATGCTGGTTCTGTTCTTTGTGTGAGTTCCTCCTGAGCACAACTGAATGTTGGGAAATACTGATTATCTGCAGTTTTGTCCATAGCTTGTCATAATCCACACAGTCAATAACTTTTGCATATTCAGTAAAGCTCAGGTAAACATCTTTCTGGAATTGTTTGCTTTCAGCTAAGATCCATCTGAGGTCAGCAATGACTTCCTTCATTCCATGTCTGCATCTGAAACTGACTTGAACCTTTGGAAGTTCCCTGTCAATGTACTGTTGAAGCGTTTTTTGAATTATCCTTAGCAAAAATTTTACTTTAATATGATTTAAATGATATTGTCCAATGATTTCCACATTCCATAGGGTCACTTCTCTTCGGAATGGGCATAAATATGGATCTCTTCCAAACAGTTGGCCAGGTAATGGCCTTCCAAATTTCTTGGCACACTGCTGCATCAATTTGTTGAAAAATTTCAATTTGTATTCCATTAATTCCCAGACCCTTGTTCTTTGCTAATGCCTTCAATGCACCTTGGACTTCTTCATTCAGTACCATTGACTATGCTACCTCTTGAAATGTCTGAATGGTGATCCTTTCTTTTTGGTACCATGACTCTGCGTATTCCTTCCATTTCCTTTTGATGCTTTTGGCATCTTTAAATGTTTTGTCCACAGAATCCTTCAATGTTTCAAGTCGAGGCTTGAATTTTTTCTGCAGTTCTTTCAGTTTGAGAAATACTGAGTGTGTTCTTTCTTTTTAGTTTTTTAACTCCAGGTGTTTGTATATTTCATTATAATGCTTGACTTGTCTTCTTAAGCTGTTTAGCTCTTTTGAAATTTTCTGTTTAGCTCTTTTGCCTCCTTGTTTCTTCCATTTACTTTAGCATCTCTACTCTGGAGAGCAAGTTTCAGAGTCTATTCTGTCATCCATTTTGGTGTTTTCTGTTTTTCTTATCTTCTTAATGACCTTTTCTTACTTCTTGTATGATGTTCTCTTTTATTTGGAAAATTAATCGAGATATTTAATAGACACTGCAAACCACAATTTCATCTGAATATAAATGTATGCACATGTTTCCAATGAATTATCTACAGTTATCACAAACAGCAACAAGGACCTTAGAGCTATGTTAGAAATATGTATTACTGGAATTTAATTCTAACAATTTCATTTGCTGTCAAGAGAATACCGTCCATTTCCAATCAGTGTCACAATCTAAGAGAACTTGGAGGGTGTGGGATCAAGGAGTAGTCCAGAGTGGTAAACACAGGAGACAGCACACAGGTGGTAGACAGAAGTTCAGCTCTCCAGGAAATCAAAATCAGATGCATTATTACAGCTAAAGACAAGGAAAAGCCTATGGCTTCTTAAAAATGACGTTTCTGCCAATACCATGCAAGTGTTACCGAGAGATGTGTCACAAGTCAACGGACTTCAAAGGTTAGCAGAAGCTACATTTTCAGATAGATCATTTCTATGGCAAACTAGGCAACCCTTTCCATTGAAGAGTCAGCAGTGAATTAGCGTAGTCTGGAAGCTCAATGTTGGATTTGCAAATGCACTTTATTTTACAGAAATTCAACATTATAAACAGGAGGCACCTCCCACCCCACTGCCCCCCGGCTGGGTGCAGACCCTGCTCTGCAGTGTGAGCAGCGATGCGGCCTTACTGCTTTGGAGTGAGATTCAGAGCGATGACGATCTGCCTGCACTATGCCTTGCCTACCCCGCACGCACATGCGCCTGTCCGCTGCAGCAGGCCACCAGAGTCTGTCTGAGCCTAGCCTGGGGCTGGACCAGTTATATGTACCCAGCCCAGGTCATCTTCCTCTTTCTTCTTCTTGGTTGGTTTTGATGGTAGGGCTATAGGAACATTTGGTAGAAGGACTGTTTCGGGTCCACTGATTTCCAGCAAATTCTTGTCTAGTTCCTCCTGTTCTAGTTCGTTTAATTCTGCCATGAGTTCATCCTCGACAAACTCTTCTCCAAACCCTGCAGATTTTGAAATGCTGTTGAGATTTCCTCTGCAAGCTCCTGCTGAAGCAATGTCCTGCATCAACTCATCGACTTTATCGATGTCCATGTTGTCTTGAGCAGCCTTCATGGTCTTGGCGGCATAACCCATGTTCTTGAGCACCTCGGTATTGATATTGGCATTCTTCAGGGCTTCCCATTGGAACTTGATAGTTGATAGTCTGCCATCAATCTATGCCAGTTGCTTCTCACACCTCTTCTTGTGTTTGAGTGCCTGGAGGGCAGCGCGTTTGTTTTTGGCTGCTGTCAGCTCCTGCTTGGTCTTCTTCTCTTGGAACGCCTGCTTCTTGCTTAGCATCTCCTCCGTGTCCCACAGCCGCTGGATGGCCCTTTGGGGGGTCACGCCGCCCTCGCCTGCCCGGAACAGCTTCCCGAACACCGACATAGTTGTTGTTCGCAGTGCCAGTCTATGCTGTCCGTTCTGGCTCCGTTCAGCTCCTCTCAGCTCCGGCGCCCGCTTCCGTCCTGCGGCTTCCTGCAGCCGTCTCAGGCCTCTCCGCCGCCTCCACCCCGCAGTTGGGCTCCTTGTATGACATTCTTGATGTCATCCCACGACTCTTCTGGTCTTTGGTCAATTTTGAGGTGATCTCTAAATTTAGGTGGGGTATGTTCAAGTTCATGTTTTGGCTCTCATGGACTTGTTTTAATTTTCTTCAGTTTCAGGCTGAGCTTGCTTATGAATTGGCAATTGATGCTCTGATCCATACTCTGCCTCTGGCCTTGTTTTGGCTGATGATATTGAGCTTTTCCAACATCACTTCCCACAGATGTAGTCAATTTGATTCCTGTGTATTCTATCTGATAAGGACCATAAGTATGTGTTTTATGTTTTTTTTTTTTTTTTAAAGGTATTTGCAATGAATAAGTCATTGGTCTTGTAAAATACTATCATGTGATCTCCAGCATCATTGGTAATACCAAGGCCATATTTGTTCAGTACAGATTCTTCCTCTTTGTTTCCATATTTCACATTCCAACCACCAATAATTATGAATGCATCTTGAGTGCATGTTTGATCAGTTTCATACTGAAGAAGTTGGTACGTTGTACTTGACAAAATTAAGTATTATAATGAAATGTGTAAAGACCTGGAGTTAGAAAACAAAAAGGGAAGACACACTCAGAATTTCTCTAGCTGAATGAACAGAAGCAAAATTTCAAGCTTTGACTTGCAATATTCAAGGTTTCCATGGGAAAAATATTAAATGATATTGCTGTTGTTAAGTGACATCAAGTCAGTTCTGACTCATAGGGACCGTGTACAGGGTTTCTAAGAAGTGACTGGTAAATAATGTAGAAAGCATTAAAAGAAGATTGAAGGAATACACAGTATATCAAAAAGAAATGATCATTCTTTAACCAATTCAAGAGGTAGTAGTATATGATCAAGAACTGAAGGAAGAAGTCCAAACGTCACTTGAAGGCATTGGTGGAAAATAAGGCTGCAGAAATTCACAGAATATACATTGAAATGCTTTAACAAACTGATGCAGATCAGGAAGCGCTCAATTATCTATGCTCCCTGACCAACTGATTGGAAGCAATCCATATTTGTGCTTCTTCAAAGAAAGGTGATCCAAGAGAATGTGGAATCCATCAAATAGTATCATTAATGTCACATGCAAGTACAAGTTTGTTGAAGATAATTTAAAAATGGTTGCAACAATACATCTATAGGGAACTGTCAGAAATTCAAGCAAGATTCAGAAGATGATATGGAACTAGTCATATCATTGCTGACATCAGATGTACTGTGGCTGAAAGTAGAGGATACCAGAAATGTGTTCACTTGTGCTTTATAGACTATGCAAAGTCTTTAAACTGTGTGGATCATAACAAACTATGGGTAACATTGCAAAGAATGGGTATTCAAGAACAAGTCCTTGTGCTCATGAGTAACCTGCAATAGACCAGGAGTCAGTTGTTAGAATTGAACAAAGGGATAATGAATGGTTTAAAAGCACGAAACGTGTATGCCAGGGTTGTATCCTTTCACTGAATTTACTTAATCTGTATGATGAGCAAATAATCTGAAAAACTGGATTATATGAAGAAGAGCATGGCATCAGGCTAAGAGGCAGACTCACTAATAACTCATAATATTCAGATGACACAACCTTGCTTACTGGACGCAAACAGGACTTAAAATTCTTACTGATTAAGATCAAAGACTGCAGTCTTTAGTACGGATTCCATCTTAGTGTAAAGAAAACAAAAACCCTCACAACTGGGCCAATAAATAACATCATGATAAATGAAGAAAATATTGAAGTTATCAAAAACATTATTTTGTTTGGATCCGCTGTCAACACTAATGGGAAAAACAGTCAAGAAATCAAACGACTTATTACACTAGGCAAATCTGCAGCACAAGACCTCCTTCAAGTGTTCAAGAGCAAAAATATCAGGAAGATCATAGAAGAATTGATGCATTTGAGTTATGGTGTTGGAGGAGAATATTGAAAGTGCCATGGGCTGCCAAAAGAACCAACTTCTTGCAATCCAGGGTTACTATGAGGCAGAACTGACTCAATGCATTCACATGCATATGTTGCTGTTTTTAGGTGCTATCGAGTTGGTACTGACTCATAGCGACCCTATGCACAACAGAATGAAACACTGCCTGATCCTGGGCCAACCTCACTACTGTTGCCACGCTTGAGTCCATCGATGCTGCCACTTGGCCAATCAATCTCGTTGGGGGCCTTCTCCTTTTCTCAGACCCGCCTTCTCCAGTGACATATCCTGAAAATATGTCTGAAGTGAGAAATGAAGTCTGGCCATCTTGGCCTCCAAGGAGCACTCTGGCTGCACTTCTTCCAAAACGGATCTATTGGTTCTTTTGGCAGCCCATGGCACTCTCAATATTCTCCTCCAACACCATAACTCAAAAGCATCAATTCTTCTACAGTCTTCCTTACTCCTGTCTAGCTTTTGCATGCATATGAGGTTATTGAAAATACCATGGCTAGGGTCAGGTGCACCTACTAAGGTGACATTTTTGCTCTTCAACACTTTAAAAAAGGTCTTGTGCAGCAGATTTGCCTAATACATCATTTGATTTCTTGACCGCTGCTTCCATGCATATGAGGCTATTGAAAATGTCATGGCTTGGATCAGGCACATCTTAGCAAAAATCTATATATTTGAGTTATAGTGTTGGAGCAGAATATTGAAAGTACCATAGACTGCCAGAAGAATGAAGCCAGAGAACAACCAAATCTGTTTTGGTAGAAGTACATTCATGCTCCTTCAAAGTCAAGATGGTGAAATTAGTCTCTCATAGTTCATACATGGTATCAGAGGGGACCAGTCCCTGGAGAAAAAAATGCCACACTTGGCAAAATGGAGGGTCAGTGAAAAAAAAAAAAGAGAGAGAGAAAAGAGAAGTATGAGAGATGAAGGAAACCTGCCAGTATTATGAACTAGGATTATGAACTAGGCTGCTAGCTGGACAGTCAGTAATTCTTATCTATCAGTTGCTCTGAAGGAAAAAGATAAGGCTTTCTGCTCCTGTAAAGATTTACAGTCTCAGAAATCCTATAAAACATCACTATAAGTCAGAACCAACTTAGTGGCACACAACCACCATAACCAGATATCCAGGGTCATTATGAGTTAGAACTAACTCAATGGACTTAAAAACAACAAACAGCATATCTGTCTATCTATGTACCGATGTATCAATCTATCTATTGTGGCCAAGGTGGTCAATTGGTCACTGGGGTCCATGGTTTAATGGATATGAATATATTGCTAGTATTTTTATCTGACAGATTATACAAGGAGTACAATTTCTTAAATTTTATTTTGCTTTCATTATTAGTTATCATCATTCTGTAGTTTCTTTAAAGAGATCTTTTTTAAGTCTGAGGGCTAGTTTACTTAAAAATAGATAATGTAGCCTGTTGTGGTTAGGTGTCATCGAGTTGCTACTGATTCATAGTGACCCTATGCACAACAGAATCAGACACTGTCTGGGCCTGAACCAACCTCACAACTGTTGCTGCATTAGAGCCCATCGCTGTTGTCATTGTGCCGATTCATCTCATTGGAGGTCTTTCTTTTTTGCTCCGATCCTCCATTTTACCAAACCTGATATCCTTCTCCAGGGACTGGTCTCTCCTGACAATATGTCCAAAGTATGGGAGATGAAGTCTGGCCATCCTGGTTTCCAGATAGAATTCTGGTGGTACTTCTTCCAACACAGATCTGTTTGTTCTTTTGGCAGTACATGGTACTTCCAATATTCTCCAACACCATAGTTCAAATGAATCAATTCTTCCATGGTCTTCTTTATTCACTGTCCAACTTTCTCATGCATATGAGGTTATTGAAAACATCATGCCTTGGGTCAGGCACACCTTAGTTCTCAAACTGACATCTTTGCTCTTCAACATGTTAAACAGGTCTTGGGCAGCAGAGTTGTCCAATGTAATATGTCATTTGATTTCTTGACTGTATGCTGAGCAAATATTTCAAGAAGCTGGATTATGTGGAGAATATTGTGGCATCAGGATAGGAGAAAGACTCACTAACAACCTGTGATATGCAGATAATACAACCTTGCTTGCAGAAAGCGAAGACAGCTTAAAATACTTACTGATGATAAAGATCAAAGATCACAAATTTGATATGGGTTGCACCTCTATGTAAAGAAAGCAAAAATCCTCACCACTGGAACAACACATAACATCATAATAAATGGAGAAAAGATTGAGGTTGTCAAAGACTTCATTTTGCTTGGCTCAGCCATAAACATGCATGGATGCAGCAGTCACGAAATCAAAGGGCATATTGCATTGGGCAAATATGCTGCACAAGACCTCTGTAAAGTGTTCAAGAGCAAAGATATCAGTTTAAGGACTAAGGTGCTTAGTATTCAAGTCATGATATTTTCAATAATCTCATATGCATCTGAAAGTTGGACAGTGAATAAGAAAGACCATAGAAGAATTAATGCATTTGAGTTATGGTGTTAGAGGAGAATATTGGAAATACCATGGACTGCCAAAAGAACAAATAGAACTGTGTTGGACGAAGTACAGCCAGAATGGTCCTTGGCGCTAAGATTGCCAGTGTTTATCTCTCATATTTCAGACATATTATCAGGAGGGACCAGTCTCTGGAGAAGGATATCATGCTTGGTAAGGTAGCAGGTCAGAGCAAAAGAGGAAGACTCCCAATGAAATAGATTGGCACAGTGGCAGCAGCAATGGTCTCAAGCATAATAATGACTGTGAGCTTGGCACAGGGCCAGGTGGTGTTTCTCTTTGAATCGGTACCAATTTGATGGCACCTAACAACAACAACAACAAAAACCAAACCCCACTACATGGGGTTTCTAAGACTGTAAATCATTACAGAAACAGCCTCATCTTTTCTCCTGCCAAGCGGCTCGTGTATTTGAACTGCTGACCTTAGGGGTAGCAGCCCTGTTAGGCAGGTAGAATAGAGAAAGGAAGAGGGTCTCAAATCAGTCTCAGTATAGCCTATCTCAGCAGAAACAAGCCCACCTCAGCAATGAGGAATTTCTGAGAACAGGGGTACGTGAGAGGGGAAACTGCTATGAGGGGGAAATAAAGTTCATCAGTAGTAATAAAACCTGAAAAACAAGATTCAAGGAAGCTCTATTTTAGACTAATTCCCCAGATATACGCAAAAAATTGGACTGGCCTCAGCAATAAGGAGACCCTGTGTGGTGTTATAGGATAAGCACAAGATCACAACGTTGGTTTGAACCACAAGGTAGGCAGTTCAAACTCACCAGACTCTACTTGGAAACCATATGCTAAGTTGCTATGAGTCAAAAGTGGCTCAATGGCACTTAACAACAACAGCAACAGGGGGTAAAAAGGGTACTGTTGTAAAGGGAAAGAAAATTAGTCAGTCATGAGACAGGAGAACAAGACCCAGAGTCAACATACTTAGACAAATTCCCCATATTAGCTACTCAGACACTTGAACCTGGAGTGTAGATCAAGCCCCTGAAAGAATGATATATAAAGGAAACCCAAATTGTATTCGGGAATCTTCTTCAATTGTGAGGTGGAAGCCAGTCTTATTTCTCTGTAAGAACACCTATGCTTCATAAATTCTACCTATCTTTATCTGTATGAGCCTCTTGTCTTTCTAACCTCTTGCATGGGGTAAGTACGTTGTATCTTCTCAGTTCTTTAGAAGAACAGTAGCACTCCGTTCCAGGGACATTTCAACAATGGCAGCCTGGCTGCCTAAAATTAAATTTTAAAGTAAGATATTGAATCAACTAAGTTATATTTTAATTCAGGAAGCATTTAATGAACATTTATCATAGCACTGTGTTGTTGCTGCTGGTAGGTGCCATGGAGTGGTCCCAAATTATGGCGACCCTATGTACAAGAGAATGAAACACTGTCTGGTCCTGAGCCATCCTCACAGTCCTTTCTGTGTTTGTGCTCATTGTTGCCATCACTATGTAAATCCATTTTGTGGAGGGGATCCCCCTTCCCCACTGACCTTCTACTTCACCAACCACGATGTCCTTCTCCAGGCACTGGTCCTTCCTGATAACATGTCCAAAGTACCTGAGACAAAGTCTCCCCATCCTCACTTGCAAGGTACATTCTGGCTGTACTTCAAAGACAGACCTGCTTGTTCTTCTGCCAGCCCATGGTATACTCAACATTCTTCACTAACACTCTAATCCAATAACTAAAAGGCATCAATTTTTCTTTGATCTGCCTTATTTATTATCAACTTTTGCATACATATGAGGTGGTTGAAAACACCATGGCCTGGAGTCAGGTTCTTTGATTTCTTGACAGCTACTTTCATTGACATTGACTGTGGACTCAAGTAAAATGAAATCCTTGACAAATCAAGGTTGTGTCATCTGCATATTGTTGGTGTTAAGTGCTGTCAAGTTGGTTCTGACACATATTGACCCTGTGTAGGGTTTCTAAGGAATGACTGATGGTATAAATCACTTATGTTTGGCAGTGCAGTGATTGTTCTACAGTGCCACATCAGGACTCCACATCTGCATATTAAGGATTGTTTATGAGTCTTCTTCCAATCCTGATGCCATGTTCTTCTTCATATAATCCGGCTTCTCTGATAACTTGCTCAGCATACAGATTAAGTAAGTATGGGGAAAGATACAACCCTGATACACACGTTTCCTGATTTTAAATCATTCAATGTTCCCCTATTCTGATCATAAAACTGCCTCTTGGTCTATGTACAAATTCCTCATAAATATAATTAAGGGTTCTGGAATCCCATTCTTTGCAGTGTTATCCATAATTTATGATTCACACAGTTGAATGCTTTGCATAGTCAATGAAATATTGTTATTTTTGCTAGGTGCCATGAAGTTGGTTCTGACTCACAGAGATCTTATACACAATAGAATGAAACTTTGCCATGTCCTGTGCCTACCTCACAATTGTTGCTGCGTTTGAGCCCATTGCTGCTGACACTGTGCCAATCCATCTCATTGGAGGTCTTCCTCTTTTTCGTTGACCCTACATCTTACCAAGCATGATATACTTCTCCAGGAGCTGGCCCCTCCAGATAATATGTCAGAAGTATGAGAGACAAAGGCTGGCCATTCTGGCTTCTAAGGAGCATTCTGGATATACTTCTTCCAACACAGATATGTTTGTTCTTTTGGCAGTCCATGGTACTTTTAATATTCTCCTTCAACACTGTAACTGAAAAGATCAAATCTTCTGTGGTATTCCATATTCATTGACCAAATTTCACATGCAGATGAGGCAACTGAAAATACCACGGTTTAGGTCAGGCATACCTTAGTACAAACTGACACCTCACGTTTGCTCTTGAACACTTTTTAGAGGTCTGGTCCACTAGATTTGCCCAATGCAATACATCATTTGATTTCTTGACTGCTGCTTCCATGTGTTGATGGTTGATCTGAGCAAAATGAAATCTTTGGCAACTTCAATTTCTCTATTCATTAGTGAAGCATAGGCAAACATCTTTCTGATATTCTCTGCTTTCAGTCAAGATCAATCTGATACAACAATGATATCCCTTGTTCTACATCCTCTTTTAAATCTGGCTTGATTTTCTGGCAGTGCTTGGTCAATGTGCTGATGTAACCATTTAAAAATTGTCTTTAGCAAAATTTTACTTTTGTGTGATATGAATATTGTTAGTTTCCACATTCTATTGGATCACTTGTCTTTGGATGAGTTTTTCTTATGGCTCTCTTCCAGTCGCTTGGTCTAAATTTCTTGGTATAGATGAGAGCTGCATCTGTTTGTTGAAACATCCATCAATTCCTGGAGGCTTGTTTTCCACCAATGCCTTCAACGTTGTTTGGATTTCTTCTTTGAACACCATCTTTCTTTTTTAAAAAAGTTTTATTGTGAGTTGAGAGAAAGTTTACAAGGCAGATTATCAGTTTTATATTCAACAAATTGTATACCTTGTTTCATTACAATGATTATAATTCACTCCATGTACCATTATTTAACAGTATTTCTATTCACTTTAGCTGTATTTTTTGAAACACTCAGGTATAGATAATAATGTACCCCACCAAAGGACACATTCTGCAAGTCTGCCTCCTGGCTGCCAGCTCTCAGTCCCTTTCTTTCCACAAATCTAGAGTCCTCAGCTGCTTCCTCTCTCCATGTTTCCATCTCTGGTATTGTTACTTCTCTGGATAAAGTCTCACATTGCGCTTGTGCTCTTCTCCCTTGATGGTCCTAAGGTCCTTTGTTTCTGAACTGTAAGATTAACTACTCCCCTGTTTTTGTTACAAAACTTCTACCTTTACAATTGTGACAGTTGCAATTAGTCATGATAACAATTACTCACTATTGAATCATAAGAATATTATCCCCAGCTCTTTTTACCAGACCCATCTAGGTAAGATGAAAACTATTCAGTGGGGACTTTATTTTCCCCTGCACACTGTTAAACTTACCTCTGTCTTGAAAACTTCTAAGACAGTCACTTCATGCCTTTATCACCCCCTCATTTTAGGTAGCCAATGTCTAAGTTGCCTGTCCCTATCTATCCTGTATACAAAGGGGATAGGATTGATACTTCATGTGAAGACTCCTTCCCTCTCTGATGGTATTTAGAGTTACTACCTCCATGAGTGTAGGTCAAGTTCATCAAATTGTAGCAATTTACCTTCATTTCCTTTATCTAAAATTCTTTTTCATTTTTTATCTTTCTCTAGTTGAGTTCTGATTATCAAGCCATCGAGGCTAGGTCTAATGGGTACTATCTGCAAGTTTAGGTGTTCTTGTGTGTCTCCTCTCACTTTGTATCAGCTGGATGCTTCACTCTCAGCTCTAGCCCTCTGTGGCTATGTCCTTGTCCATGGGCTCAAGTGTCCCCAGGTTTTACCACACTTTTGACCAACCAGCCCTTCCTCTTGTCGCTTTCATCTCCAGGCCAATGGGAGTCTATGGAACGTGGTTGAACTCAGCCCATTTCTTCATTGTTGACTTTCCCCCTCTTCCACTCACCAGTAGACCACTGTAGTTGTCAGCAAGTTTACATGCTGTTTATATGCTCCCTTTGAGTTTCAGTCTTAGAGGGGAATTTGTCCTGAAGGAACTTGATTACCTGCCTTGATGGCTTCCTGGAGAACAGCCAGTCATACTGCCATTTTTGTTTTGGGTTTTTCCTGTTGATCTGTCTTTGAAGATGTATTTTCTGTCGCTCTAGCTGGTATGGTTCCAGGCTGGTATGCCATCTTTCTTTCTTTCTTTTTTTTTTTTTAATAGTATATTTCTCATGAAATGTTTGAGTGTCATTCAATTCTTTTTGACATTATGGCTTTGTATATTCCTTCCATCTTCTTTTGATTCTTCTTGTGTGATTCAATATTTTGTCCATCATTACTGCAACTTATTGTTGTTAGGTGCAATCTAGTTGGTCCCAACTTATAGTGACACTATGCACAATAGAACAAAACACTGCCCACTCCTGCACTGTCTCACAATTGTTATTACACTTGAGCCCAGTGTTAGTACTACTGTATCAATCCATCTTGTGGTGTGTGGGGGATAGTTTCCTCTTTTTTGCTGATCTTCCATTTTACAAAGTGTGGTGTTCTTCTTCAGGAACTGACCCCTTCTGATAACATAGCAGAAGTATGGGGGACAAAGTCTTGCCATCCTAGCTTCAAATGAGCATTTTGGCTATATACACTTTATCCAACATAGATTTGTTTGTTCTTCTGGAAATCATCAAAAGAAGATGGAAGGGATACACAGAGTCACTGTACCAAAAAGAAATGGTCAGTGTTCAACCATTTCAAGAGGTACCATATAATCAAGAGCCAATGATACTGAAGAAAGAAATCCAAGCTGCATTGAAGTCATTGGCAAAGAACAAGGATCTGGGAATTGATGGCTTACAAATTGAAATCTCTTAACAAACTGATGTGGGACTGAACACACTCACCTCATCTATGTCAAAAAATTTGGAAGACAGCTATCTGAGGAAGAGATCCTTATTTGTAACCATTACAAAGAGAGGTGACCTAACAATGTGGAAATCATTGGGCAATATCATTAATATTACATGCAAGTAAATTTTGCTACAGATAATTTAAAAATGGCTGTAACAGTACATTGACATGGAATTGCAAAAAGATCAAACTAGATTCAGATGAGGATGTGGAATGAGGAATATCATTGCTGATGTCAGATGGATTTTGGCTGAAAGCAGAGAATATCAGAATGATGTTTACCTGTGTTTTATTGACTACACAAAGGCTTTTTATTGTGCATATAATGACAAACTATGGACAACATTGCAGAGAATCAATAATCTGGAACACTTAATTGTGCTCATGAGGAACCTGTACATAGAACAAGAAGCAGTTATTCAAACAGAACAGGGAACATAGAATGGTTTAAAATTATGAAAGGTGTGTACCAGGGTTGTATTCTTTCACCATACTTATTCAATCTGTATCCTGAGCAAATAATTCAAGAAGTTGGAGTATATGAAGAAAAATGCATCAGGATTAGAGGAAGACTCATTAACAACTTGCAATATGCAGATAATACAGCCTTGCTTGCTGAAAGGGAAGATGACTTAGAATATTTACTGATGAAGATCAAAGACTACAGCTTTCCATATGAGTTGCACCTCAATGTAAAGAAAACAAAAATCCTCACCACTGTACCAATAAATAGCATCATGATAAATTAAGAAAGGAGTGAAGTTGTCAAAGACTTCATTTTACTTGAATCAACCATCAACACTCATGGAAGCAGCAATCAAGAAATCACATGATTTGCATTAGGCAACTCTGCTGCACAAGACCCCTTTAAAGTGTTCAAGAGTAAAGATGTCAGTTTGAGGACTAATATATACCTGACCCAAGTCATGATATTTTAATCACTTCATATGCATGTGAAAGTTGGACAATAAATATGGACTACCATAGAAGAATTAATGCATTTGATCTTTTGTGTTAAAGAAGAATATTAGAAGTACCATTGATTGCTGAAAACCAAACATATCTGTGTCAGAAGAAGTTCATCCAGAATGCTTCTTAAAAGTCAGGATGGCCAGACTTGGTCTCTCATGCTTTGGATATATTTTCAGGAGGGACCAGTCCCTGGAGAAAGATATCATGCTTGGCCAAGAGGAGGGTCAGCGAAAAAGAGGAAGATCCCAAATGAGATGGATTGGCACAGTGTCAGCAACCATGGGCTCAAGTGTAGCAATGATTTTAAGGTTGGCACAGGACTGGGCAGTGTTTTGTTCTGTTAAACATAAGGTCTCTATGAGGTGGTATTGACTAAATGGCACTTAATAAGAATGACAGCTACAATATATTCAAGGTCATTTTTGGCTTTCATGAACTTGTTTTAATTTTCTTCATGTTCAACCTGAACTTGCATATGAGCAATTGATGGTCTGTTCCAGTCTGACCCTGGTCTTGTATTGGCTGATGATATTGAGCTTTTCCACTATCTCTTCCCACAGTTGTAGTCAATTTGATTCCTTTATATTCAATCTAATGAGGTCAATTTGTATAGTGACCTTTTATGCTGTTTGAAAAGGTGATTGCATTGATTAAGTTGTTAGTTTTATAAAATTCTGTCTTGTGATCACCAATATAATTTCTGTCAGCAACATTTTCCAATGACTGTTCCTTTCTTTCTGTTTCCAACTTTTGCATTCCAATCACCACTAATTATCGATTCATCTGATTGCATGTTTAGTATAAGTAGGTAGAATTCTTCCATTTCATCATCACTGACTTTGTTGTTTTTAAAATGCTGTCATGTTGGTGCCAACTCATAGCGACCTTGTTTAGCGTTTTCAAGGAGTAGCTGGTGAAACCGCTGACTTGATGCTTCAAACCAACCTTGTGATCCAATGCTAGTGATGATGAAATAGAAGAGGTTGGTTGGTAAATTTGAGCAATAGTAGTATGAACTTGTCTTCCTTGTAGGCATACAATCATAGCATTGTACTTCATGATGGATATTGAAATGTTCTTTTTTACTATGAATTTGATACCATTCTTCTTTGATGTTTTGTTCTTTGCATAGTAAATCATATGATTTTCTGATTCAAGATGGTCAATAGCAGTCCATTTCAGTCCACTAATGCATAGGATATTGATCTTTTTATGTTCCACTTCATTTTTGACAACATCTAATTTTCCTAGATTCATACCTTGTACATTCCATGTTCTGATTATTGATGGAAGATTACAGCTTGTAGCCCATCAGCAAAGGAAGGTTATGACAGCTTTGCTCCATTCACTTCATTATGTTCAACTCTACTTTGAGTTGAAAGTCTCAGCTCCTCCCCAGTCATATTTTGAGTATTTGTCAATTGAGGGCTTCATCTTCCAACACTATCTCTGATTATGTTCTGCTGATATTCATGAGGTATTCAGAGCTAATCCTTCACAAGGATTCTGTGCATAATAATTGACAGGGTTTCAGTGGCTAGTCCTTTTGTGGCACTGTGGGATAAAGCACTGGACTGCAAGGTTGGTTTGAAACACAAAGTTGGCGGTTCAAACTCACCAGCTACATCTTGGAAACCCTACACAGGATCACTGTGAGTGAGAACTGATTCCATGGCACTTAACAACGATTTTTTAAAAGTTGTGTGCCTCTTCTTCCTTGTCTGTCTTAGTCTGGGCTTTCTACAAAAACCTGCCCACCATGGGTAACTGTGTTGTTATTTAAAATGCCAATGGCATAGTTTCCAGTATCATAGCAACATGAAAGCCAATACAACAAACTGATAGATGAGTGGTGTGTTGAAACTCGAGGCTTGAGGTTTTCTTCAGTTGTTTGAGCTTGAGAAATACCAAGCACGTTCTTATGTTTTGAGTGTCTAACTCCAAGCCTTTGCACATTTCATATAAAACTTTACTTTTGTTTTCTAAAACCACCCTTTAAAATCTTCTGATCAATTTTTTACTATATAATTTTGCTTTAGCTACACTATGTTCAAGAGAAAATTTCGAGTCTTCTTTGATATCCATTTTGATTTTTTCTTTTATTCTTGTCTTTTTAATGATCTTTTGCTTTTTTTATGTGTTTGATGTTATCAAGCAACTTGTCTGATATTTAGTCATTAGTGTTCAATGTGTCAAATCTGTTCTTGAGACAGTTTCTGAATTCAGGTAGGATATACTCCAAGTCGCTGTTAACTTTGGAGTCCTAGTGTAGTGTTGTGGGTTAATGCGCTTGACTGCAAGTTTGGTTTGAACCACAAGATCAGTGGTCCAAGTTCACCAGCTGCTTCTCAGAAACCCTATACAGGGTTGCTATGAGTTGGAACCTAGTCAACTGCACTTAACAACAGCATCATACTCCAGGTCACACATTGGTTCTGGGGTCTTTTGTATCATCAAAACCTTATTTTCCAACTGCTGAGCCCTTTTCATTTCCAACTTTTACGTTTCAATCAACATTAACATCAATACATCTTGATTGCATGTTTGAGGGTACAAATCATGAAAATCTTCAACTTCTTCATTTTTGGATTAGTGGTTCATTTAGTACAAAATACATTAAAAATAAAATTAATACCACTAATCTAAAAATAGCACTATTAAATGAACATGGACCTTAAAATATGGAAACTATAGCTCAGTGAAGTTTAAGGGACTTGTCCAAATGCTATACAGCTAATTGTTTTAGAACGTAGACACAATCCAGCTCAATTTATAATTCCATCCATAGTTTTCTCCATTTAACCATAAGCACTGAGCTACTAACTGTAATGTTGGTGGTTCAAACCCACCAACCACTCCTCAGAAGCTCTATGCAGGGATGATACGAGTTGGAACGACTCAACAGCACTTAACAACAGCAACAACTGCAAAAGAATAAAATATGGTCTCCCTTGTCTTAAAGTTCTTTGCAACTGCATGCAAGGGTAGGATATATCCATGAAATAATTACAGAATAGCAAAAGTAAGACCAAGTGAATGAGGAATATTTCAGCTAAGGAGTAGTTTGGTAGGTCAAAAAGGTGAGAAATCACAGGCTAGAGGATATGGAAATTTTATTAGGAACAACTTGGTAAATAGTTCTGACAGATAAATAGGCTTACAAAATGTTTCTTTGGTTCCCAAAGTGCACTTTGGCTTTGTCCACATTCACTAGTGTCTTTCTTTCTCTTTTATTTCTTTTTTGTTTTACTACTCTGTCATACTGGCCAATAGGACACATGCATCTAATTGCAGCAAATTCTTATACATTCCAAGTTACCCCCACAAAAACAGGTTACCATGGTAACCAAACAAAAAGGGACTAGAAAACAGAAGCAAAGTATTTACTTAATGTCTGATGGGCTCTCTGCACGATTTTCATTAGACCCGTTGCTGGCTTTCTTTTAGGCTTGGGTACCAGTCATTGCTTAATTCTTCAGCTGTTAGAAGATTGAAAATTTGTCAAGCCTTTTATATAGAAAATTGCACTGAGCAGTAAAGTCATAGTTATTGATGTTTTACTATATAAGTGTTATTTAGAAATGTTGATTTATTACGTTTATTACATGCTAGGAATTAACCTAGAAGCTCTGCAGCTCTTCCAGAGAGAACAGAGGCATCTATTTGATGATGTTAAATAAAGTCTTTTAAGAATGTTAAAGAAGGGAGGGTGGTAGCAAATCAGAAATAATTAAAAAAACATGCCATTTACTTTTGCCATATACTTAGTGTAGTAAAATGCACACTAACCAGTTGGTATATAGAGACCTTATTGTTCATTATCTTATGTATAAAGTCTTTAACTAATAGAATATTTAATTGATTAATACATTCTGCCATACTTTTGTTAGTTTTAATCCTTTGGTGAAAGAAGATTTTGATGATGAAACAGAAAACCATCTAGACTCATAAAATGCAACTGTCATTTCCTGAATTGGGGAATGGAACTCACTATACTATTGTCTTTGTACCTCTTTGAAGTGCAAAAACGTTGGACTTCAAAGGAAGTCCTGGAGGATGGCATCTGCAGCTTATGACAAACTCTGGAGGTGTAGATGAATACGCAAGGGGCTTGTCACTAGGTGGTGGATTTGTTAGGAATCTTAGCATAATTGGCTTTCTTTGTTTTAAATTAGTGAGAAAACTTGGCAATTAAAATGTGAACAACAAATTACTTCACCTGACACTTTCAAAAACTCACACTTTTTGTGCTGGTATATCTTGCTGAAAAATGATTTGACAAATGTTACTTGTATGAGAAGAAAACGTAACTGTATGCTATTGGTAGGTAGGAGCGGAAAACCTATTCTAAAAAGGAAGAGATCTGCTGACTATTGCTCCCCTGTGATGTGGGCCCAGCCATGTGAATTTGCTGTATTGAGCCAAAGTATCTTCTTTGCATCTTTCTAGGGCAGTTCTCTCTGCCTAGCAGCTGAATGTGGTATTTCCCATTAATGGAGGGATTTCCTTTGCAGGAGTTAAGTCAACACAATGACAAGTTACTTCTGCTCTTGGATCATAAGGGGAAAAAAAAGATACTTTTTCATATTAAGAATGCTTTTTTATAACAGCAATAACAACAACAATAAAAACAATATCAAAACATAGAAGATAATGCTCATTATGTATGAGTGTTAATGTTGCTGTTAAGTGCCTTTGAATCAGTTTTAACTCACAGCAACCCCGTGTAGGGTTTCTGATGGACGACTGATGGATTTGAACTGCTAACCTTGTGGTTAGTAGTCAAGTACTTGTCCTAAAAGGTCACATGCCTTGAATGTGATGTATGCTATTTTTGTACTTTGGAACAAGTATCTAGTCTTTTTGCCTTCTGAATTGGCCTAGGAATATGCGGGATGATAGTGTAGCCTCACCAGTATTAGGAACTTCTTGCTACCAGTGTGATCATAGAAGAAGGATTAGTCAGTGTGGTAACTCATTCCTACCTGGGATACTTGTATGGCCCAAACTCCTATTTCAGTTATTCTTTGGGAAAGAGATGGTAGGATTCAGTGCATTTTAAGAGTCAGGATCCACCTAACCAGAGATGGAGGCAGAAGGTGATGGCATGTTGAGATAGAGCAGCTGAGGACTCTAGAGTCATGAAAAGAGAAAGGTTTTGTGCTGGCTTGAAAAATGTGTCGTTGGTTGTTTAAAGATTATATAAAAAAAAAAAAATTAGGAGAAAAGAGAGAGTGAGAGTTAGGATCCAACAAGAACAAGAATCATTGAATTTAAACCAAAGAAGAGGAATTCTATATTAATGATGACAAACTTCACTATGAGAAGAGTTGGTAGCTAAATTCTGCATTAAGAATTTCTTGTAAGAGAGTATTAAAATAATCTCATAAATAGTACTTTACTAAAGTTAAGTAAATTGAATTGGGAGAGTAATTCATCCTGTGTCTATCTATATCCAGTGAAAAATGTAAGCTAGTTAAAACAAAAGAAAAAAAAGGATTTTTTGCTGATTTTTTTCTGATTCTCTGCATAGTGGCATTTCAATGATGCTTGTTTTCTATCTGTTGTGAAAGGATTGGCACTAACTTTTCTTTACTTAACTAGAATTCATTCGTTTTTCCATTTTTGTCTAAAGGGTAATCTCAATTTCCTCAAAAAAAAAAAAAATTATCTTGCATCTTCACTAAGGGATCTAAGAATGATCTAAAAAATTACTCTCCCCTCTCAGCAAACTAAACCAAACCAAATCAAAGCCAAAAAATTACTTAATTATATAAAGAATCTGCTAGAACCACCTCAGCTGCTTTTTATTAAAAAATTTTTTAATTTGTTACTCTTATCTGGTGAGTCTTGTCAATAATTCCTTTAAGTATCCATGGGAGTCTCTTTCTTTCTTTGGTTTACTCTTTCCCACAAGATCTATTGTCTCTATGAGTCTGTCTTAGGAAAAGAAGAGACTTCCTGGGATGGTCTAACTTCTGGGAAGTCAGTGATGCCTCAAAAGCAAAGTTTGGATGACTATTGGAGGGGAAGCAGGGAAGAGGACAACAGAGAGGAGGGGAGGGATTATAAACAAGGGGATAGTTTTGGATTGGCCTGTTGTCTCTGGGTAATACGAGTTTTTTTTTTTTTTTTTTTTAGGAACTTATTAAGTCTTTATTGGGCTCAGACCAGGAGTCCATGGGTCTTGAGAACCTCTGTGTACTTGTCTATCTTCTTCTCCAAGTTCTTTTCTGTCTGTTTCCGAAGCCTCATAAGCTGCTTCTTCTTCCGGTAATGGATCTTGGCCTTCTCCTTCCTCTTCTCCTCCAAGGTGCCGGTCACCGCCTGATACTTCCAACCCACCTCGCGTGCTAGATGACCCAGGTAAGCAAACTTCCGAGTGGGCTTGAGTCGCACAACCTTGAGCGCAGCAGGAACCACCATCCGCTTTTTCTTGTCATAGGGGAACCTTTTAGAGAAAGTAATGAAAGAGTCTAATGGAGTCCTGGTGTGGTGCTGCAGGATAATGCACTGGACGGCTGCACTGGATGGCCAGGTTGGCTTGAACCTTAAGTTTGGTGGTTGAAACTCTTCAGAAACCCTAGACAGGGTTGCTATGAGTGGGGACCGACTCGATGGCACTTAACAATAACAACAAGGAAAGAGGGAAATCCAGGGGCATCTTTGAAAAATCTCATTTAAGGTTCTGACTTCCCAAGTGATATAAGTAAGGAATAAAAAGGGGACAAACAATTTAAGTCAGATGGCCAGATACTAACCCAACTGAATTTTCACTGTTACTTTTTAAAGGGACCATTACATTCTGTTAAAATAGCAATATACCAGGAGAACCAAAATGGGCAAACTGTGGTGTCACATTGGTATAGTTTTCTGGCCCAATACTGAGTTCCCTGTTGTGTGCGCATGTGCAGGTGTCTCTGCACTGCAGTATGTGCTTTGGATGAAGAATAAAACAGAGGCATCTGACCTGCATTAAAAATGACTGAACTAATTCTAAAAGCTCAGAGCTAACCTTTCACTTGGATTCAAACCTGCTACTTAGAAACCAATCCTATTATTTATTAAGGTTTTGTGGTTACGTTAAGACTGTACATCTGTAACCAAAATTTATCAAACTCTGTGTTAGATCTTCAGGAGAGCTAATGCTTTGGGTGAGGTACTTACTGACCAATAATCTGCTCCTAGCTGTCATGTCATAATCATGACATTGTCTTGAGACTAGTCATGCTATTCCCTCCAAAATTACTAACATTTGTGATTGTGTTCATGTAACCAATAGTATTAAAGATCAGACTTGACTTTGTTTCACCTTTAACTAACCTCAGTCACTGTAATCAATTATAGTTCCTCTTACCTGGTGCTGTGGGTTAATGCGCCAGACTGCAAAGCCCTTTGAACTGCAAGGTTGATCGTTCAAGCTGACCAGTCCCTCGGAAACCCTATACAGGGTTGCTATGGGTCGGAACTGACTTGATGGTACTTAACAACAACAACAACAACACTATAATTATGTGTGATTTATGCCTTTTTCTGAGATTCTTGAGCTTCAGACCCTAAGGTTTTCATGCTCCTTCACTTGAATAATAAATTGACTTCAATAAATCTCAATTTCCTTTAGCAGATTTAGAGACTTTTTTTCTCTTTAACATTTGGCTGTAGTCTTGTTGAATTTGGAGTTATCTTTCTCTGACATACCCCAAGGGGCTGAACAACTGGAGTCAGGTGCTATCGGGGGATCCCTTGAATTCCCCTGCTTTCTCGGGGCCCTTTGGAAATCTGTCTGGAGGAAAGTTGCTCCTGAACTGAACTCTAAGTATTTTGGTGTGCTTTATTGGGAATTTATTGATATTCTTCTCCTCTACTTTTACTTTCCTGTTTGTGGCTGAAGTGTTTTACATGAGGTTTATGTTTTCAGTGGAGTCCTGCCAGGATAATGCGCTAGAATGCAAGGTCAGTTTGAGCAGCAAGGTCTTTGGTTCAAACTCACAATTCACGCCTTGGAATTCCTATACAGGGTCACTATGAGTCAAAACAGACTCAGTGCACTTAACAACAACAGCAACAACATGTCTTCAGTTGTGTTTTGGGTGTTACATGATTACTACCTACTGGTTATATTATTCGGTGTTGGTGTTCATTCTTTTGTTTTTTCTGGTTTTTGAATTTGTCATCTATCAGGCTCTTTTATTTTCTGTTCATGGTCTGAACATTTTGGTAGGAAATTTAAACATACAAACCTGCCATTTAGCAGACAAAAAGGGTAACTCCCTTTCTCCACCACATGCAAACCTCCTTTTGTTTCTCTAGGGGAACATCAGTCTTAGTGAACCCTCTGGTTGCTGGCATGTACAGGCCCTTACAAGACTTTCTGTTTTGAGCTTTAGCAAACGTTTATTTTCTTTTTCTGTCTGTTCTCTTGTAGATATTTTGATTTATGACATCAGCTTTAAAATTTCCAACATGCAGAGGGAGGACTCAGAAAATGCTTTCTCTGAATTGGATGTGGATGTTCCTTGTCCCAGATTTTGGGCAGGAATTTCTCGTCCCAGATTTGGGGCAAGGGTTACATGTCCAGGTTTGGGATAAGGGTGCTCACACTGGATCCAGAGGAGAGCTCCAGTAATTTTAATATAGGTCCTCGGGACTGAAACATCTTTGAATTATATAGTTATTTGTGTATCTGTTGCCTTGTTTTGTACTGATGATCATAAAATAGAAAATCATAAGGAAAAACACAAGCAAATATCCTATAAGACTGTTATTTTAACTGGCTCCAGAGGCTTCATGGGTTTGTGATTCTCACTCAAGAAGGCATCCACATGGATGAAATCTACAATAGGTCACCTAGAAGAGCTGATGAGATTCTGTCTAGAGGACTTCAATCTGGGTTTCCTTTTTCATTTTCCTATGTACACCACCATGAAATCTCTGTATGCCTCGACTCTAGCTAAAACTGTTTCTTGTTCCTGTCTTATGGATTAGATTTTCAATAGTTACTTTGAAAACCTTAAAAATAAATAGGTTCATTTGAAAAGTGCACTGAAAAAGATAAATCATCTATTTGATTGATAAGCAAAATCTTTAAATTATTCCAAAATTGCTTCATACATAAAACATGCAAAAGGACAAAATTATGAAAAGGTAATACTTTCTACTTCTGAAGGTATTATTAAATTAGAACTCATTCCAATTTATTTAATGATATATAAATTAGATAGTTCGGAGTCCTGGTGTGGTGCTGTGGGCTAATGTGTCAGATTGCAAAGTCAATTTAAACTGTAAGGTTGGTGGTTCAAGCTCACCAGCTGCTCCTTGGAAACGCTATGCAGGGTTGCTATGGGTTGGAATCGACTTGATGGCACTTAACAACAACAACAAATACTCCAAGGAATTCATAAAAAAATAACTTATTTTCATTAAAAATTTTTTGTGTTTATGACAACCTTGAAAGCAAAATCTTTCCCAGTAGCAGTCTTTTAAGAAAAACAGAATAATTTAGAACATAGGAAAGGCAAAGCTGCTTACTGAAAAGCAAAGCCTGCTGCTTTACTATGTTTTGTTAAGTGCTGTCAAGTGAATTCTGATTCATAGAAACCCTGTATAGGGTTTCCAAGGAGTGGCTGGTGGATTTGAACTGCCCACCTTTTCGGTCACAGTCCAGTGTTGATCCTACAGCACCACACTACGAGTCTTATTTTACTACAGTCATCATGAATTTGTTCAATTCCCATCATAAGAAAACGTAAAGCAAGTTCTCTTCATTGTAGAGGAATTCTAAGAAGCCCAAATACAATGAGACACATTTAAAATGAAATGGTGAGAGTTAAAGAAAAATATTGACCATATAATAAACTTTATTTCATTGGAAATTATGTTTTATCAAATATAAGCTTAAAATAACTTCCAGATCTTTAGCTAACTTACTGATACTAAATTGAGTTAAAATCCAAGTTATACTCTTGCTTTTGCACAGAATCTGCAAGTAAATGTGTCATTATAGTAATTAAAGAATTGTACCAGTTAATGCACTGGACTGCAAGGTTGGTTTGAATCATGAGGTCAGCGGTTCAAGCTTATCAGCTGCTCCTTGGAAACCCTATGCAGGATCACTATGAGATGGAACTGACTCAATGGCATTTAACAACAGCAACAAAGAAAATAAAGTTTAAAAGATTTATAAAAAAGGAATTTATTTAATATCATCAATTATTTAGCTGTCTGAGTAAAATCTGACGAATTAATTTAAAGGATTTTAAAGAATGTTTATTGCTGTTAAAATAGCAATTTGATTTGAATGCTAGGTTAAAGAGTTAATTTATTCTTTATATAATCTGTCTCAAAAACAAAGGTTTGGCTTTCCAATTTCATTAGAAATTATGTTTTATTGAATGAGATTAGTTTTGGAATTATTAGAATGAGATTCCTGAGTCCAAACCCAGTTTCTTGGTAGTTTTGATTCAAAATCAAGGTTTTATTTTTTTAGATATTTAACTATTTAAATTACTTAAGTATTGTTTCTCTATGATCTATAATAAATTCCTGAAACTTTTCAAAGTTTGTAGGAAGTTAAAAGAAAAAAAAAGATTTGTTTTTGTAAAGAGGAAAGTGTTGAAAAGGTTTATTTAACATTATAAATTAAATAGAACATGTTGTCAGATCAGGAGAGAAGCCAAATTTTCTTTGAAATAAATTTTGTATGTCAGTAATCTTTGCTTGGCCCTAAACAATAGACACCCAGTGTTGTGTCATAATTTTACTATTTCAATTATAACTTTATTTCTTTGAACTCTAACATCTACAAACCAAGAAATAAATTTTCTTTTTCATTAACTCTATAAAGCTTTGCATTACTTTTATAATTAATTCCCATTAGGTCCTTGACTTTTAAGAAAAATTTTAAGTTAAGTTTTATCATTTGAAGATAAGTTTTTATTTTACTGTCTTGCTGAAAGTGCTTTACCAAAATATTTTAACAAAAATTGACTATGTCAGTTTTATGAAGAAAACTAATATTTCAGATATGGATACCATTGAACTAAATCAAGATTTCTAGGATTCTTATAAAGAAATTGATGAGGTTTTCAGACTGCTACTGATCCAGCATTGCATGGAACTTTAATTAACTACATTGAACTGAATAAACTAAAATAATTACTATAAGATTTATGTAAGAATATTGCTGATGTTCAATATATATTGGCTAGATATAAAAAACCAGTTTTTCTCTTTTCTTTCCCTTGTTAGTCTAGATTTGTATTTCAATGGTATAATCATTTAACTTCTATTTTTATACTTCAGATAGAATTAGAATATATCATAATACATGTCAAAATTTTGACTAAATATATTCAGAGTGTTTTAAATGATTCTGCCTGTGGACTCTAAAAATGAGTGCTAAAATGACTATAATAAGAGAAATAGTTCTTTAAAAACTGAGTGGGCTTCCCTTATGCTACTTATACCGACAATCTTGAATATAATACTCTAAAAGGTATTTTTTTTTAAAGGTATTTTTTATAAGTTAAAGAAGTTTTTGATAACCAGAAACTAGAATCCAAAAGTCTACTTACTATCTTCCCAGTAGAATATTTATATTGGAAGAGGCATTAATTAAAACATTCATTGGAACTGTATTGAAAAGAACTCTAAGTGTTCTCACTAACCTTGTGCTACTAAATTACAGGACATAAAATCATAGAAAGATAAAGAGGCCTGATGGTGCAGTGGGTTAAGCATTGAATTGTTAACTGAAAGGTCAGTGGTTTGAACCCCACCAACTGCTCTACATAAAGATTTATCCTCAGGAACCCTGTGCAGCAACTCTGCCCTGTAAAATAGGGTCACTATGAGTTGAAATCAATTCAATGGCAGTGGGCTTTGTTTTGGCTTTTAGAAAGCATAGTAGATCCATCTGTTTCATCTAAAGAAGGTCCCAAGATCCAAGAGGGCTGTTGAACCCACTACAGGACTCAATTTAAAGTTTAAATGATCCAAGAATGAGAAGAAGACACAATCTAAGAAGCTGGCTGGCTTTCTATAGACACCTGAACCAACACTGTGATCCCCTTCAAGACATGAAAGGATTTGTTAGTACCAACAAGATCATTAGACTTTGAATATTTTCATTATATTCCATGCCTTTTTTCTTATATTTAGGTGTCTTAACAGACCCATGGTAAATGCCAGTTTTTATTTTCTAGAAGTTACATTTAAGAGAGAGTCCTGGTGTGACACTGGGGTTAATGTGCTAGACTGCAAAGTTGGTTTGAACTACAAGGTTGGCAGTTCAAGGTCAACAGCCGCTCCTTGGAAACACTGTACAGGGTCACTGTGGATCAGAATGGACTTGACGGCACTTAACTTATATGTAAATTGAAAGTGTTAACCTGCTAGTTTCTCCAGTGTGGCCACACCCTATCTATTCCGCACACTAAAATCACTGAAGATGATTATTCAGCAGTAGCATGGAAACCAACATACTGGTAATCCCTGACTACTGGGGGGAAAGGAACTTAAAGTTTGGCCATCACCTGGGAGCAGCATACTGACAATTGTGAGATCAAAAGATGTTCTTTAAGATTCCCAATCAAGAGAAGAAAATGATACAGGATACAAGCAAAAAGAGGCATCTAACTTAAAATAAAAATGGCTGATTAATTCTAAAAGCTCAGAGTTAACCTTTCACATGGATTCAAACATGTGCTTTGGAAACCAAGCCTATTATTAAGGTTAGATTAGGCTCAGACTATAAATTGGTACCTGAGGCTTATCAAACTTTGTAGTTATAAGATCTGATGGTCTGGGTAAAATAATGTTTAACAATCTGTTTCTGATGGTAGCTGTAATGTCTTTGTTTTTATACAGTAATGAGACCACCCTCCAAATTTACAAACTGTCTTTTAGTCAATCAGTGTGTTCAATTGTATTACTGTAGCCAATAATGTTAAAAGTTACTCTTTGCTTTGTCTTCCTTTGATTGACTTCAGTCACTCTAACCAATCAGAATATTGTTTTTGTAGTTCCTCCTATAACATTATAATTATGTGTGATTTATGTACCTCTCCAAGATTCATGAGTTTCAGACCCTGAGGTATCATTTGAATGACATATTGACTTCAATAATTCTCTTTAATTTATTTGAACAATTAGAGACATTTTTCTCTATATCAGGACTCTATCCTCAGACAAGTAGAGTTCTGAAAGTAGCTGAGTTGATGAGATCCTATACTTTTTTAAAAAAATGTGTGCTGTTAGTGTTTTTTTTTGGGGGGGGGGCAAGGGTGGTTCTTATGTTTTATTCAATGATTTATACAAAATGTTCCGGATAAGTGTGCTTTAATCCTCATCTTCTTCCTCTACTTCATCCTGGATAATCTGGAAATAACTTCATAACTTTCTTTGCTTTAGTAACTGTACAACCAACCATGTAGATAATTCTTCAAATATTTTTTGGTGAGATATTTAAAATAACTTTTGGGAAAAGTCACCTTGGAGGTTACAATAATCTTACTCTTGCTTCTTTTAGTGGTTACAACCCCTTTGATTACCAGCTTTTCTATTCACTTAGATTCTTTCTTGAAGAAACTGCTCAAAATTGGCAACATTCATGATTCCATGTTGAATTCCAGTCAAGATTGAATTTCAGAACTTGCTTTTCTTTTTTTTTTTTGCCCCTTTTCACCACAAGCTTTTTCACAGGTGCCATGGTATGAGCAGAAGTGTGCTTTTAATTTTGACTAGGGCTAGAAAAGGTTTTGAGAGAGTTGAAGATCTAAAGTAGTTTTCATATATGTTGACTTTTAGTGAGTAACCAAGCAGTCTTTGGTCTTTCCTAGGAGGTTGGTATTGTCAAGGACATGATCTGGTTTAGCTGGATTAAAGGATTAGGAATCTGGGAGATATTAGTACTGGCTAATCTTGGTATGAAGTTTGAATCTTGTTGCTGTTGTTGTGTGCCTTCTAGTCCATTCCAACTCATAGCAGCCCTGTATAGGGATTCCAAGAGAGACTGATGGGTTTGAACTGTCGACCTTGTGGTTATCAATCCATTACTTATCCTAAAAGCACCACACTAGGTTCAATCATAGTTTGAATCATTGTTGTTGTTGCTGCTAAGTACCATTGACTTGCTTCCAACCCATAGCAACCTTGTATAGAGTTTCTGAGGAGCAGCTGGTGAGATTGAATTGCACACCTTGTGGTTCAAACCTACATTGCAATCCAGCACAATAACCCATAGCACCACAACAGGACTCCAGTTTGAATCATACTAGGATGATAATTTTGGGCTATTCTTCCAAGTTAATGTATGGAATACTGTATATTTGTGAATAATGCAGAAATTCAGGGGTGTTAGAGGAGTTCTGGTATTGTTCTATGGGATAAAGTACTGGACAGCAAGGTTGGTTTCAACCATGAAGTTGGCAGTTAAAACTCACCAGCCACTCCTTGGAAACCCTATACAGGATCACTATGAGTCTAAACTGACTCAACAGCATTTACTAACAATGACAACAAGAGGGAGTTTAAACTGAGCTTAAAAATTATTATGAACATGTTGACTTGTTGGTTCCTTTTATGCTTCCCAGAAGTATCTACTCTGAAGGAGAAAATTAGGGGCTGCTCTTACTTTTCTTTTATCTTCCATTTACACTGACTAGGGAGGAGTTAGGGGCATCCTGGTATGTCACTGCAGGTTAATGCACTGAAGAGCAAAGTTGATTTGAACTGCAAGGTTGATGGTGCAAGCTCACCAGCCGCTCCTTGGAAACCTTATACAGGGTTGCAACTCGATAGCACTTAGAACAACAACAACAAATGGGAGTAGACGAGTTCTGGTGTGGCATTATAGGTTAAGCACTGGACTGATGGCAGTTCAAACCCATCAGCTACTCCTTGGAAACCCTGTACAGGGTAGCTTTGAGTCTGAACTGACTCGACAGCACTTAACAACAACAAAGGGGAGGAGAGACTGCAGAATTTGTTTGGTTATTATATCTTAATAATGTAATTTCAAATCAAGACATTTTCCTAAGAGGATTAGCAACTGTTTCAAATACTCAAAACTGTTCCCTTGTTGAACCAAATCTCTTTGCATTGCTTTTGGAAGAAACCCTGAGAAAATGGTTTATCAGCGATCATATGTCTATGAGAAAACAAAACAAATTAAGAAAGCGTCTCAACTGGAGATTTGAACCTAAGAAAAATTAGAAATGAGCAATACCCATTTCCTCTTCCATCCAAAATGTCTTCTGTGTGCTGGGACCTGTCACAGAACCAGCAAGAGAAGGAGACATATCTGCACGTTTATCTGGAGAGAGGATTGAATTGCCAGTGAACTTTGCACTGTGATTTCATATTGAAGTGTCTGCATCTGTGCCACCTGTTGATGGCATGATTGGAGCATTAGTCCTTGCTCAGCCTCTGCACCATTGATAACTCTGCTTAACATCACCACAGGGGAGGCTTTGTTGGAAGGCTCAGTCATTTTGCCTCGGCAATGGTGTACATTGGCGCCCCATTCAACCCTTTTTCTGACATTAGCACATTTGAATGGGCCACCAGTGAAGCCATTCAGAGAGAACATGCAACCGGGGTTTCTGGGTGGCCTAGGGCTGAGCTGAGAATTCTCGTTAATGGACTGCAAGACTTAGCCTATTGAGGTACATGAACTCAGTGACCAAAGAAAAGTGAGACAAAGATGTCCCTCACAGGAACATGTAGGTCAGAAGTGGACAAAAGCAGACATGGACCAGTCAAAGCTATTTGATTACTGAACTGAAAAGGAAACACCGATCCCAATGGGGGGCAGCATGACTGATTTGACGAAAATCTCAAAAATGCCCGCACACTCTGAGAGTGAGGCATTTACTAGAATTGCAGGTGGTGTGTGAAGTTATTTTAAAAACGTTTTTTCCTTCCACTTGTCTTTGTGGTAATTTCCTATTTGGCAGTACTTAGAAAAGGCCCCAAATAACTAGAATGGAAAGAAAAGGTCACCAAATTGAACTGGAAAAAGCATGCTTAAAAATGAAAGGTGATCTTGGGCAACATTTCCCATAATGCTGGTGTTATAAATTATTTTCATGTTGTCAGGGACCAGAAAATGTGCTTTGAGAACCAGAACTTTTTCATGTTTAGGATTATAACATGAATACATTAGTATCATTTAAAAAACCTTTTAATTCTAGGATAAAAAATATAACTGAAATTCTTCAAAGCCATAAAGTAGGAGATGAGCAACTGAAAAAACAGTTAAGGAATCACCTTGGATCTATGCACATGATCAATAATAAGCTTAATTAGGAGTCCTTGGATGGTATAAGCAGTTAGCATATTTGATTTCTAACCAAAAGGCTGAAGACTCAAATCTACCCAGAGGTTCTTTGGAAGAAAAGCCTAGAGATCTACTTCTGCAAAATCAGTCATGGAAAACTCTTGTTGTTGGTGTTATTACGCACCATCAAGTCAGTATCAACTCATAGCAACCCTGTGTACAACAGAACGAAACACTGCCCAGTCCTGGGTCAACCTTACAATTGTTGCCGTGCTTGAGCCCAATGATGCTGTAATATTGCCAATCCATCTTGCTGAGCTTGAGGGTCTTCCTCTTTTTCTCTGACCCTCCACCTTACCAAATATGATATCCTTCTCCAGAGACTGGTCCCTCCTGATAATATAACCAAAGAATGAGATACGAAGTTTGGCCAGGGAGCACAATTCTACTTTGATGCACATGGGTTACCAAAAGTTGGAATCAACTTGATAGTAACTAGTTTTTAATTCTGATTAATTCTATATTGTCAATTCTTGTGTTGGCTTTAAATATCTAGTTTTTATTTATTTGAAGATACTGCCAAAATAAAATGGGGATTAAATGTGTTAGTTTCTATGAAAGAGATAGTGGTCTTTTAGTACTTAAGCATGTGAACTATGCAAATATGTACAGATCTAATACTCAGCTGCACATGAAATTTGAAATTTGTTGTTGTTAGGTGCAATTGAGTTGGTATCAACTCATAGCAACCCTATGCACAACAGAACTTAACACTGCCTAGTACTGGGCCAACCTCACAATTGTTGCCATGCTTGAGCCCATTGATGCTCCCATATTGCCAATCATCTGCCTGAGGGTCTCCCTCTTCTTCTCTGATCCCCTACCTTACCAAATCCTTCTTCAGTGACTAGTCCCTACTGACAGTATGTCTGAAGTATGAGAGATGAAGTCTAGCCATCCTGGTTTCCAAAGAGCACTCTGGCTGCACTTCTTCCAACACAGATCTGTTGACTTAGCAGCCCATGGCACTTTCAATATTCTCCTCCAACACCATAACTCAAAAGCATCATTTCTTCTATGGTCTTCCTTATTCACTGTCCAGCTTTGGCATCCATATGAGGTTATTGAAAATACCATGGCTTGGGTCAGGCGCACCTTAGTCCTCAATCTGACATCTTTGCTCTTCAACACTTTAAAAGGGTCTTGTGCAGCAGATTTGCCTAATACAATATGTAGCTTGATTTCTTGGCTTCTGCTTCCATGAGTGTTGATGGTTGAACACTAATGGAATTTTTTACTGAAATAACAGTTTAGAAAGGAAAGGACTTCTGGATCCATTTAGTCTAGGTCTGCAGTCACATCCAGACTATGACTGAGCTCTAGAGAGATTTAGCAGGTTGCCAAAGGTCCATCCGGAGATTGGAATTAGTTTGTTTTGGGAATTGTTTTGTTATGATAGTATTATGTCTTTTTTTGCTAAAGGCCAAAATCCTAAATTTAGGAGAGGTTTTAAAGTGTGCTGAATTTGATAAAACAAATGTAGAAGTGATTGTATACTGTGAGAAACACTGTCGATACTGACAAATGCTCGAGAAATCCAATATTACTCATTTTAGTGAAAGTGAGGTTTTCTTTATTCAATTTTGCAAAATCAGGTGCCCAACCCAGTAGCCATGGGCAGACACAAGGCATGGCCTGCTTATAAACAGTTTTATACCCCTGTGTCTAAAAAGCCCTCCTGCAGTTCCCCCTTTACTGTGTACTATGGAGTTTACAATCTGCCCCAAACATTGCTTACTAGTCCTTACTGGTAACATTCTCATTTAAAGTTGGTTTTCCTCCTCCCCATGAACTTCCCCTATTTACTTGATTGGTGTATTCTTATTTTTAAAATTCAAGTTGGTCAAACTAGTGTCTTCCTCTCTCCTGAGCTCCTTCTGTTACGCTAGCCTGCTACCCACAAGATTATCCTTAGTCCTGAAAATGAATCACCCCAAGAGTTATTTCTCACAGATACACGATATATATATATGTATATATATACACTTTAAATTTTTTTGGAAAAACTCCATTTTTCGTTGAACTTGAAACCCCCTTATACTTTTCTTATAATACATTCATTAAACCATTAAATATTTCCCAAGTTTTTGAAAGACAGCAGGAACAACATAAAAAATTGACATCCTTGAAAAGAAACCTTTAAAAACATCCTGACTTTGTCATTTTTAGTATTTCTGAAATCAGTTCCTTTTCTTTCTATTTTTATGGTAAGAAATCTTTAGCTTTCTTTTAGTATATTCTGTCTGTCTTGATTAACTAGTGCTGCTGCAATATTAGAAATAGCAAAAGTAGATGACGTTAAAGAACATAAATGTATTTTCTCCCAGTTTTGGTGGCTAAAAGTCCAAGTTAGGGTCTTAACCATACCTATTCCTCTTCTGATCTTCTTTCCTAGTTCCAGGTGTCTGCTTGCAATCTTGGTGTTCCCGGGTACCTGTTGTCCTCCCCTCTCCCATCCCATTGTGTGTGTCTATGTCTATTCTGGTCTTTTTATAACTCAGAAATGATTTGGTTTAGGATCCACCCTATACTAATACAGCCTCATTAACATAACAAAAGAAACACACTTTTTTCCAACAGGATTGCATCCACAGGTACAAGGGTCAGAAACACAATCCATATTTTGGAAGGACACAATTCAACCCATAATACTGTGTCTTCTACTTCTAATATTTCTTACTTGACCTACGTCAAAATGTATAGAAAAAACAATTTATCAACCTATATTATTCAGAATAACCTGCTTCTCAAAACTTTTCATATTGAATTCTCAATTTCTTTCTGACTTATCACTAAATTCTTCTTTTTGTTCCAATCAAACATGTCATAGTGCTTTTTCTCCTCATGTTTCCAAGTCATAGTGCACTGTTCTTCTATGTTGCCCTTT
This sequence comes from Chrysochloris asiatica, assembly GCF_000296735.1. Classification (NCBI taxonomy): domain Eukaryota; kingdom Metazoa; phylum Chordata; class Mammalia; order Afrosoricida; family Chrysochloridae; genus Chrysochloris; species Chrysochloris asiatica. The sequence goes on along the minus strand of NW_006408535.1, from coordinate 11,225,595 downwards.
GGTCTGAACAGATTTTACTGCCTATTCCAGATGGTTTTCACCTTATTGGATTTTTATTTTTATTTTTTAGTTAAAAATTTAAACTCTCATATACCTTATTGTTGGAAAGATCTTGGCAATAAGTGAAAATGAACTCACTAGTAGACACTAAAAGATTATTATTTTTAGTATTATTTTTCAAGGACAATGCTTGTAGTTAGAAGAAAAGAGAATCTGTGAAGTCTGAAACCACTTTTTTTTTTATCAATAATTAAGTTTATGGATTATCATGTAAGGGAGAATGGCTTTAAATATCTAGTTTTTATTTATTTGAAGATACTGCCAAAATAAAATGGGGATTAAATCATTAAATTATTATCTGCTGAAATTTCATGTAAATTGAAGCTTCCTTATGTATAAATCAAAGACATGAAAGTTAACTTGGGTTTCTATTTCTTTATTTTATTTTTTCTAACTAAGGAAGCTGCTTGATTTGGATTTATTATTATATTAATATAATGCTAGTTTCCATTTAACTAGGGTTATTATGTGTGAGAAATTGTGCTAAGCATTTCACATGCATTTCTCATTTAATCCTTATAACAACCTTAGGAATGAAGTACTTCATTTTCTCTGTTTGAGAGATGGGGAAACCTTAAGCTTTCAGAGATTAAATAACTTGCCCATGGTTACTTGGCTATTATTAAGTAGGGGAATTCGATAGTTTTTTTGGAAGTGGTTTAGGCTTGATACTTTGAAGGAAAAAGAGCCTCATTAGTAATTATATCTTACTATGTGCACTACTCAAGGAGCTGTGGTAACGTAGTGGTTATGAATTGGGCTGCTAATCTCACCGTCAGCAGATCAAAACTACGAGCTGTTCCGCAGGAGAAAGATGAGGCTTTCTGCTCCCGTAAAGATTTACAGCTGGTCACTATGAGTCAGAACCGACTCCTCGGTACTTAACAACAACAACAACAATATGCGCATACTCATCTGTCAGTTTGTCATACTGTGGTGACTTGTGTGTTGCTGTGATGCTGAACTATGCCACTATGTTTTAAAATACCAGCAGGGTGACCCATGGTGCACAGGTTTCAGTGGAGCTTCGAGACTATGACAAACTAGGAAGAAGGAGAGGAAGACCACGTCTGAAAGATTAGCCACTGAACAACATATAAATAGCAGAGAAGCATTGTCTGATATAGTGCTGGAAGATGAGTCCCTCAGAATATGACTGGGGAACAGCTGCCTCATCAAAGTAGTTGATCTTAATGACGTGGATTGAGTCATGCTTTTGGGACCTCCATTTACTGATAGGACACAATTCAAAATGAGAAGAAACAGCTGCAAACATCCACTAATAATCAGAATGTGGAATGTACGAAGTATGAATCTAGGAAAATTAGAAGTCATCAAAAATGAGATGGAATGCATAAAGATCCATATTGTTAGTGAGCTGAAATGGACAGATATTGGCCATTTTGAGTCAGCCAATTACATGGTTTATTATGCTAGGAAGAACCAATTGAAAAGGAATGGTGTTGCATTTATTGTCAAAAAGAGCATGTCAAGATTTATTTGTCTTGAATATGCTGTCTGTGATAGGATAATATCCATATGCCTACAAGGAAGACCAATTAATACACACCAACCACTAAAGCCAATGATGGTGAAATTAAAGAATTATACCAACTTAAGTCAGAAGTTGATCAAATAGATAATCAAGATGCATTAATAATTACTAATGATTGGAATGCAAAAGCTGTAAACAAATAGGTAGGCTCAGTAGTTGGAAAATATGGCCTCCGTGGTAGAAATGCTACTAGATATTACATAGCACACTTTTGTAAGACCAATGACTCATTCATTGCAAATACCATTTTCAACAAGATAAATGATGACTTTATATACAGACCTCACCAAATGGAATACACAGGAATCAAACTGACTACATCTGGGGAGAAATGATGGAGAAACTCATTATCTTCAGCCAAAACATGGCCAGGGGCATTTTGTAGAACTAATTATCAATTGCTCATATGAAAGTTCTGGCTGAAGCTGAAGAAAATTAAAACAAGTCCATGAGAGCCAACATTATTTTTATTGACATTAAGAATATCATACAGGAAGAAAGCAAAAGGTCATTTAAAAGATAACAAAGAAAGAAAAGACAGAAATGGATTTCAGTAAGGTGGAGGGTCAGAGAAAAAGAGGAAGCCCTCCAACAAGATAGATTGGCAAGTGGCAGCATCGATGGACTCAAGCGTGGCAACAGTAATAAGGTTGGCCCAGGATCGGGCATTGTTTTGTTCTGCTGTGCATAAGGGTGCTATGAGTTGGTACCGACTTGATGGCACCTAACAACAACAACAAGAGACTCTGAAACTTGCTCTTGACTGTTGTTAAGTACTGTCTAGTAGGTTCTGATTTATAGCAACCCTGTATAGGGTTTCTGGTGAGTTTGAACCACCAACTGTGTGGTTCAAACTGATCTTATGGTTGAATCATTATCCTACAGTGTCACTCCAGGACTCATGAGTGTAGAGACACTAAAGTGACTGGAAGAAATGAAGTAAAGGAGCTGATCAGAAAATTTCAAGGGATAGCTTAAGGTGACAAAGTCAAGTATTTTATAAAATGTATAAAGACCTGAAGTTAGAAAACCAAAAAGAAGAACACACTCAGCATTTCTTAAGCAGAAAGAACTCAAGAAAAAAATTAAGCCTTAGATTATGTCTTAGTTTATCTAGTACTGCTATAATAGAAATAGCACAACTGAATGGCTTTAACAAACAAATTTAACCTCCCATTAGTTCAGTAGGTTAGCAGTCCAAATTCTGAGTGCTGGGTATAGGGGAAATCTGTCTCTCCTTTGAGTATCTGTTGCTGTTGTTTAATGCCAGTGATTCAGTTTTGACTCATATTGACCCTGAATAGTGTTTCTGAGGAGCTTCTGGTAGATTTGAACTGCTGACCTTGTAGTTCAAACCAACCTTGCGGGCCAGTGCTTATCCTGCAGCACCACACCTCTTCTCCAGTATCTGTAGTCCCAGTCTTTTTTGGAGAACTTCATGCAGCCTTACATTGATGTCCCCCTGGATCTAGATGCTTCACTATGCAGGGCTCTCCAGTCCAAAGGATGCATTCCACTCTTGCCTTTTCTTTCTTTGTGATAATGATGTTGTTGTTAGGATCATTGAATTTGTTCCGACTGATAGTGGTTTCTGAAGAACAACTGGTAAGTTTGAATTGCTGACCTTGTGGCTAGTAGTCCAGTGCTTATCCTACAGTGCCACACCAAGACTCCATTCTTGGTGGTAATAGATCCCTCTTTCTCTACTCACTTCTCTGACCTTTTATCTCTTATAAGATAAAAGGTATTGCATACCACACCATTGGGTCTCTCCCTTACATTGTATCCCATCCTTAATCCTCTTATTGGTTTATCACATCAAGTCATATGTGGCAATCATGACATAATTGCCAAAGCACTGAGAGTCATGACCCAGCCATGTGATACATATATTAGGGTAACCCAATTCAGTCCATGACAGAGTGCAATGTCGTGCTATAGAATAAGCACTCGACTACAAGGTCTTTTTTCTGCTCCTTGGAAACCCTATACTCCTATGCTCCTTGGAAACGCTATGAGTCATAACCAACTCGACAGCACATAGCAATAACAACAACAACATGAACAAAATATTGAATGAATCAGAAAGAATCAAAAGAAGATGGACGGAATATACAGTCACTGTGCCAAAAATTATTGGTTGATGCTGAAACATTTCAAGAGATACCATATAATCAAGAACTGATGGTACTGAAAGAAGAAGTCCAAATTGCACCGAAGGCATTAGTGAAAAACACGGCTCCAGGAATTGATGGAATACTGTTAAAATGTTTTGACAAACTGATGTAGCACTGGAAGCACTAACTCATCTTTGCCAACTCATCTTTCAACCAACTGGAAGAAATCCATATCTATGACTGTTTCAAAGAGTGGTGACCCAACAGAATATGGAATCATTGAACAATATCATTAATATCACCAACAAGTAAAATTTTGCTGAAGATAATTTAAAAAATGGTTGCAGCAGTACATCAACAGGACCTGTCAGAAATTCAAGCTGGATTTAGAAGAGGACATGGAACACATCCATGTTAGATGGAACTGGGCTGAAAGTAGGGGATACCAAAAGGATATTTATTCATGCTTTATTAACTTTGTAAAGCCACTCAACTGTGTGGATCATAACAAATTACAGGTAACATTGTGAAGAATTGGAATTCCAGAACATTTAATTGTGCTCATGAGGAACCTATACATAGACCAAGAGGCAGTTGTTTGAACATAACAAAGGGATATTGAATGGTTTTAGAATCAGAGTTGTATCAATTCGCTATACTTATTTAATCTGTATGCTGAGCAAATAATCTGTGAAATTGGATTCTATGAAGAAGAAAGTGGCATCAGGATAGGAGGAAGATTCATTAACAACTTGTGATATGCAGATGACACAGTGTTGCTTGGTGAAAGCAAAGAGGACTTGTAATACTGATGAAGAGCCAAGACTACTACCTTCAGTATGGATTGCACCTCAATGGAAAGAAAACAAAAATCCTTCACCACTGGACCCATAAATAACTGTGGTAAATGGAGATAAGATTGAAGTTGTCAAAGACTCATTTTGCTTGGATTCACAACCAAAGCTCATGGAAACAGTAGTCAAGAAATCAATTGATGTATTGCATTAGGCAAATCTGTTGCAAAAGACCTCTTTAAAGTGATCAAGAGCAAAGATGCCAGATAGAGAACTAAGGTGCACCTGACCCAAGTATGGTATTTTTTTCAGTAGCCTCATATGCATTTGAAAGTTGTGTTCAAATAAGTAATGCATTTGAATTATGTACCATGGACTGCCTGAAGAATGAACAGATCTTTGTTGAAAGAAGTATGAACCGACTGATTGGAAGAGATCAATGTTTGTGCCCATTCTAAAGAGAGGTGACCCAACGGAATGCGGAAAT
>NW_006408535.1:11208556-11219421 GCF_000296735.1 Chrysochloris asiatica | reverse complement strand
GGTTGGCCCAGGATCGAACATTGTTTCGTTCTGCTGTGCATGGGGTCGCTATGAGTCGGTTCCGACTCGATGGCACCTGACAACAACAACAACATGAACCGCAAGTTCAGTGTTCAAGCTCATTTGGAAACCTTACACAGGGTTGCTATGGGTCAGAACCGACTCGACAGCACTTAACAACAACAATAATAATGGCCAGATTACTCCTTAGAGGCAAGGAGGGGAGACTTCATTTCTCATGCTTTGGACCTGTTGCCAGAAGGGACCAGTCCCTGGAGAAGGACATCATGGTAAGTGTAGTAGAGTATCAGTGAAGAAGAGGAAGACCCCAAAGAGCTGGACTGACATAGTGACAGCAGCAATGAACTCAAACAACAATTGTGATGATGGCACCAGATTGGGCATATGGTTGCATGGTATGAATTGGAACTGATCTGATGGCACTTAGTAGCAACAGTAACAACATATGCACTGAAGGAACCCTAGTGGTGCAGTGATTAAACATTTGACTGCTAACTAAAAGACTGATGTTTTGAATCTCCATAGGAGAAAGATGTAACAGTCTGCTTTCATAATCCTATGGGGCAGTTCTACTCTGTCCTACAGGGTAACTCTGAGTTGGACATGATGTGATATCAGTGGGTTTTGTTTTTAACACATACCTATCGAGCGCTCTTTATGTTAATACTATATGAATGAGAACAGGATGCTTTCCCGGATGTCTAAGGTCTATAAAGGTATAGCCAATGGCAGGGAAAGAAATGCAAGAATTGTCAAATTACCAGGGTTATTACTAAGATTTAAACCTACAGAGGCTACCTGCGTTGGTTGGAGGATTATGGGGAGGGGCGTGCTAAGCAATCAGAATGATCCCTGGGTATTTATTGTATATACATTTGTATGAGGAACTTGGTTACTCACTTTGGCAGCTGGCTGGACAAATGTGCTAAAATGTCCCATGTTCTTATTATGCTCATGGATTCTGATTTCTGCTCCCACATGTCTTCATTTTATCAATCATCCAGGTGGCCTATCTTCTGGTTTGTTTATCCTGGGACAAAAATGAAAAGGTCTAAACTGTGAAAGTCCAAGTTATCAAAAAACAAGATTTTAGTTACATTTCTGCTGTTTGGATGCTTGTTCTGCTGCAAAATTGTCTTAGGGAACGACAGTTTTACTGTTTTTATCAACTGATGAAAGAGAAGCATTAGTTGTTGTCTTGGTTTTTTAGTGCTGCTATGAGAAATACCACAGTGGATGGCTTTAACCAATAGATTTATTCCCTCACAGTTTAGGAAGCTAGAAGTCTGAAGTTATTGTGTGGACTCTGGGGAAAGGTCCTTGTTTCCTTTCAGCATCTGTAGGTCCAACATTCCTTGGAGATCTCCATGTGTCTTGGCACCAATCTTTCTTTGGATGTACGAGCTTCATAGTACAGGTTTCTGTGATAGAATATTATCCATACGCCTACAAGGAAGACCAATTATTACCACTATTATTCAAACTTACGCACCAAATACGAAAACCAATGATAATGAAATTGAAGAATTCTACCAACGTCTTCAGTCTGAAATTGATCAAATATGCAATCAAGATGTATTGATAATTGTGATTAGAATGCAAATTGTAAACAAAGAGGAAGAGTCAGTAATAGAAAAATATAGACTTGGTGATAGAAATGATGCTAGAGATCACATAATAGAATTTTGCAAGACCAATAACTTATTCATTGCACATACCTTTTTTAAGCTACGTAAGAGATAATAATACACATGGACCTCACCAGGTGGAACACACAGAAATCAAACTGACTACGTCTGTGGGAAGAGAAGGTAGAAAAGCCCCATATTATCACAGGGGCAAACTGTGGAGTAGACCATCAATTGCTCATATGTAGTTTAGGCTGAAGCTGAAGAAAATTAAAACAAGTCCACAAGAGCTAAAATACGACCTTAAACATATCCCACCTGAATTTAGACTCCATCTCAAGAACTGATTTGATGCATTAGACACTAATGACTGAAGACCAGAAAAGCTGTGAAATGCAATCTAGAACATCATACAGGAAGAAAGCAAAAGGTCATTAAAGATTGCAAGAAAGAAAGAAAAGACTAAAATGTATATCAGAAGAAACTCTGAATCTTGCTTTCCAGCCAAAGTGAATGGAATCAATGAGGAAGTAAAAGAGATGAAATGAAAATTTCAAAGGGCAGCTTGAGAAGACAATGCCAAGTAATATAATGAAATGTGCAAACACCTGGAGTTAGAAAAGGGAAGAAAATACTCAGCATTTCTCAAGCTGAAATAACTGAAGAAACAATTCAAGTCTTGACTTGCAATACTGAAAGATTTCATGGGAAAAATATTGAAAGACACAGAAAACATCAAAGAAGATGGAATGAATACACAGTGTCACTGTACCAAGGAGTTAGCATATGATCAAGAGCCAACGGTATTAAAAGAAGAAGTCCAAGGTACACTGAATGCTTTGGCGAAGAACAGGGCTCCAGGAATTGATGTAACAAAGATGGAAACCTTTAAAAACACTGATGCAGCACTGAAGGTACTCAAGTATCTATGCCAAGAAATTTGGTAGACCTTGCCAGGCTATTGGAAGAGACCCATATTTGTGCGTATTCCAAAGAGAGACCCAAAGGAATGTGGAAGTCATTGAACAGTAACATTAATATAACATGTGAGTAAAATTTAGTTGAAGATATTTTAAAAACAACTGCGACAGTATATTGATAGGGAACTGCCAGGGTGTAAGATGGATTCAGAAGAGGATGTGGAACTAAGAACCTCATTGCTGATATCAGATGCATCTTGGCTGAAAGTAGAAAATACCAAAAAGATGTTACTTTTGCTTTATTGACTATTCATAGGCATTTGAATGTGTGTATCATGACAAACTATGGATAAAATTTAGAAGAATGGGTATTCTAGAACACTTGATTGTGCTCAATAGGAACATGTACATAGACCAAGAGGCAGTTATTTGAATGTAACAAGGAGACATTGAATGGTTTAAAGTCAAGAAAGCTTTGCGCCAGGGCTGTATCCTTTTGCCATATTTATTCATTATATATGCAGGAGAAACATGAGGCTTTCTGCTCCCATAAAGATTTGCAGCCTCGGAAACCCTGTGCAGAGTCACTATGAGTCAGAACCGACTCCACCATACTTAACAACAACATATGCTGAACAAATAATCCAGAAACTGAATTATATGAAGAGAAGTGTGGTATTAGGATTAGAGGAAGACTCATTATCAACCTGTTATATGCAGATTGTATAACCTTGCTTGCTGAAATCGAAAAGGAATTAAAATACTGATAAAGATCAAAGACTACCACCTTTAGTATGGATTGTACCTTAATATAAAGAAAACAAAACTCTCCATTGGATTAATAAGTAACATCATGATAAACAGAGAAAAGATTGAAGTTGTCAAAGACTTCATTTTGCTTGTATCTACAATCAAGTGTCATGGAAGCAGCAGTCAAGAAATAAAATGATGGATTGCATTAGATAAATCTGCACAAGACCTCTTTGAAGTGTTTAAGAGCAAAGATGTTAGTTTGAAGATTAAAGCCCAAGCCATGGTATTTTCAATAGCCTCATATGCATGTGAACGCTGAAAAAGGAATAATGAATACTGTAGAAGAACTGATGCATTTGAGTTGTGGTGTTGGAGAATAATAGAGAAAGTCCCATGGTTGGCCAAAAGATCAAACAAATCTGTATTGGTACAGCCAGAATGTTCCTTAGAAGCTAGAATGATGAAATTTCAGCTTTCCTACTTTGGACATATTATCAGGAGTGACCGGTCCTTGGAGAAGGACATTATTATTGTTAAAAGCTGTTGAGTCAGTTCCTACTCATAGCAACACTGTATAGGTTTTCTGAGAAGCAGTTGGTGTATTTGAATCATTGACCTAGTGGTTCAAACTGATATTGCAGTCCAGTACTTATCCTACATTGCCACATCCGGACTATGGAAAAGGACATTATGTTTGGTAAAGTGGAATGTCAGTGAAAAGGAAGATCCCTAACAAGATGGATTGGCACTCTGGTGGCAGCAATGGGTCAAGTGTAACAATAATTGTTAGATGCTGCAGGACTGGACATGGGGTTGCTTTATTGTGCATGGGGTCACTATGAGTAGTAGCCAACTCGATGACACCTAATAGCAACAACTACAAATGAAGATAACATATACTGAAAAAAATCTGACAAGGAGTCCTGTTGGTATAGTGATTATGCACTAGGCTGTTAACTGTAAAATTGTCAGTTTGGATCCACCAGCTATTTCCTGAGAGGAAGATTTGGAAGTCTAATTCTGTAAAGATTCCCAAAATCAAACCCACCATGGTCTAGTGGATTCTGAGTCATAGCCATCCTATTGGACAGAGTAGAATTGCACCATTGGGTTTATAAGGCTACAAATCTTTACTGAAACATACTGTCACATCTTTCTTCTTGTGGCGCAGCAGTTGGGTTTTAGTCATCAAACTTTTGGTTAGCAGCTGAATTATTTAACCACTTTCCAGGGCTCCTATGTAAAGATTACAGTCTTGGAAATCCTGCGGGATAGTTCTACTTTGTTTTATGGGGTCTTTCTGAGCCAAAATGAACTCAACAGCAGTAGATTTAGTTTTGGGGTTTAGAACTGTGGATCGAGTTAAATGAGATTATAAATTTAAAGTAAAATAAAGAGTACATCCCAAATAAATAAAGTGGAAGGATGCTGCGGATGCAGGTCTGCCCCATTGTGGTACCACATCAACATTTGTCCCTTTTAAATGTCAAAGAGCAAGGTAGTTGCAAACTTACCCTATGATACTGGTGAAATCCTATGCTGACAATGATTCTTTTTTGTGTACTCTGGGGTGCCTTTTAGAAGTTTTCCCAATCCATTAGTCATAATTAAGGACCTGCCACAATTTAAAGAGAGAAAGTGATTTCATTTCAATTAAAACAGGGGGAAAAAATGTGACAGAAAAGTACTTGTTGAATGCAGAACTGATGATCTGCTCTGTAAGCCTTTATTCATTTCATAATAAAGAGATTAAAACAAAACAAAACAATTAGACCAAAAAATAAGTGGACCACATGAACCATAGCCTCCACTACCCTGAAACTAGAACAGCTAGATGGTAGCTGGTTACTGCTACTAGCCACTCTGATTAGGATCACAATGGAAGGTTCTGGACAGTGAGGGAGAAAAGAAAGTGTAGAATAAAATTCAAAATCATAAAAAAGACCAGACCAATTTATTGATCTGGTAGAGCCTGGTGGAACCCCTAAGATTATGGTCCTTAGCCATCCTTCAAACCTGAAACGGAATCAGCCCCTTTCAGTCAAATAACAGACAGGTCTATAGAGTGAACAAAAATACTCTTGAAGAAGGTAATTCTCAGTACAATCAACCATATGAGACTGAAATGATAACATTTGCCCCAACACAAAGCTCAGAATGCAGGAAGGGCTTGGAAAGAATGATGAATGAAAACAGAGATCAGGAAGGAAGTGGGAAGAGTGCTGTTACACTGAGGGGATGGCAACTAATGTCATGAAACAGAATGTGTGTAAATTGTTTGAATGGGAAACCTATTTGTGGTGCAAACTTTTATCTAAATTGCAACAAAAAGTTTTAAACAAAATTTTTAAAAAGGTAGAAAAAGAAGAAAGAAGAAACAGAGAACAGAGGGACAAATAGAAAACAAATAGCAGGATGGTAGATTTAAACCCAAGTAATGTTGGTGTGTGAGCAATTGATGGTCTGTTCCACAGTCTGCCCCTGGCCTTGTTTTGACTGATGATACGGAGCTTTTCCATCTACTCTTTCCACAGATGTAGTCAATTTGATTTCTATGCAGTCCATCTGGTGAGGTACATGTATATACTCGTCTCTTACGCTGTCTAAAGAAGGTATTTGAAATGAACAAATTATTGATTTTGCAGAATTCTATCATGCATTCTCCAGCATCATTTCTATCACCAAGGCCATACTTTCCAACTACTTATCCTTCCTCTTTGCTCCCATCCTTTGTATTTCAATAACCAGTAATGATGAATACATCTTGATTGCGTGTTTGATCAATTTCAGATAAAAGAAGTTGGTAGAATTCTTCTATTTCATCCTCACTGGCTTTAGTGGTTGGTGTGTAAATCATCGGACAATCTCTTTAATATCCCATGTGAGTAAAGTTTTCCTAAAGGTAATACAAAAACGGCTGCAAGCATACATTGACAGAGAACTTCCAGAGGTTCAAGCTGGATTCAAAAGAGGCCATGGAATGAAGGATATCCTTGCTGATGGCTGATGGATTTTGGCTGAAAGCAGAGAATATTAGAAATATGTTTATCTGTGCTTTATTGACTATTCAAAGGCTTTCAATTGTGTGGATCATGACAAGCTAAGGACAACATTGCAAAGTATGAGTATTCTGGAACACTTAATTGTGCTTATGAGGGATCTGTCCCTGGACCCAGAGGCAGTTGTTCGAATAGAACATGGGAACACTGGATGGTTTAAAATTTAAAAAGGTATGCGACAAGGTTGTATTCTTTCACCATACTTATTCAACCTGTATGCTGAGCAAATAATCTGAGAAGCTGGATTCTATGAAGAAAAACATGGCATCAGGATTGGAGGAAGACTCATTAACAACCTGCAAGATGCAGATGATACAAACTTGCTTGCAGAAAGTGAAGAGGACTTAAAACATTTACTGATGAAGATCAAAGAGCACAACCTTCAGTATGGATTACATCTTAACGTAAAGAAAACAAAAATCCTTACCACTGGACCAATAAACAGCATTCTTATCAATGGAGAAAATATTGAAGTTGTCAAGGACTCCATTCTTCTTGGATCAGCTATCAACACTCACGGACGCAGCAGTCAAGAAATCAAACGACATATTTCATTTGGCAAATATGCTGCACAAAACCTTTTTAAAGTGTTGAAGAGCAAGGATGTCAGCTTGAGAACTAAGGTGTGCCTGACCCAAGCCATGGTATTTTCAATAACCTCATATGGTTGCGAAAGCTGGACAGTGAATAAGGAAGACCATAGAAGAAATGATACTTTTGAGTTATGGTGTTAGAGGAGAATATTGAAAGTGCTGCCAATAGATTCATTTGGAAGAAGTGCAGCCAGAGTACTCCTTGGAGGCCAAGATGGCCAAATTTCGTCTCTCATACTTTGGACATGTTGTCAGGAGGGACCAGTCACTGGAGAAGGATATCATATTTGATAAGGTGGAGGGTCAGAGAAAAAGAGGAAGACCTCCAATGAGATGGATTGGCCAAGTGGCAGCATTGGTAGACTCAAGCGTGATAACAGTAGTGAGGTTAGCCCAGAATCGGGCAGTGTTCATTCTGCTGTGCATAAGGTAGCTATGAGTCGGTACCAACTCGATGGCACCTAACAACAACAACAACAATTTTGGTGTGATGCTATGGGCCAATGCGTCATACTGCAAAGTCGTTTGAACTGTAAGGTTAGTGGTTCATGCTCACCAGCTGCTCCTTACAAACCCTCTATAGGGTCACTATAGGTTGGAATCGACTCAATGGCACTTAACAACAACAATAACAACTATCTTGGTATGGAGTCCTGGTGTGACATTGAAGAATAATGCACTGGACTGCAAGGTAGGTTTGAATCACAAGGTTGGCTGCAGTTCAGACTTGGCAGTTGCTCCCCAAAAACTCTATACAGGATTGCTATGAGTCAGAACTGATTTAATGACACTAAACAACAGCAATACTTAATAATAACATTAAATATAAATGGTCTAAGTACCCCAACTAAAAGACAGAAATTACTGGAAGACCCAACGATATCAGAACTATGAAGAAGGTCTATCAATTGTATTTAATTCTTGAAATATGGTTAGACATTATTTAAATAATTACATTATATTTAATTATTTAAATATGGTTGCACATTCTAGCTGTAACTTCCAGTGAAAATCTTACATGCTTTTGTATTGAAATTCTGCTCATCAGGTGAACCATAGACATATCATTACAAAATTTAAAAATCTATTTATCTTAAAGATTTTGTTAAAAAATTAAGTAAAAATTAGTAAGAACTCAAAAATAGTGAAATAAAGAAATGCATAGATAACAGGAATATTAAGAGAGAGCATATATTGGTTCAATACCTCATTATATCCCTTTTAAGTTAATAAATGTTTACAAAAATGTAGATTATAATGTAAACTCAAAAATGACAAAAACAACACTCATGCTATATCATCCTCAACTCTTAGATAATGAAAAATATAAATGGCATGAAGAGAAATTTGTGTTAGAAAAATATACCTTGTTCATCTACCAGCCTAGATGAAAGTGAGCATCTATTCTATATCCCAAATTGTTGATGCTTTATCATAATGGCAATTTTCAATATCTGACTATTAACTTTTTTTTTTAAAATAATAAAACTTTAATTATAATACAAAGAAAAGAAAGGCCCCAGACTTGAAAACATTGTAGGATACTCTACTAAGCACACATGGGGTCACTGGGAGTCCGAATTGATTTGGTGGCAACTGACAACAGTTTCCCAGGCAAATTAGTATCTTTCACATGTATCTCCTTTATTATTACAACAATTCTGTGAAGGTATGATTTTCTCCCTTTCAGGAGAGGAAACACTTTCAGATTGGATAAGTTACTAGCTCAGATTTATACATAGTGTCCTGTAGCTTTAGGATTCCATTCTCAGTCTGCAATTCCAAAGCCATTGCCATGTTCCTTACATCCTAGGTGCCACTTCTTGTACCTAGTATCCAGCGTAGTATCTCTCAACTAAATGAAAACATTTGGGAATGGGGTTCAGGCATCAGATGAAAAACAAAACTCAAATTCCAAAACTTCTGAAGTGATTTGAATGTGCAGTGAGGATTGAGAAGCATGGAGCTAATATAACGCATATGTGAAATATCACCATTATATGTTAGTATTATATGTTAGCATTATATACTGTTCTTTGGGAGATACAGAAATATGTGTTAAGACATGGCCCCTGACTTAAAAGAACTTTGAATTTGATTGAAAAGACTCTTGCCCCAAAATGATCATTTTACTATAGCTCCCCAATAGTCACTAATAATTTGCAATCACTTAGTCATAACGTAGTGCGTGATGTCAAGAGTTTTTAGTGGAGAATATTTACAAAACTGATTACTTTTGTTCTTCTGAGTAAGTACATGAAATAGTGATTAAATACTTTCCAGTCCTTATTCTTACACAGTAGGAGTCTTGGTGGCACTGTAGGATAAGCACTGGACTGCTAACTGCAAAGTTAACTGCTAACTGAAAGTTGGCAGTTCAAACCAACCAGCCAGCCCAAGAAAGAAAGAGGAGGCTTTCTGTTCCTGTAAAGATTTATAGCCTTAGAAAGCCTATATAAGGTCTGTATGACTTGGAACAGGTAGGATGGCAACGGGTTTGATTTTTAAAAATCCTATTACCAACAAGTAATACTAATGGCCTCCTGCATGCCAAATGTTTTATATAACCATGCTGGAGATCACAAGACAAAATTTCGCAAGACTAATGACCTATTCATTACAAATAATTTTTTTTAACAGCATAAAAGATTACTTTATGCATGGACCTCACCAGATGGAATACACAGAAATCAAGTTAACTACATCTGTGGGAACAGATGCTAGAAAAACTCCATATCATGCGCTAAAACCAGGTCAGGGGCATATTGTGGAACAGACCATTAACTGCTCATATGCAAGTTTAGGCTGAAGCTGAAGAAAATTAAAGCAAGTTCATGAGAGTCAAACTTTTACCATGAACATGTCCCACCAGAATTTAGAGATTGTCTCAAGAGCATATTTGATGCATTAGACACTAATGACTAAAGACCAAAGGAGTTGTGGGATGACATCAGGAGCATCATACAGGAAGAAAGCAAAAGGTCATTATCAAGACAAGAAAGAAAGAAAAGATCAAAATGGATGTCAGAAGAGACTCTGAAACTTGGAGTTCAGCATTGAGATGCTAAAGCAAATAGAAGAAATGAGGAAGTAAAAGAACTAAACAAAAAATTTCAAAGTGTAACTTGAGAAGACAAAGTCAAGTATTATAATGAAATGTGCAAAGACCTGGAGTTAGAAAACCAAAAGGGAAGGGCATGCTTAGCAATTCTTATGCTGATAGAACTGAAGAGAAAATTCAAAGCTTGACTTGCAATATTTGAGGAATCTATGGATAAAATATTGAGTGAAAACAAAAAAGCATCAAAAAAAGATGTAATGAATACATAGAGTCACTGTACCAAAAAGAAATGGTTGATGTTCAACCATTTCAAGAGGTAGCATATAATCAAGAGCCAACAGTCTTGAAAGAATATATCCAAGATTCCCTGAAGGTACTGGTAAAGAACAAGGCTCTGGGAGTTGATGAAATACAAACTAAAATTACTGAACAAATTGACGCAGCACTGGAGACACTCACTCACCTATGCCAAGAAATTTGGTCAGCTAATTGGAAGAGATCCATATTTGTGTCCATCCCAAAGAGAGGTGACCCAAAAGAATGTAGAAATCATTGAATAATATCATTAATATCACATATAAGTGAAATTTTGCTGTTGTTGTTGTTGTCAGGTGTCATCGAGTTGGAACCGACTCATAATGACCCCATGCACAACAGAATGAAACAATGTCCGATCCTGGGCCAACCTCACTACCGCTCCCACACTTGATGCCATCAATGATGCCACCTGACTGATCCATCTCGTTGGGGGTCTTCCTCTTTTTCTCTGACCCTCTATCTTACCCAGCATGACATCCTTCTCCAGTGACTGTTCCCTCCTGACAATATGT
>NW_006408535.1:11198086-11207347 GCF_000296735.1 Chrysochloris asiatica | reverse complement strand
TTATTCCATCAATTCCTGGTGCCTTGTTCTTTGCCAATTCCTTCAATGCACTTTGAACTTCCTCCCTGAGTATCATTGGCTCTTGTTCATATGGTACTTCTTGAAATGGTTGAACATTAACCATTTCCTTTTTGCTGAAGATAATTAAAAAATGGCCGTAACAGTATATTGACAAGGGCCTGCCAGAGGTTCAAGCTGGATTCAGACAAGGACGTGGAATGAGAGATATCATTGCTGATATCAGATGGATCTCGGCTGAAAGTACAGTACCAGAAAGAGATTTGCTTGTGCTATGCAAAGAATTTTGATATGTGAATCATGACAAGCTATGGACAACATTGCAGAGAATAAGTAATCTGGAACACTTAATTGTGCTTATGACCATAGACCAAGAGACAGTTGTACGAAGACCAAGAGACAGTTGTACGAAGAGAACAAGAAGACACTGAATGATTTAAAATCAGGAAAGGTGTGAGTCAGGGTTGTATTCTTTCACTATACTTATTCAACCTGTATGCTGAGCAAATAATTTGAGGAGCTGGGTTATATGACGAAGAACATGGAATCACGATAGAAGGATGACTCAGTAACAACCTGCAATGTGCAGATGATGTAACCATGCTTACTGAAGGCAAAGAGGACTTAAAATACTTACTGGTGAAGTTCAAAGACAACAGCCTTCAGTGTAAAGAAACAAAAATTCTCATCACTGATTTTCCATTCAATAAATCGCATGCTCTGTTTCATCTCAACAATTGCAGTTCCTTCCATGCAACAGCAGTTGTCCTGCTTCCTCCCTATGGTTACCCATGTAAAAAAAAGTCCTCTTTCAAACTCTTACATGTTTGTGCGATATGTAAATCTTTATCTATGTATCCATCCATCATCTATCTATCTATCTATCTATCTATCTATCTATCTATCTATCTATCTATCTATCTATCTATTCCGATCTTTCTCCTATACCCATTCAGCCTGGGTCTCTGTCCATGTATCTACACACAGAACATTGTTGTTCCAAGGTTGTGGATATAATACTATTTACATCCATCCCCTTGAGCCCTGCATCCCTCCATGTGCCTTCACCTGTTTCCATCATTCTACTGCCAACCTCCCTCTTCTTGTTTATTGCTCTCCCCTCCACTGAGATAGCATGTATCTACCCTCTAGCCAGTGAATTGCTCTCCCTTTCCTCCCACTCCTGGTAACCATCAAAGAATGTTTCTTTTAGAATAAAAACTTTTTCTTGAGTTTTTTGAATAGTTTTGAGAATATTTGTCCTTTTGTGATTGACTTATTTCACTCAGCATAATGAAACCATAACTTTTTACCCAATAGTTTTAGCAACCATTAGTGATTCATACATGGGAGGTTGCAAAATGGTAATTTTCAAATTCTTTCATTTCCTCTATATTTATTAGTTGGTATTCAAATATAAGATCCTAACTTTACCTGCTTGTTTATATTACACTTTTCTATTTTTAGTCCTTCAGTTTATTTGTTGAGTATATAGTATATGACAGTTGAGTATGGTGGCTCCATAGGATAAATACTGAACTGCTAACCACAAGGTTGGTGGTTTGAGTCCACCAGCAATTCCTCAGGAGAAATATGAGGCTTTCTGTTTCCGCAAACATTTACAGTATCGGAAACCCTATAAGGAGTTCTGGTAGTATAGTGGGTTATGAGTTGAGTTTGTAACCGCAAGGTCACCATTAAAATCTACCAGCTGAGTTTCAGGAGAAAAATGAGGATTTCTGCTCCTGTAAATATTTACAGTCTCAGAAACCCTATACAGGGTCATCAATATGAGTCAGAACCTTCTCTGTGGCTCTTAACATCATTCAACCATAAGAATCAACTCAAGGGCACTGGGTTTGTTTGCTTCGATTTATTTGACTACAAAGTGGAACTTTCCTGTTTAAAAAAAAAAAATCCCTTCTTTCATTTTCCTTCTCTTCCTTTGGCTCCTCCTCCTCACTCTTATGAATATCACTGTAGATTCCCGTAAAGATTTACAGCCTTAGAAACCCTGTACAGGGTCGCTATGAGTCAGAACCCACTCCACAGCACATAACTACAACAACAGGGAAGAGCTGGTTCTTTTTAATTCAATGTATTTTAGCCTATAACTAGAGTCTAGGTGTGGCGCTCTACGATAAACACTGGACGGCAAGGTCGGTTCAAACTGCAGTTTGACAGTTCAGACTTCATCAGCTGCTCCTTGGGAACCCTATGCAGGTTCGCTATCAATCAGAACTGACTTGAAGGCATTTAACAAGAACATTAGTGTTTGAGTACGTCCTTACTTCCTTGAACAATAAGATGTTTCATGTTCATCTTAATATTGTTCTTAGCCTAGCTACTTCTGGAGGCCTGATGTAATGCTGCAGGATAAGCACTGGACTGCTAATTGCAAGGTTGGAGGTTCAAACCCACCAGCCACCCTCAGAAACCCTATAGCAAGGTCACTTCGAGTCAGAACAGACTTGAGTGCACATAACAAAAACAACCTTCTCTGGAATCAACCATTTCTCCAACAAAATTCTTCCTATATTTGGAAACATTATGTGTGCTTGTCATTTGTTTTTATTGCCTTGCAAATCAGTTACTTTTAGTAGTGGTGGTGGTGGTGTTCCGTGATGTTGGTTCTGACTCATAGTGATCCTGCATAGGGTTTCTGAGGCTGTAAATCTTTACGGGAGCAGAAAAGCCTTCTCTTCCTCCAGAGGAACGGCTGGTAATTTAGGAACTGCTGACTTTGAGGTTAGCAACCCAACCCGTAACTACCACACTACTAGATTTCTCCATATTATAGCTATAGAACCCGTACCAGTGAAGGCTTTATTGAATTAGACACTAACTTTTCAACAGTGTGGTTTAGAAAGCATTTGGAAACCCTTTGTATGGCTTGAAACATAACATGTGCTCTGTAAATATTGATGAGTAAATGCATGAATAAATGGTTTCGAGTAATGAAAGCCATTTGCTTGGTCTCTGGGAGATTCTCCTAACCCACGTACCCACATAAAAATTTCCAGGCCTTAGTGAGTGGAAGAAATTGGGATCAGTCCCTACGCTTCATCTACATTTTCAGCCTGCAGTACCCTCTCCTATTAGTGAGCAAAATTCAGATTACCACCATCTCCTGGCCCTCTCTCAGCTATTAAGCTGTTTTCCTGGAAGCAACTTCTTATCAGTAGTTCTCAGTGCATCCTCTCAGATTTCCAGGGGGATGAGATAACTTAACTTGAAAAGATACTTAAAAAGAAAGAATTTTCTTGGTCTTATAAAACAGCTAAGGAATATATATATATTCCCCAAAGACAAGAGAATCCTGTTAAAATGAAGCTTGGAATACAGATTTCAAAGCTCTTGAGAATCTTGTATGTTTAATATCTATTCAGAGGAATAAGGATTCAGTCAGAACCACTCTTTGAGGATCTATTTATGGTCAAAGTGTAATTGGATTTTTTTTTATATATAGCAGTTCATTTTGGTGGGTGTGGGGATGGGAAGGTGATTACAAAGTAACAACAAACAAAATGTAAGTGATGGTACCTTTTATTTTTTCTGCTCCTGGATCTTTACAGATACTGGGAATAAACCCCTTATCCCCACAGCAGTCTTAGAAAACAAGACATACACTTCAACTACTTCTGCTGTGAATAATCCATTGAAGCCAAACAGTATTATACTAGATTCATCAATGTTCACACAAAGTCATATTCTTACATATCTCTTTGAATTTGTGGGACACATATGGTGTACCACTTCTATAGAAGAAATATTTTCATTTTACAATTCAACTTTTGTAACCTTTGGCAACATGTAGTATCAATGGCTCTTTGTTGTTTAAAAAAAAAGTAAAACTGTAAGCTATCCCCAAGGATATGCAGGGCGTTGCCATAGCAACAGAATCTGCCTCCCAGCACCACAAGAGAAGCTATGAATAAAAGATGGTGTTCTAAGGACAACAGAATAGAAGAGGTTGTTTCGATCCTTCTAATACCTGAAATTTGCTGTTATTTTGTTAAATGCAAAATAAAAATCTTAGGAAAAGGCCCAGTTCACTAAAAGGATGAATTTCTATTTCTATATTGTACTTTAGATGTCACGGGAGGAAAAAAATACATGCTTTTTGAAAAGAGTCAGCCTATGGTAGCAAGACCAGGGAAGGGCCAGACTGTTTAATTTATATATGTTTTTATTTCACTTTTTTTTTCTTCAGATAAAAGAATTGAAGAGAAAAATATTTTAATGTGTTATACAAACATGGAGCTCTTTAAAATTCTGATCCCAAATTGTCTCTTGGTTCCATATTTAAATATAAATATGCTTTACATAAAACATAACAAAATGTTCTAATTTTAGCTTACATTGTCTATTCCAAATCCAGTTATTTCATCATATTCACTTTGGCCACATTGTTCATATCTGAGTGTCTTCTCCATAGCTATCTAAAAACCTCTCAGCCTAACTTTGTATTATGGGATTGGGTGTTTCAGGTCCCAGATCTTAAGGTGATAGCTAAAGGTTTCAGATGAAACAGAAATGAGTTAACGTTGAATCTCTCTCTTTCTATCTTCTCATCTTTATTTCATGTTAAGCTTTTTAGGAAACATTTTTTTTGTGTGAAGTTATTGGTAAACTATTATTCAAATAAAAGGTAAAGAACTTATCCCTATGTAAACACTTACCTAAAAAATACAGAGATTAATAAAATTATATCCCACAAATGCAAATTATTGACTATTAGAGCAAAGGGATTAAAATATTTGGTATGATTATTTCCTCAAAAGTCAAAGTTTAGCTTCTGTTTGTAGAGGAGAAGTCATGCACATAATTCTCAAGGTTTTTTGGGATTTTTTCTTTTGCTACTGTCACCTTGACAGCTTCATACAGTTGAGGACCAAAAGGTTACTAATACAGATATTCAGAAGATACTTTTTAAGCTAAAATACCTAGAAAAAGATGACTTTTTGTTTTAGTTGGAATAATTTTCAAACTGAATTAATGAATAAATACAATTGTAGAAGTTTAATAAAAAGGCAACTCTTTGTCTTTGAGTTCAGTTTTAATTTAGGTGTGGAGGGATTAGTTCAAGTTTATAAAAATGCATTTTGGATGATCAGTCAAAATTTTAGAGATTTCTCTTATTCTTGTTAATTATTTTCTTCTTCTTTGATGTCCCCAAATGTAAATGCTTCAGATTTTTTGATTAGTAAGGAATCTATTCAATCAAGCTAGTTATATGACTGGGCAACACACCAAAGAGTTAATAATGGATGGTGGCAACATGAGTGATTTTTTTCTCTCCTTACTTTTCTGCTTATTTAATAAATTTTGCATAATAAGCAAAACGTTATTCTTAAAAGGAAAATAATAACATTAAAAATATTAGCTGTTAGAAGAATTTATGGAAATTCTGTCTTCTTTCAAAAAGAACTTGAAGTGGCTTAAAATAAAAGACATTTGTATAATAAAGCTTGTTGCTGCTGTTAAATGCTATTGAGTCAGTTCTGACTCTTAGGTACCCTGTATAGGGTTTCTGAGGAGCAGCTGGTGAATTTGAACTGAAGACCTTTCGGTTCAAACTGATATTGTAGTCCAGTGCATTATCCCACAGTGCCACATCAGGACTCCACAATAAAGCTTCTCATTGTTGTTGTTAGGTGCCATCTAGTTGGTGCCGACTCATAGTGACCCTATGCCTAACAGAACGGGAAGGTCCTGCACCAGTATCACAAATGTTACCACGCTTGAGCCCATTGATGCTGCCACTTTACCAATCCATCCTCTGGGGATCTTCCTCTTTTTCTCTGACCTTCCACCTTCCCAAATATATATCCTTCTCCAGTGACTGGTCCCTCCTGACAATATGTCCAAAGTATGAGAGACAAAATTTGGCCATCCTGGCCTCCAAGGAGCACTCTGGCTGCACTTCTTCCAACACAGATCTATTGGTTCTTTTGGCAGCCTATGGCACTTTCCATATTCTCCTCCAACACTATAACTCAAAGGCATCAATTCTTCTACAATCTTCCTTTTTCACTGTCCAGCTTTTGCATCCATATGAGGTTATTGAAAATACCATGGTTTGGGTCAGGTGCAGCTTAGTCCTCAAGCTGACATCTTTGTTCTTCAACACTTTAAAAAGGTCTTGTGCAGCAGATTTGCCTAATGCAATATGTCGTTTGATTTCTTCACTACTGCATCCATGAGTGTTGATGCTTGATTCAAGAAGAATGAAGTCCTTGACAACTTCAATCTTTTCTCCATTGATAAGTATGTTGTTTATTGGTCCAGTGGTGAGGATATTTGTTTTTTTTTACATTGCGATGCAATCCATATAGAAAGCTGTGCTCTTTGATCTTCATAAGTATGTTAAGTCCTCTTCACTTTCAGCAAGCAAGGTTGTATCACATGCATAGCACAGGTTGATAATGAGTCTTCCTCCAATTCTGATGCCATGTTTTTCTTCATATAACCCAGTTTCTCAGATTATTTGCTCAGCATACAGGTTGAATAAGTATGGTGAAAGAATACAACCCTGTGTCACATATCTTTCTTAATTTTAAACCATTCATTGTTCCCATATTCTGTTTGAACAACCGCCTCTTGGTCCAGCTACAGAGTCCTCATGAGCACAATTAAGTGTTCCGGAATACTCATACTTTGCAATGTTGTCCCTAGCTTGTCATGACCCACACATCCGAAAGCCCTTGCATAGTCAATAAAGCACAGGTAAACATCTTTCTGATATTCTCTGCTTTCAGTCAAGATCCATCAGACATCAGCAATGATATCCCGTGTTCCATGGCCCCTTCTGAATCTGGCTTGAACCTTTGAAAATTCTCTGTCAATGTGTGCTTCCGCCGTTTCTGTGTTACCTTTAGCAAAACTTTACTTGCATGGGATATCAAAGAGATTGTCCAATGATTTCCACATTGCATTGGGTCACCTCTCTTTGGAATGGGCACAAATAGGGATCTCTTCCAATCAGTTGGCCAGATAGCTGTCTTCCAAATTTTGGGGCAGAGATGAGTGAGTGCCTCCAGTGCCACCTTACTTTCTTGAAAGATTTCAGTTTTTATTCCATCAATTCCTGGTACTTTGCTCTTTGACAATTACTTCGATTTTCCTTGAACTTCTACCTTCAGGATCATTAGCTCTTGATCGTATGCTACCTCTTGAAATGGTTGAACATTAACCATTTCTTTTTGGTATAGTGACTCTGTGTATTCCTTCCATCTTCTTTTGATGTTTTCTGCATCATTCAATTATTTGCTCAGAGAATCCTTTAATAATGAAAGCTGAGGCTTGACTTTTTTTCTTCAGTTCCCCCAGCTTGAGAAATGCTGAGTGTGTTCTTCACTTTTGGTTTTCTGATTCCAGATCTTTGCACATTTCATTGTAATAAAGCTTGTTGTTGTTATTACGTGCCATCGAGTCGGTACCGACCCACAGCGACCTTATGCACAGCAGAACAAAACACTGCCCAATCCTGGACCCAACCTCACTACTGCTGGAAATCAAAAATCAGAAACTCTGAAATTCTATGATATTTAATATAGCTATGATAACTGAACATTAAATTCATCTCTGAGTTTCTTGACAGTCAAGAAAATGGAATAGTGGGTTAGAAAATCTTATGTGATCATAAGAAATATACCATTACTTTATGAAAGAAATGTTTTTTCCTTCCTGATATAAACTCCTATGAGGAATTTGTAATTGTCTTTTCTAATTTGTGTAAAATATGAAACATGTATTTTAAAATGCATAAACGTGTAAAGAAAATTCTGGGAAATACCAGGCAAGTGCTTATGGTGTTCTAAAGGTTGTCAAATTGTCAATCATTTTGTTGTTCAATACGACTTATCTCCTCTTCTTCTTCTTTTTTTTTTCAAAATCATAGAAACCTTTATTAAACAAAAATACCAAAATGTGAAGCAGTTGTTTATCAGCATCTCTTCCATCTAGGTATATATATATTTAAGTTTTTATTGTGGATTGAATGATAGTTTACATGGAAGAACATCAGTTTTACACTTATCATTTCATTGCAATGATTACAATCCCTCCATGCATCATCATTCAACAGTATTTGCTTCTATTCCCTCTGGTTTTTTTTTTGTTTGTTTGTTTGTTTTAGGGGGAGTAGAAGGAGTGTACACAAAAACACTCAGCAATATATATAATCATTTAAATAACCAAAGGGTACATTCTGCAAGCCAGCCTCCTGGCCACCAGCACACAGCCTTTCTCTTTCCATTAGTCTACAGTCCTCATCTGCTCTGTTTCTCCATGTCATCATCTCTGCCTCCATCTCTGATGTCTTCTAGGTCTATATACTTTTTTTTTTTTTTTTTAAGGTTTTATTGTGAGTTGAGTGAAAGTTTACAGGACAGATCATCAGTTTTACATTCAACAAATCACATACTTTGTTTCATTACAATGACTATAAAACCCTCTACTCAGGCATATATAATAATTTAAATCACCAAAGGGCACATTCTGCAATATGCCACCTGGCTGCTAGCTCTCAGTCCCTCTCTTTCCATGAGTCTAGAGCCCTCAGCTGTTCCCTCTCTCCATGTCCACATCTCTGCCTCCATCTCTCCATGTCACTGCCTCTTTGGATAAGGTCCTGCATTCTGTTTGTGCTTTCTCCCTTGATGGTCTCAGGGTCCTCTGTTTCTGGACTGTAAGATTAACTACTCCCCCATTTTTGTTACAAAAGTTGTACCTTTACAATTGTGACAGTCACAGTTAGTCATGATAACAATTACTCACTATTGAATCATAATAATTTTATCCCCATCTCTTTTTACCAGACCCATCTAGACAAGATGAGAATATTCACTGGGGACTCTTTCTTCCTAAACATACTCTTTTTTAAATTAAATTTTATTTTTTTTAATTTAAGGTTTTTTATTGTGGATTGAGTGAAAGTTTACAGGGCATATCATCAGTTTTACATTCAATAAATCATAACCTTGTTTCATTACAATGATTATAATCCCCTCTATGTACCATCAGTTAACAGTATTTCTCTATATCCACTTTAGCTTTTTAAAAACAAGCAAACAAACAAACAAACCACTCAGGCATATATAATAATTTACATCTCCAAAGGGCACATTCTGCAAGTCTGCCTCCTGACAACCAGCTTTTAGTCCCCTCTTCTTAGTCCATGAATCTAGAGTCCTCAGCCACACCACCTCTCCATGCCCCCATCTCTGCCTCCATCTCTGG
>NW_006408535.1:11182827-11192579 GCF_000296735.1 Chrysochloris asiatica | reverse complement strand
GGTATGGATTACATCTCAATGTAAAGAAAACAAAAATCCTCACCACTGGACCAATAAACAACATTCTTATCAATGGAGAAAAGATTGAAGTTGTCAAGGATTTAATTCTTCTTGGATCAACTATCAACAGTCAAGGAAGCAGAAGTCAAGAAATCAAATGACGTATTGCATTGGGCAAATCTGCTTCACAAGACCTTTTTAAAAGCTTGAGGACAAAGGTACACCTGACACCAGCCATGATATTTTCAATAACCTCATATGGATGCGAAAGCTGGACAGTGAATAAGGAAGACTCTTGAAGAATTGATGCTTTTGAGTTATGGTGTTGGAGGAGAATACTGAAAGTGCCATGGGCTGCCAAAAGAACCAATAGATCCGTTTTGGAAGAAGTACAGCCAGAGTGCCCCTTGGAGGCCAAGATGGCCAAACTTCGTCTCTGATACTTTGGACATATTGTCAGGAGGGACCAGTCGTTGGAGAAGGATATAATGTTTGGTAAGGTGGAGGGTCAGAGAAAAAGAGGAAGACCTCTAATGAGATGGATTGGCCAAGTGACAGCGTCGATGGATTCAAGCATGGCAACAGTAGTGAGGTTGCCCCAGGATCGGACAGTGTTATGTTCTGCTATTCATAGGGTCACTATGGATCGGTACCCACTCAATGGCACCTAACAACAACAACAACCTCTTTTGATGACAACATTCCCCTTCCTCAAGGAAACTACTTCGTCCATTTTAGTCATGAGTTAATGGAGTGGGGTGGGTGCTGCCAACTACAGTACTCCTTTGACCTAAACCAAACAAATAAAATTATGTTCCTGATATTTTCTTAAGGTGGGAAAATACCCCTTTTCCTATTTTGTAACAGTGCTGTAAGTATGTGGTCCTTGATCTACTAGAAGCCCTGTTTCTCTGTTTGAGAAAGCTGAGATGCATCCTGAAGCACAGATAAGAAGAGCACACCCCAGGTTCCATTCTCTGGGGCTCTTGGTATTGTTTTCGTTTCTGTAGTTGCCTGCTTTGATTCCTTGCTCTTTTGCTGTTAGCTGACATTCAGTCCTGGTCACCCCATACAGAACAGAAGGCAATGTTCCCTGGACCTACATCATTCCATGATCAGTTGTGAATCAGATAATTTGGCTGGTTTTCGAAAGTAGATTGACAGGCTTTTATTTCTCATTCACTTTAATCTGGACGCTCTGCTGAAATAAGTTTAGCATCATTGCAAGTCTCCAAGGGCAGACAAGTGGTGACTGCACCTGAGGTACATTGATCAGGAACCAAACCCAGGTCTTCAGCATGGAAGGTGAGAATCTGACACCAAACCACCATAGCCTCGTCTACTTTTCCTTAGTCTTCTTCTAAATCCTCTATGGTGTTTAGCCTACTTCAACCTACAAGTCTGTCACTTGCAATGGAAAATATCTTATTTGATTATAACTACCCCTGGAAGTTAAAGTTGTCTGGGCAGGAAAGAGGGCTAGGACAGCTTTTGCATTTAAAGAATTTTTTTTCACAATAATGTATAATACTTTTATAATCAAAATGCCAATAGTAATTTAAACAAGAAGAAATTATCATGAGACAGTTTGTATAATGGACATTGGCCAAGGGTGGTGGTTATGTGCCGTGGAGTCAGTTGCGACTCATAGTGACCCTGTACAGGGTTTCCGAGGCTGTTAATCTTTACGGGAGCGGAAAGCCTCATCTTTCTCCTGCAGAACATTTGGTAGTTTTGAACTGCTGACCCTGAGGTTAGCAGCCCAATTTGTAACTACTTTGCTACCCGAGCTCCTCAGAGGACAATATCTTCAGAAAAGATTTTAAAACATACTGGAACTTTTTTCATGTCTCTATTTCTTATACTGGGCTTTGATAAAGTCTGAATAATAGCATGAAGTGATAACTCAGGGGAGAGATTAAACTAATGTGGTGTTCTACTTGTGTGGCGCAGTGTGTTAATGCGCTGAACTTCCATGTCGGTTTGAACCACAAGGTTGGTGATTCAAGTTCACCAGCTGCTCCTTAGAAACCCTTTACAGGGTTACTATAAGTCGGAACTGACTTGACGGCATTTAACAACAACAACAATAATATATATACTAGAATAGACTAAAGAGGAGTGGACAGAGAATAAATTTTAGACTATCAGTGGATCAACCTAAGGGACTTTGAGCAGAACTGAAAAACAGACAATTCTAGGTGAACTATTCTAAAGAGAAGGAAGGTGTGTAGATACTGTTAAAGGTATACTTTGGATGAGCAGATGGCAGAATTGACATTATTTTATGCAAGAAGATAGTTCAAATGTGTTCCAACCTGAGTGAAGTGCCATTCCACTTCCAAAAGGAGAATCATTGTGACCCCTGCAGGTGGGGCCAGGTTTTTTATGAAGTTGTTGTTGTTAAGTGCCGTCGAGTCGGTTCTGACCCATAGCGACCCTGTACAGGGTTTCCGAGGATGTAAATCTTTATGGGAGTAGAAAGCCTCATCTTTCTCCTGCAGAGCAGCTGGTAGTTTCGAACTGCTGACCTTAAGGTTCGCAGCCCGATTCGTAACCACTACGCTAACGTTAAATCTACTTAGGTTCTTAATAAGTGTTTACTGAGACCTTAAGGTAGCTGAAGATGGACAAGAGAGTTGAACTATACTCCTACCCAGGGTGACTCATAAGAATTTATAATCTCAGCTACTTCCCAATGCTGGAGTTTCTTTCTGCAGCTATAGATCTAGAGATATAACAGTTTGTTTTGTTTTTTTTTGTTTTTTGACAAATTTGTCTGAAGTACTTAAAATTTAACATGTTTGAAACTGAATTAATTAATTAATGCTTTTATTTCTTTGTTCCCTCTTTGGTTACTTTGTTGTTGTTGTGGGCCTTAGAGTCAGTTCCTACTCATAGTGACCCTGTATAGGGTTTTCAAGAGCTGGTGGGTTTCAGGTCCAACCTTGTGGTATCAGTACAGTGTACAGTAACTGACAGTACCACTGTCTATCTAGTAACCCAAGTCAGTAACCTGGTAGTCATTCTAGAGTGATTCTTTTTTCCCATTTCCAATATACAATTACCTCTCTCTGAAATAATTTTATATTTTCTCCATATTTTAACCTCTGTTTTTCAGTTCTGACATTATTAGTTCTCATAGGATTCATTAATTCTTTTATTCAGTGAGTATTTATTGAGCATATATTATGTGCCAAGTACTATGCTTGATTCTGAGGATTCATTGGTTCCTGCCTTCATGAAGCTTATTGTCTAAGAAGCTATGCCAATATTTCTCAGTTGGTCTTCCTGCCTCTGGAACACATCCTCAGTCCAGCATTACAACGCTCTGTTTGAATGTTCGTTCTCAAATGCAAATCTGACCATGCCATTCCTTTGATTAAAATAAATTGTCTTCAGGATAAAATATGTCCTCATTAGTATGGCCCACAAGTCATTCAGTCATTCAGTCTCCCTTTTTAGTCTCTCTGTCGCTTTCTCTCTCTTTTTTTTTTTTTTAACTGTAGTTTCATATAGAATTACTAAAACTGAGCCATCTTCCAAAGCCACCACTAAAAATTAGTCTCATTATATACTCTATGCCTCATAGCATGATAAAATCATAAAGCAGTATGCAGTTATAAATAAATATATATATATAGTTGTTGTTAAGCACCATTGAATTGGTTCTGGTTCACTGAAATCCTGTACAGGGTTTCTGAGGAGCTGCTGGTGGTGTGAACTGTTGACCTTGTGCTTTGCAGTCCAGTGCTGATCATACAGTGCCATACCAGGAGTGTAATATATATATATGTATATATATAGTGTAATATTTCCTCCCCGCTCTCTTTTCAAATCAGAAAACAATTTTTAGTCAGAAAAAAATGAATTCAAATGCTTGCTTTGGAAACTCCTTTGCCCTTTGCTAAGTAATCTCTTTAAATGTAAGAGAATTTCCAGGCAAATTATTAGGATGAATAAGAGATTTCAGCTATGCTACTGGATACAAGTTCAATATAAAAAATAATAAACAATGTCACTTTCAAAAGTAACAAAAACCATAAAGCACTGAGAATATATTTAACAAAAAATGTACAAGACCTTAGAGGAGATAATTATAAAAAGTTACTAAAGAATATAAAATAGAACTAAATAAATGGAGATACGTAAAAAGTTCATCAACAAGAAGACTTAGTGTCACAAAGGTGTCATTTCCCCTAAATTAATCCACAAAGCTAATTATATTATAATAAAAATCTCAGTGATTTTCTTTTTGAAATGAAGAACAAAAATAATTCTGACAGAGAAGAATAAATTGGAGGAGGGCTATGCTATTAGATACTAGGACTGAATATGTAATAGTTGCAACAAAACAATGTGATGTTGGCACAAAGATAGGCAATTAGATCATGTGTGTATGATATTTGTATATGACAGAGGTGTCAGTATGAATTAATAAGAAAACATAGGTTATTTAATAAATTCTACAGGAGCAAATGGGAAATAATTAGCTTTTTAATTTACACCACACACAGTTAAACTGAATTCTCCTAAAAGACAAAATCCAAAAACTTTATAATTTGAGGATACCTCTATGACTCCAGGGGAATGAATATATTAGTTGTATTACAATTTGCATAAAAAGTCAAAATTTAGCCAGTATGATAAATATTTGTAACACATTATCTGAAACTGAAGTTACTAACTGTTAGTGACAACATATCTGAATTCCTTTATTCCCGTTCGGGGAAATAAAATGGAAGAGTAACACTATCTACTCATTAGCCCAAGTCAGTCACTAATATATACAACAAATAAGGGAAAATCATTAAGAAAAATAAAACCAATTCCATTAAATGAAAGGACAAATGATATAAACAGTCAAATCATAAAAGAAAAAATAGTTACTATATGAAAAGCTATTCAATATCACCAGTAACAGGGAAATGCAAATGAAAACAGTCAGGCACTATTTCTCGCCTATTAGATTGGGTGGCATTTACAAGTCTGATAATACCAAATACTGGTAAGAATATAGTGGAAAAGGATCTGCCATATGTTATTTGTACAACACTTTGGAAAGTAATTTGGCAAGTCTTGGTAAAGTAGAAGATGCTTGGTTTTTACTGATTCCACTTCTATATAGCATAATAGAGAAACTCTTATTGAAGAATTTTTATTATTCCTTCTAAAAATTATTTCAGTCTGGGTTTATTGGCAATAAATTCTCAATTTTTTTGTTTGCCTGAAAATACCTTTAATTTTCCTTCATGTTTGAAAACTATTATTTTTTCTGTGCTAAGTAAGAGGTTGTTTTCCTTTCTGTACTTTAAACATATCATTCTATTTTAGTTGACTTGATTTTTTTTTTTTTTTCTGTTGTAGTCAACTGACTTTCTTACTGTTGTTTCTTCTTTGACTGCTTTAAGAGTTTCTCTTTGACTTTAGCTTTAAGAAGTTTTACATGATGAAAATATCATCTTGGTGTTTATCTAGCTTGAGATAAAAAAGTTTTAATTTAGAGCTTGAGATTTTTGGGGGTCAGTTTTTGAAAATTCTCATCCAGCTTTCTGCAGCATTTTTTCTTACCTCTTCTCGGAAACTCCAAAATGTCAGATATTAGTAATTTTTGTTGGGTTGTTGTTAAGTGCTGTAGAGTTGATTCCAACTCATCATGACCCTGCATAGGGTTTCTGAGGAGTGTCTGGTGAGTTTGAACCACCGACCTTGTTGTTTAAGCTGATGTTGCAGTCCAGTGCATTAACCCATAATGTCACACCAGGACTCCTAGTTATTTTCACTAGCTTTAAATATGGTGTGGCTCTGTGGGTTAGTACATCAGACTGCAAAGTCATTTGAACCGCAAGGTCGGTGGTTCAAGCTCACCAGCTGCTCCTTGGAAACTGTATACAGGGTCACTATGGGTTGGAATCGACTTGAAGGTTCTTAACAACAACAACAACAAATACCTTTTGGTGTTTTTCTTTCTTTTTGAGCTCCATGTTTTAGTCTCAATATCTCGTGGCACTGTAGGATAAAGCACTGGACCACACTGCAAGGTTGGCGGTTCAAACTCACCAGTCGCTATGAGTTGGAACCGACTGGATGGCACTTAACAACAAAACCATAGATCTTTCAGTTTTCTAATTTTTCTTTGTGTCTAAAACACTGCTTTTACTGAGTTCTTATTTTCAGCTATTATATTTTACAGATCATGCTGTCCTGATGAAATTCTCTATCTTGTTATGTATCTTATTGAAAATGTGTCAAAATTATTTTTAAAGTCCGTGTATGGTACCTCCAAATTCGGGATTATCTTTTGCTCTATTTTCTATTTGTTTGGTTGGCTTTTCCTCTCTTGTGCTCTGGTCATTTGGTCCTGTCTCCAAGTATGCTTGTTTGTGTATTTTCAGCTGAAAATACACATTGTATAAGAAAAATGATAAAGTATATTTATGATGTCATCTTACTCTATGTTTCACTGAGTTGCTTCTGACTCATAACTCCCTTATGTACAGCAGAATGGTCCTGGGCCATACTCATAATTGTTGTTATGTTTGATTGATACAGTGATGCATTGTTGTAGCCACTGTGTCAATCCATCTTGCTGAGGACCTTCCTCTTTTTGATGACCCTCAACTTTTCCAAGCATGACATCCTTCTCCAGGGATGGGTCTTTCTTGTCATATGTCCAAAATACATATGATGAAGTCTTGCTGTCCACAATTCTAAGGAACATTCTGACTGTACTGCTTCCAAGACAGAGTTGTTCCTTCTTCTGGTTGTTGTTAAATGCTATTGAGCCAGTTCTGACTCATAGTGATCTTGTGTAGCGTTTCCAAGGAACAGCTGCTGGGTTTGAACTGCCAACTTTGTGGTTAGCAGTCCAGTCCTGATCCTACAGCACCACACCAGAACCCCTTTCTCTCATAATCCATATTATATTTGATATTTTCCATCAATATCATTACTGTTCCAAAAAGAAATTGTTGGTATTCAACCATTTGAAGAGGTAGCATATGATCAAGAGCCAAATATACTAAGGAAGAAGTCTAAACTGCACTGAAGGCATTGGCAAAGAATAAGGTTTGGGGAATTGATGGGATACAAATTGAAATCTTTCAACTAACTGATACAGCATTGAAGACACTCACTCACATCTCTGTCAAGAAATTTGGAAGGTAGCCTACCTGGCCAACTGATTGGAAGAGATCTATATTTGTGCCCATTCCAAAGAGAGGTGACCCAATGGAATGTGGAAATCATTCAACAGCATAATTAATATCACATGCAAGTAAAATTTTGCTAAAGATAATTAAAAAACAGATGCAACAGTACATTGACAGGGAACTTCCAAAGGTTCAAACTGGATTCAGGCAAGGATGTGGAATGAGAGCTATCATTGCTGACTTCAGATGGATCTTGCCTGAAAGCAGAAAATACCAGAAAAATGTTTACTTATGTTTTATAGACTACACAAATTCTTTCAACTATGTGGACCATGACAAACTATGTATAACATTGTGAAGAATGAGTATTCCAGAACACTTCACTGTGCTCATGAGTAACCTGCAGTGTAGATCAGGAGGCAGTTGTTAAAACAGAACAACTTTAAAGACATGGAGTCCTGGTGTGGCACTGTGTGATAAGCACTGGACTGCAAGGACAGTTTGAACCACAAGGTTGGTGGTTCAAGCTCACCAGCTGCTCTTGGAAACCCAATACAAGGTCACTATGAGTTGGAAATGACTTGACAGCACTTAAGAACAACAAATATACTCTATTCATTAACTTTATAATCTCACCAGTTTGAACCTTATGCAAATGAAGAGCAATGTGAATTAGTAGGAAACAGCATGGACTAAGAATTCAGATGGCCATTTTTTGTCTTCTTTTACCACTGTATGATTTTTTGGATCATACAGAATTCTCTGGACTTCATTTCCTTATCTATAAAATAAGGTCAAAGAAGTCAGTGGTGTGCTGATTTTACTTACCAAAGATGACTCATATAATACAAGTGGGATTCAAGGAATTCATGGAAAAATGGAATGAAAAGATAATGGAACTTTCCCATGAACATCTGAAGCCCCCTCATATATGTGTAGGATTCCTGGTGTGGTGCTGTGGGTTAATGCGCTGGACTGCAAAGTCAGTTTGTACCACAAGGTTAGTGCTCCTTGGAAACCCTATATAGGGTCAATATGTGTCGGAACTGACTTGATGGCACTCAACAACAACAATAACAACAACATATTTGTACGTGTATATATACATTTGTTGTTGTGTGCTGTTGAGTCAGTTTTCACTCATAATGACCTTGTATAGGGTTTCTGAGGAAACTTGGTATGGTACTGTAGGATAAGCACTGGACTGCTAACCACAAGGTTGCTGATTCAAACCTATAAGCCACTCCTAGGAATCCCTAAACAGGGTGACTATGAGTAGGAATCCACTCGACAGCACTTAACAACAATAAAAATAGCAATAGGGTTTCTGAGGCTATAAATATTTATGGGAGCTGAAAGCCTCATCTTTCTTCTGAGGAGGGGCCCATGGATTTGAAATGCTGACCTTTCAGTTAGTAACCTAATGTATAACCCACCACCCACCAGGACTCCTATACAGATACAGATACAGATACAGATACAGATACAGATACAGATACAGATACAGATACAGATACATAAAAGGAGTCCTGATAGCATAGTGGATTATGCATTTAGGCTGCTAACTGCCAAGCTCAGCAGTTCAAATCCACCAGCCACTCTACTCTCCTAAAATTTACAAACCCAGAAACCCTATACAACAGGGTTGCTTAGAGTTGGATCCGACTCAAGGTCACATAACAACAACAAATACATATATGCAGTGGCTCTGTAGGATAAGCATGGAACTGCGAACCGTAAGGTTGGTGGTTCAAGCTCCATGGGAGAAAGATGAGGCTTTCTGTTCCCACAAAGATTAAAAAAAACCCAAAAAAACAAAAAATTCCTCAGAAACCCTTATAGGGTCGCTATGAGTCAGAACTGACTTGATGGTACTTAAAAACAATAGCAACATATCTGTATCTATATCAGTTACATTGCAAGAAAAACACATGAGATGGGATATACATATATATACACACATATGTTCTTTGAGCAATATGAGTGATGCTATTATCACTGGGATGTAATGGTGGGTTTAACTTACTTCCCCTTGAATCTAGACAGGAATTGTGATTGCTCCCTACCACTGAGTTGATTTAGACTCATTGTGACCCTATAGGAGAGAGTAGAACTGCCCCAAAGGGTTTCCAAGGCTGTAAATCTTTGTGGAATCAGTCTGCCACACCTTTCTCTCATCAAGTGCCTGGTAGGTTTGAACTACTGACCTTTTCAGTTAGCAGTAAAACACTTTAACCACTGTTCCACCAAGGATCCTCTACTCTGATCAATAGGACAAAAGTGATGCTTTGCTCTTTCTGAGGCTAGATCATGAAAAATAATACAGCACCATCTGATTCTTTCTCTTGGGACACATGGCTCTTGAAATCTAACCATGATTCTGTGAGGAAACAATGCAGAGTGACCAGATGGAGAGATTCATGTGGAGAGGAACTGGGACTACTATCTAACGGCCATTATAAACTGCCAGCAAACTCAGTAAACAAGCCCTGAGATGATTCCAGTGAAAGACACATCCATTGGACAATAGTGACAAGTATTTCCTACTGTGCTTTATCTGAATTCTGGATCTGTAGAGTTTGTGAGCATAATAGATACATA
>NW_006408535.1:11171701-11182727 GCF_000296735.1 Chrysochloris asiatica | reverse complement strand
TTTAATACCATTGAGTTTTTTTGGGTAATTTGTTAGGCAGCATTAGATAGAGAATGCCAATACATCGCACAACATTAAGTCAAATAATGTTCCCTCACCATCCTGCCCTTTGATCCTGGAGGGGTCAGAAACCATAGTTAGCAAATATGGAATATGTAGATAATGTTCTTTATGAGTCAGAAATGAATAGACACATGGCTTTAGTTTGGCTTGGCTTTAGATGTGTAAAATGAAGTAGAGAAGAAATGAATCCCTCCATCTCACTGCAGATTAAATGAAGTTCAGAGTTTTAATTTCTATACTAGATACTGTATGAAACATTATGTTTTTATACAAGCAATGGGGAAATTACAGTGTTTTTGAGCAGGGAAGTTACAGACTTACATTTGTCTTTTTGGAAGTGGTTATATGCAGAATGGATTGAAGCTGAAGAACTGGGAAGAAAGAAGATCAGTTAGGATATTTTGTAATAATATATCCAAGGTTTTAGGTGAGTCTAATGAATGTACTCAGAGTGAGAAATAGAATGAAAGTACTCTTGAGTTGACTAAGTTAGAGTGTTGTTAGAGGATATAAGAGAAGGAGGTAAGAATTCTCCCAAGCCTTCTCAGTAAATTTTATAACTGATAAAAAGATAAATATGTACGGTTATAAGGAGCTCTGGTAGCATAGTGGTTACAAATCGGGCTGTGAACCACAAGCTCAGCAGTTCGAAACTACCAGCTGCTCCATGGGAGAAAGATGAGGCTTTCTGCTCTCGTAAAGATTTACAGCCTCGGAAACCCTGTTCAGGGTCACTATGGATTGGAACCAACTCGATGGTACTTAACAACAACAACAACATGTAGGGTTATAGAAAGAAGAAGCGTTTGTAGAGATTGGGGAAAGGTGGAAATAGGGTTCCTAAACAGACAAGAAGCAAACTTTTGGGAGGGAAGACTACCTTAATGATCCTAACTATGGCAGTGATTTCACTTGTTGTTAGGTACCACCAAGTCTGTTCCAACGCATAGCAACTCTATGCACAACAGAACGAAACTCTGCCCGGTCCTGCACCATCTTCACAAGTCTATGTTTGAGCCCATTGTGGCTGCCAATTGTCTTAAGTAAGCTCCTTGGGGTCTTACTCTTTTCCATTGACTCTCCACTTGTTATCAGTCATGATGTCCATCTCCAGGAACTGGTCCCTCCTCATAACATTTCCAAAGAATGAGACATGACTCTGCCACCCTGGCTTCTAAGATGCAGTCTTGCTGTACTTCTTCTAAGACAGATTTGTTTGTTCTTTTGGCAGCCCAGTGAAATTGTAAATATTCTTCATCAACTTCGTAATTCAAAAGCATTGATTCTTCTGCAGTCTTCCTTATTCATTGTCCAACTTTCACATGCACATGAGGCAATATAAAATATCATGACTTGGGTCAGGTGTACCTTAGTCCTCAAAGTGACATCTTTGCTCTTGAACATTTTAAAGATTTTTTTTTTTTTGTAGCAGATTTTCCCCATGCAATATGTCATTTGATTTCTTGACTACTGCTTCATGAGTGTTGGTTGTGTATCCAAGCAAAATGAAGCCTTTGGCATCCTCAGTTTTTCTCTGTTTATAGCACTGTAAATATGCACTGGACTGCTAACTGCAAGGTTGGTGGGTCAAACCCACCATCTGTTTCTTGGAAATCCTATACAGGGTTGCTATGAGTTGGGACTGACTCAAAGACACTTAACAACACCAACATCATGATGCTTATTGGTCCAGTTGTGAAGATTTTCATTACATTCAGATTCAATTTATACTAAAGGCTAGACAGTCTTTGGTCTTCATCAGTACATATGTTAAGTCCTCTTGGCTTCCAGCAAGAAAGGTTGTTTCAACTGCATATCCCAGGTTTTTAATGAACCTTCCTCCAATCCTGATGCCATGTTCTTCGTCATATAATACTGTTTTTGGGGCTATTTGCTCAGCATATGGATTGAGTAAATATGGTGAAGGGATACAACCCTGGTGCAATACCTTTCCTGATCCTGATTTTAGGCCTTTTTGTGTTCAAATAATTAGAGTTTTGTCTTGAGCACATTTAAGTGTTCTGGAATACCCTTTTTTCCAGTGAAATCCAATTTGCCATGATCCACACAGTCATATGCTGCTTTTCTTCTCTTTTTTTGTTTTTAACTTTTTATTGTGAATTGAGTGAAGGTTACAGGCAAGATCATCAAATTTGCATTCAACAAATTATTCTCTTTGTTTCATTTCAATGATTAAAATCCCCTCCCTGCAATATAGTTATTCTACTTCCAACCTGTGACTTCCCTTTTGTATTTTATATTTCACAAATGAACAAAGCAAAAATATTTGATGTACACATGCAAAACAAAAAATATATATTCATTTAAATGTCCCTAGGGCACCTTCTGCAAGCCAGCCCCCTGCACACAGATACAAAGCCTTACTCAGTCCGTGGGCCTACAGCCTGCAGCTGCTCTGTTTCTCCAGGCCATTGCTTCTGCTGTCATTGCTTTTCTAGGTAGAATCTCATGCTCCACTCATGCTCTTCCTTCTGGATGGTCCTGGGAGCATCTATTCCTGAAATGAAAGATTAACTTCTCCCCACTTATAGTTACGCATTTACAATTACAGTGTGACAATCACAATTATTCCTACAAACAATTACTTACAATTGAGTCATAAAGTCCCCCATTCCCTTTCACCAGATCTATCTGGAAAAGAGGAAAACTATTCAGTGGGGATTCTATCTAACTTTCCCACTTCTTACCCTGCTGCCACATTCTGAAACCGGGAACATTCATGAATGCTTGTAAATCATCCACTTAATTCCTTTATAGCCACCCTTCCCCCCCGCCCCCCCTTATTTGACATCCAAGGTCTATATTGCCTGTCCTTATCATTTTCCCTTGATATGAAGAGTTCTTTCATTTTGGTTGGAATTTTGAGTAACTGCATCCATAAGCAAAAGTCCAGTTCATCACATTGTAGCAGTTTACACTTGCTTATAGTATCAAGCATCTTTATCTTCATCTGGTTAAGTTCTGGTCAGCTAGTCATCCAAGCTAGGTCAAATGGGTATTAACTACAAGTTTGGAAGATCACACACACCTCCCTGCACTTCAGACCAACTGGCCGCTTCACACTCAGCTCTAGCCCCCAGGAGACTAGGCCCATAGTACTTTAATCATATTAACTGGCCTTCCTTTTGATGGTGGTGGTGGTGCACCATGGAGGTGGTTTAGAATCATAGCGACCCTGCATAGGGTTTCTAAGGCTGTAAATCTTTATGGGAGCAGAAAGCCTCAACTTTCTTCTGTGGAACAACTTGTAGTTTCAAACCTCTGACCTTGAGGTTAACAACCCAACTTGTAACCATAACCCTACCAGGTCTTCCTTTTAGGTATATGGATATTGTCCTATCACAGACAGCATGTACTTCAAGGTACTCTTTTAAAGGATGAATGAGACACCAGTATTTCTCAATTTGTTATTTCTGGCATAATAAACCATGCATATGTCTGATTCTAAATATCTAATAGCAGTCCGTTTCAGCTCACTAAGACCTAGGCTATTGTTATAGCAAAACTTATCAAATAATATACTTTAAATATGTACAGTTGATTTCATGCTAGTTATACCTGGATAACGCCATTATTCATTTATTTATTTTAAAGACAACCTAGACATTTATGTATTGAAGACCTTTGATTGATTTTAGAAAAAAACAAACAGAAAACAAGCCAGTTTAAATGTGACATCCTCTCTCTGAAGAGTTAAATGCTATGCTTAGAATATGCTCCACTAACTTGAAGTGCTTCTTGTCTCTTTTCATTTGGAAATATAAAATGATGAGTAAAAACTACTCAACCTGCATGTCAAATTGAAGTTGATTAACCCCTGACCTTTATACATCATTTAATGAGGCAGTATGCACACTGGCATGAAGAAGGTTCTGTTAAATGCTGAGTTTGAGATGCTGCCTTTGCTGGAGCTTTTTATTTTGCTCCCATCCCTTCTAATTTGACTCTTGTCATGCTCGTATGAGGTTGGAGGTTTTATGTGAATCCCAATCAGTCACAGTTGTTGGCAGAAGCAGCCTGGTGCAGAATAATAGCATGATGGTTTTTCATGTATAACAAAAAACGAATGTGATCAACAAAAATAAAAATTTCCTTTTGTCTCTGGTCAGTCCAATTTGGTGATTATTATGGTATTTGAAGAAAATGTCAGTCTAGTAATTTTGTTTAGATTATTTTGTATCTTGATGAGCTAAGAAAAGAGAA
The DNA here is from genome assembly GCF_000296735.1 of Chrysochloris asiatica. NCBI lineage: Eukaryota > Metazoa > Chordata > Mammalia > Afrosoricida > Chrysochloridae > Chrysochloris > Chrysochloris asiatica. The sequence goes on along the minus strand of NW_006408535.1, from coordinate 11,178,440 downwards.
CGAATGCAGAGATAGGTGTTGTGTGACAGAGAGCAGGCTGAAATTTCTGTGCTGTACACAGAGACTGAAAACAAATTGCCCACAGATTGAAATAATTTCCATGGGGTCATGGATGTCAACAACATCTTTCAGAATTGGATTTCTTTTTAAAATTGTGAAATTCTCTCATGATGCTGTCCAGCTATGAAAACGAGCCTCTGATAAAAATATTTAAAACCTTCAGAGGACAGCTTAGAATTCTTGTATCATCCTTTTATATTATTCATTTCTATCATTATTATCATCATGATTATTACTGCCATCATTAAACATTTACTGAATGTCATGTGCCAAAATCAAAATCCATGAATACAGTGCAATTAAAATAGTGTGCAAACGGATGGGTATTTACCTTTGCTGCAACCATATACATGAATGTGATTGAGGTTACACTGGGAAAAATGACAAAAACTTACACACTACCAAACACCTTGAGGGAATGTGTTGTTGAGCCTGGGGGTTCAGGATCATAGTCTCGGGGTTACCATGGTAAATTAATGTAACATAGTCTACAAAAACATCCAACTTTTGTGAGTAGTAAGAATTGTGGTCTTAAAAGTTCATACATGACCATCTAAGGTGAAACTGTTGATCTGTCCCTGTACAAAGAAAAGAAGAGTAATGAAAATTGAAGATGCTTGGAAACAATTAGTCCAGTGGACTAATGGAACACATGAACATCAGTCCCTATGACCCTGAGAATAGAAGAACTAGATGGTACCTGGATACCACTGCCAACTTTTCTGAAAGGGATCAAGTTAAGAGGTCCCGGATACAGTGGTGGAAAAAAAATGTGGAGCAAAACTCAAAGTTATGCTTTCTTTGCCACACCTACTGCTAGCATGAAGACCATTCTTAGCAACCAGACATTCTGTTCTCTGGAACATGGACATCAGTCTGAAAGGACACATTGTTATTGTGAAGGGCCCCAGAGGAACCTTGTGGGGGAACTTCAATCACACCAAAGTAGAACTTAGTCTCCATGGAAAGAAAAAGAAGAGGCTTCACATTCACAGATGGTGGGGAAATAGAAATGAACTGGCTGCAGTTTGTACTATCTGTAGTCACATGCAGAATATGATCAAGAGTGCTTCTGTTACAAGATGAGATCTGTGTATGCTCACTTCCCCATCAGCATTATTATCCAAGAGAGCAGGTCTCTTGTTGAAATCTGAAACTCCATGGGTGGCACAAATGGTTTGTACTCTACTGCTAACCTTGGCACTTTGAATTCACACAGTAGAAGAAAAGACTTGGCAATCTGCTTCTGTTAAGATTATAGCCAAGAAAACCTTAAGGAACAATTCTACTCTGGAACACATGGGTCACCATAAGTGGAATCAACTCAGTGTCGCTCTACAGCAACTAACAACAACATAGATGTGGGAAGGCAAAAATATAACACTGTAGTGTTTTTTATTAATGTTTTCATTACATTTCTGTCTTTTATTAAAACTTGTTGGTGTTGAGTGGATTCTAATTCATAGCAACTTTACAGGACAGAGTAGAACTGCCTCAAAGGGACATCCATGGCTATAATCTTTAAAAATGGACTAGATTGTCACACCTCTTTCCTGTGGAGCAGCTGGTGGATTTGAACTGATGACCTTTCACTTAGCAGCCGGGTACTTTAGCCGTACTGCACTGCCATGATATCTTACTTCTTTTATTACTGGAAACAAAATAGTCTCCTTTTCTCACTTCCTTTAGCACACTGATATCAGAGGAGTCCGTCTCCCTTTGTCAAGAAGATTGTCACCTCACTTTCTGGGGCTTTCTGACTAAAAGTAGTAGCCAGCCCACTGATACATGTTAAGTTATTTGACGCACTGCAATGTAAAACAAAACAAAACAAAACTTGTTGAAGTTGGCTTCCATAAGCTGCATGTCTGAGCAACTAATCTTTTTCATAGAGAGAAAACTGTATTTCATATCATTATGGGTCCTAACAATTCAAATCCATTTGATCACTATGGTTGATGCATGACTCACTGAATTGGATTTTTTTCTTTAAGGTTGCACTTTGAGTAAACACAATGAAGACTGTCTTAAATGCTTCTAAGACTTAATTCGTGGAACATTACAGATACATGAGAAATCCCCTTGCAACAGGCTTCTCTATTATGTTGATGTGCCTGATATGCTTCAAGCTTGATTTCTCTACTTTAGAAAGAAACTGATGTATAAAGGGGCTCAGGGGATTAGTGAAAACCTCTTAACATGTACATAGTGATATTGGCACAATATCATTAATAGATCCCGTTTTATTTAAGATATTATCACTTTTATTTTCTCTTTTGCAAAATCTTAACAGTGATTTAGTAGACAGGACTCAGAGGTCTATAAGACCCCCCTCAGACAGGAATGTAGTTACAGACTATTTACAATCCTATGTGACTCATATATGTCAAAAGCTTTTGTGTACTACTATTAGATCCTAGAATTAGCAGTATAACCAGTTTAGTTTATTTCATTATATTACTGGGCAGTATGTTGTTGTTAAGTGCCATCGAATCAGTTCCGACCCATAGTGACCCTGGATAGGGTTTCCGAGGAGTAGCTGGTGAGCTTGAACCACTAACCTTGCAGTTCAGATGGCTTTGCAGTCTGGTGCGTTAACCCACAGCGCCACACCAGGACTCCGCTGGGCAATATAGAGTTGTGGAAAAGAATGTTGACTTTGGAGCTGTGAAGACCTGAGTTTAGGGCATGGATTATCACTTAGTGGCTAAGACATTGAACAAATCACTTATTTTTTTAACCTCTCTAAGTATTAATTTTCTCATCTAACATGGGGATAAAAATAATACCCCTCTCAGAGGGGTGGTTGTGAGGGTTAAGTGGGACAATGCAAGGAGAACACTTAGAATAGTCCTTAGCACACAGGAACAAAACAACAACAACAAAAACCAAACCCGTTGCCATGGAGATTATTTTGATGAGCCCATGTGTTTTAGAGTAGAACTACACCATAAGGTTTTATTGACTGTGATCTTTATGAAATCACATCACCAGACCAGTCTTCCAAAATGTCACTGGATGGGCTTGAACTATCAACCTTTAGATTAGTTGTTGTTGTTAAGTGCCATTGGTCAGGTCTGATCTCATAGCAACCCTGTATGTAGTTTCTGATGCTGTAATTCTTTATGGGAACAGAAATTTCCTATGGAGCAACTGTTGTGCTTGAATTACCAACCTGTGTTTAGAAGTATAGTGCTTATCCAATAGAGCCACTGTGCTCCCTTTAGTTTAGTAGTCAAGTGCAAAACATTTATACCACCCTCAATGTTTTTAGGGATGATCATCCTACTTTCTTGCTATTCTTTTAGGACTGAACATAATAGAAATTCACTCATAAGAAATTGTTCTTGTGTCCAAGTGTAATTTAAGAAGTGTTGCATCTTCATCCATTATACTGGAGTGTGTGAGGTTTCCAAGAACATCCATAGAACCTGAACTGCCTTGTTTTTCAAGTTTGTGATGAGGAAACTTGTAATGAAGCAGGACTTGAAAAAGGAAAAAAGGGACCTAAATAGTAAGAAATTACTTTAAGGCTCGATATTTGAAATCAGCAATTTAGAAAATAGAGTTGTTAAGATATAACACAATGGTGGTGGCTATGTGCCACGGAGTTGGTTCTGACTCATAGTGACTCTGTATAGGGCTTCCGAGGTTATAAATCTTTACGGGAGCAGAAAGCCTCATTTTTCTCATGGGGAATGGCTGGTAGTTTTGAACTTTGGGTCTTGAGATTAGCAGCTCAAACCATAACCACTACACTACCAGAGCTCCTTATAATACAATACAACACTTAAAGAAAGACTTACTACTAGCAAGATAGCGGACTAGGCAGAAAGGCTGTGTGAAGCCTCTGCAACAAGGATAGAGAAATTGTATGAGACAGATTCAGAGGCTGATTCTGGAACTCTGAGATTCAGAGAAAGGGATAAATAAGTGATTGACTACTTATTTATCCATGAGGGATTGTTGAGCAGACATAGCAAGACAGGAGGTGACTTCTGATTTGGGACGATAACTGCTCTAGCTAACTTGAGCATGTTAAATCTAGTGTGTGACTAGATTTAGAGACAAGGAAAAAAATTCATATTAGATGCCTGCCTGTGGCTCACAGAGGCAAAGGTACAATTTTGTTTTTTCCTTTCCTCTCTATTTCTTTGCACCCCCCCTGGTGACCAGAGATGAGGCCAACCTTTACCAAGGTACACCCTCAGAGAAGGTCCTGCTTTACAGATTGATGGGACTTCACAGACCCTGAGCTTGTAAGCAATAGCTCCTTTGGGCAGGACCTGCTCCACATCTACAAAGTTGGCCCTGGCCAGCCCTGAGCTATCTCCCACAAGGAGAAGCAGCTGAACAGTTGTGTGTGGTAGACAGAAAGAGGAAAAAAAGACTGGTTGTTTATACAGGTCAGAGAGGCACAGCGGGGCCATCTTGAAATTTCTTGAGCAGCTATGAAGGCCAGGTGCCAGTAGGTGACACATAGACATTATATATACTGATGGATAAAAAGGAATAGTCATTTTTGTTTTTGTTTTTCTTTCTCCATTACATTTTAAATTTTTCTGCGGTTGTTTGCTGCTTTTTTGTTTGTTTGTGTTCCTTTTCTCTCTCTCTTTGTTTCTTTTTTTTTAATGTTTTATTGTGAATTATGTGATAGCTTACATGGGAGAGCATTAGTTTTACATTCATCCTATCATATATCGTTTCATTGCCATGGTTACAATTCCCTCTATGCATCATCAAAGGGCATACCCTACAAGCCTGCCCGCCCCCAGTCATCAGCACACGGTCCCTCTCCTTCTCTGGGTCTAAAGTCCCCAGCTGCTCTATCTCTCCACGTCATCATCTCTGCCTGCATCGCTAGTGTCACTGCTTCTCTGAGTAGGGTCCCACACTCCACTCTTCTCCCTTGCTGGTCCCAGGGACCTCTGCTCCTAGACTGCAAAGTCAGTCACTCCCCTCCTTGCTACAAAATGTCTACCTTTACATTTCCAACCCTCACAATTAGTCCTGATAACAATTATTCACTATTGTATCACAAGAGACCCATCTGCATTTCCTTTCATCAGCCCCGCCTAGACAGATTGGATACTACTCAGTGGAGATTCTACCTTCCTCCATGCCCTCTGGAACTAGGTTCCCTCTTGAAATCTTGTAAGCCAGTCACTTCTTGCCTTTAAAGGTCCCTCCCACCCCCATTTTGGGTAGCCAATGTCCAAGTTGCCCATCCCTGTCTACTCTGTGTATGGAGGGAGTGGGAATGATCCTTCCTGTAATTTTTTTCCCTCTTTTGAGCTACTGCATCCATAGGTATAGGTCAAGTTCATCAAATTGTATCAGATTACTCTTTATTTCCTCTTCTTTCTTCTTCTAGTTGAGCTCTGATCATCCAGTCATTGAAGCCAGGTCAAGTGTGTATTTTCTGCAAGTGTGGGTGTTCTTGTGCATATGCCCTCTTTTCTTATCAGCTGGATGCTTCACTCTCCACTCTAGTCCTCTGTGGCTATGTCACTGACTTTGGGCCCAAGAGTCCCCAGGTCTTGCCACACTGCTGGCCAACCAGGTCTCCACCTGGGTTCACATTGTAGGGCTTAGCTCACAACTTCATTGGTGTTTATCCCTCACTTCCCCTTATTGGTGACAAACATAGTCACCAATCAGAGCATGTATTCCCATTGAGTCTTAGTCTTGGAAGGGAGTTTGCTCTGAGGGGACCCAACCACTTGCATTGATGTCTCCTGGGTGAGCAACTTGCTTGTTCTTGTAGTAATCAGTCAGTCTGCATATATTGTTTTGTATTTTTCCTTCAAGAAGGAATCTTCTGTTCTTCTAGCCGCTCTAGGTTGATCTGCCAATCTTTCAAGCGGAAATGTCACAACTCTGAAGATTCTCGATGCTGTTCAGGATTCTAGCTATAGTTTTATGTAATGCAGAGGCTCCGCAGGAAGCCTCTTTCACTGGGCACATTGTAGCCCCATTTTAGGTATTCCAATCAGTTATATGCAGAAGATGGACTTACAAGCTTTCTATGGTGATATTTCTGGCTATTCTTTTCTCTCCCCCTCCATTGTCTCTTTTATAATGGTATTCCAAGGAAACCAAGATTCAAAAGACAGCCAAGCATCTTAACATTATTTTCCTCCTTTCCCCCATTCCAACCATGTCTCAATGTCTGTATCCCTGTTGTTCCAAGGTTATGCATACATCATTCTTTACCTCTGTACCACTTAGCCCATGCAAACCTGCCTAATTGTTCTCCCATCTGCTTTGTTCTTCCATTCCCCTTCCCCTTTTGTATATTGCACCCCTCTCTAGCACCCAAACTGTCCTGTGTCTATTTCCTGCCCTGTGCTCCACCTTCCCCTTCCTCCCCTCATCCCACCCCTCACATCTCAGCAACCAGCAAAGAATCCCTCCCCTTTATTATGGGTTCTTTTTTTAGCCTTACAGTAGTGGTCCTATGCAGTATTTCTCCTTTTGTGACTGACTAATTTCACTCAACATAATGTCCTCACTGTTCATCCATGTTATGTGGTGGCTTGCATCTTCCTTGTTATTCTTCAAGGTGGCATACTATTCTATTGTGTGTATGTACCACAGTTTGTTTATCCATTCTTCAGTTGATGGGCACTTTGGCTGGCTCCATCTTTTTGCTATTGTAAATAGTGCTGCTATGAAC
>NW_006408535.1:11150669-11170211 GCF_000296735.1 Chrysochloris asiatica | reverse complement strand
TTTGCATGTATGTTTATGAGGGATATTGGTCTATCATTTTCTTTCTTCGTGACATCCTTCCCTGGTTTTGGTATGAGGGTTATGCTTGATTCATAAAATGTATTAGGAAGTTTCCCATCCTCCTCTATCTTCTGGAATAATTTGAGTAGAATTGGTGACAGCTCTTCCCTGAATGTTTGGTAGAACTCACTGGTGAAGCTATCCTAGCCTGGACTTTTTTTGGTTTGAGAGTCTTTTGATGACCTGATCAATTTCATTTTTTTGTTATGGGTCTGTTCAGGATTTCTGCTTCGCTGTGTGTAAGTGTATGTAGGTTGTGTTTATCTAAAAATATATCCATCTCTTCTAGGTTTTCAAATTTGTTGGATTTCCTTTGGTTCCGTTGTGACATTGCCCATGTGGTTTCAAATTGCATGTTATTTGTGTTTTCTCCCTGTATTCTTTTTTCAGGTTTGCCAAAGGTCTGTCAATTTTGTTAATCCTTTCAAAGAACCAGCTTCTTGTCCTGTTGATTCTTTCTTCAGTTTTTCTGTTTTCTATCTTATTTATTTCTGCTCTAATTTTTGTTATTTCTTTTCTTTTGGTGGCTGTAGGTTCCCTCTGTTGGTCTGTTTTTAATTGTTGTAGATGCAGTGTTAATGTGTTGATTTGGTTCTTTCTTCTTTTTGGATATGTGCGTTTATTGCAATAAATTGTCCTCTCAGCACCGCTTTTACCGTGTCCCAAAAATTATGGTATGTTGTGTTTACATTCTCATTTGTTTCTAGGAACTTTGTGAATTCACTTTGTGAATTTCTTCTACTACCCAGTCACTTTTCAAAGGGTGGTATTCAGTTTCCATGTATTTGACTTGATTTCCTTGGTCTTCCTATTGTTGATTTCTAATTTGATAGCATTGTGGTCTGAGATGATGCTTTGTAGTATTTTGATATTTGTAAATTTATGGAGACTTGTTTTTTGGCCTAAGACATGGTCTTTTCTGGAGAATGTTCCATGTGCACTAGAATAGACTATGTATTGTGCAGTGGTTGGGTTGAAACCTCTGTACACATCTATGAGATCCAGTTGGCTGATTGTATTGTTTAGTTCTTCTGTGTTTTTGTCAAGTTTCTTTCTGGTTGTTCTATCTATTTTTGAAAGTGGTGTATTAAAATCACCCACTATTATTGTAGACGCATCTATTTCTTTCTTCAAATCTGTTAGAATTTACTTTATATATTTTGAAGTGCTTTCATTGGGAGCATAGATATTTATTATGTTTATGTCATCTTGTTCAATTGTCCCTTTAATTATGAGATAATGTCCATCTTTATCTATTATGCTGGTTTTTGTCTTAAAAGTTTATTTTATCAGAGATTACTGCCACTCCTGTTTGTTTTGATTGCAATTAGCTTGGTATATTTTTTTCCATCCTTTGACTCTTAATCTGTTTTTTTCTCTGTGTGTGAAATGTGTCTTTTGCAGACAGCATATTGAAGGATCTTGTTTTCTTATCCATTCTGCCACTCTTTGTCTCTTAACAGGAGAATTTAATCAGTTTACATTCACTGTAATTATTGATAGGTATGGATTAATTGCTGCCATTATGTTTGCTTTTTGTGTGGTGTAACTGCTTTCTTTGTTCTGTGTGTCTTCCTTTGTTGAGTTAATCCTTTTTGCATTCTTTCTTGTGAGTTTCAGCCTAGTCTTAATGTTTCCATGTTCTTCTTGGAATTTCAGTTTCTTGATATGTTGTGAAATGTTAATTTTCTTTGAGGTTGCCTTATATTCCATTAACTTTTCTCTCCATTTAGTGCAGTCTATTTTATCCTGTAATCTACCTGAATTTCTCACCATCTGGATCTCTTTTCCTACGTGTTTACCTACTTTTGTATTTTAATTGTTTTGATCATAGACTGACCTCCCAGATTCTCTGATTTTTTCTTATAGTTTTGTTCTTTTTTCGACTCTGCCTTCTGTTGATTTAATTCTGGGAGGTGCTGCCATGTATGTCAATCTCTGGTTGTCTGCTCTTGTTGGTTCTCCAGTCCACAGAACTCTCTTTAGGATGTTTTGTAGCACAGGGTTGGCTTTGGCAAAATCCCTTAGCTTCTGTTTATCCTGGAACATTTTGATTACACCGTTGTATTTGATTGATAGCTTTGTTGGATAAGGATTCTTGGTTGGCAATTTTTTTCTTTCAGGGTTTTGTATATGTTTCCCCATTGCCTTATTGCTTACATGGTTTCTGCTGAGAGGTCCAAGTTTACTCTGATTTGCTTGCCTTTGTATATAACACTTCTGTTTTCCATAACTGTTTTCAGGAGTGTCTCCTTATCTTTGAATTTGGAGAGCTTGATTATGATATGTCTTGGTGATTTTCTTTTGGGGTCTATGCTTCCTGGGGTTCGCTGAGTTTCTTGAATGTTTATCTTTTCATTTTTAAGGATGTTAGAGAATTTTTCTTCCAGCAGTTCTTCAATTATTTCCTCTGTGGACTTGTGTGATTTTTCTTGTTCTGGAATGCTGATAATTTTTAAGTTATTCCTCTTCATGTTGTCCAACATGAATTTTAGACCTTCTTCAGATTTTTTTAATCCTTTTTTTCTGTTTGCTCTTCTATCTTACTGGTATTGAGATATTTGTCTTCCAGCTCACTGGTTCTGCCTTTCACCTCTTCTATTCTACTCCTTTGCCCTTTCTGAGTATTGTCTATTTCTGATATTCCATTATTGATCGTTTGGACCTCTTTCTGTAGGTTTTGAATTATTTCCAGTGCTGTATCTATCTTATTTGATTGTTCCTGTAGCGTTTTCCTGACTTCTTCCTTATTTTTCTCAACTCCATTGTAAAGTGTTTTGAAACATTTTATAATCATTTTTCTGAATTCCTTCTGAGGTGGTTCAGACCCACCAGCTACTCTTTGTAAATACTATACAGGGCTACAATGGGTCAGAACTGACTCAATTGCGCTTAACAACAATAAAAAACAACATTGTAAATTGTATTGTTTTCCTAATTTCATTTTCAAATTTGTCTTTATTAGTATAGAGGAATGCAACTGATTTTTGTACATTGATCTTGTACTCTTTCATTTTTCTTAGTCTTTCAATGAGTTCCAACAATTTTTTTTTGGTGCTTTTTCTTATCAGTTTATTTTAGAGTCTACAGAATCTTCATGGATTTTCCTTTTTTTCAATTTAAAGTTAAGGTGTATTAATTTTCTTTGAGGTTACCTGTAACTTATTAATTTATTCCCCACTTTAAAACAGTCTATTTTATCTTGAAAGCTATCTGAACCTGCAAGTGCCCTTCCCCTGAAACTTCTTTAGTACTTCATAGAGTCTGCCAGAAAAAGAAGACTGAAGGAAAGATACCAACCTACCTACCAAAAAGAACTTCATTATGGCAATAGTATACATGTTTAGAAGTCCTTATACTAAAACGAATTGTTTGAAAGAACCTGGGATAGTTTTATAGGATTCTCTTCTTCCAGGTTTTTCTTAGAACAAAAATTCAAAACTTGATTCTGGTGGAAACACATAAGAGAAAGTTCTCATCTTTGTTTTCTGTATATCATTATCCTTATATGGGTTTAAAATGACATTTGTTTATTGTCTTTGACTTCTCTAGTCATAAAAATGTAAGAATTTAAACTTTTTCTTTTATATTTCTATAATTCTCAAAAAGTATCGCAATTGATTTGCCTATGTTTAAATGATTTTTTAGAAACCAAACCTTTTAGTTATCATTATAACCAAATCTGAACTTAATTGCTTTGAACATTTGTTTTTACACAATAGGTTTATTTAGTATTTATATAGAGAGACAAGTAGGAGGCTATTCATTATTACCAATTTTACATGCTAAGTGTTACAAAAGTGTGACTCTTATTTTATGAGTAATATGCATCTGAAATAGTAAATAAAAATATAAAATAATAATAATAAAAAAGTACAACACCTCCACAAGAATGGTTTAAAAATGGACACAGGACATGAACAGACACTTCATCAAGGAAGACATCCAGGCAGTCAATAAATATATGAAGAAATATTCATGATTGTTAGCCATTGTTGTTGTTGTTAAGGAGAGATGCAAATAAAAACAACAATGAGATATCATCTCACACCAACATTAACAGCAAAGAACACAAAAATAAAAAAACAACAAATGCTAGTGAGGTTGTGGAAAGATGGGGACCCTCTTAATTGCTGGTGGAACTGTAAAATGACTCAGTCACTCTGGAGAATGGTATAGTGAGTCATGCATCAGAAAATGACTCAGTAATTCCTCTACTTGATATAGGTTGTTGTTAAGTGCCGCCGAGTTGGTACCGACTTATAGAGACCCTGTATAGGGTTTCCAAGGAGTGGTTGGTGAGCTTGAACCACTGACATTGTGGTTCAAACTGACCTTGTAGTCCAGTGCATTAACCCACAGTACCACACACATTAAATACGAGCCAGGACATGAGTAGATAATATGCACACTGATGTTCATCGCAGCACTATTCATAATAGCAAAAAGATGGAGCCAGCCTAAATGCCTAACAATGGAAGAATGGATAAAGAAACTTTGGTACATGCATAAAATGGAATACTATGTGACACTGAAGAATAACAGTGAATCAGTGAAATACCTAATAACTTGGATGAACTATGATACAATATGCTGAGTGAAATTAGTCAATCACAAAAGGACAAATACTGTATGAGACCATTATTGTAAAAGCTTAAGAAAAAGTTTCTAGACTAAAAGAAACATTGTTTTATGTTTACCATGAGGTGAGGGAGGGAAGAGTAATTCACTGCTTATAGGGTAGACACATGTAAGTTCTGGTGACAGGGAGGGCAATATACAAGAAGGAGGAGGGCAATACACAAGAAGAGGGAGAGTGGCAGAAGAATAATGAAGCTAGGTGAATACACAGGGAGGTATTTATGAGCTAAAAGGGATAGATGTTAATAGTATATATATATATACACACATACAACCTTGGAACAATAGTGTTCTGCACATAGATACATGGATTGAGACATAGACTGAATGTGTGTGGGAGAAAGAATGGGATATATACACTTATATATTCCACAAATACATGAGCACAAGTTAGTTATATTGGAAACCCATTCTAGTCTGATAGAAAGTTAAGGTTTCTGATGAGGAATTTCCTATGTTAAAAACAGTTTGTAGAGAATTCCCTGAGTAAAATCTGGACAAGGCATCATACTCTAAACTGCTATGTAAAATTTAAGCCATTAAAATTTCAGTATAATTTTTTGGTCTTTCACTAGAAGTTTCACCCTGGGCGCAAGGCCGTATGTTTTGAAAGATGGAGCAGCCCAATTCGGACTCACTCATTCCAGCCCCTGCTCAGAATTTACATTTGGGTGAATTGCTTGGAAAGTGTTATAGCCTGAGTTGACTGCCAATGATTTTGCATATCGTGTGCCAGCCGGCCTGGGAAGATGGAAACTTACCCCAGGGGACTTAACTTGCTTGCCACCTACCCAGCAGATTCTAGTCAGGGATGCTCAGGTCTCTGGGATGTTGCCATTTTATAATCATATCCATGTTTTCTGACTTTGCTGGCCAAGCCATCAGGCCAGCTGGTGGCTTCTCTTTGGCAGCTGTTTTAAGAAAAACATTTCTTCTATAGAGACAATGGATTTTTAAAATCATGTTTAAATGGATTTAGGGGGCTGTCTTCCAACACTGAATTGTTTATCCAGTTTTAAAAAATATAAACAAAGACTCACAATTCTCAATCTCTCTGTAACTTCTTACTCTAAGACTATAGGGTAAATAGTATCTTCTTTATACTGGTTGTTGGTAACTGTTTCTGAATAATTTTTTTATGTTAGAACATTATGTTGTACACATACAGGGTATGAATTTAGAGGTTTTAATGCTTTACAAAATTTTATATAAGGAAAGCTTAATATCAGCACAAAATAATGTGGTACATGAATTATTAGATGTCTAGTCATATAAATGTTTTTAGACATAAATGTATGAAATAATTTTATATAAATTCTTGGCCTATTTCTTAATTCCAGGGACTATAACTGGGCCCTCTGGGGAGAATTGTCTTGTTTATGCTGTTTCTTTTTAATAGAAAAGATAAATTTGATTATCTAATTTTTTTGTCAGACAGAAAAAGACAAGTTAAAACTTGGTTAATGGACTAATACACTACTTTAGATATTCATAGTTTTCTGGCTAAAGTAGTGTATTTATTTTGTTTATGGAAGTTTAAATATGTTTTCTGTTGTTGTTAGGTGCTGTTGAGTCAGTTCTGCTTCATAGTGACTCTGTGCACAACAGAGTGAACCACTGCCTGATCCTGTACCATCCTCACAATTGTTGTGTTTGAGTCAATTGTTGCTGTCACTGTGTCAATCTGTCTCATTGGTGGGTTCTTGCTTTTTTTCACTGACCCTCTATTTTTCCCAGTAGTTTGTCTTTATCCAGAACATGTCCGAAGGAACTGGCCTCTCCAGACAACATGTCCACAGTGCCAGAGATGAAGTCTTTGACATTCTTTCTTCTAAGGAGCATTATGACTAGACTTCTTCCAACATAGATTTTTTTGTTTTTCTGGCATTCCATGGTACTTCCAACATTCTTTGTCAACACCATAATTCAAATGCATTGATTCTTCTACAGTCATCCTTATTCATTGTCCAACTTTCACATGTGTACGAGGTGATAGACAAATATACATACAAATAAACATGTATGGAAAAAGTGTTTATAGATGTGCTTAAGTGAAAGAAAGAACTTATAAAATAATATGTATAATATGGTTCCCAAACTCGTAAAACTAATAAGTAACTTATGTATATACAAATACACAGAGATCATTCACATATATGTAGTTGCACACAAAATAAACTAAAAGAATGCTGAAAATTTAATTTCCTTTTCCATTTACTCTTTCTTGCAGTTGCTAGTTTCCTTTATAGAGGACACTTCACATGTGTGGGTAGATAGAATTCATTCTTAAAAATAAAGACCATGATGCTTTTCATATGAGTATGATGACTAAAGCTTTTTGGTCAAGTTAAAGTGCAAAAGGAGGTCACACTCTTTTCCAAGTGGAGATACAATGATGCAAATAGAAAGCCTGAAATAACTGAAGCCTATTTTTACCCTGGACTCCTGTGTGGAGATGTAGGATTAGCACAGGAGCTCTGGTAGCGTAGTGGTTATGAATTGGGCTGCGAACCACAAGGTCAGCAATTTGAAACTACCAGCTGTTCCGCGGGAGAAAGACGAGGCTTATTGCTCCCGTAAAGATTTACAGCCTCGAAAACTCTGTACAGGGTCGCTATGAGTCGGAGCCGACTCCACGGCACACAGCTACCACCACCACAAAGTTAGCAGTTCAAGCCTGCTAGCTGCTCCTTGGAAAACCCTACACATGATCAGTATGAGTTGGAAACAACTCAATGGCACTTAACAATAACAACATTTTTTCCCCCTGATGTGATGCTGTAGGATAAGTACTAGATCAAGGTTGGTCTGAACTACAAGGTCAGTGGTTCAAACCTATCAGCTGCTCCTTGGAAACTCTATACAGGATCGCTATGAGTCGGAATTGACTCCACAGCACTAGCAACATTTTTTCTTCCCTAAAAATAAAAAATGCTAATGCTGTGCGTTCATTTATTTCTAATTGTTATACTATCAACCCTATATACTTGAGGCTTGGATTTTTTAAAAATTACTTAATTAGAGAAAAACTATTCAAAATAAAAAAAGAATTTCTGAGGGATGACTATAAACAACAATTTGCCAGTCTAGGGCAATGCACTTTATTTTAAGCCAGACAGACCACATTCACTGTATCAGCAGCTATTCTAGTTAGATGATGATTCAGAAAATAAAAACGGCAAATGCTGGGTGAAATGAACATGTATCACGTATTGTCACATTTGTGCCTCTGGCTCAAATATGCACGTTTTGGGGGTATGTCAGATTGTTAAGAAGAGATGCCAAGTGCTGGACAGATTCAGTTTGATTAAAGCAAAGACTTTTTTACTTTTTTTATTGCAGCTTAGGAGCCACTATAGTTTGATTCCAGAAGACTTAAAAATATACCTAAAATTGAAAGTGGGCCTGAGGGAAGCTTGTGGTGAAGCATCAAGCCCAAGGCAATGCATTGGCAGAATTAAATTCTGCCTAATTTCCTTAGTGCCCGTGTGTCCAGTGGTCTCATTAACTGCACTAGTTACCAATGGGAAATACATCTTTCAGTGCAGGGCACTTTGCTGAAGTGGAGCCGGCGTCTGCGAAGTGCCTGGAAGATTGGTTTGGAGTATTCTGAAGTGGTTTTGGGGTCCCCAGAGATTCACAGGCATGGTATAGCGACTCCTATCAGGGACTCCTTTGGCCTCAGTGGAAGGTTTTGAAGTTGTTGAGATAGCTTCTGTGTGTTATTGGGTGGGAAGAGGCTATGCAGCTCCACAGCTCACCTCCCGTCTCAGGAGAGGGTTGTGAAAGGGAGAGCAGAGGGCCTGGAGGAGGGGGATGAAGCAATAGAAGTGCAAAGGCTGGAGATGAGTCTGGAAAAGACTCCAGTTATGGTCACTTCCAGGGCAGAAGAAGCTGTAGTCAAGGATAATTGCAAACCTGATAGCATGTGACTTACTGAGTTCAGCATATCAGTAGCATGTTAAGAAGTGACAGAAATAGAAGATGAAGTAAAGATAGCAGGTTTGCTGAAGTAAGTTGGGGTAAGGATAATGCAAGTTTGAATGGTGTGTGTGGGTGGTGCTGGTGGTGGGGAGGAGGTAAAATCAAAATGCCTTTGGATTTGCTGGTTTGCTGGTTGGTTACCCATATACAACATAGAACTTCTCTGGGATGATTTCTGCAGTTTACTTGAAAAGCCTGTTGTGTTTTCTGTCTGCCACAGTAATGAACCAGAGGTATATGTTTTACTAAGTGATTTAGGACAGGGTAACACAGAAAAGCCGGGAAAGTGGGAGACCTTTTTGCCAATAGAATATTGACAACAGCATCCACTTGATAGGGTAGCATGGACAGTGGAGCTGGAGTAGCGTTGTTGTTGTTAAGTGCTGTGGAGTTGTTGCAGACCGTCCAGACCTGATCAGGAGTTCGAGGCCCTGTGGGCCCAAGTGTTGCAGACCATACAGGCCGCAGGCTCTGAGGAACAGACTCTAGCCACTTAGAAGTTATAGCAAACTGTTTTTCATCTTAGTATTCAGTTAGGTTTATTATTAAGTGCATACATAAAGCCTTGATATCTACAGATAAATGTAATATTTTCCTAAAAACCGAAACTGTAAAATTCCAAAAAGGCAAAGTTCTTCCCTCAAAGAATTCAGTCAAAGTAAATTGGGTGGCTCCCCGGTTCTTTGTTCTAAGGACAATAGGACTGCCCTGCCTAAAGGTTTCCAGGTGCAGTCCATTCACCTAGGGGCCTAGCTTCTTCCTGCAAACCTGGCCCAGGCAGCCAACACAATGGGAATCCTCCCAGTCCTCCTTCTCCTTCCCCCATTTGAGGCTAGATGCTAAAAGGTATGTTAATTAAGCTTGAGAAACCAAGTTGCAGTCGTGAGATTTGAACCTGCAAAGTACGATGTGAAGGTGCCTGAATGTCTGGAAAATTACATGTTAGCTGTACCTTGTCTTAGTCCCGCCCAGCTTTGTGTAAAGTACCTCCCCTAAATAAAACGGAGGCACAGAACTAATCCAGGTGCATTACGACTGGCAAGGCATGTGTTACAGCATGCAGGGGACTCAGTCCAGCATTGCAACCATACTGCCTGTTTAGCCAAGATGTTTATTATGCAGGATATTACGGCCTTCATGGCTGAGATGTTTGCAATGTAGGATCTGCCTGATGCCAGTCCTGCATCCACTCTGGGTTCGGGGTGTCTCTTTGTCTCCCTCTTTGTATCTTTCTGTGTATTATTTACTGCCGCCAGATATCTCCACCTCGTGAACCAAAAACCTGTGTCGAGGCGGGTCCCCGACATGGAGTTGGTCCCGACTCATAAGGACCCTATCCAGGGTTTCTGAGGCTATAAATCTTTACGGGAGCAGAAAGCCTCATCTTTCTCCCGCGGAACAGCTGGTAGTTTCGAACTGCTGTAAGCCAGGGCTTTTACTGTTTGGTAGTGCCACCACTGATTCAATGGTAGATTTCGTGCCTTTCATTCAGATTCAATTCCCAGCCAGCGCATCCTACACACAGTACCACCTGTCTATCAGTGGTGGCTTGTGTGTTTCTAGGATGCCGATCAGGTTTCAGAGGAGCTGCCAGACTAAGAAAGATGAGGAAGAAAGGCCTGGTGATCTATTTCTTAAATGAGCCAATGAAAACTCTATGGATCACATTGGTTTGATCCACAATGGAGCATGGGATAGCACAGGACTGGGCAGCATTTCATTCTATTGAGTGTGGGGTTACCAGGAGTCAGTGGGCCCATTTGATAGCAACTCACATCAACAGTTATTGCTCATTAGTTCTGTATTATGATTTTGTTCGGCAGCAGTTCTAGTGGCCTGCTCTTCCTTGTTCCTGGTCATCTTCTAGCCTTTCCTGGACTCCTATTGTGGCACTGTAGGATAAACACTGGACTGCAAACCAAAACGTTGGCGGTTGAAACCCACCAGCTGCTCCTTGGAAACCCTAAACAGGGTCGACATGAGTCAAAACTGACTCGAGGGCACATAACAACAACAACAGCCTTTCCTGCAATTTTGTGACCTACTTAATGTCTTCTCAAATAAACTTCATTTCTACTCAGATCTATCAATCAGTTCTGTTGCTTATGAGTGCATTTTATGTTTGGTAGGTTTGCTGAATTGGACTGAGAGGAACCCAGTTCTTATAGCTCTGTGACTAAGTAGTAGAATGACCAATAGTCCTGGTTTGCCCATGTGACTTTCATTGCTAAAACTAGGAATGGCTTAGGGATGAGTTGGTCACTCTACTAAGCAATTATGTGGATTTAGACATGTTTCAAAGCTGCTGTATCTGCTTCTTCATCTGTAAAATATTGTAAGGATCAAATTAGATAGTTGCTATGAAGGTGCCCAGAAACATGTAAGGAGCCATACAAAAGCAAAGTGGCATTGTGGAGTAGTTCTAGAAATGAGACCTTAGTGTGACTCCTTAGTCATTGTCAGAATGGTGGTTCTAAGACTTCCTTCATTGGACTAACCTGCTAAAAAGCATGGTAAGTGTTAACATGCTTGTTAAAAATGCTAATACTTAGATTATACTCCAGACCTCTTGAGCAAAAATTCCTGGGGGTAAGTCCCAGCAATTGAATTTCTAAAAGCTCTCCAGATTATTCTAATGCACAATAAATTTGAAATCCTCTGTTTAAGAGAAAAAGGAAGCGAGTGTTGGATACCCAGCCTCTCCTTCTTGTCATAGTTGTATTTGCTCTGTGTTCTCTCAGTTCTCGAGCCCACATTGTTACTTTTTGCTACTTCAGATGTGATCCACAGAACACTAGCATGGGCATCACCTAGGTGCTTGTTAGAAATGCAGAATCCCAGGCCTACAGAAGCAGAATCTCCATTTTAACAAGCTCTCCAGATGATTTGCAGCCTTTAATTTAATGTAATTCTGAGAAGCACCATTCCATGCTAAGTTAATGCCCTATAGCTGGGAAAGGTTTTACCTACTAAGTGTAAGGGATTGGTTGTTGTTGTTGTTAAGTACCTTGTAGTCGGTTCTGACTCATAGTGACCCTGCACAGGGTTTCCGAGGCTGTAAATCTTTAAGAGAGCAGAACGCCTCATCTTTCTCCTGCGGAACTGCTGGTAGTTTCGAACTGCAGACCTTCAGGTTAGCAACCCGTTTCGTAAGCACTACGCTACCCGAGCCAATAGATAAATCTCTGCTCCTCTCAAAGCTTTTAACCAACTGACAGACAGACCTAGGAATCAGACAGATGGAGATCAGAATGCCAACTTTGTTACTGAGAAAAACTATATTGAAGACAGGAATCACTTGTGCTTACTACCTGCCTTGAATTAAATGTAACCTCCCAAATGTTAGGCTTCCACTGCAGGGGCAACTCTGCCCGACTTAGCTTCCCACGTGTCCAGGGTACCAGATCAGAAGGCATCCTCTGCAGACAGGCTGAATCAAAGAAGAAAAAGACTGACTCAAGACCACTGAGTTACTACTTCCCTCTCCAGCAGTGAGTTCCTCACTCCTTTATGGTATGAGGCGAAAGGAGAGAGAAATCAGTGGTGCAAGAAGTCAGGAGTCGGATCTGGAGAAGTTGCTCCACCGGAATCATGAGTGCTCACTTGAGGAATGAGTGCTTCTTCTTAACATCAGCTTTTAAAAAGCCGCTGAGAGAGAGGTTTTTGTCCCTTTGGAGACCCTGGGTCACCTTGGGCAGTCAGCCTGGGTAGCTTCAGAGTCACTGTGACATTTTGTAATTGTATTTTGTAGAGTTTAGGCAGTCAGCCCCTCGGTCCCACCCAGATGCCTCTTTTACTTTCTATAGCATGCTGGTTCCACAGTTACCAGGGCTGGGGAACTCATGGCAACCCAGGTGATGACTCTATCTGTAGATGACCTTCTGGAGACAGGAGCCAAACTGTGAGTTTGTACAACTGTACATTTCTGAGGAGCAGGGGCGGGGGCTGCATTTCACCTCTTGTTAATATCAAGCCACTTTCGAATCTCCCTTCAGTCTGCAAAGAAGCAGCTTTTTCCTTTTGTGCATAGGTTCCTCACCTCCATTACATGAAACGACTCTGAATTCAGCCTGATTGCCTTCATGTGGGATAGCGTGCTGTTAGTGATATGCAAAACCAGGCATTGAACTCCAATGTTCTAACATTGTCTAATCGCTTAATTGGCCGTAATGATTTTATTATCTGGGTTTTAAAATGGAACAATTGGCAGTTTTTTTCAAAGTGCTTCCAGGTTGATGTAAAGGGGAGGAGGTATATAAGATCTATACACCTCATAACTGCTTTTTCAAATTACATTCATTCCTCTTTATTTTATTTGAAAGTGTAGGGAGTTCAATATAGTTCAAGGAAAGCATTGTGGTAAACAGCCAGCTTAAATGTGAGCAGTGTAAAAAGCAGCAGCTTGCAGAAATATTGCTATAGATACTAAGACCGTATCCTGCCTCCATACGGACCACACATAATTGAATCATGTTCAATAGAAGGCCATTACAAAACCGAACTTATTTGCAATGCTAATGTGGGGAAGACAGCTGTCACAGGGAATTAAATATGATCATTCAGAGCTTGAATAAATGAGGTGTCCATTATCTTCTGGCTGTGTTGCAGGCTGCTTGAAGAACACAAATAAATGATACTGTTGCAGTAACCAGCCCATGGTTTTGTCTTTTAGTCATAGAAATATGAGAGTGATGGAGGTGGGGGTAGGGAGATAAAGATACCGAAAAGCAGCTTGGCAGATAAATATAGGCAAGTGAGGAAAGAGTTTTATTCCCAAAAACCAGGGATGCAAGGACATAATCAAAAGTCTATTTTTTGAGGCCTGAAATAGACTTTAATGCTATTAAAGATTTTTTTTTTTTTTTTAATCTAGATGCATCCCATCTACCTAAGACTCAATTCACAGCCAACTCACAAAGGAGACTGAATGTGGAAGGGTAGAGTGGGGAATAAACAAAGCTAATCTTTTGTCCCTTCCCCAAGGCCTTCCTTCCTATCCAACTAATAATAAAGGTAGCAGAAAACTTCTTCATGGATAATCAATCTTCCAATGAGCATAAAAGGTACTTGGATCAGTGCTAGTTTTAAAAATGCCACTAATTATCCAATTAACAGTAAGGGAGGCTTCCTTAAATTGGATCTGGGCAATCTATCTACAAATTAGTTTTCTTAGGTTAGTAACATGGAGATTCTAAGCAGTCATCTTTTGACACAGAATAAAGTTAGGCATAACCTTAAAAGAACACTAATCACTTAAACATCACACCATTCCCATTTCCAAGTTGAATGCTGGGCACAGGTAATTGTAGTCTGAATTACATGACACAGATGTTGAAACAGAAAACCCAGACACGGTGATCAGTGGCTGGCAAAGCGGGCTGTATTTTCCTTATGGCAAAAAGTCACTGGTGCAAATGACCTCTTAGAACCAAATAAGGTTTGTGAAAAAGTCTGAGGTTCTTGTGTTTTGCTTTTCTCTGCACAACTACCAATGACATTAGCAGACATCAAAAAAAAAAAAAAAAATGATAGTCAAATAAGACTTAGAAATAGATAAGGCTATGAGTGTTTGTATGTACTTTTGTATATTAATAAATACTGTATTGGGTATTTTGTATATTGTATACACAGCATATGACAGCATATGATTCATATTCAGAAGGTATTCTATTTTTAGCTTCCAAGGACTCTGAATGCCTTCATTGTGCTCATCTGTGAAGTCTCTAATGAGAGGATTTCTGGCATTTGTGTAATATTTTAGAACTGGAATGTGAATCCTTAACTGGAATTACAGAGCATTTTTAGTGTGACAGATGTACAGTTCTCATACTCTAATACCTCTCTGGTCAGAGTAGGTATAATTTATTTTGCTGTTTCTGAAAATACACACAGCAGAACAGATACCATTTACTTTCTACAGGACTCCTGGTTTGGTGCCATAGGATCAGTACTGGACTGTGAACCATGAGGTTGGCAGTTCAAACTCACCAGTGGCTCCTCGGAAACCTATGCAGGGTTGCTATGAGTCAGAACCAACCAGACAGCACTCAACAACAACAGATACAATTCAGTGATGTCGATTACATTCTTCGAGTTGTGTAAACATTGTCTCTTTCCTTTTCTGAGTTGTCCCTCCCTCATTAACATAAACTCACTGTCCCCTAAGTTTCCTATCTGATCTTTTGAGTTGCTGTTGTCATTTTAATTCTATAGAGCTAGATCTTGAAAGAGCAAAATGGTCAAGGCAGACATTCTTTCTTTATTAGTTCAACTAAACGATTTGTTTTTAAGAAGATTTCAGGTGATATTTTTGGTTTAAGGTTTAAAGATGATCTCAGGGGAAGTTTCAAGGATACATCCAGCATCCATGGCTCAAGATAGTTTGGATTCCATGAAAATGAGAAATTCTGTGATATGAATGCATAATTCCACATGTTTTATTCATGTTGTTGTCCTTGTTAAGTGCTGTAGAGGAGCAGCTGGTGGGTTTGAACTGTTGACCTGTGGTTTGTAGTCCAGTGCTTATCCTACAGTGCCACACCAGCTACTTGCATATGCCATAGACTTCTTTTTATATCTGCTTCTAATTACATGAGGAGTATTCAAAAAGTTAATGGAAAAATGGAATGAAAAGTTAATGGAATTTTCCCACAAACTTTTTGAAGCCCGCTGGTACAGCTGCTTTATTTAAAAAAAAAAAAAAAAAAAAGACTAAAAAATATTCTGTTATATATAATAATACTTATATTTCTTACAATTTAACCTAGGGGTTGGCAAACTATGACCTCTAGGCCAAATCTGTTCTTGTCAATATAGTGTTACAATGACAGGTTTTAGTAGATGCAATAGAAACTGTAAGGGTTTCATCTAGAGAAAAAGTTTTCTGACTTTTTATTTAACCTATTATCTATTGATAGGCATGTAGATTGTTTCTAGTTTCATACCATAAAACAATGCTGCAATAAGCATATTTTTAATATCATCTTTGTCCATTCCTCATTATTTCCTTAGGTTGACTTCTGATTTATGTTGTGAGTTAGGCACTATACTGCTAACTGCAAGGTTGGAAGTTCAAATCCACTAGCTACTCCATGGGAGAAAAGATGAGGCTGGCTGTTCCCATAAAATTTTGCAGTCTTAGAAACCCTATAGAGAATGGCTATGAGTTGGAACTGAATAGTTTATTCTATTTGATAAATTTTTATCCTAAATGATGTTCTGTAATATCCAATTCTCAATAGTACAGATTTTAGAGTCAGGCAGACCAGAACTTATATTTTGTTTCTATTGTTAGCTGTGTGGTTGTATAGCTTCATTAGATGCAAACTACAGAAGTCAATTCTGTTGATACTAGTTAAACAAAAGGATTTATTAGATGTTGTTCAAGTAAAGGGTTAACTCAGTAGGTACAGGTTGCTCAAACTCTGCACATCCCCCCAAAAAGCATGTCTTTAAGAGGACTAGTCCTTGTCCCAGCTCCTGGGAGATATTCCAGTGAGTCCTTGTAATATCCTACTTGATAAGTGTTTTTATATTCCTAAGACCTTGGGCCAGGCTGGATCAGTTTGACCAGATAGTTTATGATACTATGTTCTGTACCATGCTGTGTCAGTTTCATTGCTGGGGGGTTGGAGACTGACTGGTGGTAATAGTGGTCATGTATGTGCCACTGAGTCAGTTCTGACTCATAGCATCCCTGGATAGCGTTTCCAAGGCTGTTAATCTTTAAGGAGCAGAAAGCCTCTCCCATGGAATGACTGGTGAGTTTGAATTACTGAATTTACAGTTGGCAGCCCAGCTCGTAATCCACTATGGTGCAAGGGCTCCTTGGAGACTGAGTAGCCAAGGTTAATCCTGCCAGTGCTTCATGTCTGCTTGACTAACCCTGATGAACACCATGGACCTTAAAGCTTGGATGGCAATACTTCCCACAGACACATAGTTGTTGGAGAACTAAGCTTTTTCTGTGCAACTCCACTGGGAGAGGACATCGGAAGTTTACACCCAATTTCTCTGAACTCTGCTCTCTACACATTTTCCTTTGGTTGAATTTAATCTGTAATAAACTATACCTATGACTTAATAACTGTAACCAAACCATAATAGCTTTTCTAAGTTCTTGTGAGTCATTCTAGCAAATCATCATACCTGAAGGTAGTCTTGGGGATCATAAATGTAATGAGAGGTGAGGCTTAGAGAGAGAGGTTTAACTCAGGATAGAATCTGTTAATGAGCTCTGGTAGTGGTTATGAATTGGGCTGCTAACCTCAAGATAGGCAGTTCAAAACTGTTCTGCAGGAGAAAGATGAGGCTTTCTGCTCCTGTAAAGATTTATAGCCTCTGAAGCCCTGTGCAGGGTTGCTATGAGTCAGTACCGACTCTGCGGTACTTAACAACAACAACAACAACATACTGTTGTTGTTGTGTTGTCAAGTTAGTTCCAACCCATAGCAACCCTGGATAGGGTATCCTAGGAATGGCTGGTGAGCTTGACCCACCACCTGCCTTACAGTTCAAACTGACTTTGCAGTCCAGTGCATTAACCCACAGTACCACACCAGGACTCTGGTAGCGTAGTGGTTACGAATCGGGCTGCGAACCGGAAGGTCAGCAGTTCGAAACTACCAGCTGCTCCGCGGGAGAAAGATGAGGCGATCTGCTCCCGTAAAGATTTACAGCCTCGGAAACCCTATTCAGGGTCGCTATGGGTCGGAACCGACTCGACAGCACTTAACAACAACAACATTTCTCATCAGACCAGCACCATCAAAATGACTGCACTCTAATTTTTATATTTGTGGCATTCTATTTATGAGTCAAAATTCCAGGGAAGTGCTAAGTTAGGCCATGTCCCATACTGTGGTGGCTGTGGTGAGAGAAAGGAGTGAAGGAATATGAGTTCCTAGCACCTTTAGCTGTTGTCATGAGAAGACTGTGCTCCCAAGTGCACACACCTTAGTCATTAAGCAATATTTATCTATCACTGTTTTAGGTGCACTGGTGGAGCTATAGGAAAAGTACTGGACTGCTAACCAGAAGGTCAGCAGTTCAAACCAACCAGCCATTCCATAGAGAAAGATGAGGCTTTGTGTTCCCATAAATGTTTACAGTCTTAGAAACCCTATACAGGGTTGCTTTGGGTCAGAATCGACTTGATGGCAATGGGGTTGCTTGGTATTACTGTTCTAAGGAACCTTAGTGGTGCATTGGGTTAAGTGTTGGGCTGTTAACTGAAACATGGTTCAAATGCACCAGCAGCTCCAAGGGAGAACGATGAGGTAGTTTGCTTTCATAAACGTTTACAGCCTGGGAATGCCCTAGAGGGGTATTTCTACTCTATGAAGTTGGAATTGACTCTATGACCATGAGTTTGTTTTTGAATCACTGTTCTAGATACTGGGAATATGTCAGAACAAGAAAAATCCTTGCCTTCAAGGTACTGATGTTTTGCCAAAATGTTAAGTCTTCAAAAGGGAAGAGGTAATGGTTGTCAGATAAACAAAACAAAAACCAAAGAAACAAACAACCCACCACCCCCCACCCCAAAAAGCCAAATGTCCATTTTAGTGGACAAGTTATTCAACCTTTCAAAGTCTTCATTTCCTTATCTGCAAAATGGAGATAATACGACTATCTTATTAGACGATTGTATGAGTTATAGGAGATTCTGTTTTTATCTGACA
Source organism: Chrysochloris asiatica (assembly GCF_000296735.1). Lineage (NCBI taxonomy): Eukaryota > Metazoa > Chordata > Mammalia > Afrosoricida > Chrysochloridae > Chrysochloris > Chrysochloris asiatica. The sequence continues at coordinate 11,151,843 of NW_006408535.1, read as the reverse complement.
CATGGAAAACACTCAAATGGTGGCTATTGTTTATAAGGGAGAGGTCTAAGTTCTGAAGTCAAGCCATTCCTGATGGCGTGCACCTGTAGTCTGGGGAGGCTGAGGCTGGAGGATTGCTTGAGCTCAGGGGTTCTGGTTGTAGTACACTAAAATTAAGCACCAATATGGTGACTTCTTCAGAGTCCTGGTGTGGCACTGTGGGCTAATGCGCCAAGACTGCAAAGCCATTTGAACTGCAAGGTCAACGGTTCAAGCTCACCAGCTGCTCCTCAGAAACCCTATACAGAGTCGTTATGGGTCGGAATTGACTCGACGGCACTTAACAACAACAAAAACAACAACAACATGGTGACCTCTTGGGAGCAGGGACCACGAGGTTGTCTAAGGAGGGGTGAACTGGCCCAGGTCAGAAATGGAATGAGTCAAAACTCCCATGCTGACCGGTGTGGAATTGTGTCTGTGAATAGCCACTGCCCTCCAGCTTGAGCAATGTAGACCTTCATTTAAAATAAGAATAATTATAAAACAACATAAAGGGCAAAAAAAGAGAGAAAAAAAGTACATAAAGAGAGGAAGAAATAAATTCTGAAGTCAAACTGCCAGAGTTCAAATCCCAGCTACTTATTAGTTCTTTACCTTATGCAAGTGACTTCAGCTTGCTGAGCAAGACTGGCTTCATGTGTGAGCACCCTATGCATTGTCTGTGCCTAGTTTAACGCTCTGCTCTCACTGTCTTAAAGTTCTTAAAAACTTTTGAATAAGGGGCTCTGCATTTTCATTTTGCAATTTGACCCCACAAATTATGTAGCTGATCCTGATTCTGAGTTTCAATTTGTTGTTGTTAAGTGCCATGAAGTCAGTTCAGACTCAAAAGGACCATATATAGGAGCAACCTTTCAGTTCAAACCAAACCTGTGGTGGAGTGCTTATCTTAAAGTGACATAGGAGGACTCTGAGTTTCAATATCCTCATGTAAAATAGATCTAATAATACATACCATGATTTTTTCCAGTTGTTTCTCTCTCTTTTTTTTTTAATTTAAGGTTTTTATTGTGGATTGAGTGAAAGTTTACATGGCACATCATCAGTTTCACATTCAACAATTCATATAACTTGTTTCATTACATTGATTATAATCCCCTTCATATACCATCAGTTAAAAGTATTTCTCTCT
>NW_006408535.1:11132561-11149652 GCF_000296735.1 Chrysochloris asiatica | reverse complement strand
CTTGAAAGCTTGTAAGCCAGTCACTTCTTGCCTTTGTATTCCCCCCCTCCCCATCTGAGCATCCAATGTCCAAGTTGCCCATCTACATCCACTCTGTGTGTGGAGGGGGTGGGAATGTTTTTTGCTGTAAGGATTTGTTCCTTCTTTTGAGTTGCTACTCCATAGGTATAGGTCAAGTTCATCAGATTGTATCAGCTCACGCTTTTTTTTCCCCCCCTCTTCTTTCTTCTCTTGGATGAGCTCCAATCATCCAGTCATCCGGTCCAGATCACGTGGGTATCATCTGCAGGTGTGGGCGCTCCTGTGCACATGCCCTCTCTTCCCGTCAGCCGGTGGCTCCACTCTCCTCTCGAGTCCTCCGTGTCCACGCCACTGACTCTGGGCCCAAGAGTCCCCAGGTCTCCTCACACTGCTTGCCAACCAGGTCCCCAACTGGGTCCACAGAAGTCCACTGAACATTGTAGGGCTTAGCTTGCCGCTTCATTGCTGCTTTTACCCTACTTCCCCCCATCAGGTGGTGACCTGATGTGTGTGGTCACCAATCAGAGCGTGCATTTCTGTTGAGTCTTAGTCTTGGAAGGGGGTTTGCATTGAGAGAACCTGGCCACTTGCTTTGATGTTTCCTAGGGAAGCGTTTTGTTTGTTCTTGTAGTAACAGTCCATCTGCCTCCATTTGTCCTGCAGGTCTTTCTTTCAAGAGGTATCTTTTATTCTTCTAGCCGCTCCAGGCTGGTCTGCTCATCTTTTCAAGGGGAGATTTCTCATCTCTGGAGATCTGGATGTGGTTCCGGTTTCTACCTATAGTTTTATGTATTGCAAAGGCTCTGCAAGAAGCCTCGCTCACTGGGTACGCTGTAGCCCCATTTTAGGTATTCCAATCAGTCATAGGCAGAGAAGATGAACTTACAAGCCTTCTAGTGTGATGTTTCTGACTATTCCTTTCTCTCCCTCTCCAGTGTCTACTCTATATTATAATGCAAGGGAAACCAAGATTAAAACAAACAAACAAACAAACAAACAAACAAACAAACAAACAAAAAACAGTCAAGCATCTTAACATGATTCTCCCCCCATTCCAACCATGACTCAATCCTGGTATCTCAGAGCCCTGCAGTTCCAAGACTGTGCATGTATCATCATTTATCTCTGTCCTATTTAGCCCTTTCAAACATGCCCAATTGTTCTTCCATCTGCCCCGTTTCTCCACTTCCCTCTCCCTCCCTGTATATTGCCCCCCTCCCCAGCACCCAAGCTATCCTGTGTCCAATCCCCGCCCTACACTCCACCCTCCTCCCTTCCCCCCACCCATCACCAACTTCCCAATAACCAACAAAGACTTCTCCCTGCCCCCCTTTAGTATAATTTCTTTTTCTTAGTCTTTTACAGTAGTGGTCCTATGCAGTATTTCTCTTTTTGTGACTGACTAATTTCACTCAGCATAATGTCCTCAAGGTTCATCCATGTTATGCGGTGGCTTGACGCTTCCTTGTTATTCTTCAGTGTAGCATAATATTCCATTGTGTGTATGTACCACAATTTGTTTATCCATTCTTCAGTTGATGGGCACTTTGGCTGTCTCCATCTTTTTGCTATTGTAAATAGTGCTGCTATAAACATTGGTGTGCATATATCTTCTCGTGTTGTGGCTCGTTTTTCTTGTGGGTAAATACCGAGTAGAGGGATTGCTGGATCATAAGGTATTTCTATTTTCAACCTTCTGAGGAAATGCCATATTGTTTTCCAGAGCAGTTGGACCATTTTTCAGTCCCACCAGCAATGCAAGAGTGTCCCAGTCTCTCCACATCCCCACCAGCATTTATTGTCTTCTCCATTTTTCATCTTGCTGTTATTGTTGGTGTGAGATGATATCTCATTGTTGTTTTGATTTGCATCTCTCTAATGGCTAGTGATCGTGAGCATTTCTCCATATGTTTGTTGGCTGCCCTGATCTCTTCCTTAGTGATGTGTCTGTTCATATCCTGTGCCCACTTTTTAATTGGGTTATTTGTCTTTTTCTTGTAGAGGTGTTGCAGTTTCCTGTATATTCTGGAAATGAGTCCCTTGTCTGATATGTCATTGCAGAAGATTTTTTCCCATTCTGTGGGTTCCCTTTTTACTCTTCTGGTAAAGTCTTTTGATGTACATAAGTTTTTAATTTTTAGTATGTCCCACTCATCTATTTTATCTATTTTTGTTTGTGTGGTTTTCAAAATGTTTTGTAGTCCATGTATTCCCATCATTAGTGTCTTCACATTTGTCCCGAATTTTTCATTGATGACCTTCATAATTCTGGGATTCACATTTAGGTCCTTAATCCATGTTGAGTTGGTTTTTGTATAAGGCGTGAGGTGAAGGTCTTGTTTCAGACTTTTGCATATCATTTTCCAGTTCTGCCAGCACCATCTGTTGAAGAGACTATCCCCTCCCCATGGGATATATTTTGGTGTTTTGTTGAAGATCAGTTGGCTGTATGTAGATGTGTTAATTTCTGGATTCTCGATTCTGTTCCATTGATCTGTGTACCTTTCATTGTACCAGTACCACACTGTTGTGACTATCCAGTGGTTTCTCTTTTAACTGTAGGTTAAAATATTCCATATCATTTTTTTTTTCTTCTGTTTTTCATTTGTCTCTTTCTCAGACATATGCTGACATGAAGAGTCCTGGTGTGGCTCTGTAGGATAAGCACTGGATCACAAGGTCAGTTTGGACTGCAAGTCCAGTTGGTCAAACTTACCAGCTGCTCCTTGGAAACCCTATACAGAATTGCTATGGGCAGCATTTAACAACAACATCAACAACAATGCTGACATGAGGGAACCCTGGTGTCACAGTGGTTAAGCACTTCATTGATAGCTGAGAAGTTGGCATTATGAACCCACAAGCCACTCTGCAGGAGAAAGATATGACAGAGTGTTCCTGTTTGGAAACCCCCTGAGGTCGTTCTATCCCATTGCTCATTTAGTTGTAGAGGTGGGCAAGTTTCAAGTACTTTGACAAGACATCAGGCTGGAGGCTTCTGACTCTTGTAGCTGAAGGACTAAAGAATTAAGATTGGCAGGTATGGTACCCTGAATTTACTTGATATGACCTTTCTATCTAATGTTTTCTTAATTCCCACCAAGGGATTGGGTGGGACCATGCAAATAAGGTGTATAGGACTCTAAGGCTGGGATTGGCTAGTTTTGACATCCGGCTAGACTTAGAAAGAGCCATCTCGGAAGCAGGAACAGTAGATCCTAGGACCACCAAGAAAGAAGAGCATGTATAGAACATGAGATCCCTACCTAGAAAAGTGGAGACAGTACAGGCGGTGACAGATGTGGTGACATAGGGAGACAGAGCAGCTGAGTGCTACAGGCCCATGGATTGAACAGAGCTGAATGCATATAGGTAGGAAGGAGACTGAATTGCAGGATATGCCCTTTGGATGTTCACAGACTGGCTAAAAGAGCTTTGTAACACTTGCTAGAGCAGGGCAGAGGCCAAGATACCACATGGCTGAGAGACCAAAGACAAGAATGAGGCATGCCTGCAGTATGGCAGACAAGAGACAAGACTGGAGAATCTGTGTCCTGAGTTTTACTAACCCTGACTTGTACCCTGTTCACTCTCCTACTAAATCCCATAGTCATGAGTATTGTTATGAGTTCTGCATGGCCATTGCCATGGTTGGTGTCAGAATGTTGTAGGGTGGAGGCACGTCTGACTTCCACTTCATAGGAATTGGCCTTGGACTGATTTTGGGTTTGATTCTCTTTCTCCTCTTGTGAAGCCAGCAGAAGTCAGACATGGCTCTCACACAGTTTTTGCAGCAGGTCAAATGATAGGCAGGTAGGCTGGTGTGGAAAGTAAGAAGGCAGGCTACTGATGACTACCAGGATCATCAGGTAATAGAGAAGGCCATTGGTTCAAATCTAAAGAACCAGAGGTTGGAGGATGAGCCAGATGTAAGATCCAGACCAGCAGAGAGGAAACAAGTTTTGCCTAAGTGTCTAGTACACTAGAATCAGGCTTCAAGCCCAAGGAAACTTCCTTTCAATTGATTGCCTGCTTCCTTTCAATTGATAGCAGACCTATCACAGAGCTGATAACATTGTATTAGATGTCATTACGGGGGAGAACTACATCTAAACTGTCCAACCACTGAGAATCCTGGCTCAGTCAACTTGACACAAAACCTTAATTATCACAGTCCTATAGTTGCTATACGAATAGGGCTGTGAACCTCAAGGTCAGCAGTTCGAAACTACCAGCTGTTCCGTGGGAGAAAGATGAGGCTTTCTGCTCCCGTAAAGATTTACAGCCTCGGAAACCCTGTTCAGGGTCGCTATGGGTCGGAACCGACTCCATGGCACTTAACAACAACAACAACAACAACAATAGTCTCTATGGAGTACTAGTGTGGCGCTGTGGATTAATGCGCCAGACTGCAAAGCGATTTGAACTGCAAGGTCAGCAGTTCAAGTTCACCAGCTGCTGCTTGGAAACTCTATACAGGGTCGCTATGGGTCGGAACCGACTCGACGGCACTTCACAACAACAACATAGAGTCTCTATGAGTAGGAACTTACTCTATGACAGTAGGTTTGTTTGTTTTTGGTATGCTGATACGGCACCATTACATTTGCTACATAGAAAAGAAAAGCAAGCCCTCCCTATTATCATTAAGAAGGTAACATTTTACTAAGTCCAAAGCATAAACAAGTTTCATGCTTGGTAACACAAAATCAGACATTGAATGTTTCACCATCTTTCATGGACCACTTGGTGTTTTTATATGAGGAAATTGTTGCATTTAAAACCAGAGATATGACAAAATGTGGAACAATTCATAAACTTATATAATAGGAATATAGCTGGCCCTTGAAGATTGGTGCTTTGATGTAGAGTGTGGTATGAAAGCAAACTTCAGTACTGTTAAATGCCCTCTTATAACTAATTCTTGCAATTTAGGTCCCTGCAGTCCAGGGCAGAGAGAAATAAAGCACCATGCCCTGCTATACTGGAGAAAGTAAATTTGAATGAAAGATTGAAGTAAAGGGAATAAACCATTTCTGAGTATTTCAAGCACAATGGCATAGTTGTCTTTTAAAATAGAGTACTTGTATTTAATTTCCACCTATGAGCAGGTAGGAAGAGAACTAGAGAGAGAGAAAAAATAGCCTTAAAGATCAACAGAGGCCTATTTAGTCAATAAGAGGTCTGCCATAAGCATATGTTCAAATCTTAGCAATTTTAGTATTTTCGTATTTGGAATTTCTATCTTCAGCACTAGAAAGTTAAGTGTTGGGTGTGAAATCTAGTACTGCTTTGAGTCCTGGGTAAATTGCTTAGAAAGCTCTGCAGCAGCTAAACATGCTCATGAAGGAGGTAGTAGACTAAGGAGAATATTAGTCTAGAAATAAAATTCTTGGTTGGTTCTGTCCAGCCTTCTTGAAGTAGCTGTCAGCACACTGGGAATCCTTTAAGCCTATTTTGCCCCTGTAGTGTGTGTATGTGTAGTACTGAGGTAGGAAGTACTTGAAATCACCTCATGGTGAGTGAAAGTACACTTTAGATTTACTTTGCTTGAGGGTCCAGAAAGGTCTACATGCAAATGGTCCAGGATTTTACAATTTGGTAAAAGGGTTTGTTGAAATTCAGAGAAAAGCTGTACTTGAAGTTTTAAAAAACAAACAAACACACATTTTTACTGGTTTAAAATATACCAGTGGTAACATAATTCAAACCCACTGCTGTCAAGCTGATCCTGACTCACAACAACTCTGTATCGGGTTTCTGAGACTGTAAATCTTTATGAGAACAGACAGCCTCATCTTTCTCCCGTGGAACAGCTGGTAGTTTGGAACTGTCGACCTTGAGGTTAGCAGCCAGATTCCTAACCACTATGCTACCAGAACTCTCTATTATGGTTTAGTAGTTTTGAAAATTCCTTTATGTTGATCTCCATCACTAAATATAATAGATTCGCTACTGGTGACAATTTCTCCTTAACTTCACGACTCTCTGATTAAATATGAAGACATGGAAACCAAAATTATCCCACCGCCACTGCCGTTAAGTAGATCCTGACTCCTAGAGAACCTAGAGAACAGAGTCGAACTGCTCCTTAGGGTTTAGGCAACTGTACATCTTTACCGAAGCAGCCTGCTTCATCGTTCTCTCAGAGCAGCTGGTGAGTTTGAACTTGTGACCTTGTGGTTAGCAATCCAACGGTCCCACCAGCTCTCCTTGACAAGAGGGAAACCCATGTGTAGTCATGGAAGCAGGCTCTGCATTAACAGAAGTGAGGGTAGTGGTAGGCATGAAAATAGTGGACCCCTCTTCAGTGAAGAGCTTTTAATTTTATAATTAATTTCATTTAGTCTGATTTATTCTGCACCAGATGTAAACTTACAATACTACCTCCACTTGAACTTTAACAAACAAGAGGAAAACAAGCAGTTGGCATGAGGTCTTAAGATGGGGGTGTAAGAAGAGCATGTGGCTTAAAAATTCATTGTTTATTAGTTCATGTTTGTCAGCAGAAAGCTTCTCTTACTAACCTAAAGGTCAACAGTTTAATAATATTATTTATTACAGTAATTATTATAAATAGCTACGTTTTTACATTTCAGCTGTGCCACTTGGACAAATTATATTTGAGAATAGTTTTCTTCAGTCCTCACCTCACTCTTGCCAGAGTGACAAAAAGGAATTACTGGTATTGAAGGGAATCAGAAGGATTCAAGAAGTGGCTGGGGCACTATGTACTTTAGTTTCTAATCTTAGCACAGGCCACACACGGTGCTTGTGTAGGGGAAGAGGGTTAGTGAAAACCAAGACAATATCAATGGTTTCATTTCCTGCAGTGGGAAAGTGATTGTTTAGATTTCAGTTTGGAGGGTTTAGGGTTGAATCTGGGATTCAGTTGAGCTGCTTGTGGAACATGAGTGATAAATCCTCTTTGTATGTTCATGTAAGGTATATATGTATTAGATTTTTCAAGGACTCCAAAGATAACATAACTTGAATCCATGCCATAGAGTGGTTGATGTGTTAGGCAGAAGCCCAGGGTTTTGTGGCATATATAGGGCCCTGATCTAGTAGAATAGTCTAGCTTTTAGATTTATCAACTTTTGTATTTTTATTAATTTAAGAAAAAGATGAAAGGATTGATGGTAGGAGGTAAAAGAAGTTAGAGGTAAAGCTTCTTTAAGATGGCCCTTCTTTAAGATTTAAGCTTAAATCTTTGTAATTGGCAGAGTTCTGGGAAAATCATAAATACGAGAATGAAATTGGTATGCCTCTTATGGGACATCGAAACATTCCAAGATAGTTTTGTATTTTTCATGCCAGTTCTTAGATTATAGCACAGCTTTTGCTGTAACATCAATGCTGTAATGCTGTTCTGCTAACTAGGAGGCAGATTTCACTCCACACATTTAAGTTCAAACCATGCTAGGATTTTTCCTACCTGGTTTTGTCATTGGATGAGCAGAGATGCCTTATACTCAGTGTTTCAAACTTGATGGTGTCATCCAAGTGTGAATTAAGATATACTATTATAGTTGGCTAATTTGTAGAGTGTTACATACAAGTATAATCTCCCAGACATAGACAGAAATTTAGTGTTTCAAAGATACTCCATGATACTTACAATCAAAATGAAAACCTCTCAAGATTTTTTTCTTTACTTCTAATTGTTGCTCACTGATTGAGTCTCACTTATAACCAGCTTTTTATTTGTACCTTGTCCCTATCCTTAAAGGGTTGGGCAATAGTTTAACTTTTGAAGAAGAAAGACACAGGATATTCCAAGAAGATAAAAAGCACCAACAAAGCTAAAGAGGCACAGAAGTTGTGTGTTTGTGTGTGTGTGTGTGTGTGTGTGTATGTGTGGAGGGCAGACTTACTAAGAGTGGCTGGAAGTATGCTGTTTTAATGGGGGGCAGTGTGTAGGCAACTATACACATAGACCTCCCTGGATGGAATACATAGGAACAAAATAGACTATATCTGTGGAAAGACAATGGAGAAGCTCAGTGTTATCAGTCAGAATAAGACCAGGGGCCAAAATGATCATTACTCATATGCAAGTTCCAGTTGAAGCTGAAGAAAATTAAAACAAGTATATGGGAACCAAAATTTTTATAGCAGATTACCCAAAACACCTGCTTTGCCACTGTCCTGTGATGGTCTTGTAATAAATTGAAGAGCATGTACTCTCAGTCATGTAATCCAACTTAGGTGTTATGTGTACCTGTTGTTGTTATGTGTCATTGAGTTGGTTCTGGCTCACAGTGACCTTATGCACAATAGAATGAAATACCGTCTGGTCCTGTGCCATCCTCATGGTCATTGTTATGCTTGAGCTCATTGCTGCTGCCACTGTGCCAATCCATCTCCTTGGGTCTTCCTTCTTTTTCACTGACCCTCCACTTTACTAAGCATGAGGCCCTTCTCTAGGGACTGGTCCCTCCTGATAGTATGTCCAAAGTCCTGGCTTCTAAGGAACATTCTGGCTGTACGTCTTCCAAAACAGATTTATTTGTTCTTCTGGCAGTCCATGGTACTTTTAATTTCTTCTCCAATACCATAACTCAAATGCATCAATTCTTCTGCAGTCTTCCTTATGAAGCTATTCAAAATACTGTGATTTGGGTCAGTTATACTTTAGTTTTCAAATTGACATTTTTACTCTTGAATGCTTTAAAGAGGTCTTATGCAACAGATTTAATTAATGCAATATGTCATTTGAATTTTTGACTATTGTGTCCATGAGTGTTGATAATGATTCCAGGCAAATGAAGGCTTTGACAGTCTCAATCTTTTCTCCACTTATCATGATGTTAGTTATTGGTCCAGTGGTGAGGATTTTTGTTTTTTTCATATTGAGGTGCAAGCTCTACTAAGGTCTGTGATCTTAATCAGTAAGAATTCAAATCCTCTTTGCTTTCAGCAAGCAAGGTTGTGTCATCTGCATACCGCAGGTTGCAATGAGTCTTCCTTCAATCCCAATGCCACATTATTCACCATATAATCCAGCTTCTCAGATCATTTACTTAGCATATACATTGAATAAATATGGTGAAACAATGCAACCCTGGCACACAGTTTTCTAGATTTTAAACCAGTCTGTCTCCCCTTGTTCTGTTAGAATGACTACCTATGGTCTATGTACAGGTTCCCTATTAGCACAATTAAGTATTCTGACATACTCATTCTTCTCAATGTTGTCCATAGCTTGTCATGAAAACACAGTCAAAAGCCTTTGCATGGTCACTAAAACACAGGTAAACATCGTTTTGGTGTTTTCTGCTTTCAGCCAAGATCCATGTGACAAAATCAGTGATATCCCTCATTCCATGTCCTCATCTGAAACCAGCTTGAACGTCTAGCAGTTCCCTATCAATGTACTACTATTGCAACCATTTTTGAATTATCTTTAGCAAATTTTTACTTGCATTTTATAGACTGGTATTGCCATTTTGAATCTGATAATCATATGGTTTATTATTGAAGAAGAATGGCATTGCATTCATCATCAAAAAGAACATTTCAAGATCTATCTTGAAGTATGATGCTGTCTGTGATAGGATAATATCCATGCCTACAAGGAAGACCAGTTAATATCACTATTATTCAAATTTACTCATCAACCACTAAAACTAGTAGTGATGAAATCAAAGAATTCTACCAACTTCCTCAGCCTGAAATTGATCAAACATGCAATAAAGATGTATTTATAATTACTAGTTACTGTAATGCCAACATTGGAAACAAAGAGAAGGGATCAGTCATTGGAAATATGGCCTTGGTGATAAAAATGATGCCAGAGATTGCATGATATAATTTTGCAAGATCAATGACTTACTAATTGCAAATACCTTTTCTTAAAGCAACATAGAAGGTGGCCTCACCAGATGGAATATAATAACCTCACCAGATGGCATACAATTATTCCATGTAGAAATTAAGTTGACTACATCTGTGGCATCAGGATTGGAGGAAACTCATTAGCAAGCTGCAATATGCAGATGATACAATCTTCCATATGAAAGTGAAGAGGACTTAAAATACTGATGAAGATCAAAGACCACAGTGTTTGGTATGGGTTGCATTTCGATGTAAGGAAACAAAAATCCGCACCACTGGACTAAAAAAACAACATCCAAATAAATGGAGAAAAGATTGAAGTTGTCAAAGACTTCATTTTGCTCAGATCAACCATCAACACTCATGGAAGCAGCAGTCAAAAAATCAAATGACATTTTGCATTAGGCAAATCTGCTGCACAAGGCCTCTTTAAAGTGTTCAGGAGCAAAGATGTCAGTTTGAGGACTAAGGTGCACCTGACTCAAGCCACGGTATTTTCAGTAACCTCACAGGCATGCGAAAGTTGGACAGTGAATAAGGAAGAGAGTAGAAGAATTGATACATTTGAGTTATGGTGTTGGAGGAGAATATTGAAAGTGCCATGGGCTGCCAAAAGAACCAACAGATCTGTGTTGGAAGAAGTATAGCCAGTGCTTCTGGCCAAACTTCGTCTCTCATACTTCAGACATATTATCAGGAGGAACTAGTTGCTGGAGAAGGATATCATGTTTAGTAAAGTGGTGGGTCAGAGAAAAAGAGGAAGACCCCCAATGAGATGGATTGTTACAGAGGCAGCAGCAATGGGCTCATGACTAACAATGATTGTGAGGTTGGCCCAGGACTGGGCAGTATTTCAATCTGTTGGTCATAGGGTCACTATGAGTTGGTATCGACTCGATGGCATCTAACTACTAACTACATTTGTGGGAAGAGACAGTAGAAAAATTCTATAGCATCAGCCAAAGCTTTGTGGTTAGTCTGTGGAACAGATTATAAGTTACTCATATGCAAGTTTAGGCTGAGTCTCAAGAAAATTAAAACAAGTCCATTAGAGCCAAAATTTGACCTTGAAAATATTCCACTGGAATGTAAAGACTATCTCGAGAAGAGTATTGATGCATTAGTCATTAGTGACCGAAGACCAAAAGAATTATGGGATGATATCAAGAACATTATACAGGAAGAAAATGAAAGATCATTAAGAAGGCAAGAAAGAAGGGAAAGACCAAAATGGATGTCAGAAGAGACTCTGAAACTTGTTCTGCATTGTAGAAAGGCTAAAACAAATGGAAGAAATAAGGAAGTAAAAGAGCTGAACCAAAAAAATTTAAAGGGAATCTCAAGAAAACAAAGTCATATATTATAATGAAGTATTCTAAGACCTGGAATTAGAAAACCAAAAGGGAAAAAACACACTCAGCAGTTCTCAAGTTGAGAAGACTGAAGAAGAAATTTAAGCCTCAATGATGAAGAAAGCATCAAAAGAAGATGGAAGGAATACACAGAGTCACTGTACCAAAATAAGTGTTTGATGTTCAAACATTTCAAGAGGTAGCATATGCTCAAGAGTCAATGGTACTGAAGGAAGAAGTCCAAGGTACAAAGAACAAGTCTCTGTGAATTGATGGAATACTAACTGAAAGCTTTCAACAAACTGATGCAGCACTGGAGGCACTCACTCATCTATGCCAAGGAATTTGGAAGACAATTGGCCAACTGATTGGAAGAGATCCATATCTGTGCTCATTCTCAAGAGAGGTGACCCAAACGGAATTATCAAACAATATAGTTACCATCACATGCAAGTAAATTATGCACCTATCCCTGCTAAATCCTTGCTTCTAAACATTGCACCTTCGATTCCTCTGTTTGTCTTTCAACCAATTTATGATTTCATAATTTTTAGTTGCTACTCCAACTGTACAAAAATTCTTTTTTGTGGCTGTCTTTACTCTGTGGTTTTGGATGTCTTCCTAGTCTGGACTATATCTGGACTTTGAATACATCTGTTTACTTTTGTAGAGTGTTAGCATTCACTTTAGGACAACATCAAAGATTCTGCTTTTAGGTATGGCTGATCTCTCTCTCCCACCTCCATAGGATCTTCTTATAGAATCAAAGTCTCTTCTCAAATGTACACTCTCAGATGTTGTTGTTGTTAAGTACTGTTGAATTGGTTCCGACTCACTCATAGCGACCCTGTATAGGGTTTCTGAGGAGCAGCTCGTGAATTTGAACTGCTGACCTGACGGTTCAAACAGACCTGGTGGTCTAGTGAATTATCCCATCTCTGATAGGGATGGAGTATCCAGTAAGACCTGGTATGGTGCTGTTGAACCATCACTAGATTGTTCAAACAACCAGCTGCTCCTTGGCAACACTATGTTGGTAGTGGGCAGTAGTTGTGTGCTATTGATCTGGTACAGACTCATAGGGAATCCTGTATAAAGTTTTCGAGTCTATAACTATAGGAGTAGAAAGCCTCATCATTCTTCCATGGAGTGACTGGTAGATTCGAACCGCTGACCTTGCAGTTAGTGGCCTACCTCATAATCCACTATTGTACCAGAGCGCCTTTGGACAGGGCCACTATAAGTCAGAACTGACTCGAGGGCTCTTAACAACAACAGCAATCAGTAAGCAAGGTAAGCACATGGCAAAAAACTTGTGAAACTGTTCTGTACAGATTAGTAAGTAAGCACAAGTAAACCCATGTTGCTTATTGGGTAATCTGACCCTTCCTAGAAGTATGCCTCTGGCTTAGTGGCCTCCTTTTTCTTTAGCTATTAATTAAGAAGTGAAATTATAACAAATTTTCATCCAAAATGATTACAGGCAACAAATTCACTGTGAAATAAAAAAGACAATTATTGTCATTTTTATTCCAAGGATCAGCACTGGACCTGAACCATAAGGTCAGCAGTTCAAACCCACCAGCTGCTCCCTGGGAACCCTATGAGTCAGAACCGACTTGGCACTTAACAACAACACAACATACCACAGGCAGTGTGCTGTTAGGGGAGAATCAACAATTCTGATAAACTGCTCTATTCATGAACATATATTTACCTAGTGATGACTTGCGAGACAAGTTTTATTCTTAAATAAAACTTATTCTTAAGTGAAACTTACCTTGCTGACTGGATTGCTGCTGCTGCTGTTGTTAAGAGCCCTCGAGTCAGCTCTGACTCATAGTGATATTGGGCCCTGGTGCTGAGATTGTGAGTGTATTGGGCCCTGGCACTGAGATTGTGGATATATACTTTCCTGGGTACATGTACAAGCTACTGTTTTGGCTGTTAACAAATCACATGAAATCCTTTAATTTGTATAAACATGGCATACAAACGAGTGGAGAAATCTAATGAGAAAAATTTAAAGGCTAGGTTAAGTCATTTTAGGACATGTAAGGCTGCTAGGTGATAAATACCACTTATTGGCTTGTTGCCCATACCTGCTTTATATTCACTTCAAAGAAGAAAATTTTCATTAAAAACAAAGCAGTTAAAATGTCAAGGTGCCCATTCTCTTTCTTCAGACTCTCCTTTTTACATTACAAAATAAGTGGATTGAGTGAAGCATAAACTGCAGCTAAATAAAGGCTTTTCTTGGCATTCCTTGGAGAAATCAAATCCAAGACCAGTGGTGAAAGGTGATTGTAGTATATGCACTACACAGACTATTTCTTCTAATTATCAGCATGAATGTAATTACTTACAAGCATCTCAGGCTCCTATGATCATGTCCCTTAGAGCATTTCATCTTTAATGATTTTCCTTGATAGAAAGCCAGTTGGAAGCATTTGTTGCATAACATTGCTTAACCAGAAAGAAAAATACGTACTTCTCAGAAGAAAGATCTGTATGCTTTCTTTTCAATGGTACTTATATTCTGCCAGAGTTTGATTAGGAGCTATCTTGGCACAAAGATCTCTAATGACTGAGTCAAATAACTTATATAGATTAAACAATTTCTTGGAAAAAATACAATTTGTATGGCATTCCTTTTCCAAGAATATTGAAGTTCAGAATTAGAACCACTTAAGGTGAATTGTTAAATCATCTAACTTCTGAAGGCAGATGGCCACTGAGGAATAGGTCCCTGAGGGAGTTTGTAGACTCTTAGATGAACCAATCTTAAGGGAGGATGTTCCTGGGCTGGAGGTGAGATCAAGTGTAAACTCATACAATAGATTAAAAATGTTAAACCTGTATGGGGCTTTAGAGAGTCCTGTTGGCACAAACTGTGCTCCACTCCTAACCTGAAGGTTGACAATCAGATTTCCCAGTAGTGCTATAAAACCCCAATGCAGCAGTTCTCTTCTTCAACACATGGGGTCACTACAAGTTGAAATCAACTCGAAGGCAATGGGTTTGGTTTGGGCTCAGGTTTATCTTTTCCATTGTTGTTTCTTTCTATAGATTAAAAAAAGAAATTTAAAAAGGCCTTAATTTCTCTGGCATTGTTGAGAAACAAGGTAGTTTTGTATGTTAACTTTCCAGATAACATATAAGAACATAGGAAACCACTGAGTTGATTCTGATTCATGACAACCTCATGTATGACAGTATGACAGAGTAGAACTCTAGACTTTTCAGTAGCTGATTTTTCTCTCAAGCTGCCTCTGGGTGTACTTGAACTTCTAACCCTGCAATTGGCAGCCAACCTTGTCAACCATTTGCACAGCTCAGGAGCTTCTTGACCTGCTAAACATCACTTCAGAATTTTTAATGAAACTTTACATATTAAAATGAACCCTGGCTGGCACTCAGCACCTAAATAAAGGGTTGTTGTTGTTGTTGTGAAGTGCCATGGAGTCAGTTCCGACCCATAGCAACCCTGTATAGGGTTTCCAGGGAGCAGCTGATGAGCTTGAACCACCCACCCTGCAGTTCAAATGGCTTTGCAGTCTGGCTCATTAACCCACAACACCACACCAGGACTCCAACATACAGGGTTGTTGTTGTTTAGTGCTGTCGAGTCAGTTCTGACCTGTAGCCACCCTGTATAGGGTTTCCGAGGAGCAGCTGGTGAGCTTGAACTGCTGACCTCGAAGTTCAAACAGCTTTGCAGTCTGGCGCATTAACCCACAGTGCCACACCAGGACTCCCAATATAAAGGGGAGGAAGTTCAAAATCACCAGCCACTCCACAGAAGAAAGATGCGGCAGTGTGTTTCTATAAAGATTACAGTCTTGGGAGCCCTTTGGGCCAGTTAAGTCTGTCTAATAAAGTTGTTAGGAGTCAGAATCAAGTTGATGGCAGTGGAATTTGGTTTGGTTGCATCTTAAAGAATATGCTGAGCATAATTTGGCTTTTTCTGAGGAAGTAGTGTCATCATTATGAGCATGGATTAGTTTATTGAAATGAACCCACAGCTGCCCTCTGGAGTAATTGAGGTAAATGGACTATTGCTATCAATTGGTGATTCGGTTGCTCTGCTATCTTATTTCGCTGTCTTTGATCCACATTTCCACATTTCACCATCTAGTAGACACATTTTCCACTTGCCAACATACTTTCCTACATTGTTGGTGCCGTCTCTTGTTAAAGGCTTCTTAAGGAAACCTCTCCTCTAGTACAAAATGCAAAGTTTTGTAATAACAACACTGGTTAAAGATTTTAGCTTTTTTTTGGGGGGTGGGGGTGGTGGGGGTGGGCCTTGAAAATTGAACCAGATAAATTTAAGCACTATTCATAATCTTTATAACATGCATGTTTTGGAGATATTATCTGGTGATTTAAGAAAATTATTCTTATTTTTTTTTTAAGAAGGATTTAATTGTTAAAAATTAAGAATTTGCACTGGCAAATCTCTTGTTTTTCCTGGTGTGGCTCTGTGGGTTAATGCTACAGGCTGTAAAGCTGTTTGAATCGGTGGTTCAAGCTCACCAGCTGCTCCTAGGAAACCCTATACAGGGTTGCTATGGGTCGAAATTGACTTGATAGCACTTAACAACAATTCCTATTTATTAAGTACCTCTCTGGTCTCCAGATTGTTTTTCTATTCTGGAAGAATTTTTGGAATTAGTCAGTGATTCCCTGGCCAGAATGTATTGGATTTACCTGGAGGTCTTGTTAAAAACCACATCCAGAGCCTGACATCCAGAGTTTCAGATTCAGTAGGTCTGGGAAAAGTGAGGGAAATTTGCATTTTTAACAAGTTCCCAGGAGATGCCACTGCCTCTGCTGCTGGTGTGGGGACCATACTTTGAGAGCCACTGAGGAAATCATCAATTTCAATTATTTTTCAAAAAGAAAGAGAGATCCAAGAGAGGGAGTGAGACTTGGGGCCTTCAGGTACTTGTTTCCAGAGGCCATTGTCCAGACTGCCTGGGTGTATTCATGGGTTTAGCTCTGTAGTACTCTGGTCACTGACTTCTCATACTGACAAACAAAGATGTAGCTTTCTTATGATTGTTAATATGTTCCTACCATTTGCTTTAACCCACCAAACCCTCTGCCATTGAGCTATATATTTGACCTATAGTGACCCCATAGGACAGAGTAGAACTGCTCCATAGGGTTTCGGAAACTGTAAATCTTTTGAAAAATATACACTTTTGTGGGTATTGTTCGTCACAAATGGATTTTTTTTTTTGCTTTCCTATGCTAGAACTACTTCCGAATACTTAGTCACTGAAAACCTTATGAATAGCAGAGAAACACTGTCAGATATAGTGCCAGGAAATGAGCCCCTCAGGTTGGAAGGCACTCAAACTGCGACTGGGGAAGAGTTGCCTCCTCAAAGTAGAGTTGACTGTGATAATGCGAATGGAGTAATACTTGTGGGAGAAAAGCCTGTGGGACCTTCATTTGCTGATGGGGCACAACTCAAAATGAAGAGAAAGAGTTGTAAACATCCACTGAAAATCGGAACATGGAATGTACGAAGTATGAACCTTGGAAAATTTGAAGTTGTCAAAAATGAAATGGAATGCATCAACATCTATATCTTAGGCATTAGTGAGCTGAAATGTACTGGTATTGACCATTTTGAATCTGACAACCACATGGTTTACTATGCCTGGAATGACAAATTGAAGAGAAATGGTGCTGCACTCATCGTCAAAAAGAACATATCCAGATCAGTCATGAGATACAATGCTGTCTGTGATAGGATAATATCCATGTGCCTACAGGGAAGACCAGTTAATACCACTATTATTCAAACTTATGCACCAACCACTAAATCCAGTGAGGATAAAATAGAAGAATTCTACCAACTTCT
>NW_006408535.1:11128924-11130206 GCF_000296735.1 Chrysochloris asiatica | reverse complement strand
CTTTACGGGAGTAGAAAGCCTCATCTTTCTCCCGCAGAGCAGCTGGTAGTTTCGAACCGCTGACCTTAAGGTTCGCAGCCCAATGTGTAACCACTATGCTACCAGTAAGGTCAGAGAAAAAGAGGAAGACCCCCAACGAGATGGATTGGCCAAGTGGCAGCATCAACAGACTCAAGAGTGGCAACAGTAGTGAGGTTGGCCCAGGATGGGGCAGTGTTTCGTTCTGCTCTGCATAAGGTCATTATGGGTCGGTACTGACTCTATGGCACCTAACAACAACAGCAACAATGCCAGAACATTTATTATTCAGTTGGATTTGTTTTGCATATACAGCTCTGGAGATTTTTTGGTAATTTCCGAAATCAAAGCATGGTGGTGGTGTGTAGTGGAGTTGGTTCCAACTCACAGCGACCTTGTATAGGGTTTCCAAGGCTGTAAATCTTTATGGAGAGCAAAAAAATCCCATCCCTTTCCCACAGAACTGCTGGTAGTTTTCAAATTGCTGGACCTTGAGATTAACAGCCTGACTCGTAACCACTGTGCTACCAGAGCTCCTTCATACTGTAATAGGTGAATTATCTAATGTTGCTTCCAGTGATAGTTTGTAACTCTTTTCCTGATAGGTCTGAGTAAGAAGTAGGTGGGAGAAGGAACTGATAGGGTGATATGCTTCAGCTGTGGATGTTAACAGAATTAATTTTCAAAACTTGGAACTCTAATATGGTTTAAAATGAGCTGTCTCAGAATCGGAGGAGGTGGGGATCTCATTACCGTTAAAGAAGAGCCAGGAGTGGAGCACATATTTGGACTGTGAGATCCCTGCACATTGAACCTTCTCAATCCTGGGACAGAAAGCTGTGACATCAGAGGATTAGCAGAGGAGCAGCAGCAGCAGAAACAGGAACCAGAGCACAGGACAGAACAGTGGGCTTCCCAGCTCACGGAGCAAGTAAAGCTGAGTAACTAGCAGGAATCTTGCTTGTAGAATGGCTTGTTGCTAGTCACTTACTAGGTTTGCTGACCTACAGAGCTAGAGTGGAGTGCCTTCAGCCTGAGGCTGATTGTGTATCCAGTACATTTATCAACAAGTGACTGGAACAACTGTGTCCTGAGCATTTTCTGATCTGATATTTATAACCTGCTAACTTCATAGTGGTTACGAATCGGGCTGCGAACCTTAAGGCCAGCAGTTCGAAACTACCAGCCGCTCCGCGGGAGAAAGATGAGGCATTCTGCTCCCGTAAAGATTTACAGCCTCGGAAACCCTGTACAGGGTCGCTAT
>NW_006408535.1:11121869-11123235 GCF_000296735.1 Chrysochloris asiatica | reverse complement strand
AGTTTTGAACTGCTAACCTTGCAGTTCACAGCCCGATCCGTAACCACTACGCTACCAGAGCTCCTTACACCATCAATTACTCATATGCAAATTTAGACTGAAGCTGAAGAAAATGAAAAGAAGTCCACAAGAGCCAAAACATGACCTTGAATTTATCCCACCTGAATTTAGAGATCATTTGAAGGACACATTGATACATTAAACACTAAAGACCGAAGACCACAAGAGTTGTGAGATGACATCTTGTCATTGAGAAGACAAGAAAAAAGGAAAAGGTCAAAATGGATGTCAGAAGTGACACTGAAATTTGCTCTCCAGCATAGAGATGCTAAAGCAAATGGAAGGAATGAGGAAGCCCAAGATCTGAACAGAAAATTTCAAAGATAAGCTCGAGAAGATAAAGCCAAATATTACAACAAAATGTGCAAAGATGTGGAATCAGAAAACCAAAAAGGAAAAACATGCTCAGCATTTCTCAAGCTGGGGGAACTGAAGAAAAAATTCAAGCCTCGACTTTCGTTATTGAAAGCTTCACTTGGCAAATTATTCAATGATGCAGAAAGCATCAAGATAAGATGGAAGGAATAACAAAGTCACTGTACCAAAAGGAAATGGTTAATGTTTAACTGTTTCAAGAGGTAGCATATGATCCAGAGCCAATGCTACTTAAGGAGGAAGTGCAAGGTGCATTGAAGGAATTGTCAAAGAACAAGGCACCAGGAATTGATGGAATAAAAGTTGAAATCTTTTAAGAAAGTGAGGGAGCACAGGAGGCACTCACTCATCTTTGCCAAGAAATTTGGAAGACAACTATCTGGCCAACTGATTGAAAGAGATCTGTGCCCATTCCAAAGAGAGGTGACCTAACAGAATGTGGAAATCATCGGACAATCTCTTTAATATCCCATGTGAATAAAGTTTTACTAAAGGTAATACAGAAATGGCTACAATCATACATTGACGGAGAACTTCCAGAGGTTCAAGCCGGATTCAGAAGAGGCTGTGGAATGACGGATATCATTGCTGATGTCTGATGGATCTTGCCTGAAAGCAGAGACTATCAGAGAAATGTTTACCTGTGCTTTATTGACTACACAAAGGCTTTTGATTGTGTGGATCATGACAAGCTATGGACAACATTGCGAAGTATGAGTGTTCTGGAACACTTAATTGTGTTCATGAGCAATTTGTACACGGACCAAGAGGCAGTTTCAAACAGAACATGGGAACACTGAATGGTTTAAAATTAAAAAAGGAGTGCAACAGAGTTGTATTCTTTCACTGTACTTATTCAACCTGTATGCTGAGCAAATAATCTGAGAAGCTGGGTTCTATGAAGAAAAACATGGCATCAGGATTGGAGGAA
>NW_006408535.1:11101644-11119949 GCF_000296735.1 Chrysochloris asiatica | reverse complement strand
GCGGGAGAAAGATGAGGCATTCTGCTCCCGTAAAGATTTACAGCCTCGGAAACCCTGTACAGGGTCGCTATGGGTCGGATCCGACTTGACGGCACTTAACAACAACAACAACAACTTCTCTAATAAACACTGTAACTGTGAGTGTGGTATCTGAGAGCTGTGTGTCCATTGCAATGAATTATGGAACCCAGTTGAGTAAGAGGATTTGGGAAGAATGGTTGGTGCCACACACACTTACTTACTGCACATACATACACACAACACATACATGCCACATAGAAATTAGGCTGACCTCACCTAATGACA
Source organism: Chrysochloris asiatica (assembly GCF_000296735.1). NCBI lineage: Eukaryota > Metazoa > Chordata > Mammalia > Afrosoricida > Chrysochloridae > Chrysochloris > Chrysochloris asiatica. The sequence continues at coordinate 11,119,643 of NW_006408535.1, read as the reverse complement.
TCATCTTCAGGAATGTCAACATCACACCATTGACTCTGCCAACCCCTTGACCCTGATCCATCATTATGGAAGTGTTGCCTACAACTCTCTTCGCTGCATTGATAGTTCATGGCCGTAGACAGTGGCACTTGCCTTGTTACCTTCCCACTTCCAAACTTCCATAGCAACCATTCCTTTTCACTTAAAAAAAAAATCACACTGAGTCTATGTTAGGTGTTTTTATGACATAAGAAAAACAACATGGCTTTGGAGTTGTTAAGTGCTGTGAACTCTTTTCTGAGTAATGTGGTGGTAGTGGTGTGCCATGGAGTGGGTTCTAACTCATAGTGAGTGATCCTGCATAGGATTTCCATGGCTATAAATCTTTATGGGAGCAGAAAGAGCATCTTTTGCCTGTGGAACAGCTGGTAGTTTTGAAATGCTGACCTTGAGGTTAGCAGCTCCTAGTGATCCTATATAGGATTTCCGAGGAGAGGCTGATAGGTTTGAACTGCTGACCTTGGAGTTGGCAGCTCAGTACTTACCTTACGGCACCATACCAGGGTTTCACAGTTTCAATCCTTTCTGGCTGTGTAAACTTGGGTCTTTACACCTGTTGTAAAAGCATGAAAATACCAACATACCATTATGAAACACTAGTAACGCAATGGTTACGTGTTTGTTGCTGACTGAAAGGTAAGTGGTTTGAACACACCAGCTGCTCTGCAGGGGCGGGGCGGAAAAGACTTGGTGATCTGGTCTTACAAAGAAACTTTGGGAATCCTGGTGTAGTGCTGTAGGATAAGCACTCCAATGCAAGGTCGGTGGTCGAAACCCAACTCTTTTCAGGGTCACTATGAGTTGGAACTGATGCAACGGCACACAACAGCAATAGGAAAGCTTGTGGGGGCAGTTCTACTCTGCCTGATATGGTAGCTATGAGGTGGGATAGACTTGACAGCAAACAAAAATACATACCTCAACACTATGGTTGAGAGGGTTAAATGTATGTATAGTACTTAGCAGATGATCACCTAGTGACAATTCATTAGCCTGACATTTTAGCCTGTCACAGGGTTAGGCACACTTTGGGTCTTATGTGTTCCTCAGAATTACTGTCAACTAAGGCCTCAAATCTGGAGTACAAATCTAGAGTTACTATGTACGTCTCACAAGGAGACAGGATAGTATGGGAGTGCTGGAATTGCGGAAACCAGAGAGAAAAAGAGGATGGCAGAGGTTTTAAACTACTTCTTAGCTCCTTGTAAAATTAGGGAATTTACTCAGTATCCAAAGCTCCCTCTAGCTCCAGTATTCTAGTATTCGCTTCTTGTGTTCCTCTTCTACCTCAGCTGAGTTTCTTTATTGCTATCACATGACCTCCAGTTCCTCTCAATTTTTGTAGCTCAGTAGCACTTTTGGCAAAGTTGCTTTCCATCAACCTTCAGCTTAAGTTTTATCTCCTATCTTTTTCTACCACACATCCTATGCGCTAACTAAATGAGATCATCTATCATATCCTGGCTTGTGTTTCTTTATAACATGCTTTCCTCTCTAATGTAATGAACTATTTACTTTTGCTTTCCTCTGTTTTCCTTACTAGTTTGTATGCTCCTTGTAAGAGGAGACTTTTTTTTTTTTTTTTAAATTACTGCATTCTCAGTGCCTAGAATAATAGTACTTGATACTATGAGGCTCCAAAAAGTTCATGGAAAAATGGAATTGAAAGGTAATTTTTTTTTTTAAATGAAGTTTTGAAAGCCCCCTCATATGTAGCAAGTGCACTAAAACAACTGAACAGAAAATGACTTATGGTCAGCAGCTGAGAATGAAGCTCTACAGAATGGTGCTGTATTTATGCGTCAGTGGGCAGGTGAGTGAAAGTTTTTTTTAATTAACATTATAGATGGTAACTGTGCTCTGTGACAGTTAAATGGCATTTTAACACAAAGACGTTTAAACTTTGTTGTTGTTAAGTGCTGTCAAGTCCGTTCCAATTTACAGTGTCCCTGCATAGGGTTCCTAGGAGCGGCTGGTAGGTTTGAACTGCCAGGCTTGTGGTTAGCAGTCCAGTGCTTATCCTAAAGCACCACACCAGGACTTTAAAAGTATGAAAAATCCTAAAATCAGTCTCCACTGTAATTTCTGCCATGGTGGATATATATGGATTTATCAGATGGGTGGTATGTTTCAGAAACTCACATGCACAATGTGTATCACCCTTGCTTCATTTAAAATCAGCATTGCAATTGTAGTTTTTTGTCTTTAAAAAGGACAGTTGCTCTTTGAGGGGGTTGACACTGCTTTGTTAAGGGGGTTGCCCCTGCAGCCAGAGTCAAGCTATCGGATCCCTTTCAGACAACCCAGGAGTTATCTGAAATCAGTTTGAAATGAGTCTGAAATGTATGAGTCATAAATCTGTGTTTGTTAGGTATTGGATTGTAACTGTGTCATTGAATAGTTACAAAAGGCAGCTTTTTCTTGCATCAGTTAACAAACAGTTATTCTAAAACATGTAGTGTGGACTGCTTAATAAAATACTTGCTCTACGTTGTGATACACCATATTATGACATGTTATATATATGTAGGACACAGCACAGTTTACAATTCTGAAAAAGCAGCTGCCTCTCTTCTAATCTGACCTGATATTGATTCATCATCCTTGATGGATTCAATGCCTGCTTAGTGGCGTTGAAACATGGGCTTGATGCCTGTTGGCAGCTCTGGCTGTCTGGGTGCCTTTCAGTTTTATCCCTTTGATTGTAGAGCAGTTCTGTGTTATTGATAAATTACAGGTATGGTACTCAGAAGGAGGAAGGGAGCAGCTCAGAGTGAATGCTGGTGCCCTTGGGTATGATGTTCACTTGGATTTATCTATCTAGACAATCCTATGTAGTGGAAGGTGTGTTTATAGGATTAGTTATTAATCACAAAACAGGATAGGAGTTACTTGACTGGTAATTATAACAGTAGATAAGCACATAAAAAATCATCACAATAAACAATATCATCCCTGTAGGACCCTTCACATGAAATCGGTCCCGCCAGACAAATCGTTATTTACATAACATGGAGTCTTAAAAATAAATCCTTAAAAACGAGAAACAACCAAATAAGCAAAACGTGTGTATAGAAGCTAATAAAAATTAGTACCTTAAAAAAAACCACCGCAAATATGTTTTCTGTAATTATACCAAACCCTGGAGTTTTTAACCATGTAATAGTAATTTTTTAGTGTTTTTGTCGTTATTGTCCTTTTGATTTACTTAACTATGTCTAACTTGAACAAACAATGTTAAGTGGGGAAACAGATGCGATTAAATAGCCTGTAATTATGTTTTTAGTCAACTGCTACCATCACAGACTCCTCCTGCTACTCGGACCAGAAAAAAAGTGACCTAACTGATTTCACCAACTGCTTTGCCAGGCCCTGATGCAGAATAGATGGCCTTATTAAGCAATCAAAAAATCAGTCATTACAGAGGAATGGTAATCAACAGTGTTTATACAGCTCACACACTAGCCCCACAATACACAATCAGGACCATGAATTCTGCTAATTGGGTACCTTCTGCGTCCAGAGGTGCCTGCAAAGGGAAACAAAAGGGACTTGAAAATTAGTGTTTGTAGCAATTAGTTTCTGTCTAAAGGCTTAACCCAGTTCAGGCAAACCATGATTCAAATAGGGATTATTATAGCAACTCTGGTATTTAAATGTCTTCTGCCATTATTTGAGGTAGGATTTAGCTTGGCAAAAGTAATGTAGATTTGTCCTTTTTTATTTACTTGAAATCATTTTTGTTTTGAACTTTTCAAAAATCAAAACCATTAAGCCATTTGCTGCTTTAAATTTTCTGGCATTCAGTATGTTTTTTTTTTAAAAACCTTATGATCTTGCTCAAGACCAGTTGAAAAGACTGTTAAATACATGTATTGTTGAGGATCTCTGCTCAGAGGAATAATACAGTGGAGTTTGTTGGGCCATTATTTCTCTTAGAACGATCCATCGTAGTTTTAGTGGAAAGCCACAGGGTATATTACTGGGTGGGGGGAAAAGGACAGCAAGTGTTTTATTGATAAATGCATATACAAATTCACACTCTCAGTAATAGTACTAAAATAGTTCAAGAGCAGAATGTAAGGCCTCTGCATATATTTTATCTGAGTAAATGAACAGGCTATTTCTAAATAGGTCCAACAGAAAGCCCAGTGGACTTTATAAAATTGATTACAAAAAGCCTTTTGCCCTTTTCTTCCCTTTTCGTCGTTAGCATTTCTGACGTAATAGTCAGATAGAAAAATCTCTGTGTTTTGGTCCTGTCATTATAGACTCCCTGCTGTAGACGTTCAAAGGGCAAATTAACAGTAACACAATTCACGGGACCTTTTTGCCTCCCCTGGAAAGCATCAGCTGTAGGCTCTTGCTTTCCTGGAGCTCTTCACATGGTTACAGAAGGATCATAACAATGAGAGAGAAAAAAAAAAAAAAAAGGAAAAACCTTATGATTTAGAAGAAGCCCAAAGAAATAATCAGTGTTTCACTTTCTGTGAGTTAAAGGCTGCATGAGCAAATGATAGTTTGTCTTTAAAAAGTTTATTAGTAATTGGCTTTCTCTCTAATTACTTCCATGTTAATCAGTGTATCAATAAGGATAGTAAAGTTTTATTATTAACACAAAATTTTACACTTATTAAGACAGAAATTATAGGAAGAATAAGAATATTGGCACATTGAAGACAATCAGAGTGATAAGTATGATAGTTTTAGAGATACTACAACAACATTTTACTCCTGACTGATTGCATTACATATTGATATTAGTGAGGATCAGTATGGAGTGCAATCAGTCAGGAGAAAATGAGTGAAATGTGAACTAATGAGAGCTAATTGTATCATATAATAGCAAGGACACAGAATTCTATCAATTAAATTAGTTTGAGATGAAACAAATATGAATATAATAATGTTTATAATAATGTGGCAATTAGAGCTAATGAAATAAATGTTAATAAAGGCCAGGATCCCCAACCCATTACTGCCCGTCTCCTTCTGATTCTTTCAAACTTTTAGTTGTGTTGCAGTAATTAGAATATTTTCAACCATTAACACTTGTGACTGTGTGTTGGGAGAGGTAGGGACAAAGATTAGAAAGCTTCACCATCTCCATGTTTATTGATCTTGTTCCCTTAGGAGGTTCCTCATGGCTAATGGTCCCTGTTGGCAAGACACACCTTTCTCTCTGATGAGTAAATCATGTCTTGTTCAACAGAACTTTTGCTTTTACACATGGTCTCTTTCTGGGATAGAAAATTGGCACTTTTTGGTGTAAATGCTGATATCTCTCAACATATCAGAGAATTGACCTCAGTGATGGTTAAAATGATGTAGCGACTTGGCTGGGGCATGATTTTCAGTGTTTTGGAACTTAATGATATAGCCTGACAGTTATGTAATGATATAATTTGGCCGCTAGTTAATTATATAGACCTCCCCTTGTTTTGTAATTTGTTAGGGCAAGCCAAAATGTGTTGTTACAACATCACACTGTTGTTATTATTGTTTAGTTGGCTCCAACACATAACAACCCTGTATCTAGAACAGGATGAAACACTGTCCTATCCTGCACCATCCTCTTAACTGTTGCTATGTTTGAACCCATGGTTGCTGCCACTGTATCAATCCATCTTGTTAAAGGTCGTCTTTTTTTTTTTTTTTTTAACTGACCCTCTACTTTACCAAGCATGATATCTTTTTCCAAGGACTGATCACTCCTAATAACAGGTCCTAAGAATGAGAGATGAAGTTTTGCCCTCCTTGCTTCTGAGGAGTATTCTGGCTGTACTTCTTTCAAGACAGACTTGTTTGTTCTGCCAGTAGTCCATGGTACTTTCAATATCCTTTGCTAACACCATAATGCAAATGCACCAATTATTCTTAAGTCTTCCTTATTCATTGTTCAGCTTCCACATGAATAAGAAACAATTGAAGATACCATAGTTTGGGACAGGTGCACCACACCTTAGTTCCTCAAATGACATCTTTTCTCTTTAACACTTTAAAGTGGTCTTTTGCAGCAGATTTGCCCAATGAAATATGTTGTTTGATTTCTTGACTGCTGCTTCCATGAGCATTGATTGTGGATCAAAGTAAAATGAAATCCTTGACAACTTCAATCTTTTCTCCACTTATCATGATGTTACTTATTGGTCCAGTCATGAGGATTTTTGTTTTCTTTACATTGAGGTGCAACCCATATTTAAGATTGTAGTCTCTGATCCTCATCAGTAATCGCTTCAAGTCTTCATTTTCAACAAACAAGGTTGTGCCATCTGCTTGTTATGAGTGTTTCCTGAATCCTGATGCCATTTCTTCATCTAGTCTAGCTTCTAGGATTATTTGCTTAACATACAGATTGAATAAGTATAGTGGGAGGATGCAACCCTGATCTAAGTCATTCAGTATCTCCTTGTTCTGCTTGAATGACTGCCTCTTGGTCTATGCACAGGTTTTGTATGAGCACAATGGAATGTTCTAGAATACCTATTATTCCTACTATGCTGTAATACACACAGTCAAATGTCTTTGCACAATCTTTGCACAGGAAGTCTTTGCACAGCAAGATTCTGCATGAGCACAATGAAATGTTCTGGAATTCCTATTCGTCACTATGTTATACATAGTTATAATCTACATAGTGAAATGTCTTTGCATAATCAATAAAACACAAATAAATATCTTTGTGGTATTCTCTGCTTTCAACAAACTCATAGAAACCTTTACTAAGCAAAAATATCAGAATGTTGATATTTCCCAACATATCCCCCATCTAGACCTATATACACTTCTGAAGAATTCTGTACTCTTCACTTTGTACCACAGCAAAATGACAATTTTGGCATCCTCAAGAGATTTATACCACGATCCTTTTAAATGTTCCTTGAGTTTTGGGACTCAAAAAGAGTCTGAAGGGGAAATAGTAGGGTTGTAGGGTGGATGGAGTTAGGTTTCTTAATGAAATTCTTATGGAACAGCCCTTGCTACTTTTGAAGAATCAGCAAGTACATGGTTATGATGGGGAAAATTCCTTGGAGCAAATTTCTAGGCTTTTTCTTATCAATGCAATTTTTAATTTTCTTAAAACTTCTTCTTAATAAACATTTGTGATCATCCAGTGTCCTTTGAAAATAGTCTATCAAGATGACCCCTTTTGTTGTTGTTAGGTGCTGTCAAGTCGGTTCTGACTCATAGCAACCCTAGGCACAAAAGAACGAAACATTGCCCAGTCCTGCGCCATCCTCACAGTTGTTTTTACACTTTAGCCCTTTGTTGCTGCCACTGTGCCAATCTATCTCCTTGGGAGTGGGGGTATGTTTTCCTCTTTCTTGCTGAACCCTCCACTTTACCATGCATGATGTCCTTCTCCAGGCACTCGTCCCTCCTCATAATATGTCTTTGCACATAAGTCTTAACATTCTTGCTTCTAAAGAGCATCCTAACTGTATTTCTTCCAACACAGATTTTTTTGTTTCTTCTGATAGCCCATGGTACTTTTAATATTCTTCTTGAACACCATATCTCCAATGTGTCAATTCTTCTGTGGTCTTCTTTATTCACTGTATAACTTTCACATGCATATGAGGCTATTGAAAATATCATGGCTTAGGTCAGGTGCACCTAAATCCTCAAATTGCATTTTTGCTCTTGAATACTCTGCTCTAAAGAGGTCTTGTGCAGCAGATTTGCCTAGTGCAATATGTTGTTTGATTTCTTGACTGCTGCTTCCATGAGTGTTGATTGTGGGTCCAATAAAAATGAACTCTCTGACAACTTCAATCTTTTCTCCATTTATCATGATGTTATTTATTGGTCCAGTGGTGAGGAATTTTGTTTTCTTTACACTGAAGTGCAACTCATACTGAAGGTTGTAGTCTCTTATCCTCATCAGTATTTTAAGTCTTCTTTGGTTTCAAGAAGGAAGGTTGTATACTTGTATATACTGGGTAATGCACTATTCTACAAAGTAAGTTTGAACAGCAATGTCAATGGTTCTAGATCAGCATTTGCTCCTAGGAAACCCTAATCAGGGTTATTATGGGTCACAACTGACTCAATGGTACTTAACAATAACAAAATACCTGCATATTACAAATTGTTCATGAGTGTTCCTCTAATTCTGATGCCACGTTCTTCTTCATATTATCCAGCTTCTCAGATTATTTGCTCAGCATAAATAAATACTGAATAATTATGGTAAAAATATACAGCCCTGGTACATACCTTTCCTAATTTTAAACCATTTGGTATCCCCTTGTTCTGTTCTAACAACTAATTGCCTCTTAGTTTATGTACAGATTCCTAAGTAGCATAATCAAGTGTTCTGAAATACCCATCCTTTGAAATGTTATTTATAACTTGTCATGGTTCACAAAGTCAAAAGTCTTTGCATAGTCAATAAAGCACAAGCAAACTTCTTTTTGGTATTCTCTGCTTTCAGACAAGATTCATCTGACATCAGCAATGATATCCCTAGTTCTACATCCTCTTAAGACTCTAGCTTGAGTTTTCTTGCAGTTCCCTGTTGATGTACTGTTGCAGCCATTTAAAAATTATCATCAGCAGAACTATAATTGCATGAGATATTAATGATGTTTTTAGATGATTTCTGCATTCTGTTGGACCACGTCTGTTTGGAATGGGCACAAAGATGGATCTCTTCCAATCGGTTGGCCAGGTAGCTGTCATCCAAAGTTCTTGGCCTAGATGAGTGGGCACCTCCAGTGCTACATCAGTTTATTGAAATATTTCTATTTGTATTCTGTCAATCCCTGGATCCTTGATTTCCCCCAATACCTCACCTCAGTGCAGCTTAGACTTTGTCCTTCAGTATCATCGGTTCTTGATCATATCTCTTGAAATGACTGAACATCGATCATTTCTTTTTGGTATTGTGATTCTGCGTATACCTTCCCTCTTCTTTCATCAGCATTCACTAATGACCAAAGACCAGAACAGCTGTGGGATGACATCAAGTGCATCATACAGGAAAAAAACAAAAGGTAATTACAAAGGCAGGAAAGAAAGAAAAAACCAAAATGGATGTCAGAAGAGATTCTGAAACTTGCTCTCTATGGAGAGATACCAAAGCGATTAGAAGAAATGTATAAGTAAAAGCACTGAACAAAAAATTTCAAAGGGCAGCTCAAGAAGGCAAAGTCCAGTATTATAATGAAATGTGCAAAGACTTGAAATTAGGGGGGAAAAAAAAGGAAGCACATGCTTAGTATTTTTCAAGCAGAAAGAACTGAAGAAAAAAAAATCCAAGCCTCAACTTGAAATATTAAATGATTCCATGGGCAAGATGACCCCTTTATAATCCTTTAAAACAGTTCCCATAACCTTCTGAGCTGACTTCTCTGTCTTGAATTTAACTATCCCAACTGATCACCTTGGAAGCCACTGTTTGGTTGGACCTTTTTTTTGAAGATACCCTAATGTGCCTAAAGGAGCTCTGGTAGCGTAGTGGTTACAAATCAGGCTGTGAAATGCAAGGTCAGCTGTTCAAAACTACCAGCTGTTCCACGGGAGAAAGATGAGGCTTTCTGCTCCCTTAAAGATGTACAGCCTCGGAAACCCTGTACAGGGTTGCTATGAGTCGGAACCGACTCCACGGCACATAACAACAACAACAATATGCCTAAGACAAGTGTATTATTGAGAGGACTTGAGTCGTATTCACTGATTGCAGAGACATGTATAAATATGTTTTGTTGGGAATAAACATGTGCATGTATGAACTTGCACCCAAGTAGCAATACTTTTGACTTTCCCTTGTATACTGTACTCCTCTCCATGATGAGATCTACTTTGAACAGTCAATTAGTTGAAATGGAGTTTCCTTGGGGTGTGTGGGTTGCTTCTAGTATCTAAAAGGAAGTTTCAGAAGGTTACTTCTGTATCTAAATGGAGGTTCAAGACTCTGGCTTACTCTGGATCTATAGCTGGCTAATCAACATTTGACCTCTGATTTTTGGGATTCTTCAGTCTCTGCAGCCTGTGATCCAGTAGCCAGCTGATCTTGGATTCACAAGTTTCTGCAGCTATGAGTCAGGAGATACCTTTGGCCTGACACCTTACCCACAGACTTGGGACTTTCATGAGCCATTTCTTTGAGATAAATCTCTCTATATTGGAGTGTGGAGTCTTAGTGTGGTACTGTAGGATAAGCACTTGGGGTTATCAGTTCAAAACCACCATCCACTCCTTGGAAACACTATACAGGGTCACTATGAGTCAGAGTTGACTTGATGGCACTTAACAACAAATACATAGGAGTATAGATATGCTTCATTGATTTTGCTTTTCCAGAGCACCCAGCCTAAGACAAGCTTTCAGGCACATTTCTCTCCATGTGTAATTCAATTGATACTGCTTATTAGTTGTTTCATTGGTTTTGTAGACTTTAACGTTCATGCCACTTAATGCCATAATAAATACCCTAACTAAGATGCAAAGCCAGTTTCTTAGAAACCAGGGTAGGAATATATTCTCCAGGAGAAATTGAATTCATTACTTCTTGGAAGGTGGTTTTCAAGAACCAACTTCAGTTCGAAACAACTAGGATCCACAATTAGGAAATTTTGATTTAGACCTCATAGTCTATGTTGCTGAGAATCTTATAGGACGGTGGGCATGGATGTTAATTAAGAAAGTTGATGCAATAGTATATTTCTGATCAGCTTAGAAACTGATTCCTTTAGTTAAGACTATCTCGAAGGTGTGACGCATTTATACAAATTAATTGTTGTTGTTTTTAAGGACCATCAATTTGGTTCTGACTCAAAATGGCCCTATATAGGGTTTCTGAGGTGTGGCTGGTGAGTTTGAATCACTGACCTTGTGGTTATTAGTCCAGTGCTTATCCTATCTTTCCTGTGGTATATGCCTATTATATTATGCACACTGTATTGGTAATTAAGGGGAAACTTGAAAGATTTTAGTAATTGTTTCTTGATGATCTATTTGGATATTACTCTCGTTGCTGTATTTATATTTTGTCTTTGTCAACAATTTAGGCTACTGTTAGTGTTAGTGAATGTTTGACCATTAAAGTAGGTGGAGCTCTGTGTTGTGAAAGTTTCAACCAACTTTATTTGGCTACCATGTTTTTATCATGCATATTGTGGGTGTTTTTGCTTTTGCTTTTGTATTACATTAAAAAGACATCAGAATGAGCTGTGAGTTAATGTTTCACTTGTAAAAGGTTATGGATTACGCTCAGCTGGTTTCTCAGGCTGACACAGGGTTCATGATTAGAAGAATGAAAACAAACATGAATTGAAAATGTCACTAACCTTTATTGGGCCCTGAGAATCCTGGAGCCTGTGTGACAGGAGGCTTTCCTGTTTTCAACAGGATAAAGAAGATTGAAACAAAACAGCACGGATCTTGGCTATTTACATCTTTTAATGAATGCTCTTCACGTTTGGGTTCCTTTGTCCGTCTCCCAGTTTTCAAGGGTTTAGCTGTGAAAAGTGCGGATGGTATCACATACTCTCATAAACCATGGAGTAGACATCTGTCTAGAATGCTTTTTCCTCCAAATTATGCTCAGCGTAAAGGACTACACTTTAATCTTCATTTGCAGCTGTGCATGTATAAGGTAGCCAATTATCCTGTCTGAGTGTTCACCAGCACTGAGTTGGAAAATATTTTCAGAGATACTATAAGCTCTGTGTTTATATCAGCACTTTGAACCGGTTCATTCTGGTCCACCTCTTGCTGAGAATTTGCCTTTCCAACCCAGATATACTGAATCAGAACCTACAGTTCAACAAGATCCCCAGGTGATTCTTCTATTTTAATTTGAAAATAGCCTTAGTAAAATTGTATCATTAATACTACGATCTAGCACAATTATGGCCAAAGATTGAGCATTTTTGTTGTTATTGTTATGTGCCATGAAGTCGGTCCCGACTCATAGTGACCCTGTACAGGGTTTCCGTGGCTGTAAATCTTTCTGGGAGCAGAAAGTCTCATCTTTCTCCCGCAGAACAGCTGGTAGTTTCGAACTGCTGGCCGTGAGATTAGCAGCCCAATTTGTAACCAAGATTGCGTATTAGGTCAATTTTATTTTTAAAGATAAAATTAATGATAAAATTTTAAAGATAAAATTGGTGGAAAGAAAGTAGTAACTATCAGTGGTACTATATTGGTTTTACTCCAAGTTACAATATTATTTCTCCTGCAATTAAAAAAATTTATTCATGCATATGTTATTGTTGTCTTGTCAAGTAGATTCCAGCTCATAGTGATCCCATCTGACAGTGTAGAAGTGCCCCATAGGGCTTTTGGGTTTTTTTTTTTGTAAGCTAAAAATGGAATTTATTTAAGACTTGTTACTTTGGGAGGAGAGCTAGCTGTTAATGTTTGAAAACCACTGTAAAATGCCATTGACAGTGGGCAGGTCTCAGCAGGCAAGATCCACATCTCTTGGTCAGCGCCATTTATCCAGCGCCTGCACACGTCCTGGTACTCCAGAGGAACTCTGTCAGTACTTAGTGAATGTCAAAAAAGGCACTGCTTTCAAAATATTAAAGCATGGGACATGCTAAATTTACAGAAGGTGCATCACCCTGGAAATGATTTTCAGTACACCTTGTTCACTCATCATGAGGTGGTGCCCCATAGGGGCACAAGAACTGCTAAGCATTTACTTCCAGAGTAGCAGTCTAGCACTTAACCATTGCACCATCAAGTCTCCCTGGGGTGGGAATAAGAAAACATTTGCATCCACATTTGGTTAGTTGTGCCATGTTGGGGTACATTAATTCTTTGTTAATGATATTTTAAGCTTTAATTGTTCTCTCAGTAGGTCCTTTTGACTCTACCATATTTTGGTTAAGCTTCTCTTGATTCAAATTTGCATCATGTCCTACCAGTTTCTTGCTTTTCTTATCCAACTTACTAACAGTGTATCTGGGGATCATAACCTTCCATTTCTCTCTCTTATTATTTTTTTTTCCTGAAGAATTCTGTACTCTTTAATTTATACCCAGTCAAAATGGCAAGATGCCTTCAGGCATCCTCAAGGCATAAAAATTGTGTTCTTTTTCAATATTCTGTGAGTTTAGGGAACAAAACAACCTGAATGGGGCAAGATCAGGGCTGTAGGTAGGGTCTATGGGGTAAGGTTTCTGAACAATATTCTCATAGAGCAGCTCTTGCTGCTCTTGCAGAATGAACAGGTGCATTGTCTTAATGGAAAAATTTTCCTTTGTGCAACTTTTCTAGACTTTTTTTCCCCTCTCTTCTATCCTATTTTTTTAAAAAAGCGTTTTATTGTGAATTGTGTGATAGTTTACATAGGAGAATATTAGCTTTACTTTCATCCTCTGGTATTTTTTTTCATTGCATGGTTACAATCCCCTCCATGCATCATCAAACAATCAAAGGGTATACCCCACAAGTCTGCCCCTCTGTTATCAGCACACAGACTCTCTCCCTCTCTGGGTCTAGAGTCCCCAGTCGTTCCATCTCTCCACATCATTGTCTCTGCCTCCATCTCTGTCATCACTGTTTTTCTGGATAGGGTCCCGCACTCCGCTCTTCTCCCTTTATGGTCCCAGGGACCTCCGATCCTAGATTGCAAAGTGAATCACTCCCCTCCTTTTGCTACAAAACATTTACCTTTACATGTCCAACCCTCACAGTCAGTCCTGATAGCAATTATTCACTATTGCACTGCAAGAGTCCTATCCCCATCTCCTTTCATCAGCTCCACTCAGACAGATTGGATACTACACAGTAGAGATTCTACCTTTATCCACACTCTTTGGATTTAGGCTCCCTCCTGAAAGCTTGTAAGTCAGTCACTTCTTGCCTTTGTAGCCCCTGTATGTTAGGTAGTCAATGTCCAAGTTGCCCATCCCTGTCTACCCTGTGTATTGAGGGGGTGGGAATGATCCTCGCTATAAAGATTTGTTCCCTCTTTTGAGCTACTGCATCCATAGGTGTAGGTCAAGTTCATCAAATTGTATCAGATTACTCTTTTATTCCTTTCCTTTTTTCTTCTAGTTGAGTTCTGATCATTCAGCCATTGAAGCCAGGTCAAGTGTGTATTATCTGCAAGTGTAGGTGTTCTTGTGCATATGCCCTCTCTTCTTAACAGCTAGATGCTTCACTCTCCACTCTAGGGCTCTGTGGCTATGTCACTGACTCTGGGCCCAGGAATCCCCAGGTCTTGCCACACTGCTGATCAACCAGGTCTCCATCCGGGTTCACAGGAGTCTGTTGAATGTTGTAGGGCTTAGCTCGCCACTTCATTGTTGTTTTTCCCTTACTTCCCCTTATAAGTGACCAACGTGGTCACCAGTCAGAGTGCATGTCTGTTTGTGTATTCCCCTTGAGTCTTAGTCTTGGAAGGAGGTTTGACCTGAGGGTACCCAACTACTTGCCTTGATGTCTCCTGGCTAAGCAACTTGCTTGTTCTTGTAGTAATCAGCCGGACTGCCATTATTGTTATTTATTTTTCTTGTCAGTCTCTTTCAAGAAGTATCTTCTGTTGTTCTAGCTGCTCCAGGCTGGTCTGCCATTTCTCTTTACAGAGGACCTAGTACGTCCCTAACAACCACACAGGTCTAAGGGCTGAAGTAGCCACATCTGAATCATGGCTATTGAAAATGAAAACTTACCAGGTTATTTCCTGGGATGCAGGTTGCTTTATACAAGATAATTTATGGTATTGATTTTAGGTTGTTTTAAGAGCTCCATGTGATTGGACCTCCATTCTCATGTGCAAAAAATATAGCTCTTTCAGAACATGCACAGAAAAATTGAGTAGTTATCCCCAGTCACGCATGGTGCCTTAACAGTGTGGGCAGGGACTTGAGTTACTTTCTACTGCTTCTCTCAGGAATATGCCCAACATAGCTCAACAAGTGACTTACTTGGTTACTATGTTGTTATTATTTGCCATCAAATCAGTTACAGCATCATGTTGTTGTTGTTGTTGTTGTTGTTAGGTGCCACCTTATGCACAACAGAACGAAACACTGCCTGATCTGAGGCCAACCTCAGTATTGTTGCCACGCTTGAGTCCATCAATGCTGCCACTTGGCCAATCCATCTCATTGGGGGTCTTCCTCTTTTTCTTTGACCCTCCACCTTACCAAACATGATGTCCCTCTCCAGAGACTGCTCCCTCCTGACAATATGTCCAAAATATGAGAGACGAAGTTTGGCCATCTTGGCCGCTAAGGAGCATTCTGGCTGCACTTCTTCCAAAACAGCATATGTAGCAGACTAAAATGTTGCCTGGTCCTGTACTGTCTTCAGGATCATGGGTAGCTTGGTCCATGTACAATATATTAAAACTCTGTAGGCAAGGAGCCCCAGTGTGGCACTGTAGGATAAGCACAAGATTGCTAACCTCAAGGTCAGTGGTTCAAGCCCACTAGCCACTCCTTGGAAATTCCAATACAGGGTCACCTAACAACAACATGGGAGGCAAAAATTTTATAATATTTTGAATTCTTAGAGATAACTGGAAAACAATGCAATGGTAGTTTTTTTTTGAAGTTGTGCTTATGTTTTAGCTATTTGATGATAGAAAAATGTCTCCTGATTTGCCAAGTTATGTTCCAGAGAGAAGCTACTTTCTTTAACAGACTGTAAACTATATTTCCGAAAGCACAAAAAGTACTGACCTAATTTTTCTTTTTGTTCTTATGACTTTGGTGATGAAATTTAGTGATGGGAGCAAAACATATCCTCATTTGTGAAGGGAAAGACACAGCTGATAGGTTGTTTTTAATGGGCTTATAACAGCATTCCACTGTTCCTACCTGCTACGATTCTTAAACTTCCAGCACCTTTGAGCAGTGCTGATTATTTGAATATTGCTTGACTCCTTCAAACAACTTTAACTCTTAGAAAAGAGAAAAGACTATTTTATTGATGGTGAGGGTGGTTAAATACACATCACTACAAAATGACGTTTTCTATTTTCGCAGCTGGGGCAAACCATTAACGAGCAAGTTTTTCCGTATACTCTTCCCTACACTTGACCTAGCGGGACCATGTCTGGCCTTAACTAAATAGCATGTGTTATGCCTACTATTCTGGGAAAATGGAAAATATATTCTAGGAAGGATTTCGAATGTAGTACATCGTTGTCTAGAATAGCCCTAGGGGTATGCTAACTAACTTTTAAGGTAGACATATCCTGGAATGATATAGCAGTTTTTGGTGATGACTTTGTAATAAATATTGTATATTTTTGCCTTGTTATTAGGGCAAATACCTGCAAGATTAAATTTAGTTTTCTGTGCCTCTACTGTGATAATTTTATCTGTGACAATTATCACATAGTTTTGATATCATGAGGATGCTACTCTTGCTTGAAAAGGCCTAAGTGAATAGAGCTAAAACAGGATGACTTTTGTTATTAATGTGGTGCTTTGAGCCTATGCAAAGATATTTGAGAATGGATTACTTTCCCCTTAATGACAGCGGATTGTAAGTAGAACTTGAATGAAGAAGGGCACTTTCCTTTAGTGGCCTGCTGGGATGTAAGGGCTCCTGAGTCTCTCCACTGATGGGTACCATCCTAAGCTCTAAGTTCATTTCCTGTGCTACTCAACTGCCAGTTAATGCATGGGTTCTCTGGAAAAACTGAATGTAGGTCTTCAGACCACTAGAGATCTTGATTGGTCACCAAATAGAAGTCTACCAGTCAGCAAGCCCCACTTGTAACACATACTCATGGGCACACATAAGCATGCACACACTCAAACAGAGCCTCTCAATATTTCTTGTTTTCAGCAGCATTCTACCTTTACCATTGTCCATTTAGAGTTTTCCAAAAATTGTTTAGGTGAACTGTATTTCCTAAAAATTCTGAAAACCTTATTGTACAGATAGCAATAAGTTCTTTTTGTAAGGATATTGATTAACTGATGGTTGAGTTCTAATTCTTCTTATTTCTGACCTTGGACTTGTTTTATCTTGGTTTATGCTTATGATGTTACAAAAAATAGCACCAACTTTTTCTTCTACAACATTCTTCTTCTCAGATGGATTTGCTAATACAGTTCAGTTGCCATAGTTATGAAACTGATTAGGGAAGTTAATAGGTTCAGGGTCAGAAATGTTCACAGTACAGTTTGTTCAGTCAGAACAGCTTCTCCTGGTCTCTCTCTCTCAGCCCCTTGGCCTAGCCCCTGCACAGCTCCAGAAATGTTACATAACTCCTTTTGTTGTTGTTAAGTGCCGTCAAGTCGGTTCCGACCCATAGCGACCCTGTACAGGGTTTCCGAGGGTGTAAATCCTTACGGGAGTAGAAAGCCTCATCTTTCTCCCGCGGAGCGGCTGGTAGTTTCGAACCGCTAACCTTAAGGTTCACAGCCCGATTCGTAACCACTACGCTACCAGAGCTCCTTAGGCTGCTATTAAATGCTCACAAGATACACCATTCCACCATAAGTGTCAGCCTGAAGGCACTTGACTTTAGCTCCATGGGTCAGCAATCTTACATTCCCCAATGAAATGTTTTGAGGAACCCAACTCCATGGTCTGTGAAGCCCACTTCTCTGGTTTGTGCCCTGGCTCTTGGTTTTGCTGCTGTTGCTTGTCTTTCTCCTCTCTGCTACTTTTTAGTGTCACAGCTTTCTGTTCTCTTGGTTGAGAGGTTCGATGTGCTGGGATCCCATGGTCTAATGGACTTACTTCAATTCTGTTTTTTGCTTCTTGATAGTAGTGAAATCCCTTCCTTTCCTTCTGAGATAGCTCATTTTATACCCGTGTTAAAGTTGCAAGTTTTAAATATCACAATGAACTCTGTTAACAATCATTCACACGTTAGTCATACCATCCTATCAGTGTCTTCTACCTTTTCTTACCCAGACCCAAAAAAATCTGAATTGAAAAGTCATATGAAGTAATTTACTACAATGTAGGTGCCTATTACTTATATCTGTGACTGTGGAACAGACCATCAATTACTGATATGCAAATTCAAA
>NW_006408535.1:11097164-11099711 GCF_000296735.1 Chrysochloris asiatica | reverse complement strand
AAAGAGGAAGACCCCCAACGAGATGGATCAGCCAGGTGGCATCATTGATGGACTCAAGTGTGGCAGCGGTAGTGAGGTTGGCCCAGGATCAAACATTGTTTCGTTCTGCTGTGCATGGGGTCGCTATGAGTCGGTTCCGACTCGATGGCACCTGACAACAACAACAACATTACTTATATCTGATCATTGTTGTTGTTGTTAAGTGCCTTCGAGTCAATTCCGACCCATAGCAACTCTGTATAGGGTTTCCGAGGAGCGACTGGTGAGTTTGAACTGCTGATCTTGCAGTTCAGATGGCTTTGCAGTCTGGCGCATTAACCCACAGTGCCACAGCAGGACTCCATATCTGATCATAAGTACTGTTTTTAGCTAATTCTGGAGTCACATCACCTTATGGATAGCCTACTTTGGAAAAAATTCTTATGTTATGCTTTGAAATAATATATAAAAGAATACACATTATTTTATTTCATCCAAGATGCTAAATGGAAAACTATATAAAAAATTACTTGGTTAAAAAAATTGCCTCTATGACTAAAACAATTACATTGCAATCTGAATAAAACCAATGCATTTGAAGAATCATTCAAAAATTGGTTATGCATGTGGTCAATGATTTTCAGATAATATATTACATATTTTTTTTTCTTTGTTCACTGAAGTCAATTCTTTTACACAAACTTGATTGGGATGCTTTGCCATCTGTTTTTGACAGCTTGAGTTGAGAAAAAGATCCCAGAAACCACTTGTTGAGAGCATTAGCAGCTAATTGTAAACTTGGCGAATGCTCAAATACAGGTTGGTGTGTACGTTGGTACACTGCAGAATGATAAAGGCTCCCACACAGTTATGACATCACTAAGACACACACTGATTTTTTTTTTACTTTAAAATGGCAAGCTAATTCACAAATAATTAATGATTAGATATTTTCTAATTATATAATAAGAAGAAAGTACCATTTGCATTTCAGAAATTGATGGTAAGGATCCTTAGGATTATATAAATTGTATTAAATTACAATTGTGTTTACAACTCCACTAGCACAGACTTATTTCACATGACAAAGGATACTGGTGACCTCCCTGTAGAATGCTGTACTCATACCCCATCTATGCAGACATTATTTACATTTGAATTACAATCAGTTCTAATAATACAGTGTCTTAAGATTTAAAAATCTTCTATCTATAGTGCTTTAAATTAATGGAAAAATTATTGCAGAAATCTATATTTCTGAGGTGATAAGTGCTTTGTTGACAGTTTATATAGATTACTGTATTTCATTTATTTAATGTCAGTGGTTCTGGAAACTTGAAACACAGTGTTAAATTTTAAGAGCAGCTAATTTCATAGGTTGTTAAAAAAATGCATATCTCAGGGTTCCATGTTTCTGTGGGAAAACTATTTACGGAAATACTAACTTTGTCTTCCATTGTTATTGTTAAATACCTTTGATTCTGATGCTTAGTGACCTCCTACAGGATTTCCAGGAACAGCTGGTGGGTTTGAACCACAGACCTTGTGGTTCAAATTTCAGTGTATATCCTACAGTGCCATTATTGAAGCAAATAGCTTGCCTCATACAATTTTTCGACTGTATTTCATTAATATATAATAAAGTCTCTGAGCATTCACTCATTAAAATGTGTGGTCATCCTAACATTTTTATTTTATTTACTGTGAAAGAACATTTTAAAATTAAAATAAATTTTATATTTACAAAAGTATTTGAGAAGAACCAAATTACTCACATTAATCAGACTAGTAATTTTGGTTATTATCTTTTAGTCTCTAGCCATATTAATTCTCTCTCCTTTCCTTTTCTGGGTCTTTTTTAGTTGTCCAAGGTACAGTTTCCACCACTCATCTGTCAGTTTGTCATACTGTGGTGGCTTGTGAGTTGCTGTGATTCTGAAAGCTATGCCACCGGTATTTTAAATACCAGCAGTGCCACCCACGGTAAACAGGTTTCAGATGAGCTTCCAGACCAAGAAAGACTAGGAAGAAAGAGTGATGAACTAGTTCTGAATATTTAGTCACTGAAAACCTGTGAATAGCAGAGAAACACTGTCAGATATAGTACCAGAAAATGAGCCCCTCAGGTTGGAAGGCACTCAAAATTCGACCGGGGAAGAGCTGTCTCCTCAAAGTAGAATTGACCGTGATGACACGAGTGGAGTAAAGCTCATGGGAGAAAAGCCAGCGGGACCTTCATTTGCTGATGGGGCACAACTCAAAATGAAGAGAAACAACTGTAAACATTCATTGAAAATCGGAACATGGAATATATACAAAGTATGAATCTGGGAAAATTGGAAGTTGTCAAAAATGAGTTGTCATAAACTTCAAAAAAAAGTTGTCATAAACATCAATATCTTAGGCATTAGTGAGCTGAAATGGACTGGTTTGGCCATTTTGAATCAGATGACCACATGGTTTACTATGCCGGAAATGACAAATTGAAGAGGAATGGTGTTGCATTCATTGTCAAAAAGAACATATCCAGATCAGTCATGAGGTACAATGCTGTTTGTGATAGGATAA
>NW_006408535.1:11069396-11096876 GCF_000296735.1 Chrysochloris asiatica | reverse complement strand
CAGATGGAATACATAGAAATCAAATTGACTACATCTGAGGAAAGAGACAAAGGAAAAGCTCCATGGCATCAGTCAAAACATGGCCAGGGGCAGACTTTGGAACAGACCATCAATTACTCATATACAAATTCAAACTGAAGCTGAAGAAAATGAAAACAAGTCCATGAGAGTCAAAATAGGACCTTGAATATATCCCACCTGAATTTAGAGATCATCTGAAGAACAGATTTGATACATTAAACACTAAAGATCAAAGACCAGAAGAGTTGTGGGAATGACATCAAGAACATCATACATAAAGAAAGCAAAAAGTCATTGAGAAGACAAGACAGAAGGAAAAGTTCAAAATGGTTGTCAGAAGAGACACTGAAACTTGCTCTCCATCGTAGAGACGCAAAAGCAAATGGAAGAAATGAGGAGGTACACATGCTGAACAGAAAATTTCAAACATCAGGAAGCACTCTCAAACATTAAAACAGGCCATTTTTCTTAGATATCAGCTAATCTTGCTAGTCTGGTGTTTGCTCTTGTTTTCAATAGCTAGGAAGCTTCTCACTCTTGGACCCATGATTAAACTTGGTCTCTTTTATCTTGCCACCACATTTTGGTCCCTCAATATTCTCTTTCCTTTGCATTGGAACATCCTCTAGCAGCAATCCCTCCATCCCATAGCAAAACTGTATAGACTCCAGGGGAGGTTAATTCTTTCTCTTCTTCACCTGTTCATCTCTTGAATGCAATTATAGGGAGAATTTTCCAAACAGACATTTATGTAAATTACAAGGATATAAGAATTTGTACAAAGTTTGAGGCATACAGAGAGACATGAAAGCGGAAATTCCCACAGATTAATAGCTTTTATTATATGTAAGCATCAAAACATTTTAAAAATGATTATATGCATAATTTAGGAGTCCTGGTATGGCCCTGTAAGATAAGCACTGGACTGCTAAGCACAAGGTCGGTCGGTCGTTCAAAGCTATCAGACACTCCTTGTAAGCCCTATACAGAGTCACTTGAGCCAGAAACAACTTGAATGCATTTATCAACAACACATGTAATGTGTTAGAAGGAACATAATTTTCCTTTCAGTTGAACATTTAGAAGGCTTTTACTTGTGTAAAGAAATGCTACAATGAATTTACTTGTCCTTATAGGTTTTTTTCTTTTGTTGAATTAAATAAGAAAATGTATGTAAAGTACCAAGCACAGTAAATAGCAGTTATATTTTGTTTCTTAGGATACATTTCTAGAGAATGTATTATTCTATTAAAAGATATAGACAATTACTGGCTCTTTATTTGTAGGGTCATACTGCTTTCCAAAGGGTTATACAATAGTATAACATTTTATAATACTTTGCAATCAAATCAGTACAAAATGCCTCAAGTTTGCTAAAAGTATCAGGAAGAATGAGTATTTCTCTTTTCAATACAATTACTTTCTTTCTGTGAATTGCTGTGTTTATCCTTGACCCTGATATTTTTTTCTAAAAATAGCAGTGATTTTGTCACTTACATGCTTTACTTTTTCCCTAAGCAAAATACAATGACGCTTTACATTTGAATTGTCAGTTTTACCTTTGTGACTTCTATACTGCAAGTTTAAGAGAGCTAACATTTCTCCATTGATCTGACAATCATCCTATTTTCTAGTCTGCTAATTTTAAAATAATTTGATTTTCTGTATTTATGTCTCTAGTCTGGCTGAAGATTTTCTTAAGTGGCATCAAGTGCAGGTCTATATTTCTATTGAATTTGATTTTATTTTTAATGTTTTATTTTGAATTATGTGATAGTTTACATGGGAGATAATTAGCTTAGCTTTACATTCATCCTATCATATATCATTTCGTTGCCATGGTTACTATCCCCTCCATGCATCATTGACCAACCAAAGGGTATACCTTGCAAGCCTGCCTCTCTGTTGTCAGCACACAGACTCTATCCCTGCTCCATCTCTCCACATCATCGTCTCTGCCTCCATCTTTGGCATCACTGTTTCTCTGGGTAGGGTTCCGCACTCTGCTCTTCTCCCTTGATGGTCCCAGGGACCTCCACTTCTGGACTGCAAAGTCAATCACTCCCCTCCTTTTGCTAAAAAATGTCCACCTTTACATTTCCAACCCTCACAGTCAGTCCTGATAGCAATCATTCACTATTGTGCCACATGAATGCTATCCCCATCTCCTTTCATCAGCCCCGCCCAGACAGATTGGATACTACTTAGTGGAGATTCTACCTTCCTCTGCACTCTCTGGATCTAGGCTCCCTCTTGAAAGTTTGTAAGCCAGTCACTTCTTGCCTTTGTATCCCGCCCCCCATTTTGGGTAGATAATGTCCAAGTTGCCCATCCCTGTCTACCCTGTATATCGAGGGGGTAGGAATGATCCTTGCTATAAGGATTTGTTCCCTCTTTTGAACTACTGCATCCATAGGTGTAGGTCAAGTTCATCAAATTGTATCAGATTACTCTTTTATTCCTCTTCTTTCTTCTTCTAGTTGAGTTCTGATCATCTAGCCATGGAAGCCAGATCAAGTGGGTATTTTCTGAAAGTGTGGGTGTTCTTGTGCATATGCCCTATCTTCTTATAAGCTGGATGCTCACTCTACACTCTAGTCCTCTCTGACTATGTCACTGACTCTGGACCCAGAAATCCCCAGGTCTTGCTGGTCAGTTAGGTCTCCACCCAGGTTCACAGGAGTCTATTGAATGTTGTTGGGCTTAGCTCACAGCTGCATTGCTGTTTTTCCCTCACTTCCCCTTACTGGTGAACAATGTGGTCACCAGTCAGAGCGCATGTCTGTTTGTGAATTTCCCTTGAGTCTTAGTCTTGGAAGGGGGTTGCCCTGAGGGGACCTGACTACTTGCCTTGATGTCTCCTGGGTGAGCAACTTGCTTGTTCTTGTAGTAGTCAGTCGGACTGCTGCTATTATTTTTTATTTTTCCTGTCAGTTTTTCGTTCAAGTAGTATCTTCTATTCTTCTAGCTGTTCCTGGCTGGTCTGCTTATCCTTTCCAGTGGAAATTTCCTACCTCAGATGATAATAGATGGGGTTCAGGATTCCACCTATGGTCTTATGTATTGCAGAGGCTCCACAGGAAGCCTCCTTCGCTGGGCACATTGTAGTCCCATTTTAGGTATTCCAATCAGTTCAGAGAAAAAGAGGAAGACCCCAACAAGATGGATTGGCCAAGTGGCAGAATCGATGGACTCAAGCATGGCAACAGTCGTGAGGTTGGCCCAGGATTGGGCAGTGTTTCGTTCTGCTGTGCATAACGTCGTTATGAGTCATACTGACTTGATGGCACCTAACAACAACAACAACAATCATTTATAGGCAGAAGAGGGACTTTCAAGCTTTCTATGGTGATATTTCTGGCTATTCCTTTCTCTTCCCCTCAAGTGTCTATTTTATAACAGTATTAAAGGGAAACCAAGATTCAAAAGATAGCCAAGCATCTTAACATTTTTTCCCCCTTCTACCCATTAAAACCATGTCTCCATCCCTGTGTCCCAGAGCCCTGTTTTTCCAAGGTTGTACATACATCATAATTTACCTCTGTCCCACTTAACCCATGCAAACCTGCCTAATTGTTTCCTGATCTGCCTTGTTTGTCCAGTCCCCTCCCCATTCTTGTGTATTGCTTCCCCCCTTCCTAGCACCCAAACTATCCTGCGTCTATTCCCTACCCTGTTCTTCACTTTCCCCTCCCTCCTCTCACCCGCCCCCCACATCCTGGTAACCAGAAAAGAATTTCTCCCTTCCCTTTAGTATGGGCTCTTTTTCTTAGTCTTTTATAATAGTGGTCCCATGCAGTATTTCTCCTTTTGTGACTAACTAATTTCACTCAACATTATGTCCTCAAGGTTCATCCATGTCATTTGACAGCTTACAGCTTCCTTGTTGTTCTTCAAGGTAGCATAATATTCTATTGTGTGTTTGTACCACAGTTTGTTTATCCATTCTTCAGTTGATGGGCACTTAGGCTGTCTCCATCTTTTTGCTATTGTAAATAGTGCTGCTATGAACATTGGTGTGCATATATCTACTTGTGTTATGGCTCGTATTTCTTGTGGATACATACCAAGTAGAAGAATTGCTAGATCATAAGGTATTTCTATTTCCAACCTTCTGAGGAAGCACCATATTGCTTTCCAGAAAGGTTGGACCATTTTGCAGCTCCACCAGCAATGCAGGAGCATCCCAGTCTCTCAACTGTTGTTTAACAACAACAATCAAGTGCAGTGGCTCCATACAATAAGCTTTGGACTGAGAACCACAAGGTCCACAGTCCCAGCCTGCCAGCTGTTTCAAGCTTTCTGCTTCCTCGAAGAATTACAGCCTTGGAAACCCTATACAGTGTTGTTATGAGTTGGAGCGATTAGAGGGCACTTAACAACAACAACAACATCAAGCCAACCAGTTGCTCCATGGGAGAAAGATGAAGCTTTCTGTTTCTGCAAAGATTTACAGCCTCACAAATCCCATGAGGTTCTATGAGGCAGAACCAACTCCACAGCACTGAATAGCACAAGTTTCTAGATAATCTTTTCATAATGCATTTATGTTTAAACTATATAGTTGATATGTTTCTTGTATCTCCAATTTGTTATACTGCTCAAAATGTGCAAGTTTACAATTGTTTCAATTATCTTTATTATTAGCTACTATGGAGTTTACCTGGAGTCTTGGTGTGGTGCTCTAGGATAATGCTTAGGACCACAAGGTCAGTTTGAAGTTCAAGGTTGACAGTTCAAAACCACTATCCACTCTTTGGAAACCATATACAGGGCTGCTTTTGGGTCAGAAACAACTGGAGGGCACTTAACAACAATGTGGAGTTTACATTTGAATTTCTAGTTTTACTTTTGTTACTTCTATACTTCAAGGTTAAGAGAGCTAACATTTCTCTGTTGATCTGACAATTGCCCTGTTCTCTAGTCGGCTAATTTAAAAATAATTTTATTTTCTATATTTATGTCTCTGGTCTGACTGGAGATCCTGGTGCTTGGTCTAGGATAAACACTAGATGTCAAGGTCAATTTAAACTGAGAGGTTGTTGTTGTTAGGTGCCATCTAGTCGGTATCGACTCATAGTGACCTTACGTACAGCAGAACAAAACACTGCCCAATCCTCACTACTGTTGCCATACTTGAGTCCATTGATGCTGCCACTTGGCCAATCTATCTCATTGGGTCTTCCTCCTTTTCTCTGACCCTCCACCTTACCAAAAATGATAGCCTTCTCCAGAGACTGGACTCTCCTGAGAGATGAAGTCTGGCCATTGGGCCTCCAAGGAGCACTCTGGCTGCACTTCTTCCAATACAGATCTGTTAGTTCTTTTGGCAGCCCAGGGCACTTTCAACATTCTCCTCCAACACCATAACTCAAATGCGTCAATTCTTCTATGGTCTTCCTTATTCACTGTCCAGCTTTCACATGCATATGAGGTTATTGAAAATACCATGGCTTGGGTTAGGTGCAGCAACTTGAATGTTGGTCAAAAATATAATTGTTAAATGAATACATAAATGTGCAATTCATATACTTGTTATTTGTATGATTTTATGTGTAAACATTGATTTTATATATATATATATATATCATTGTTTGTGCATGCATTAAAATGTTTTGAAAACATTTACATGCTAAATTCTGAGCAGTGGCTGCCCATGAGAGAAGAGTGGGAGTTAGTTCAAAGATGGTTAGGGAATAAGATAGATTTTTAACTTATTATACTCTATACTTTTGTATTGTTTGGGAAATTTTTAAATGAGCGTCAAAAGATCGAATGATAGGCAAGAACTTTTCTCTATCTAATGTTTCACTGTATTTCATTTTCCATCAATTTGTAATTCTCTCACATTTCTTTTCCCCTATTTTGATTTCAGATCATTTGATCACTGGGTTTTCTCTGTCAGTTTCAGAATTAGCATGACTTTAAGCATAAAAGGCTTTGATGATAGTTGTCCCTGAGATACTGTTTTCTGCAAAGGTGTAACCATAAAAAACATAATATGAGTTATTTGTTCTCATCTTGTGATAAAATGTTGAGCTTGAAACTAGGTTTAGTTTTAACAAAGTTGTTGCAAATACTTGTGTTTACAGTACTTTGGATTCACCGTTCTATGTATTGCATTCAAAATTTCTATGGTCTAAAATAAAAAAATAAAACAAAACCAAAAAAAACCCCACACAGAACGAGGAACCAAAAGAAGGAGCAAGCATATTTTATTTATTATGATAATCCTTCTTAAGTTCCCTCTTCCCTCTTTTGATGTAGGTGAAAGCAAGCTGGGAACCTAATTAAACCAGTGCTGAGTGAGATCAGGAGATAGGATGTACAAAACCATTTTGACCAACCAGATTTTGAAGTTGAAGTTAATTAAGAGCAATATACAAATAATCCCTGGAAATAGTGACATTTAAAAATGCAGTTTAAAGATTCTGAAGCAGTTATGTAAATCACCAAGAGTGAGACTCTAGAGGAAATGTAAAACATGCAGGCTCACCTCTTAATACCTTTTGGTAATGTTTTCATTAGACTTAGTGTTTGTTGGGGGAGCATGTATTTGGATATAATCCGATGACAGAAGCATTGTAGCCCCGTGAGATGTGGAGAAATGAGGGGGGCTGCCATGAGGGAGATACATAGATAAGGTCCAGTGATAGCAGTAAAAATTAGGAAATGAAGGGTGTTCTCTGGTTCTGTGGGGTTTTCAGTCTGTTTGCAATGTAAGGAACAGAACTAACACAAGATGCTGAGGAATTAGCAATTTATAAAAGGTTGTGGCTTCAGTGTTCCTAAAGGCTCACCCCTTGAGCAGTTGGAATGGGGATGATGAAAATTCAAACCATAAAATTGTATCATTTAAATTATAAGGTGCATAAGATTTTTATGGGATTTTAGTTCCTGGGTTTTAATAGGACATGGATGGGACATATGTAGTCATTGTTCTTATGTAGTTGCGAAAACAAACATATTTAATGTGTTGAGTAGTGGTGGACTAGAGAACAGTTTTCCCATATTCTGATGCTCACTTCTATAGGACACCTGCAAATTTTGGGGGTAGAAACTTCTGGCACAACCGCCTCAAGAATCAATTCTGATTATACATGGTACACAAAATCTGTTGTTAACTTCTTTGCTCCTCTCCCCAAATAAGTTGGTCTCTTGGTCCTGACCTATTCCTTCCATTTTCCCCCTCTTTTCTCCTTTTCCATTTACAGTTATTGACACTTTATTAAGACCTTATAACTTTGCTTCCCATACAATGTTCTGGTTTTTTTAAAAAAATCAATTTTAAAAATTAGTTTTTGTACATATGTTTTCAAGACTATCCCAGAAGCCTATTAGTTCTATCCATGCTGGGTATTGGCTGTCTTGTGGGTGGAGGGTTCCTATTGGACTTATTAACAACAAAGACTTGTGGTTGTTGTTAAGTGCCATTGTGTCAGTTCTGACCCATAGCGACCCTGCATAGGGTTTCTGAGGAGCAGCAGGTGAGCTTGCACCGTCGACTGTGCTGTTTAAACCGACTTTGGAATCTAGCTCATTAACTCACAGCACCACACCAGGACTCCCCCAAAGACTTAGGGAGATGGAAATGTGTTCCACATTTTGCTTATCAACAAAGCCTAATCAAGAATGCATTCTTTGTCAACAATATTCAAAACAGAGATGATTCCAAGGGGTGGTTTGGATATAAACTCTTTTTATTGCATTTCAATTTAGTGTCTTTTACCTTCAGTTTTGCACAAATGGGTAGGGATTTTTTCCACTTTGTGGAATCTGATACAAAAACTAAGATATTTTAAAAAACGCCACTCAAGATCTGTTAAGTATTACTGATATGCACTATTCTGAGTTCCTGACAACAATCTACTTAGAACATGCTTTGACACGTACATGTATCAAAGGATGGCTAATTGTTTTTAGATTAACAACGTTAATCTAATTAGAGTGGTTTGTTATTTTTCTTTTAATTTGCAAACTTGTGTCCTTCCCCCCACCCCACTCAGTTTTTCTTTGATTGACCTCCCCATAAGCTCTCTCCCAGGATATGGTTAGCTGAACTGCTCAAAAGTAATTTTAGACTACAAGACAACTCACTGATTATCTGCCGGTGTATAGTAGCAGAATTGGGTAACATTTAAGAGGAAGATACAATGTGTGCTCAGTTTGAACAATTCCAAAATTTGGAAGCTGGTATTTACAAATTCATCTACTTGAACTACTGCTTTGAACAAAAAGAGAAGAAAAGACAGTGTAAAAATGTTTAAATTCACAGAGCAGTAAAAAGAAAACAAATCTCAAATACTTACATTAAATTAACCCTGGATTTATCTTGCTAACATGGCAAGTCATTATATACTTAACACAATTGAGATACAAGGTTTTGATGAGCAGTCTGTTTCTTCAAACACTATTTTCACAGTTCATGAAATATAAGAGCTTGGGATAACACCAAATTAACCCTGAGGGAGACTGTCATTGCTCATGATTTTATATGGGAAGCTGAGCCGAGTAAAATGGGAAAATCTAATATATAGACAGACAAGCTGCCAAGATGTGAACAGATGTATTCTCAACGTCTGTAGGAAAGCCAGAGCTTTCTAATTCTGCAAAATTTCTTGCAATGGTAATAATGAATTCTCAATCATGTTAGCTATGTGGTAGGCACTTCCTAAGTGCTTTATGGGAATTGTTTCCTTTAATTCTTTTAGAATTGTGTGATTTAAATTGTTATAGACCATTTTTACAGATGAAGAATCTGAGGCACAGAGGTACTAAATTGTTCACAGTCACATAACTAGAACTAGGAAATTTGACTCCAGATCCTGCACTCTTAACTACTTGAAAATAGAGATGATGGTATTAATTGTGACTTGTTCTGTTCTTATGATCTATACTGCCAAAACCATTTTATTTTACTGAGAATTTTAACAATTGGGAATTTAAAAAAATGGCTTGTTTGACCAGCCCACCTCTGTTTTTGCATGGTGTCCATTGCGGTACTTATTACACTAAGTCTTGGGGGTTTATTCCTAACCAGGGTTCACTTATATGCTTGGCAATTTGGTGTTGGCTATCAGATGAGTGCTCAACTGGGCTGTTCGCTAGGAGCCTTTGTTCCTTTCTATAAGGTTCTCTCCATGGGGGCTGCTTGGGATTCTTAATAGGATGGTGGCTGGGTTCCAAAAATAAGTGTTCCAAAAGACAGGAAGTGGAAGCTGCCAGTTTCTTAAAACATGAACCTGGGAAACTGACCCAGCATCACTTCGACTGCATGCTTTTGGTCAAGATTTTCACATAGACCAACCAGCTTCAAGAGGACAGAACACAGATTTCTCACTTCTTGATGGAAAGAATGTTGTTGTTGTTGTTGTCAGGTGCCATCGAGTCGGAACCGACTCATAGCGACCCCATGCACAGCAGAACAAAACAATGTCCGGTCCTGGGCCAACCTCACTACCACCACCACAATCGACACCATCAATGATGCCGCCTGGCCGATCCATCTCGTTGGGGGTCTTCCTCTTTTTCTCTGACCCTCCATCTTACCCAGCATGACATCCTTTTCCAGCGACTGTTCCCTCCTGACAATATGTCCTAAGTATGAGAGACGAAGCTTAGCCATCCTGGCCTCCAAGGAGCACTCTGGTTGTACTTCTTCCAAAACAGATCTATTGGTTCTTTTGGCAGTCCATGGCACTTTTAGTATTCTCCTCCAACACCACAACTCAAAGGCACCAATTCTTCTACGATCTTCCTTATTCACCGTCCAGGTTTGAGGTTATTGAAAATACCATGGCTTGAGTCAGGCCTACCTTAGTCTTCAAGGTGATAGCTTTGCTCTTCAACACTTTAAAAAAGCATAGTAATATTTATTTTTTAACTTTTTATTGTGAATTGAGTGAAAGTTTACAGACAAGAGCATCAGTTCTACATTTAACAAATCATACACTTTGCTTCATCTCAATGATTTCAATCCCCTCCATGTAACAACAGTTGTTCCTTTCCCTCCCATCCCTGGTAACCATCAGAGAATGTTTCTTTTAATATGAAAGCCAGTTCTTCAGTTTTTACAATACTGGTCTTTTACAATATTTGTCCTTTTGTGATGACTAATTTCACTAAGGATAGTGTCCTCCAGGTTCATTCATGTTATGAAGTACTTTGCAGATTTATTGTTATTCTTCAGTGTTGCATAGCATTCCATTGTGTATATACCAAAGTTTGTTTATTCATTCTTACATTGACGGGGCAGTTAGGCTGTCTCCACCTTTTTCTATTGTGAACAGTGCTGCAATGAATATCGATCGATGTGCATGTATCTATTTGTGTCCTGCTTTCATCTCTTGCCAATATATACCAAGTAGAGGGATTGTTGGATCATATGGTATTCCTATTTCTAACTTTTTGAGAAAGTGTGATGCCACTTTCAACAGTGATTGTACCGTTTTACAGTGGTTGATCTAGCAGGATTGTAAGAGGGGTCCAGTCTTTCTACATCCTTGCCAGAGTTTGTTGTTTAATGTTTAAAAATCAAAAAAAAAAAAAAATACTTTGCTACTAATACTGGTAAGAGATGATATCTCATTGTTGTTTTGATTTTATGGTGCTGTAGGATAATGCGCTGGACCTGAAGAGCAGTTTGAACTGCAAGATCCACGATTCAAACTCACCAGCAGCTCCTTGGAAACCATATACAGGGTAGCTGTGGGTCAGAGCTGACTTGAAGGCACTTAACAACAATGACTAATGATCATTTTTTCATAAGTTTGTTGGCTGCCCCAGTGTCTTCTTTGGTGAAATGTCTGTTCATGTCCTGTACCCATTTTTAATTGGGCTGTCTTTTTCTTGTAGAGGTGTTGGAATTGTCTATAAATTTTAGAGATTAGTCCCTTGTTTGATATGTCATTACAAAATATTTTTTCCTAGTCTGTTGGATCCCTTTTTACTCTTTTGGCAAAATATTTTGATATAAATATGTGTCTAATTTTTAGGAGGTCTCAGTGATCTATTTTGTCTTATGGTATTTGTATGTTTTTAGTAATGTTTGACAATGTATTTATGCCATGTCTTAGAGCCCCTAAATTTGTCCCTATTTTTTTACTGATGATCTTTATAGTTCTAGGTCTTACATTTAGGTCTTTAATCCATGTTGAGTTTATTTTTTATATGGTACAAGATAAGGGTCTTGCTTCATTCTTAAGAAAATTGATTTCCAGTTTTAGTGGCAAATCATTTCCAACCATCTTTAATATATCACAGATATCCAGAATAGATCACACAAGCTTATATACTTAACATCTTTAATCTCTCTATATCAGTTAGGTTTTTTTAATTTCTTACTTTTTAAAAATTCAAGTTTTCTTATAACTCTTAAACTCTATGAATCTTTGAGAGAATGCATTACTTGTAATGTAAAATAGCTGGAACATAGTTAACTAGTGAAACCTGTTGCCATTGGGTTGATTCTTATTCATGGCTACCTCATGTATGTGCCACAGTAGAACTGTATACGCCATAGGATTTTCAATGACTGATATTTTGGAAGTAGAAGACCAGGCTTTTCTTTTGAAGCATCTCTAATGGACTCAAACTACCAGTCTCTTGGTCAGCAGCTGAGTTCACTGCCCAGAGATTTCAGAAAATAGAACTCTCTATATATACCTTTATCATTTATAATTGTTCTTTTGCTCTAAGGAAATTATAAAATTTAACAAACAATAGAGAAGTAACTTCAACTCAGAGGAACAAAATGTATTAAGTTATTTTCAAATGCAAATGCTCTATTTTATTTTTACAACATAAAAGAGTGCTGCATTTCCTGTGGTGCCGAGTACTGTTTTCTTGTCTATTGCCAAACTGCATAGCTGTGAGCTTTCTAGGGACAGCAGCTCTGTTTAATACAGCCCTTATAGTATATCCTCAGAATAAATACAGTCCTCTGAGAAACAACAGTTACTTAGTTAATATTTGTAGAATGAAATTTAACAGGCAAGAAGATTTGCATTTATCTAAAATATTTTATATCAGTAACTCTTGTCTACTAACAGATTTCTTTTCTTTTGAAAATCTAATATGTTGACTTCTAATGAAGCAGAAATGCATCTGGTGGTGTGAGAGTGTAATATAAGTAATGTCACTTAAAATGTTTTAATAAAATTGTAAATGAGGGGCACATATCATCCAAAGAGATTCAGAATGAGCAAAGAGGCAAATATTAGCACACAATTTCGTGGATGTGTATTTATCAAGGGCTCCTACTTATCTCCATCTCAAAAGGTAACACCTCTTTGTCTTTCTAGTGAAAATGTATTTTAACCTAATTGCATGCCATTAGGCATTTTCTATTTATCTAAAAATAACACTAATACCAGACGCTAGATTTGAAGTACCGTCTATTCATTTTGATTTAGAGTTTTTTCATTTGATCTTCCTTCTTTTGTTGTTTTCAGTAATGACAAAGAAGAAATAAAACTGGACATGCAGAGTACCACTTAGCTGGCTTTATCACAAGCATGACTTTGGGTTTCTTTCTGCATCCCAAACTCTGTGGAACTCATATTGATAAGCTGCCCTATAACACACATGAAATCCTCTGAAATTATAGTCCGATATTTCTGAGATTATTCAGTGTTACTCCCAGTTCAGAAATGCAGATTTTCAAGAAATTATTTCACCTATGACACTTAGGCTATGTTCACAAATATAGGAAAAGAGTTACAGAAACCATCCTCTTTTGGTGTAAATTCAACTATTTGAGATATAGCTCCATGAACAGAATTCAGGAAAAAGGTTAGTATGCCAAATTAATAATCCACCAAGGAAAGATTTATTCTTGATTTTTCATTAAAACCTTCTCATTTTAAAATTGTGAGTCATCTAAATTAATCGCTTCTCTGCTTATTAAGCACTAGACTGCAAGGCTGGTTTGAACCACAAGGTCCGTGGTTTGAACAAGCTACTCTTTGGAAACCCTATATAGCGTCTCTATGAGTCAGAACCAACATGACAGCACTTAACAACAGCAACTTCATATTAAAATTTTCCCTTTCAAGTATGTGTTCCAATACCTCTCTTGCCTTGAGTAGCAGTTATGATTTAGCAAAGCAATGTGTAGAAAAGGAACATGAAAGGAGAATCTCAAATAAACCCATTTGTCTCCTGATTTTATATCCAAGTAATAGCTCCATGAACTATAAAATGAAAATGATTGGCTTGAAGTAAGTGTGCCTATTTATTGTCTGCAGATTTTATGAACGCTTTAGTCTGTTCAATGACTGCCATGTGTAATTAAGAATAATATGTAAGTTTGAAGACATAAACAAGAAGTCACTGGGAATTGGAACTGATTCAATGATATGGGTTCTTTGACATTGAAAGACACATAGGGTGATGAACTAGACAAGACTAAAAGTAGAAATAGGAATTTAAAAATCCGACAACAATGTAAGGAACATTTCAAGTCAGTAGAAATCTGCTATGTAAAATAATAGTGATAATATAACAAAGACAATAATAATAAAAAACCAATACTCAGACTATTTTGTACATGTTGGAAAAGAGATTAACACCAAGAGAAAGAAGGAAAATTCAAAAAGGTGACTAGTTGGAGTCAACTTCTTTCCTTGTTTACATATGTCTCCAACCCCAGTGAAAACACCCTTAAACAACTTATCAGAAAAATGGGAAATGATGAACTAGGGCATTTGCAAATCTCACTTCCAATTTCATCAAGGCCCATTGCAAGAGACTTAAAGAAAGGAGGAGCACACCTTCATCTCAGCAGTTTCAATGGGGAGTTGTGTTTCACAAGCACACACACGAAATTATGAAAATGAGCATGTGTGGAGGTTTAATAGCTAATTTTCCTAGTTGATTACCTTGGCCAGTTCGTAGGGATGCTCTTGCTTCTTAGCTAATTTAATTTGTTTCATCCTTTTTATTGTCTCGTTTAAATAGCAATTAGGGGAGATAGCACTCCACTTAGTCTCCTACTTGCCCCTTTGCTAAATCATGATTTCACCCTGTGCCAGATAGTTATGGGTGTATGAAGAGATGGCACTGGTGAAAGGCAGAGTGGGTGAACATACTTGACTCGAGCCTGAGTAATCCAAGAAAAAGTTGCCAATGATGAAATTGTGTGTGAGAGTGTGCAGTGAATACCTTAGACTAACTCTTTTTTTCTTCACACATTCAGAAATGTAAAACATGCTTGACTATTTGGAAGCTCAGGTTCAATTATGTGATATCAACCACAACGTTGCAGCTATTAAAAGCCAGATATCAAACTGGATGGAGTCCTGGTGTGGCACTGTAGGATAAGCACTGGATGGCTAACCCTAAGGTCAGCAGTTCAAATCTACCAATTGCTCCTCAGAAACCCTATACAGGGTTGCTATGAGTCAGAACGGACACAATGGCATTT
The DNA here is from genome assembly GCF_000296735.1 of Chrysochloris asiatica. NCBI lineage: Eukaryota > Metazoa > Chordata > Mammalia > Afrosoricida > Chrysochloridae > Chrysochloris > Chrysochloris asiatica. The sequence continues at coordinate 11,082,430 of NW_006408535.1, read as the reverse complement.
AACAACAACATCAAACTCCTTAAAATATGAAACTGTCTTATTTTGTACCTCCTGTTTTAAAAGTACATACTCATGTTTGTATATGTTGTTGGTAGTTGTTAGGTGCCATTGAGTTCCAACTCATAGTGACCTCATGCACAACAGAAAGAAGCACTGCCTCGTCTGTACATCCTCACAATTTTTGTTACACTTGAACCCATTGCTGCTGTCACTCCGCCAATCCATATCATTGGGATCCTCCTCTTTTTTGCTGACCTTCCACTTTATCTAGCATGATGTCCTTGTCCAGCAACTGGTCCCTCCAGATAATATATCCAAAGTATGAGAAATGAATTCTCACCATCCTTGTATCCAAGGAACATTCATGCCGCACTATTTCCAACACAGACTTGTTTGTTCTTCTGGTAGTTCATGGTACTTTTAATATTCTTCTCCAACACCATAACTCAAATGTATCATTTCTCCTATAGTCTTCCTTACTCATTGTCCAAATTCCATACGCATATGAGGCTGTTGAACATGGCTTGGGTTAGGCTCACCTTAGTGCTCAAACTGACATCTTTACTCTTGAACATTTTAAAGAGGGCATGTGTACCAGATTGCTTAATACAATATGTTATTTGATTTCTTGACTGTTGCTTCCATGATCCAAGTAAAATTAGGTCTTGGACAACTTCAATCTTTTCTCCGTTTGTCATGATGATTTATTGGTCTAGTGGTAAGGATTTTTGTTTTCTTTACATTGGGGTGCAACCCATACTGAAAGTTGTGGTCTTTGATTTTCATCAGTTAAGTGTTTTAAGTCTTCTTCACTTTAATCAAGAAGAGTTGTCTCATCTGCACATCACAAGTTCTTAAATACTCTTCCAATTCTGATACCATGTTCTTCTTCATATAACACAACTTCTCAGATTATTTGCAGAGCATACAGATTGAATAAGTATGGTAAAAAAAAATACATCACTGGTGCACAAATTTCCTGATTTCAAACCACTCAGTGCCCCCTTTTTCTAATAGAACGACTGCCTCTTGGTCTATGTACAGGTTCCTTATGAGCATAATCAAGTGTTCTGGAATATCCATTCTTCACAATGTTGCCCATAGCTTGTCATGATTCATACAGTCGATTCATGATTCATACAGCCTTTGCATAGTCAACAAAGCACAGGTAAACATTTATTCTCTACTTTCAGCCAAGCTCCATCTGACATCAGAAATGATAGTCCTCATTCCACATCTCATCTAAATCCAGCTTGAATCTCTGGCAGTTCCCTGTCAATGCAACAAAGTTGCAGCTACTTTTGAATTATCGTTAGCAAAATTTCACTGGCATTAATGATACATTCACAGTATTAATGATACTGTCCTATGATTTCCGCATTCTGTTGGGTCATTTCTCTTTGGAATGGGCACAAATATGAATCTCCTCCAATAGTTGGCCAGGTAACTGCTTTCCAAATTTCTTGGCATAAATGAGAGAGTGCCTCCAGTACTGCATCAGTTTGTTGAAAAATTTCTATTTGTGTTCCATAAATTCCCAGAGTCTTGTTTTTTGCCAGTGCCTTTAGTGTACCTCAGACTTCTTACTTCAGTATTACTGGCTGTTGGTCATATGCTGCCACTTAAAATGGTTGAACATCAACCATTTCTTTTTGGTACAGTGACTATATGTATTCCTTCCATCTTCTTTTGATGCATTCTGTATCATTCAATATTTTGCCCATAGAATCCTTCAATATTGAATTTCTTCTTTAGTTTTACCAGCTTGAGAAATGAGTGTTTTTCCCTTCTGGTTTTCTAACTCCAGGTCTTAGCACACTTCCTTATAATACTTGACTTTGCCTTCTTGAGCTACCCTTTGAAACTTTTTGGTTCAGCTTTTTTTACTTCTTCCTGTTGTCTTCTGTTTGCTTTAGCATCTCTTTGTTAGAGAGCAAGCTTCAGAGTGTCTTCTCACATCCATTTTGGTCTTTCCTTCTTTCTGGTTTAATTACCTTTTGTTCTTGATGGTATCCCATAACTCTTCTAGTCTTTGGTCATTAGTGTCTAATGCATAAAATCTAGTTTTGAATTGGTTTAATTACCTTTTGTTCTTGATGGTATCCCATAACTCTTCTAGTCTTTGGTCATTAGTGTCTAATGCATAAAATCTAGTTTTGAATTGATCTCTGATTTCAGGTGGGATATGTTCAAAGTCATATTTTGGCTTTTATGGATTTGTTTTCATTTTCTTCAGCTTCAGCCTGAACTTGCAATATGAGCAACTGCTGATCTATTCCAGTCTGCTCCTGGACTTGTTTTGGCTGATGATATGGAGTTTTTCTACTGTCTCTTTCCACAGATGGAGTCAATTTTATTTCTGTGTATTTCATCTGGAGATGTCCTTCTGTATAATCATCTTTTATGTTGTTTAATAAGACATTTGCAATGAAGAAGTTATTGGTCTTGCAAAATTCTATCGTGCAATCTCCAGTATCATTTCTATCACCAACTACTGATCCTTCCTGTTTATTTCCAACTGTTGCAATCCAATCGCCAGTTACTATCAATACATCTTGATTGCACATTTGATTAATTTCAGACTGAAGCAGTTGGTAGAATTGTTCAGTTTTATTATCACTGGCTTTAGTGGTTGTTGAGTAAATTAGAATAATAATGGATGAACTGGTTTTCTTGTAGATGTATGGATATTATCCTATTACAAACAGTATTGTACTTCAAGATAGATCTTGAAATGTTCTGTTTTATGATGATGCAATGCCATCCCTCTTCATTTTGTCATTCATAGCATAGTAAACCATGCAATTTTCAGGTTCAAAATGGCCAATACCTAAGATTCCTAAGATAATGATCTTTATGCATCACATTTCATTTTTGACAACTTTCAACTTTCCTAGATTCATACTTCATACATTTCATGTTCTGATTATTAGTGGACGTTTACAGCTGGTTTTCCTCATTTTGAGTTGTGCTCCATCAGCACATGAAGGTTCCAAAAGTTTTACTCCATTCACGTCATCATGGAGAACTCTACTTTGAGGAGGCAGCTCTTCCCCAGTCAAGTTTTGAGTACCTTCCAACTAAAGAAGCTCATTTTCAGGCACTATATCTGGTAAAATTCTGGGGCTATTTGTAATGTTTCGATATCCAATATTCTGGTGCTGATAATGTTCCACTGCTATTCATAAGGTTTTCAATGACTAAACATTCAGAAATAGTCTGCCTCTCCTTCTTTCTAGTTTGTCTTAATCTGGAAACTCAGCTGAAACTTATCCACCATGGGTGACTTTGCTGGGATTTAATATACTGGTGTGGCACTATGGGTTAATGTGCTGGACTGCAAAAGTTGGTTTGAACCACAAGGTCGGCAGTTCAAGCTCACAAGCCACTCCTTGGAAACCCTATACAGACAGGGTCGCTATGGGTCAGAACTGACTTGATGGCACACAACAACAATACCAATATCCTGGTGGCATAGCTCCCAGCATCACAATAGACAAGCCACCACAATATGACAAACTGAAACCTGTATGGTGGTTTGTATATGTGGCAAACAGCTATTACATGCTATAATGCATTCTAGTATACTGTCATTAAAAAGCATTTATCAAGTGCTCATTTATATGTACTTTTAACTTATTTGTTACCATAGAGTCGAGCCAATTCCATCTCAGAGTGACCTCATGCCTGTCTGAGTAAAACTGTTCTCCATAGGGTTTTAAGTGAGTGATTTTTTTGGAAGTTGGTTGTCAGGACCAAAAAGTTGGTTTTTCTGGGGTATCTCTGGGCTAACTCCAAAGTATAAATTTTTGGTTAACAGTGGAGTGTAGTAACCATTTGCACTGCCCAGAGATTCCAGACCTATATTTGGTGAGCTGTAAGAGAGTTTCCTGGATATGTAGCTCTCTACTAGTTTTGCAGTCTATTCTTGAATTACATAACTCATAAATTCTGATGAGGCTAGTATCAGAGGTCTACAGTCTATATGCATTGCTTCTATGCCTTTTGTACAGACAAAAAGAGTAGGAAGAACAGTCTCTGTTCTCATACAATCTTACTTGGAGATGAAAGTAAACAGGAAACAGAATTTAATGATCAAATTGCATAGTTGTGTTGAAGACTCTAAAGTGCAGATAGGTCAGTATGGAATGAGATTATGCTAGATGATGCCTTGAAGTGGAGAAACCTTGGACAGAAAGAATGGTTGACATGACCTAGGTGTATGTAGTACTCTTCAACCAGCTAGCCCTTGCAACTTTGTAAGCTTCACCAAACCCTCCATAATAATCACCCTCTTCCCCACCCTCTTCCTCAGTTCTCAGGTACATTTAGTCTAAAATAAAGAAAAGAAAATATATGAATACTAGCTTAATTGGGAGTTGCATCATTAAAGAAAAAGTAAAACTATATGCTGCTGTTGTTAGGTGCCATGTGTTGGTTCTGAGTCATAGTAACTCTATATGCAACAGAATGAAATGCTACCTGGCCTGGACCATCTGCACATTTGAGCCCATTGTTGCAGCCACTGTGTCAATTCATGTCATCAAGGATCTTCCTCTTCTTCAAAGACCCTCTACTCTAGTAAGCACTATGTTCTTCTCCAGGGACTGGTCCCTCCTGATAACATGTCTCAAGTATATGAGATGAAGTCTTGCTGTCTTAACTCCAAGATGCATTCTGGCTGTACTTCTTCCAGGACAGATTTGTTCATTCTTCAGGTAGTCCATAGTATATTTAATATTTTTCACCAACACCACGCTTTAAAGACATCAATTATACTGTCCTCCCTATTCATTGTTCAGCTTTTGTATGCTTATCAGTTGATTGAAAATACCATGGCTTAAGTCAGGAGCACTTTAGTCCTCAAAGTAATAGCTTTGCTTTTTTTACACTTTCAAGATGTCTTTTGCAGCAGAGTTGCCCAATATAATACACTGTTTGGTTTCTTGACTGCTTCTTCTATGGACATTGTTTATGGATTCACGTTAAATGATTGTGGATCCAAGTTAAATGAAATCCTTGACAACCTCAATCTTTTCTCTGTTGATTGTGATGTTGTCTATTGGTACAGTTGGGAGGATTACATTGAGTTATAATTCATACTGAAGGCTGTATTCTTTGATTATCAGCAGTGTTTCAAATCTTTGCTTTCAGCAAACAAGATAGTTATCACAGGTTGTTAATGAGTCTTCTTCCAATCCTAATGCTGTGTTCTTCTTTATACAGTCCAGTTTCTCAGATGCTTTGCTTGGTATACAGATAGAATGAGTGTAGTGAAAAGATACAATCCTGACACATAGCTTTCATAATTTAAAAATTATGATGTTAGGGAATGCGTCTTGGTCTATATACAGATTCTACATGAGCACAATTAAGTGTTCTGAAACCCCCATTCTTTTCAATGTTATCCATAATTTGTTATGACCCCCACAGTAGAATACTTTATTATAGTCAATAAAAACACAGGTAAACATCTTGATATTCTCTGCTTTCAGCCAAGATCCATCTGACATTAGCGATGATATCTCTCATTCCATGTCCTCTTCTGAATTCACCTTGAATTTCTGAAAGTCTACTGTGGCTATACTACTGAGACATTTTTGAAGTTTCTTCAGCATAATTTTACTTTTGTGTGAGATTAATGATACTGTTAATTTCCACATTCCATTAGATCACCTTTTTTTTTGGAATGGGCACAAACATGAATCTCTTCTAGTCAACTGGCCAGGTATCTGTCTTCCAAATTTCTTGGCATAGAAGAATGAGTGCTTCTATGTCCATTTAGTGAAATATTTCAATTGGTAGTCTATGTCCATTTAGTGAAATATTTCAATTGGTAGTCTATGTCCATTTAGTGAAATATTTCAATTGGTATTCTATCAATTTCTGAAGGCTTGTTTTTTTGCCAATGACTTCAGTGCAGCTTGGAGTTCTTCCTTCAATACCACCAGTTTTTTTAAAGTCACATACTACCTTCTGAAATGGTTGAACATCAATCAATAACTGAGTACAATGACTTTGTGTATTCCTTCTATCTTCTAATGTTTTCTGCAACAACCAACATTGTTAGATCTTAAAAACTTAAACTTTAGAGATCTTCAAAATAGTATTTTCTCTCTGGTATCCCCTTTGAAATCATGATGGAACTCTATAAGCCCTTGGAATTACTAATTTCCTTCATCTCTCATTCTTTTGAATGAAACATTTTTTCCTCAAAATTATGATGATCAATTAATATAAAATATCTGTTTCTCTCTTAACTTTCTCTCTTAAGAAAGGCAAATGAAACTCAGAGATGCTACAAGAAAATCTGTCTTCATCTCAGCAGTTCCTGCTTCACTGTTACAATGTCCAGGAAGAACAAGTTGTCTTCATAGCAGAGTGGGCCTGTCATCAAGACTCTAGCTGTTTCCTGTAACTACATTGCAATAACCTTAAGAGACATGTTGGTTTATTGGACGACAGGCTCTAGTATATGCCTGAAACATAAGGAGTATTACTTAAGGGGCCCTGGTAGTGTAGTGAATTATGAGATGTGTTGCTAACCACAAAGTCAATAGTTCAAATCTACCCTGTGGCAGAAAGATGAAGTCACTCTGTGGCAGAAAGATGAAGCTTTCTGCTCCCATAAAGATTTACAGCCTCAGAAACCCTATACAGGGTCTCCATGAGTTGGAACTGACTCCACGGCACACAACCACAGTCACTCAGCATTTATTAAGTGAGTGAATGAAAGAATGAGTAATCTGGAAGGCCAGAAGAAAACGTAAAGAATGCTGACCTGCTCTATGGTGTGCTGTTGTTAAATGTTGTTGGGTTGGTTCAACCCATAGTGACCCTGTTTATGGTTTCTGAGGAATGGCTGCTGAGTTTGAACCACCGACCTCGTGGTTCAAACCAACCTTGTGGTGTAGTGCTTTATCCCACAGTGCCACACCAGGAGTAGCCCTCACTTTAGTGGGGGTGGGGGGAACTTAGTGGAAATCCTAACATGCAGGGAGAATGTGTTCTGGGAGAAGTTCAGGGTTTAGGGGAGTTTATTCATGTTGGAGTTGAAATTCTAGAAGTCACTGTAGAAAGGATTCTAGGCAGGAACACTGGTGAAAAAAAATGACACCAACCACCCTTCTCACAGCACTCTACCCCTCATCTGGGTTTGATAGTTCGCTATAATGGCTACATAGAATTTAAGGCATCATACTCACAGTTATGAGTTTTATTAGGGAATTAACAGGCTACAGTTCTGTGTCAGAAAGGTACAGGGCTCAGTTCTTCTGGTCAGGACAGCTTCTTCTTTGCCATGCCCATAGGCAGGTCTCTCCCTGGCCTTTGGCCCCTTGGCCTAGCCTCTATCCAGCTTTGGCAATGTTACAAAGCTCTTTTAGGGCTACTGATAAATGCTAACAAGGCACACCATTCCACCATAGCCCTCAGCCTGAAGGCATTCGACTCTAGTCCCATATGTTAGCAAATCTAGCTCCCCCAACGAAGTACCTGGAGGCACGCCACACTACAAGCAAGCCTTCTGCCCAAAACACAGTTTTATTTGCTCCATGTGCTAAGAAGCCCACTTCCCTGTCTCCTGCTTTGGCTCTTGGTTCTGCTGCTGAGAACCAAGAGTATTCCAGAACACTTAATTGTGCTCATGAGGAATCTGTACATAGAACAAGACGCAGTTGATTGAACAGAACAAGAGAACACCAAATGGTTTTAAATTTGGAAAGGTATGCACCAGGGTTGTATCTTTTCACCATACTTATTCAATCTGTGTGCTAAGCAAATAATCTGAGAAGCTAGATTATATGAAGAAAAATGTGGCATCAGAATTGGAGGAAGACTCATTAACAACCCGTGATATGTAGATGATACAACTTTACTTGCTGAAAATGAAGAGGACTTAAAATACTTACTGATGAAGATCAAATGGGTTGTAGCTCAATGTAAAGGAGACAAAAATCCTCACCACTGGACCAATAAACAACATCCATATAAATGGAGATAAGATTGAAGTTTTCAAAGACTTCATTTTTCTCGGATCAACCATCAACACTCATGGAAGCAGCAGTCAAGAAATCAAATGACATACTGCATTAAGCAAATCTGCTGCACAAGACCCCTTTAAAGTGTTGAAGAGCAAAGATATCAGTTTGAGAACTAAGATGCACCTAACCTAAGCCACAGTATTTTCAATAACCTCATATGCAGGTGGTAGTTGGACAGTGAATAAGGAAGACTGTAGAAGAATTGATGCATTTGAGTTATGGTGTTGAAGGAGAAAATTGAAAATACCATGGACTGCCAAAAGAACAAACAGATCTGTGTTGGTATAAGTACAGCTAGAATACTCCTTGGAAGCTAGACTTTGTCTCTCATACTTCGGACATATTATCATGTTTGGTCATTTAGAGGGTTGGAGGAAAAGAGGAAGACTCCCAATGAGATGGATTGGCACAGTGGCAGAAACAATGGGCTCAGGCGTAGCAATGATTGTGAGGTTGGCCCAGGACAGGGCAGTGTTTTATTCTGTTGTGCCGGTATCGACTCGCTGGCACCTAACAACAACAACAACAACATATCTGATCCTAAGACTCACCTAAAAATTACAATGTAGATTCTGATTCAGTATATCTTAAATTCAGTATATCTTAGAAATGCCCAGTACAGGCTCAAACTGGAATGAACTGGTGCAAATCCTTGGTATAACCTTGTAACCTTCTCAGAAATTCATGTTCTCCACATAGCCTAGCACATAGTGTCCAACACACATTTATTGATGCATGAATTTATTAATTAGTATGGCGGTGGTGTGCTGTAGAGTCAGTTCAGACTCATAGTGATCCTACATTGGGTTTCTGAGGCTATAAATCTTTATAGGAGCAGAAAGTCTCATCTTTTACCTATGGAAAGTCAGATAGTTTTGAACTACTGACTTTGAGGTTAGCAGCTCCACTTGTAACCACTATGCTACCAAGGTTCCTTATTAAGTAATATTATTGTTGTTGTTAAGTGCCACTGAGTCAGTTCCAACCCATTGTGACCCAGTTTAGGGTTTCCAAGGAGCGACTGGTGAGTTTGAACTACCAACCTTGCGGTTCAAACCAATTTTATAGTCCATTGTATTAATCCAGAGCTCCACACCAGGATTAAGTAGTATAGAGGAAGAAAATACAGGATACAGGCTTAAAATGAAAAGATTCCCATTACTTCTTACTGTGAATGCCTCCTTGTGTTGGCATTGACAGTTAAAATTAACTACTTTTGGCAAATTAGTTCAAATACTTGCAGGGATTTTCTATAGAAGATTGGTTAGACCTGTTCTAAATTACCTCAAAGAGCAGAACTGAGAACACATGATAGAAGTTAGAGGAAAGTAGATTTCAGTTCAGAATTTTCTAACAACCTAGGTTGTGAGCAACCTAGAAAACGCTGACGGAATCAGAAAATGCTGACTGAAAAAAAGCAGTGAACTTCTTAAAACAGAAAGTATGCACATAAAACTGGAATGACTATGTCTCAGGGATGTTCTTGAAAGGGCTTCTACATTGGGAATGAACTTGGTCCCTTTCACTATTAAGAGATTAGCATTCTTTTTGTGGCTGTTACTGTGTTAAGTGATAAATCAAATAGGATAAAATACTCATGTAAAGCAATCTATTTAGGAAAGGAAACCTAGGTAAAACTATTGAAAAGGGCAATAGAGAAAAAGTTTGCATCTATCTTGTCATTTTATAAGGATATGCCAAACTGTGTGATGCGGAAAATTAGAAAATATGTCATGTTGTCATAAGGATTTCTTTCAGATGTACTATGCAGAATGTAGGAACAAAACTGAATTAAGAGGGGAGAGACTGAATAGAATTAGTCAGTGAGAAGGGCTTCATGAGCTGGCTCTTAGGGCCTTGCAAAAGGTTAGACTGTGGTTAGACTTCCAGGGAGGGCTGCAGCTTCAGTATCAGTCATGAGCCAAACCTGTGGGGGTTCCAGGACGAGGCTGGGTGATTGGGCTCCACTTAGGCCCTCTGTGTGCACTTTGCACAGAAATGATGAGAACAATCAATGGTCATTTAAGGGAATGACACACTTCAATTTCCCGTTATCTGAAATCCTGCAGTATCCTTAGTTCCATGAGCAGAGCAATGTTCTGAGAGCTAGGAGACCTGGAAGTGCCAACTGGGCCCCTAACTAACTAGCTGCTTGATCACTAACACATCCCTTAGCCTTCCTGAGCCTCTTTTCCTGAATTATAAGGCAACAGTGTTGTTGAATCAGTGCTTCTCTAACTATAATGTGCAAACGAATCACCTGGGGATATTGCTAAAATGCAGCTCTAATTTCAAAGGTATGGGCTCTCAGGTAAGGCTGATTTTCTTGGAGGATCCACCACACTTTGGGTTGGATGATTCCTGGTGTGGCGCTGTACGACAAGGTCGGCAGTTTATATTCAACAGTCACTCCTCAGAAACCCTAAACAGGATCACAATGAGTTGGAACCCACTTGATGGTAATTAACAACAATAGCACTCTATGAGTACAACACATGTTAGTTTTAAAATCATGGTCTCATGGGTTTGTATTTACTGTTGTTTCATGTGCATTATTTTTCTTTCTCTAATGAGGTTTTTGGAGTGCAATGGCTCCATATGATAAGCACTGGACTGCAAACCACAAGGTGTGCTGTTCGAGCGTGCCAGCCACTCCACAGGAGAAAGATGAGGCTTGATGCTCTTGTGAAGATTTAAAGCCTTGGAAACCCTATGTAGGGTTGGTATGGGTCAGAATTGACTTGACCACGCTTAAAAACAACAACAATAATAGAGTTTTTAAGATTAAGGGGTGTGTAGTATAGAGTTTGTCCATAGTGGGTACCCAGTGTACAATTATTTATTAACATAAAATTTTCTCTTGGTTATTGCACTTGCCTTTGAAGTGTAGAAAATTTTTTTTAATCTTGGTTGAGTTTTTCATTTTATTTTTTCATCATTCAACAGTATTTGCTTCAATTTCCTCTGTTTTTTTTTATGTACACAAAAACATTAAAGAATATATAATCATTTAAACAACCCAAGGGCACATTCGGCCAGCCTGCCTCCGATCTGCCAGCACACAGTCTTTCTCTTCCCATGAGTCTAGTGTCCTCAGCTGCTCTATCTCTCCAAGTCCTCATCTCTGCCTCCATCTCTGGTATTGCTGCTTCTCTGGATAGGGTCCCACATTCTGCTTATGCTCTTCTTCCTTGATGGTTCCTAAGGTCCTCTGTTTCTGGACTATAAGATTAACTACTCCCCTCCTTTTTGTTACAAAACTTCTATCTTTACAGTTGTGACAATCACAATTAGTCATGATAACAATTACTACTGAATCTTAAGAATCTTACCCCCACCTCCTTTCACCAGACAGACCCATCTAGACAAGATGAAAACTATTCAATGGGGATTCTACCTTCCCCTGTACACTCTAAAACTAAACTTCCTCTTGAAAACTTGTAAGCCAGTCATTTCGTACCTTTATAGCCCCCCAATTTAGTTAGCCAATGTCTAAATTACCCATCCCTATCAACTCTGTGTACAGAGGGGATAGGTTTGATTCTTGATGTAAAGACTCCTTCCCTCTCAGTTGGTATTTTCAGCTACTACTTTCATAAGTATAGGTCAAGTTCATCAAATTGTAGCAATTTACATTTGTTTATCCAAGAAGTGTAGACTTTTGATGGTTCAGTCATGCACTTGTGAAGCACTAGTCTTACAGTCTGTCAGGAGTGAAAACAAATAATTGTATTGAAAGGCAGATTTGCAAAGAATGAGATACACTAGCACCAAGCAGAGTACTATAGTGTTGCAAATTGTAAGAAGAGTGAGTATTTTTATGTGTGTGTGAAAGTGAAGTAAACAAAGGGCAAGAGTCTACAGATACAGGGGATACATGACAAGGGAATTGTTAAACACTATGATCTCATGAAATCTGATCAAGAGTAATTTACAAAACAACACTGGGAAATGAGATTGGCCAAAGGATTCCTAAGATTTGCTTCTTGTCACCTAATATACAGCAATGCCATTGAAAAGGCAGAGAGAAACGAAAATCACAGATACAAGTTTCTTTCTATCATTGCAAGCTAGTAACTCAGCTAAAAATGTATTACATAAACTTGGTATGAAACTTCTGCTAAATCTAGATAAATTCACTACAACAACTCATCCAGTAAAATGTCAATACAATGTTAAAATTGTCCTTTGAAGAAATACACATGTGGTCCTTGCAAATAGATTGCATGCTACCCTGGAGGCAGCAGCAACACTAAGCGTATCTTTAAATCCTGAGAAGCTCTGAATACAACCCTTGCAAGTGCAAAGGACTAACAACTATCTGTTGATTTGATATTAGTTTAAATCAAATTTAACCTGTATAAAAAAAGTTGGAGTTGTAGTCACATTGTGACTTGTAAAGATTATAAAATTTGCGCATATTACATAGAATAGGCATATTGGTATTGTCTCCAATGGGAGAAAGATGAGACAGACCTTCTGCTCTTATAAAGATTTACAGCCTCAGAAACCGACTTTATGGCACATTACCACCACCACCACCACCACCAGTCTCCATGTGGGAATGAGGGGGCAGGATCCTATTTGTCAACCAGAAAGATTTGTAGTTCAAACTCATCTAGAGGAGTCTCAGAGGTCAAACGTGGCTATCCGCTTCTACAAGATCGCAGCTTTGAAAACCCGATGGGGTTGCCATGAGTCTAGGTTGACTTACCAACAACTAACAACATTTTGTGCCCATGCAATTATTCACCAGTAATGAATGTAGTTGAGCTCCTGTTGGAGAAATGCAAGTTTTATAAGATTCAAGTGTATTATCTCTTATAAGCAAACACTAATAAGAAGTCCTAAGAAGGTAATATACAATAGAAACAGAACAAGAATCTCAACAAATATATTCATCAGTCTTGCTTGCCTACTGATGATAGTTGGATCTTGAGCTGGATACATGTGCAGATTTGAGTTACTTTTAATTATAATTATTTTTAAATA
>NW_006408535.1:11066526-11067724 GCF_000296735.1 Chrysochloris asiatica | reverse complement strand
TTTTAAACAGTCAAGCATATATAATAATTTACACCACCAAAGGGCACATTCTGCAAGTCTGCCTCTTGGCCACCATCTCTTAGTCCCTCACTTTCAATGAATCTTGAGTCCTCAGCTGCTCCCTCTCTCCATGTCCCCATCTCTGCCTCCATCTCTGGTGTCACTGCTTCTCTGGATAAGGTCTTGCATTCTGTTTGTGCTCTTCTCCCTTGATGGTCTTAGGGTCCTTTGTTTCTGGACTGTAAGATTAACTACTCCCCCATTGTTGTTACATAACTTCTACCTTTACAATCGTGACAGTTGTAATTAGTCATGATAACAATTATTCACTATTGATTTAGAAGAATCTTATCCTCATCTCTTTTAACCAGACCCATCTAGATAAGATGAAAACTATTCAGTGGGGACTCTTTCTTTCCCTACACACTATTAAACTAAGCTCTCCCTTTAAACCTTGTTAGCCAGTCACTTTGTGCCTTTATCACCCCCTCATTTTAGGTAGCCAATGTCTAAGTTGCCCATCCCTTATATTCCCTGTGTTCAGAGGGGGAGAGCGTCGATACTTGATGTGAAGACTCCTTCCCTCTGTTGGTATTTAGAGTTATTACCTCCATGAGTATAGGACAATTTAAGATAATTCTTAAAACCAACAACCATCATTTGATTGTCTCCTTTGTAAAAACAAATAGCGTAGTGAACTTTTGAGCCAAATTATCTGATTTCTGCCCTACCACTTAACTTGTAAGAGTGGTTCTAGGGCATTAGTTAACCTTCACTAAGCCACAGTATTTTTTTTTTTGATGGTTGGTGGTTATGTACTGTGGAGTCAGTTCTGACTCATGGCGACATTGTAGAGGATTTCTGAGGCTGTAAGTCTTTATGGACCAGAAAGCCTCATCTTTCTCCCGCAGAACAGCTGGTAGTTTTGAACTGCTGACCTTGAGGTAATCACTATGCTACCAGAGCTCCTTAGTAATGTTTTTGTTTGTTTGTTTTTTAATTTAAGGTTTTATTTTTAATTTAAGTGAAAGTTTACAGGGCACATCATCAGTTTCACATTCAACCATTCATATAACTTGTTTCATTAGATTGATTATAATCCCCTCCATGTACCATGAGTTAAAAGTATTTCTCTCTATCCACTTTAGCTTTTTAAAAAACACACAAACAAAAAAACCCACTCAGGCATATATAATAA
>NW_006408535.1:11042780-11062574 GCF_000296735.1 Chrysochloris asiatica | reverse complement strand
TTCAGGTCTTTTTTCTAGTTGGAAACAGTTCAGAGTCGGCTGTGGCTGTTTGGTCTTAATTGGAAACTGTCTCTTTAAATTTCAAGGAGATCTGTGCACATGCGTAGTAGAACCCTCCAAGGGTGGGGTTGGGATACCCACTAGCTCAGGCACCCCTATAGTCACCAGAATGGAGGTGCACAGATAGCAAGGGACCAATGAACAGCTATCAAAAGAAAAAAATGTCCACACCTTTATCTCAGCGGTTCTGCTAGGTGTATGTGGCAGCTCCGATCCTTCCCCCACATGGTCTCACCCAAGATGGCGGCTCTCTCTCTTTTTTTTTTTTGCCTCTTCACCCTCAGTTACGGATTGAATTGTGTTTCTTCAAAATTTATGTGGAAGTCCTAACCCTGGACCTTGTTTGCAAATAAGATATTGAAGATGTTATTAGATGACATGAAGAACCTCAGTGGCACAGTGGTTCAAGTACTTGGCTGCAGTTCAAATCCACTAGTTGTTATATGGCAGAACCATGTGGCCTTATGCTTTTGTAAAGACTTACAATCTTGGAAACCCTATTGGGCAGTTCTACTCTGTCCTACTGAATCACCATGAGTTGGAATAGACTTGATTGCAGTTCAGATTAGTTACCTTGAGGTCATATGGAGCAACATGTGCCCTAATACAATCTAAGTGGTATCCTATATCAGGGCTGCGGAACCTTTTTCCTTTCAAAATTACAGCATCATTTGTGGGCCCTACAAAATTGTTAACTTAAAAATCAGCCTGCTTGGAGACCCTAGATAAGATCTTTATAAATTGGAACCGACTCGACGGCATTTAACAACAACAACAATATGATGACTGGAACTGTGGTTGCCAAGGCAACCTTATATAGCCTGCAGGTTGGACATTCCCTACCCCTGCTATAAACTGAAGAGAAGAGGCACAGAGAGACAATTAATTTCTGTTCTTAGAAATCACCCAGTTTATAGTACCCTGTTATGGCAGCACTAGAAAATGAACACAGCTTCTTTTTATTCTGGCTGCTGACTCCCAATCTCTAGATCCTTCTTTTTTTATTATACTGAGAAATTTAGTTTTTCTTCTAAATTTATGTTTCCAGTAAACTTTATCTTTTACAACAGAAATGCCTTATGGTGAATATCTCTTGCTTTCCCAGTGATTATCCATTTTAGAGTGGATCATTTTGCTCCACAAGAGACATTTTTTGGTTGTCAAACTGGTAGGGCTTGCTACTGGTATCTAATAAGTATAGGCCAGTATAGTACAATAACTTTCACTTCTTGAAAGTGCCATGGGCTGCCAAAAGAACCAACAGATCTGTGTTGGAAGAAGTGCAGCCAGAGTGCTCCTTGGAGGCCAGGATGGCCAAACTTAATCTTTCATACTTCAGACATACTGTCAGCAGGGGCCAGTCGCTGGAGAAGGATATCCTATTTGGTAAGGTGGAGGGTCAGAGAAAAAGAGGAAGACCTCCAGCGAGATGGATTGGCAAAGTGGCAGCATCAGTGGACTCAAGTGTGGCAACGATTGTGAGGTTGGCCCAGGATCAAGCAGTGTTTTGTTCTGTTGTGCATAGGGTCGCTATGATTCGGTACCGACTTGATGGCATCTAACAACAACAACAGAATAACTTCTACCACTTGTCTGTCAGTTTGTTTCACTGTGGTGGCTTGCTGTGATGTTAGAAGCCATGCCACTGGCATTGTAAATAACAGTCGGGTCACCATGGTAGCTAGGTTTCAGTGGAACTTCCAGACTAGGAAGAAAGACGCAGGCTATTTCTGAATGTTTAGCCACTGAAAGCCTTATGAACAGCAGTGAAACATTGTCAGATATAGTGCCAGAAAATGAAAACATTAAGAATAACACCAGAGTATTGTCAGATATAGTGCCAGAAGATGAGCACCTCAGGTTGGAAGGTACTCAAAATATGACTGGGGAAAAGCTGCCTCCTCAGAGTAGAGTTGACACTGATGATGTGAATGTAGTAAAGCTTTTGGAACCTTCATTTGCTGATTGGGCACAATTCAAAATGAGAAATAGCTGTAAACATCCATGAATAATCAGAACATGGAATATATGGAGTATGAAACTAGGAAAATTGAAATTGTATAAAATGAAAGAGAACAAAAATATTGATATCCTAGATATAAGTGAGTTGAAATGAACTGGTATTGGCCATTTTGAATCCGATAACTTTATTTACTATGCTGGGAATGACAAATTTAAGAGGAATGGCATAGCATTCATCATGAAAAAGAACATTTCAAGATCTATCTTGAAGTACATTGCTGTTTGTGTTAGCATGATATCCATATACCTACAAGGAAGACAAGTTAATACCACTATTATTCAAATTTATGCACCAGCCACTAAAGTCAGTCATGATGAAGTTGAAGAATTCTACCAACTTCTGGCCCCACAAAGACTTATAACCTCAGAAACCCTATACAGGGTTGCTATGAGTTGAAACCAATTCAATGGTACTTCACAACAATGGCAACAAACCAGCTTCTTCAGTGTGATATTGATCAAACATGTAATCAAGATGTATTGAAAATTACTGGTGATTGGAATACAAAGATTGGAAACAAAAAGGAAGGATCAGAAGTCGGAAAATATGGCCTTGGTGATAGAAATGATGCTGGAGTCTGCATGATAGAATTCTGCAAGACCAGGACTTCTCCACTGAACATACCTTTCTTAAACAACACAAAAGATGATTATACACATGGATCTTACCAGATGGAATACACAGGAATCATAATGACTACGTTTGTGGGATGAAGTGGTAGAAAAACTCAATATCATCAGCTAACACTAGGCCAGGGGCAGACTGTGGAATGGAACATCAATTGCTCATATGCAACTTCAGGCTGACGCTTGAAGAAAACTAAAACAAGTGCATGAGAACCAAAATATGATCTTGAAAATATCCCACCTAAATTTAGACACCATTTCAAGAATAGATTTGATGCATTAAACATTAATAACTTAATACCAGGAGAGGTGTGGGATTATATCAAGAAAATCATACAGGAAAAAAAGAATGATTGAATGATTCCTTGGGCAAAACACTGACTGATGTAGAAAGCACCAAAAGAAGATAGAAGGTATACAGTCACTGTACCGAAAAGAAATGGTTGATAGTCAACCATTTCAAGAGGTAGCATATTATCAAAAACTGATGATACTGAAGGAAGAAGTTCAAGCTGCACTTAAGGCATTGGTGGAAAATAAGGCTCCAGGAATTGACAGAATACAAATGGAAATCTTTCAACACACGGATGCAGCACTGGAGGCACTCAGTCATCTATGCCAAGAAATTTGGAACTATCAGAAACTCAGGCTGGATTCAGAAGAGGATGGGGAACCAAGGATAGATATCATGAATGACATCATATGGATCTTGGCTGAAAGCAGAGAAAACCAGAAACATGCTTACTTATGCTTTATTAACTGTGTACAATCTTTTAACATTGTGAAGAATGGCTATTCCAGAGCACGTTATTGTTTTCATGAGAAACTTCCACTTTGACCAAGAGGCAGTTGTTTGAATAGAACAAGGGAATACTGAATGGTCAAAATCAAGAATGATGTGCACCAGAGATGTGTTCTTTCACTGTACTTATTCAATCTGTATTCTGAGCAAACAATCCAAGAAGCTGGATTTTATGAAGGAAAACATGTCATCAGGATAGGAGGACTTATTAACAACCTGCGATATACAGATGATACAACCTTGCTTGCTGAAAGCGAACAGGATTTAAAATACTTACTGATGAAGATTAAAAACTATAGTCTTCAGTATATCTTCAATGGAAAGAAAACAAAAACCCTCACCACCGGACCAATAAATAACATCATGATTAATGGAGAAAATATTGAAGTTATTTAAGACTTCATTTTGCTTGGATTCACAATCAGCATTCATGGAAACAGCAGTCAAGAAATCAAAGGACGTATTGCACTAAGCAAAACTGCTGCACAAGACCTCTTTAAAGTGTTCAAGAGCAAATATTTCAGTTTGAGGACTAAAGTGTGCCTGACTCAAATACACTTTTTCATTTGCTTTTGATGCTTGTGAAAGTTGAACAATGAATAAGGAAGACTGAAGAATAATTGATGCATTGAGTTACGGTGTCCAGGAAGACTATTGAACGTACTAGAATACATACATCTGTTTTGGAAGAAGTACAGTCAGAATGGCAAAACTTTGTCTCTTGTACTTTTGATATGTTATTAGTAGGGACCAGTCTGTGGAAAAAGACACTATGCTTGGTAAAGTGGAGGGTCTATGAAAAAGAGGAGGACACCCAAGGAGATGGATTGGCACAGTGGACTCAAGTGTAACAACAATTGTGAAGATGGTACAGGTTGGTGCAGCATTTTGTTCTGTTGTGTATAGGGTTGTTATGAGTTGGCAACTCATTGGCACCTAACAACAACAAAAATAATAACTCCAGATGAGTTTGTGTTCCTAGCTGACATAACCAGATAACCTTTAGAAATAATGAGACAGTTCCTCTTACTGATGTGAATTGACCTTCCAGATATACTAAGTGAAAAATGCAAGAAGCTAAATAGATTTTTAAAATTATAGATAAGCTAGAGTTCAATTTAACCAATAACCCTAATCCTTATCTCCATTTCTTTTTCCCAGAGGTAAATACTGTTATCAGCCCTAAATCAATTCTAATGATCTGGACAAGAGTCCTATAGAAGTTATTTTGGCAAGATTATTTTATTGACATGTAAGTAGAATAAAATAAAACACACAGTTCTAAAGTGTTCAGATAGATGAGTTTTGATAATTGGTTCTACCTGTGCAGTCTTCATTCCAAGTAAGATATAGATCATTTTCATTTTCCATCACAAATTATCTTTGTGCCCCTTTCAGTCAGTTACTGGCTTAGTTAATCTAGTGCTTCTGTAATAGCAAAACTACAAGTGGACACCTTTAACAAACAAATTTATTCTTTCATAGTTTAGAAGGCTAGAAATCAACATTTAGGGTGCCCCTCTAGAGGAAGATTTTCTGTCAGCTCTAGGGGAAGGTCTTTTTCTCCTTTCAACATCTGTGAATCTGGTTTTCCTTGGATATTTCCATGTGTCTTGGCACCATCTTTCCTTAGGTCTAGGATGTTCTCAGCACAGAGATGCTGGTCCAAAGGGTACATACACTCCACACTTTCCTGATGGTACTGAGGTCTGTCCTTGTCTCCCCACTTCTCTTTCCTTTTATCTCTTGTAAGACAAAAGATGATGCAGTCCATACCCCCGAATTCCTGAATCATACTTTGTCATAAGTATTGGTGTTGTAACACATCCCAATCTGCTTACAATGAATTGACTGATAATATCAGATCACATCATAAAACCCAAAACTCCATTACCATTGAGTCGGTTCTAACTCATAGTGACACTATACAAAGTTTCTGTAAATCTTTACGGGAGCAGATAGCCTCATCTCTCCCATGGATCTCCTGAGGTTAGCAGTCCAGAGGATGGTTACATTGTTACATAACTGCCAAACCAGTGATGATTATGACAAAGTCATGTTGACACCTAATTTGGGGGGACTACAAGTTTTCCTGCCTGCTTCTGCAACCACTAGCTGATCTGTATCCTCATAGATTAATTTTACCTGTATTTGGTTTAAAGAAATGAAATTATGCAATATGCACTCTTTTGTCTTCTCTCTGTCATCTCTCCATCTCTGCCAAGAAATTTGGAAGACAACTATCTGGCCGACTGATTGGAAGAGATCCATATTTGTGCCCATTTCAAAGAGAGGAAACCCAACAGAATGTGGAAATCAATGGACAATCTCTTTGATATTTCAAGTAAGTAAAATTTTGCTAAAGGTAATACAGAAATGGCTACAATCATACATTGACAGAGAACTTCCAGAGATTCAAGCTGGATTCAGAAGAGGCCGTGGAATGAGAGATATCATTGCTGATGTCCAATGGATCTTGGCTGAAACAGAGAATATCAGAAAGATGTTTACCTGTGTTTTATTGACTACACAAAGGCTTTCGATTGTGTTGATCATGACAAGTTATGGACAACATTGAGAAGTATGAGTATTCCAGAGCACTTAATTGTACTTTTGAGGAATCTGTACCTGGACCAAGAAGCAGTTGTTCGAACAGAGCATGGGAACACTGAATGTTTTAAAATTGGGAAAGGTGTGCGATAAGGTTGTGTTCTTTCACCATACTTATTCAACATGTATGCTGAGCAAATAATACAAGAAGCTGGGTTCCATGAAGAAAAACGTGGCGTCAGGATTGGAGGAAGACTCATTAACAACCTGCGATATGCCGATGATACAACCTTGCTTGCTGAAAGTGAAGAGGACTTAAAGCATTTACTGATGAAGATCAAAGAGCACAGTCTTTGGTATGGATTACATCTCAATGTCAAGAAAACAAAAATCTTCACCACTGGACCAATAAACAACATTCTTATCAATGGAGAAAAGATTGAAGTTGTCAAGGACTTTATTCTTCTTGGATCAACTATCAACACTCGTGGAAGCAGCAATCAAGAGATCAGACAATGTATTGCATTAGGCAAATCTGCTGCCCAGGAACTTTTTAAAGTGTTGAAGAGCAAAAATGTCAGCTTGAGGACTAAGGTGCACCTGACCCAAGCCATGGTATTTTCAATAACCTCATATGGATGCAAAAGCTGGACAGTGAATACGGAAGATCATAGAAGAATTGATGCCTTTGAATTGTGGTGTTGGAGGAGAATACTAAAAGTGCCATGGGCTGCCAAAAGAACCAATAGATCTGTTTTGGAAGAAGTGGAGCCAGAGTGTTCCTTAGAGGCCATGATAGCTAAACCTCGTCTCTCATACTTTGGACATATTGTCAGGAGGGAACAGTTGCTGGGGAAGGATATCATGCTTAGTAAGATGGAGGGTCGGAGAAAAAGAGGAAGACCCCCAACAGGATGGATTGGCCAGGTGGCAGTATTGATGGCATCACGTGTGGCAGTGGTAGTGAGGTTGGCCCAGGATTGGACATTGTTTCGTTCTGTTGTGCATGGGGTCGCTATGGGTTGGTTCCAACTCGATGGAAGCTGACAACAACAACAACAGTTTTTCCTTCAGCGTAATGCTTTTAAGATGTGTTATGTTTTTTTTTTTTTGGTGTGTTCCGATAAAATTTTATTTACAAGAATAATCAATGGCCAGATTTGGCCAATTCCAGTTTGCCGATCCCTGGAATAAAGCATCATCAATAAAGAAACAGCAATAACAACAATAAACAACTTGCCTTGAATTGATTCTAACTCATGACAACCCTCATGTGTGTCAGAGTCGACCTGTGTCAGGTTGTTTTATGCATCAGTAGTTCATTCTTATTATGGTTGAGTAATATTTTGTAAGGTAGCCTCCTGCCAGAAGGCACTTAATTTTACTTGCTCAATGGACTGGGAAACCCAGCACTCTGTCTTGTGCTCTTTGCTGCTGCTGCCTCTGCTTCTCTGCCACATCTCTGCTGCTCCTCTGGTGATGGTGGTGATAGTGTGCTGTGGAGTTGGTTCTGACCCATAGCAACCCTGTACAGGGTTTCCAAAGCTATAAATCTTTACGGGAGCAGAAAGCCTCATCTTTCTGCTGCAGAACAGCTGGTAGTTTCGAACTGCTGACCTTGAGGTCAGCAGCCTGACTCATAACCATACGTTACCGGAGCTCCTTTTAGTATCATAGAACTGTGTTTCCTGGATCTAAAGGTTCAATGACAGGGATCTTATGGCCTAAAGGACACACTCCATTTCTGGCTTTTCTCTCTTTCCTCCTTCCTGCTTCTGAGATTGTTAATTTAAAATGTAGCAGGATGGCAAAATGAACCAATCCTTTCATTAAATTTCCAAGTTTTTACAATTACAATCAATCCTGTTTGCAATCACTCACTCCTTAATCATATAATTTGTCAGCATCTGCACATACCTTCTCTTACCCAGACCCATCAGGAAAAGAGGAAATACATCCACTCTGCATGGTCTCATCCAGTTGTTTGGAGGGAGTTATAAAGAGATGGCTAGAAGAACCATATTGAGTAATTCACTGCACCGCAGTCATCCGTGGTGGAGAGATTTCAGACTAAAACAGACTAGGAAGCAGGGTCTGGTGATCTACTTCTGGAAAAAAATTGGCCACATCAACATGACAGATAGCAGCAGAACATTGTCTGATACAGGGCCAGAATATGAGCTCCTCAGCTTAGAAGGCACTACACATTCCTGAGGAAGAGCTACCTCCTCAGATACGTAGCATTAACCATAATGACCTGGGTAAAGTAAAACTTTGGGGACCATCATTTGCTGATGTGGCATGACTCAAAATAAGAAAACACAGTTGCAAACATCTATTAAAATTGGAATGTGGAATGTATCAAGTGTGAATTTAGGAAAAGTGGAAGTTGTCATAAATAGGATGTTTGAAGATGGGTATCTTAGTTACTAGTGAGTTGAAATGAACTGGTATTGACTATTTTGAATTGGATGATTATGTGATCTACTATGCTGGAAACAAGAAATTGAAGAAGAACAGTGTCACATTCATCATCAAAAATAACATTTAAAGATCTATCCTGATATACAATATTGTCAGTGACATGCCTATAAGAAAGGCAGTAATGATATGAATGGAGGAAAGCCTTCAGGACCTTCATTTGTTCATGGGGCACAACTCAAAAGGAACAGAAACAGCTGTAAACACCCATTAATAATGGGAACATGGAATATGTGAAGTTTGAATCTAGGAAAACTGGAAATTGTAAAAAATGAAATGGAATGCATAAACATTGATAGCCCAGGCAGTAATGAGCTGAGATGGACTGGCATTGGCCATTTTGAATCTGACAACCACATGGATTACTGTGCCAGGAATGACAAATTGAGGGGGAATGGAGTCATCAAAAAGAACATATCAAGATCTGTCTTGAAGTATGACATTCTGTGATAGGAAAATATCTATGTACCTTCAAGTTAATACAACTATTATTCAAATTCACATACCAGTCACTAAAGTCAGTGAAGATGAAATGAAAGAATTCTACCAACTTCTTCAAACTGAAATTGACCAAACATGCAATCAAAATGTATTGATAATTATTGGCAATTGGAATAATAAGGTTGGAAACAAAGAAGAAGGATCAGTAGTTGGAAATATGGCCTTGAAGGGTCGCTGTGGGTCGGAATCGACTTGACGGCATTTCACAACACAATGACATAGAAAAGATGTTAGAGATTGCATGATAGAATTCTGCAAGACCAATGACTTCTTCATTGCAAATACCTTTTCAAACACTATGGACTTCACCAGATAGAATACACAGAAATCAAATTAACTACATCAGTGGAAAATGTGAACCACAAGGTCAGCAGTTAAAACCCACAGCTTTTCCTTGGAAACCCTATACAGGTAGCTATGAATCAGACAAGCAAACTCTGAAGATATATGCATTGCTTTCTTTAAAGTATCTAGTGTTAATTAATGAACTGATACAATTAATGTTATTAAAGACATGTAATTATGTTTCTCACTAGACTGCTAACTGCAAGGTTGGAGGTTCAAACTCACCAGCCACTCCTCAGAAACCCTATACAAAGTTGCCATGAGTCAGAAAAATGACACATTAACATAATTGTTTTAAGTATTGGCGTTGTTACGTGCCTTCAAGTCCATTCTCACCCATAGTGACCCTGTATAGGGTTTCTGAGCAGTGGCTGGTGAGCTTGAATCACCGACCTTGCAATGCAAACGGACCTGGCATCCAATCACATTAACCCATAGCACCACACCAGGGATACAATGATAACTGTTGTTAAATCAAAATCTATTTTGACTGTTAAATGCCATGCAAATGAGGGCCCTGTAGCATAAGCACCAGACTGCTAACCACAAAGTCTGTGGTTGAAATCCACTAGCAGCTCCTTGAAAATCCTATGCAGGGTTGCTATGAGTCAGAACTGACTCGATCACACATAAAACAGTGAAAAACGGGTTATAAAACAATAATACAGTGTTAGGGATATCTCAACTAATATAACAAGATATTTAAAATCTCTTCCTAAAAGTAGGTACTTCTTTGAAATATACTCTAGGCTCAAAGTTTAAGATCTGTAATAATTTCTTATGTTCTTAGACTGTAGTCTTGAGCAATTTTATTTACAATTGAAGTAGGAATCATTATTTGCTGACACTTTATATATTTTTTCTTCAAATAATCTTATTAGATATGCTAGGGATTGGTGTTGTTGTTAAGTGCCGTGAAGTTGGTTTTGACCCATAGCGACCTTGTATAGGTTTCCTGAGGAGCTACTAGTGAGCTTGAAACACCAATCTTCTGGTTTAAATGACTTTGCAGTCCAGCGCATTAACCCACAGTGCCACACCAGGACTCCTTGATAGGAATGGTGGTGGTGGTGGTTATGTGCTGTGGAGTTAGTTCCGATTCATAGCGACCCTGTACAGGGTTTCTGAGGCTGTAAATCTTTGTTGTTGTTGTTAGGTGCCATGGAGTCGGTACTGACTCATAGCGACCTTATGCACAGCAGAACGAAACACTGCCTGATCCTGGGCCAAACTCACTACTGTTGCCATGCTTGAATCCATCGATTCTGCCATTTGGCCATCCATCTCGTTGGGGGTCTCCTCTTCTTCTTTGTCCCTCCACCTTACCAAACATGATATCCTTCTCCAGTGACTGGTCCCTCCTGACAATATGTCTGAAGAATGAGAGACGACGTATAGCCATTCTGGCTACACTTCTTCCAAAACAGATATATTGGTTCTTTTGGCACCTTCAATATTCTCCTCCAACACCATAACTCAAAAGCATCAACTGTTCTACGGTCTTCCTTATTCACTGTCCAGCTTTCACATGCATATGAGTTTACTGAGAATACCATGCTTTGGTCAGGTGCACATTAGTCCTCAAGCTGACAAATTTGCTCTTCAACACTTTATAAAGGTCTTGTGCAGCAGATTTGTCTAATGCAATACATCATTGATCTCTTGACTGCTGCTTCCATGAGTGTTGATAGTTGATTTAAGAAGAATGAAGTCCTTGACAACTTCAATCTTTTCTCCATTGATAAGAATGTTGTTTATTGGTCCAGTGGTGAGGATTTTTGTTTTCTTTTCATTGAGATGTATTCCATATCGAAGGCTGTGCTCTTTGATCTTCATCAGTAAGTGTTTTAAGTCCTCTTCACTTTCAGCGAGCAAGGTTGTATCATCTGCATATCGCAGGTTGTTAATGAGTCTTCTTCCAATCCTGATGCCACTTTTTTCTTCATAGAACCCAGCTTCTTGGATTATTTGCTCAGCATACAGGATTAGTAAATATGGTGAAAGAATACAACCTTGTCGCACACCTAATTTTAAAACATTCAGTGTTCCCATGTTCTGTTCGAACAACTGACTCTTGGTCCAGGTACAGATTGCTCATGAGCACAATTAAGTGTTCTGGAATACTCATACTTCACAATGTTGTCCATAACTTGTCATGATCCACACAATTGAAAGCCTTTGCATAGTCAATAACACACAGGTAAACATCTTTGAGATATTCTCTGCTTTCACCCAAGATTCATCAGACATCGACAATGATATCCCTCATTCCATGGCCTCTTCAGAATCTGGCTTGACCCTCTGGAAGTTCTCTATCAATGTATGATTGTAGCCATTTCTGTATTACCTTTAGCAAAACTTTATTGGCATGGAATATCAAAGAGATTGTCTGATGATTTTCGCATTCCGTTGGGTTGCCTCTCTTTGGAATGGGCACAAATATGGATCTCTTCCAATCAGTCAGACAGATAGTTGTCTTCCAAATTTCTTGACAGAGATGAGTGAGTGCCTCTTGTGCTGCCTCACTTTCTTGAAAGATGTCAATTTTTATTCCATCAATTCCTGGTGCCTTGTTCTTTGCCAATTCTTTCAATGGACCTTGGACTTCTTCCTTCAGTATCATTGGCTCTTGATGATAAGGTACTTATGAAACAGTTGAACATTAGCTATTTCCTTTTGGTACAGTGACTTTGTATATTCCTTCCATCTTCTCTTGATGCTTTCTGCATCATTTAATAATTTGCCCAGTGAATCTTTTAATAACGAAAGTCGAGGCTTGAATATTTTTCTTCAGTTCCCCAGCTTGAGAAATGCTGAGCGTGTTCTTCCTTTTTGGTTTTCTGACTCCAGATCTTTGCCTATTTTGTTGTAATATTTGGCTTTATCCTCTCGAGCTGATCTTTGAAATTTTCTGTTTAGCTCTTGGACCTCCTCGTTTCTTTCATTTGCTTTACCATTTCTATGCTGGAGAGCAAGTTTCAGAATCTCTTCTAACATCCATTTTTACCTTTTCCTTATTTTTTGTCTTCTCAATGACATTTTGATTTCTTCATGTATGATGTTCTTAATATCATTCCATAACTCTTCTGGTCTTCAATCATTACTGTTTAATGTATGAAATCTGTTCTTCAGATGATCGCTAAATTCAGGTGGGATATATTCAGGGTCCTATTTTGGCTCTCGTGGACTTGTTTTCATTTTCTTCAGCTTCAGTTTAAATTTGCATATGAGTAATTGGTGGTCTGTTCCACAGTCTGACCCTGGCCTTGTTTTGACTGATGATATGGAGGATTTCTGTCGTCTCTTTCCACAGATGTAGTCAATTTGA
Organism: Chrysochloris asiatica; assembly: GCF_000296735.1. Classification (NCBI taxonomy): domain Eukaryota; kingdom Metazoa; phylum Chordata; class Mammalia; order Afrosoricida; family Chrysochloridae; genus Chrysochloris; species Chrysochloris asiatica. Next base: position 11,049,858 of record NW_006408535.1, on the reverse strand, counting down.
TTTCTATGTATCCCATCTAGTGAGGTCCATGTGTATAGTCATCTCTTAAGCTGGCAAAAGAAGGTTATTTGAAATGAACAAATCATTGGTTTTGCAGAATTCTATCATTCGTTCTCCAGCATCATTTCTATCACCAAGGCCATATTTTCCAACTACTGATCCTTCCTCTTTGCTCTCAACCTTTGCATTCCAATCATCAGTAATGAGCAATACATCTTGATTGCATGTTTGATCGATTTCAGATTGAAGAATTTGGTAGAATCCTTCTATTTAATCCGCACTGGCTTAAGTGGTTGGTGTATAAATTTGAATAATAGTGGTATTAACTGGTTTTCCCTTTAGGCGCATGGATATTATCCTATTACATACAGCATTGTATCTCATGACTGATCTTTTTGACAATGAATGAAACACCATTCCTCTTCAATTTTTCATTCCCTGCATAGTAAACCATGTGGTTGTCAGATTCAAAATGGCCTACCAGTCCATTTCAGCTCACTAATGCCTAAGATATAGATATTGATGCATTCCATTTCATTTTTGACAACTTCCAATTTTCCCAGATTCATACTTTGTACATTCCATGTTCCGATTTTCAATGGAAGTTTATAGCTGTTTCTCTTCATTTTGAGTTGTGCCCCTTCAGCAAATGAAAGTCCTGTGGGCTTTTCTTCCACGAGCTTTACTCCATTCACTTTATCACGGTCAACTCTACTTTGAGGAGGCAGCTCTTCCCCAGTCGCATTTTGAGTGCCTTCCAATCTGAAGGGTTCATAATCTGCCACTGTATCTGACAGTGTTTCTCTGCTATTCATAAGGTTTTCAGTCACTAAATATTCAGAAGTAGTTCTTCACTCTTTCTTCCTAGTCTGTCTTTGTCTGGAATCTCATGTGAAACCTGTCTACCATGGGTGACCCTGCTGGTATTTAAAATACTGGTGGCATAGCTTTCAGAATCACCACAACTCACAGGCAACCACAGTATGACAAACTGACAGACGATGGTAGCCTTTTGGTTTTAAGTGGAAACTGTCACTTTAAATTTTGATATGTTGCACATGCATGGTAGAGCCCTCCAGTGGTGGGGGTGGGGTGTCCATTCGCTCAGGCAATCCCTCTTGTCACCAGAATAGAGGTGCCAGACAGTGAGAGACCAATGAACAGATACCAAAAAGTGAATGTGCACACCTGTATTTCCGCAGTTCTGTCAGGTGTTTGTGGCTGTTCTGATCCTTCCCCGCTTAGTCTCTCTCAAGATGGCAGCTCCGGGAGCAGCTGAGTGTCTTGAATTAGAAAGCAATGGATTTCTTGATTCTGTTACAAATTCCCCTAGCTGTAAGCCTTCCAAGCTTCTAAACATTCCTTTATATGTGGTTCAGAGTTTTAGCACCATTCCCTGAGCCTGCTTGGTCCAGTATTCTGTGTTGTTACTGATGGAGCTCCTCACTGCATGTCTCCCCAATCCACCATCTTGTTTCTTGGATGAGCAGAAAGCCTCATCTTTCTCCTGCGGAACAGCTGGTAGTTTCAAACTGCTGACCTTGTAGTTCACAGCCCAATTTGTAATCACTAGGCTACCAGAGCTCCTTGTTGTTGTTGTTGTTGTGAAGTGCCGTCAAGTTTGTTCTAACCCATAGCAACCCTGTATAGGGTTTCCAAGGAGCAGCTGGTGAGCTTGAACTGGCGACATTGCAGTTCAAACGGCTGTGCAGTCTGGCATATTAACCCACAGTGCCACACCAGGACTCCTTGGGTCAACTTAATTTCAACATGTTATATAAATGTGTCCAAGATGGCCTTTGTGTTTGATTCTTCCTAGCCTGTTATCCCCCCAAAAGTCCTCCAGCTCCAAACTCAAATTTGTACATATCCAGTTGTGCTGGTGGTGCTGTAGAATAAGCACTGAACTGCAGTTTTAACCCACCAGCCACATTGAGGGAAAAGATGATTTCTGCTCCTATACAGCCTTGGAAACCGTATACAGTATCCCTATGAGTTGGAACTGACTCAACAGCACTCAACAATAGTTAAGACAACACTTGTTTGAAGAATAGCCCAAATGCACAGATTTTTAGCACTTAGAATTTTTCTGCTTTATATACTCCATTGAACCGCATTCAACATCTGCTAGCCCTGTTGTTGTTAAGTGTCATCAAATTGATCCAACTCATAGCAACCCTGTAAAGGGTCTCGGAGGAGCAGTTAGTGAGTTTGAACTGCTGACCTTGCTGTTCAAATTGACCTTGTGGTCCAATGCTTATCCTACAGCACTACATCAGGACAAAACCCAGTAGTTTTAAGGAGCCCTGGTGGCACAGTAGTTAAAAGCTCAGCTGCTAACTAAAACATTGATGGTTCAAACCATTACTTTCTTTGTGGGATAACTATGTGGCCATGTGCTTCCACAAAGATTACAACCTTGAAAACCCTATTGTGGAGTTCTGGTCTGTCACTGTGAGTAGGAATTTGACGTGACTGGCAGCAAGTTTGTTTTTTCTGTTTTAGTTATAAGGAACTTCTATGCTCTCTAACCTTCCCTTCTCTTCTGTATTCTTTTAGTCTATATACTATTCTCCTATTCTATATTTTTTATTGACATGTTAATTTAATACAAGTTAATTTCAAAATATTTTCTTAGTCTCCTTCCTTTCTCGTGACTTTCTGCAATGTGTGCTTCTAGAAGACCTCCTGATGTGAGGGACCATCCCTTACAAGTGGTTGTCAATGTGTCAGCCACAGTAAATAGTTTACTATACAAAGTGACCTGCTGTTTTCAGTCAGATCTTTTTCCTTGAGCAACCCTAGATTCCTTTAAATTCCCTGCAAGATACTCATGCTTTCTGTTCTCCACAGAGACAGCAAAATACTGTTGTTCCAAGTGATATATCTGACTCCTCCTACAAGGAGTCCTGGTGTGGCGCTGTGGGTTAATGCGCCAGACTGCAAAGCTTTTTGAACTGCAAGGTCGGTGGTTCAAGCTAACCAACTGCTCCTGGGAAACCCTATATGGGGTTGTTATGGGTCGGAACCGACTTGACGGCACTTCACAACAACAACAAGGTTTTTAAAATTTAGTGCCTCATTGGCAAATATACGTACTAATGTAAAACACACTCAATTTGGGGCCCAGAATATTCTTTAAAGTAGATATGTTTAAATAGCGAAAGCTCTTGAATGATTGCTTTCACCCAAATGCAGCATCTGTTTGGCATTTTTGTACCACAGAATAATAGGTTTAATGCATTTTGAATGTTATCATTCACCTGTAAGTCCTCTACCCTTATTTTCTGTACTCTCTACAGGTTAAGTGATTAGCCCAAGGTCAGAGCTAGATTTGGTGTTTGGAATCTGTCAGCCATGAAAGTGCTCTAGTCCCTGAGCTGAGCCATGCTTTTTCAGTAAAGGAATCAGCTGAGGGTTCAGCTTTTCCTCTTCAAGAGGACTTGCTTTCTGAGACAGTAGGTTATGCCCTTTGTTAAACATTAAATATATATATATATATATATTTCATTTTTGTTGCTGCTTCACAACACCCTGAAAATGCAGAGTGATAGCCTTTTCAAAGGAGGTCCACTGAAATCCGGCTGCTGAATAAAACCAGGGGTCTGAACTTTGAGGGGCTGCTCTTTATTACCCAAGCACTTACATACAGAACGGAAGTCACAGATGGCTAGTACGTCTAAACCAAACAAGCCTTTGTGATAGGGCTGAATGGAAAGTGCTCTGTCCAACATGACATATCTTCTTGGAACCCGTGTGAATTCTTATAACATTTATGGTCTAAGTAGACACACAGCCTCAGGCACAATTCTGTAGAATCCCATCTGATACTGTTCACTTACGATTTGGGTGTTAGTCTTGTCTCCCTCAATAGACATCAAACTGTTCATATATGGAGAGCAAGTCATATTTGTTGGTACCCATCAGCATCAGTAAGATTGTTGTTGTTAAGTGCTGTTGAGTTGATTCCAACCCATAGCAACCCTATATAGGGTTTCCGAGGAGCAGCTGGTGAGCTTGAGCTGCCAGTTCAAATGGCTTTGCAGTCTGGTGCATTAACCCACAGCGCCACACCAGGACTCCTATATACCCTGTATCAGTAAGATACAGGGTATATAGTCAACTAATGTAAATTATTGACTGAAGGAGCCTCTCTCAAGGATTTTGTGCATAGTCAGCAATACCTACTGTGCAATTTATAAAGCGTTCCCCAAACCCACTGTCATCAAGTTAATTCTGACTCATATGGATGCTATGTAGGGTTTCTGAGACTAAATCTTTATTGGAACAGGCAACCTATCTTTCTCCCACAGAGTGGCTGGTTGGTTTGCACCACTTGCAGTTAGCAGCCCAACACATAATCCACAGGGCCAGCAGGGCTCCTTTATACAGCATCACAGCATAGTTATTAAGAGCTTGGGTTCTGGAATCACATTGCGTTGGTTCTTCAACTTGCTAGCTTTGTGGCCAGAGATAAATATCTTAATCACTGAAGTTTCAGTCTCCTCATCTGTAAATGGGCATGGTATTGGTTATTGTCTCCTAGGCTGGTTATTAGCTTTATATACATTAACACATGTAAAGAAGAGAAATATAAAAATGATTCACTATTGCTATTTTAAGAAACATTTAAGTCTCTGGAATACTGACATTTAGATTGGTTTGAATTTATGCACTCAAGAAACCTAAGATTCTATTCACAGCTGGCTGAGAATCTCTATGAGCAATTTTGAATTATAATGGAATGATCTGACAGGGCCAGGTTAAGGTCTATGAGGGCCCTAAACACTGATAATCTGGTGTCTCCTTCTCTGTTTACACATATGAATGGGGCATGTAAGTTATATATATACTCATGCATGTGTGTGTGCATTTTTGTCTTGATGTAACTTCTTTTTTAATGCAACTATAATATTATCAAGGAGCTCTGGTAGCATAGTGGTTACAAGTTGGGCTGTGAAACTCAAGGTCAGCAGTTTGAAACTACCCACGGTTCTGTGGGAAAAAGACGAGGCTTACTGCTCCCGTAAAGATTTACAGTCTTAGAAACGCTATGCAGGGTCACTATGAGTTGGAACCGACTCCACAGAACACCACCACCACTACCATAATATCAGTTGAATATAAAAGCGGTGTGTGCCATTTTAGCAGAATGAGATGAACTAGATTATAAATTTTTTAGTGGATATGGGGTTCTAAAAGTTTTACTCTATACTATATACCACACTTTTCTACAAAAAGGATATTCCACATATGTAAGATCTCCCACAATGTAAGATTGACTTTTACCAATTTTAAGGAGCTCAGCAAAAATGGCATGGGACATTGTGTTACCGCCTATAACTTCACAAGGAATGAGGAGGAGAATTACTATGATAATCAAGGCTGATTCTTATCAGGGAAGGTCAAACACACCTACAGCCTTCTGCCTTTTTTTTCTTTCTACCAATTCTGCCATCAATCATCCCTCCCATGGCACTATTTCTCTGCTAGGTTCCATAATTCATTGCAATAGCCACACAGAACTCACAGTTATGAGGTTTATTATAGAGAAATAACAGGTTTCAGGAGTCTTGGTGTGATGCTGTGGGTTAATGTGCTGAATTGCAAGCTTGGTTTGAACTGCACAGTTGCTGGTTCAGGCTCACCAGCTGCTTCTCAAAAACTCTATACAGGGTTGCTATGGGTCAGAACCAATTCGATGGCACTTAATAATAACAACAAATAGCAACAGGTTTCAACTCAGAATTAGAAATGCTCAGGATACAGTTTTTTAATCAGAACAGCCTTTTCTCAGCAGTGCCCACAGGCAAACTCAGCTTCTTAGCCTTTCTCAGCCCATTAGCCTTTCCCTTACTCAGGCAAGTGTTGTTAAGAAGAATTGTTGCATTTGGAGTTTGGTGTTGACAAAAAATATTGAATATACCATGGACTGCCTGAAGAACAAACAAATCTGCCTTGGAAGAAATACCAACACAATTGTCCTTTGAAGGGAAGATGGTGACTCACATACTTTGGACATGTTAATCAAGAGAAACCAGTCCCTGGAGAAACACATCATACTTGATAGTAGTTGTTGGTGTTAAGTACTGTTGAGTCAGTTCCAACTTATAGCAACCCTGCATTGGGTTTCTGAGGAGTGGCTGGTGAGTTTGAACTACTGACCTTGCAGTTCAAACTGACCTTGGGGTCCAGTGCATTACCCTGCAATAATACACCAGAACTCCATGCTAGGTAGAGAGTCAGCAAAAAAGAGGAGGATCCTCAATAAGCTGAATTAACAGTGATTGCAACAATGGGCTGATACATAACAATAATTGTGTGGATGACACAGGACTGGGTAGGGATTTGTTTAATGTATCAGTACCTGTTATATACAGGGGTGCTACAAGTCAGAACCAACTTGACAGCGCCTAACAACAATAACAACTGGGACAAAAATGAGAGTGTTGTTGTATATTTTATGATCATTAAAGTTAGGAATATGCATAAAGTAACTTTAAATTTGGGAAATATATACTGTATTTTATTTTCTGTTATGGAATCATATGATGGGACTTCAAAGAGTTCATGGTAAAATTTCATTATCTTTTAATTCTATTTTTCCATGAACTTTTTGAAATCCCCTTGTACATGCCTCCATAATTAAAATTTGTCTTTCCTGAATCTATAAACTTAGTTGTCATGTAAGAATGAAATTGTCTCACTCCTCTCTAAAGGTTTATATTTAAGTCATTGAGATAAGCCTGCACTAATTTCTTGGATGCCTTCATGCATTCTTTATCAGGTGCAACCATATTATTTAAGAAGGAAAGCTTATTTGTAAATAATTTAATACCCTTTTGCCTTTCTTTTCTTGCAAGATTCAAATTTGTCAGTGATGGTGTAGTATGTGGTTACATGAAATTGGTCTCCGGCACTCAATACAAAAGTAGGGAGCAAAGAGGAGGGACCAGTAGTTGGAAAATTTGGACTTGGTGACAGAAATGATGCTGGAGAACGAATGATAGATTTCTGCAAGACAAATGATTTGTTTATTTCAAATACCTTCTTTAGACAGCATAAGAGAAGACTATAC
>NW_006408535.1:10962428-11004767 GCF_000296735.1 Chrysochloris asiatica | reverse complement strand
GGCTTTCTACTCCCGTAAAGATTTACACCCTCGGAAACCCTGTACAGGGTCGCTATGGGTCGGAACCGACTCGATGGCACTTAACAACAACAACAAACTAGATGTGGTACAAGCAGAAATATGCACTTAAGGAGAGATTTGTTACCCAGCTGCATGGAGCTACATTGGTTGGGATTACATCTTTCCCAAGGCGGTTCATATCCAGTAACCAAGCAAGGCAAGGTGTAAACTCAGCATTTTGGCCTAAAATGGGACAATTATAGCAGGCAATATTTGCTTGCTTCAGACCTCAGTGCTGAGTTGGCTGAAGCATTGTCTGACCCGCTTTGCAGTTTTACTTCTCCATTTGCCCAATCTCACTTTCTCCTATTCTTTTCATCTGTGTTTTTCCCTAATAACTATTTTGCTCCCTAAACTCTCAGTGCATGCTTCTTGAAATTCCAACTTGAGATAACAGCTCTCTTAGTAAACTTCAAAATATAAACAAGTTGGAAACCCCATTAAATGCCGCAGTAATCGCAGGGTACCTGCATCTTCAGAGGAGGCAGAAGGAAGCAATGGAGAGAGTTTGCTGACCTGAGAAGAGGGTATGTCCAAAATTATTGTTGTCATTAAGTGCCATTGAGTCAGTTCTGACTCATGGTGACCCTATGCACAACAGAATCAAACACTGCCTAGTCCTGCACCATCCTCATGGCTGTTGTTACACTTGAGCCCACTGCTGTCGCCGCCGCTGTGTCAGTTCATGTCATTAAGGGCCTTCCTTTTTTTCACTGACCCTGCATTTTACCAAACATGATGTCTTCTCCAGGGACTGGTCCCTCTTGATAACATGTTTGAAGTATGGTAGATAAAGAATTCCTATTCTTACTTAGAAGGAACATTCTGTTTGTACTTCTTCCAAGACTGATTTGTTTGTTCTTCTGGTAATCCATGATACTTTCAATATTCTTCACCAATACCATAATTCAAATGCACTGATTCTCCTGAGGTCTTTCTGATTCACTGTCAAACTTTCACATGCGTATGAGGTGATTGAAAAAGCCATAGCCTGGGTCAGGCACCCCTTAGTCCTCAAATTGACATCTTTGCTCTTGGGCACATTAAAGTGATCTTTTGCAGCAATTTGCCTAATGCAATATGTTCTGTAATTTCTTGACAGCTGTTTCCGTGAGTGTTGATAGTAGATCCAAGCAAAATGAAGTATTTGACAAAATAGCCCACAGATATTTACTGGAATCCCTGATGTCCCATTGTAGTCAGCCACATTTCAATACAAAATGAGTGCAAGGGACCTGTGGTAAGGTCCGAAGAGACTGGAGACGTCCAGATCTTGTAAATTCTTAACACTGACCAGCCAGGACAGGGATTAAGAGTATGGTTTCATTGTCTATAAGTAAACTATTTTACTCCTTTTTCTTTTTTCTTTAGTCAGAATCAACTCTGTGACAGTGAGTTTTATAACTGTATGGGATTTGACATCAATATCATTTTTGGCTTATTTTTTTATGTGAATTTGTGTTTCTGAATTTTTATATGGAGCTGTGATTTAGAGCAGTTTTTCTAACTTCAGAGAGCTCCCTCTTTTATTGGGTTCTTGCAGTATTCAAAAATCCAGCAGCTTGCTTTCTGAGATTTCCTGTTTCTGTTCTCCTTTCCAACTTTTATCTAAACTTTCTTTTTCCTTCATGAGAGCTCTGGTGTGACCCCAAGTTCTAGTCCCTGACCTGGGTAGTGGTTACCAGGGTTAAGTGCTGCTGAGTCAGTTCCGACCTGAATATGGTTTCTGGTGCTTATAATAAGCATAGTGCTTCTGAGGAGCAGCTTGTGGCTAACAGTCCAATATTTATCCTACAGCATTATACCAGGACTCCGATTATAAGGGTATTGACCTTACAGTAACTTATAAACCTTCATTTGTGTTAGATTGTGCAATAAACACCTTACAACATACACAAATATCAGTTTCAGGTTGATAACATATATACATGTAGATATTAAAGCTTCTACAAGATGTAAAAAAAATTCTAGACTGGAGAAGAATATCATCATGACATGAGGGTAGCAAGATTACTTTAAGAAGAAAGAATCACTAATCCTAAAGGTAAATGAATAAATATAACTAAGTGAAAATTAAAGGAACTTTTGTTCAAGAAAAGACAACATTAAGACAATGAAAAAACAAAGCACAAAGTGGAAGAAGATGTTTGTAAAACACATATCCAAAATTTATGAAGAATGCTTCTAACTTAATTAGAAACAATGAGACACTGACAACCCAATTTAAAAAACGGACAAAAAGTTGAACAAGCACTTCATAAAAGATTAAATGGATAACAAAAACTTCCTATATGAAAAAGTGTTCATCCCATTGTTATTGTTGTTGTTAAGTGCTGTCTGGGCTGTTCTGACTCATAGTGAGTCTGTGTAGGCTTTCCAAGGAGTGGCTGGTGAGCTTGAACCACCGACTTGGTGGCCCAAGCCAACCTTGAAGTCCAGCGCATTAAACCTACAGCACCATACCAGGACGCCTCAGTACCATTAGAACCTGGAAAGGGAAAATTAAAATCACACTGAAATACTAGTTTGATAAAATATTTTGACTTCTATTTGCATATGGAAAGATGAACTATATACAAGAATATTAATATATAATAGTATTGCAAAATTATTGTAATTGAAAAAAAATTGCAATCAATCATATGTCCTAGTTAGAGAACATTTTTGGTTAATGTTAGGCACAGAGAGACATACACTTATGAAGACGCAGACAGATCCATTGGTAAGCTGGGAATTTCCAACATTGCTGGTTAATTACTAGAAGCTGAAAGAGACAAAGAAGGATTTATCCTAGAGGCAACACCATAGAGTCAGACTTCTAGCCTCCAGAAATGTGAGAAAAGAAATTTCTGTTCTTTAAGGCGACCTACTTGTGGTAGTTTTCTATGTTTTAAGACAGCAGTGGGTAGTTCAAAGAGTTAGCTTCACCAGAAAAAAAGTCTATGGCCATGTTGTTGTTGTTAAGTGCTGTTGAGTCAGTTCCTACTAATAATGTTCCTGTATAGGGTTTCCGAGGAGCAGCTGGTGAATTTGAATCACTGACCTTGCAATTTAAAACGAACTTTCGGTCCAGTGCTTATCCTACAGTACCATTTAACCATCTCATGAAACATTATAGACTGGCAGTTAAATCTTATTTTTATTTATCATGTACTCATGATTTCATGCTTGCTCTTGAATATTTAGACGTCTATTCCTAAGGAGAGAGAGCAGTGGCTCCAAATAATACGCACTGGACTGTGAACAACAAGGTCCATGGTTTGAGCCCACCGTCTGCTCAGTGAAAGGAAGATGGAACTTTCTGGTCCCTCAAAGATTTAAAGCCTTAAAAACCCTATACAGGGCCCCTGTGAGTCAGAACTGGCTCGACGGCACTTAACAACATGATAGCATATCTGAAGTATGAGAGATTAAATCTCACCATCCTTGCTTCTAAGGGGTATTCTGGCTGGACGTCTTCCAACACAGACCTATTTTTCTGGTACCCTCTTCTCCAACACCACAACGCCAGTCCCTGGAGAAGGACATCATGCTTGGTAGAGAGGAGGGTCAGTGAAAAAGAGGAAGACCCCCAACGAGATGTATTGGCACAGTGCCAGTAATAGTGGATTCAAGTGTTAACAACAGTCTGAGGATGACTCAGGGCCGGGCAGTGTTTTGTTCTGTTGTACATAGTGTCGCTATGAGTCAGAACTGACTCAACAGACCCTAACAACAGCAGCAACATCTTACAGTATTCTCTGGTTGTTTTATATATTGTGTAATTAGTTCTGTATTAGGAACATATGCAACTTGTGAAACCCCACTTCTACTCTACAATCAACATTTAGCACTTGTTAAGCTATTACTAAAAGTCCTGGTGTGGCGCTGAGCATTAATGCGCCAGACTGCAAAGTCATTTGAACTGCAAGGTTGGCAGTTCAAGCTCATCAGCTGCTCCTTGGAAACCCTATACAGGGTCGCTATGGGTCAGAACCAACTCAACGACACTTCACAACATCAACAACAAATCTATTACTAAATACTTAAGAAATGAATAATTAGAAAAGAGGAGATCCCCTCCCACCACCCCCCTATGACTCTAGTCCCTTTGGTCCCTGGGGGCTGCTGGCCTCTTTTGCTAACAGGAATATTAAACTCCAATGCCTCATGGGTGAACTTGCACTGAAGTCAGCACCCCCGGACTGTGTACTGAGCAGGCAAGTTGACTGTAGGTTCAGTAATACCCTCTAATGATGAGAAAAAAAAAAAAAGAAGAAGAATATTGATTTTCACAAGTTGTTTATACTCAAATATATTTTCTCCATTTCAGATCCTCAGCTATTTTATTGAGTGGAAAGTCTTGAACTGAAAGGGTTCAAGAATAATGTTGCATTTCCTTATGTCTCAGGAAACCCTTTTTATGGTAACTTGTCAGATTGTCTATGAACAAACCCACTTTTCTAGACATTGATAAAAGTCTTCTTTTCTTCATGTGATATTTTATACAAGAACACTTCAGATGTGTTATTAGATGTGACTGATTTTAACAAATCCTATTAGATTTGTATCCACTAGCTACATGTTATATTCATAGTCTTTTGTGAATCATCGCCTTTTTGTTTTAAAAGATGGCCTATTTTGAGCCTTTGTATAGGTACATTCCTGTTTTTGTGACAAAAACAAACAAACAAAGAAACAAAAAACCTTTCAAGCTGTCCCAACAGAGAGATTCTGGCTATCGGAAGTATGTTTTGTTTTAGTGTGAGCCACTGTTACCGTGTTTGTTTATTGTAAAGGTGGACATTTAGTGTTCAGTGCAGTTTTCAATAAAAAAGTAATATATATAAAAAAGAAATGAATAATTAGGTCAACAAATAGATACTGTAAGGAGGAATCTTAAAGAAAAGGGCTTTTATTTCATTTCAGAAGTATTATATACACATTTACACTGCATAACATCCATGATACATTCTGTGAAATAAAATGTGCTATGTGATTTGGACATAGTTCAAATACCATTTTATATACTCAGCAAACAGACATTTCAAAATCATGAGCAATAGCATCCGCTGATTTCCTACCTTCCTGTTTAATAATCCTTTGTTTCATTTTCAAATCAATATTTCTCCTTTATGTCTTGCTACAGCTGGCACTAACACTGATTTTGGGAGCCATGAGGCACTTCATGGTAATATTTTAAAAAGAAACATAAATAGGAGTAGTGCTACAATGGGAGTCCTGGTGTGGTGCTGTAGGATAAAGCACTGGACTGCAAAATCAGTTTGACCCACAAGGTTGGTTTGAACCCCAAGGTTGACTCAATGGCACTAAACAACAAGAACAACAAAACTACAATAGCTCAGCAAAACATGATACATGAGACTGGATACTGCTGCCTACTAGTTGAAGCTCACACTTTTATTTGTAAATAGGGAAATTTCATACTGAAATGACACTAGAAAGTACATACAGAAACCTGTAACATAGGTGTTTATAATAACTTCCAAGACATGTGTATTGCATATATAATATACCACTATACACTTGACAAAATAATTGCTTTGTATACAATTTACTAAATCAGGTTACATCTACTACATCCCGATCTTCAATCAGGATTTCTGAACTATTATAACCTATGGGACCACAAATGTATATGCAGTTGGATGTTGCCTGAATAGTTGTTATGTGGTGTCTAACAGTGTATAAAGTTAATTCAGACCTTGGGAGTAATTACACTATCATTTCACTTACATTTTTGGATTTGTTATTAAACACATAAAGAGAAAGCCCATGGATTTATAAAGGCTTTGATAGCTGAAGAGGAGGAAGTTTTGCTCAGTAGCTGGTACAGAGATTCAAGTATTAGCAACAGTCTGAGGATGACTCAGGCCACAGCATCACACCAGGACTCCAAGTAATAGCTTACCAAGTGTTAAATGTTGACTGTAGAATAGAAGTGAGATACTAGCATATACAAAAAAAAAACAAAAAAACGCAACATTTTAAAGTACATAATTCTTGCCTTCAAATGCATGTGTTCCTAATATAGAAGTAAGAATTAGATTGAGGTTTTGCTCAGTAGTTGGCACGAAGAACAGGAGCTGTCTTGGAAATAAAACACGTAACAAATGTGGAATCGTTTTGTGTGGTCACCAGTCATGAGTCCTTAGAAATATGTTCCAAAATGATAAAAGTGCATATAAATGTAGATAACCTTATCTAAATATCATCTATCTACCTATCATCTTTTCGGTGACCAAAGACAAAAAATGGGAAAACCATAGACACAAGAGAAGAAAATACCACCTATCCACACTGGATCTTTAACCTGAATAAAAAACAGAGTTTAAGATCTGTTATAAAGTATCACGGTGATCAGACCACAAAGTGTGAGGAATGAGAATGAGGAGTGATTGAAGGAAACTGGATTGGAAAATAAACTGAAGTTCTGCCACAGAAGAAGCTTGGAAAAAAAGATAAAAACATTGTGAAAATGGTAAGCTTTCAGGCACAATGAGGAAGAGAAAATGCCTAAGAAACTTGAGGCCATCCAGAGAGAGATTGCTTGTTCACAAACGAATATTGAAATGTCCATTTTCCTCTTTTGGCCCAAAGATACCTCCTTCCTTTTCCCCACCTCATAAATCTCATAAATCAAATCACTAATGTTCTGTCAAATGGAATACATTTGATGCATTCTGCAATGATTTTCTTTGGTTCCAGCAAAGGCTTCTATAATTCTAGAGGCTGGGAACGTTTGTTGGGAGGAACAGCAGAGGTGGGAGAGAACCAGCCTTTGTGCCAAGCCCTGAACTAAGTCCTTTCTATGTGGAGTAGAGTCTTGGATGGAAGAGACCTTCTCATTCACCTTTGTTAAGCCTTTACCTTCATTCCTGTCTCCCTCTCTGAATTCTTTCCATCCAAAATGATAGCAACAACAATTTAATGAGCTGATTATTTTTGGTGCCCATCATTGTTTATTTATTTTATTTTTATTGTATTTATTATCTTATAAGCAACACATATGCATGTTCTTATTATGCTTACCTTGCTGATAATAAAACAAAACAAATGTATGAAAATAAGGACAATCTACTAAATTAAAAAAAAATCATTAACTGTTAATATCTTGTGTAGAGAAAGTGTGGTTCAGTTCTTTTTGAGCTTATTGTTGCAGCCACTGTGTAAATCCATCTAGTTGAGGGTCTTCCTCTTTTTTGATGACCCTCTAGCAAACATGATGTCCTCCTCCAGGGACTGGCCCTTCCTGATAACAAGTCTGAGGTATGTGAGAAAAAGTCCCATCATCCTCACTGTTAAGGAGCATCTGGCTGTACTTCTTCCAAGACAGATTTGTTTGTTCTTCTGGCAGTCCATAGGAATTTCAATATTCTTCACCAACACCATAAATTTAAGTGCACTGATTCTTACTGTTACTTATTCATTGTCCGGCTTTCACATGCATATGGGGTGATTGGAAATACCATGTCTTGGATCAGGTATACCTTAGTACTAAAGGTGACATCTTTGCTTTTTGATGCTTTTTAAAGAGGTCTTTGCCTAATGCTATATGTCTTCTGATTTCTTGGTTTGCTGCTTCTGTGAGAGTTGATTGTGGATTAAAGTAAAGACTGAAGTCTTTGACAACTGCAATCTTTTCTCCATTTATAATGATGTTACTTACTAGTCCAGTTGTGAGGGTTTTTGTTTTCTTACATTGACATCAAGAATGTTATACACGAAGAAAGCAAAAGGTCGCTAAAAAATAGGGAAGAGATAGAAGATTAAAGTGGATGTCAGAAGAGACTCTGAAACTTGCTCTTGAATGTAGAGTAACTAAAGTAAATGGGATAAATGATGATGTAAAAGAGCTGGAAAGAAAAATTCAAAGGGCAGCTGAAGAAGATAAAGTAGAGTATTGTAATGAATGTGCAAAGACCTGGAGTTAGAAAACCAAAAGGGAGGAACATGCTCAGCATTTCTCTAAGTGAAAGAGCTGAAGAAAAAAAATTCAAGCCTCAATTTGCAATACTGAAGGACTCTATGGGCAAAAAAGGGATCCTGGTGTAGTGCTGTAGGATAAGCAATAGACTGTTAACCACAAGGTAGGTGATTCAAGCACTTCAGAAAGCTAATACAGGTCACCATGAATCAGAATCCACTTGATGGCATTTACCAACCATACCACCACCAACAAAAAACATGAACAAAATATTGAATGATGCAGAAGCATTAAAAGAAGATGGAAAGGATACACAGAGTCAAGGTACCAAAAATAATTGGTTGGCATTCACCCATTTCAGAATGTACTATAGGAACCAATGTTATTGAAGGAAGAAGTTCCAGCTGCATTGAAGGCATTAGCGAAAAAGGAATTGGAGGAATACCAATTGCAATGCTTCAACAAACTGATGCAGCACTGGAAGAACCCACTAGTCTACGCCAAGAAATTTAGAAGACAGCAATCTGGTCAGCCAACTGGAAGAGATACATATTTATATCTATTCCAAAGAAAGGTGTCCCTATGGAATTCAGAAATTATCAAACAATATCCTTAACATCACACACAACTAAAATTTTGCTGAAGATAATTAACAAATGGTTGCAGCAGTCATTTCACGAGGAGTTGCAGAAATTCAGGCCAGATTCCGAACACATAGAACTAGAGATATCATTGCTGATGTTAGAGGGATCTTGGTGGAAAGCAGAGAATTACAGAAAGATGTTTACTTGTGTTTTATTGACTATGCAAAGGCATTTAACTGTGTGGATCATAACAAACTATAAGTAATGTGAAAAATGGGAATTCTAGAATACTTTAACTGTGCTCTTGTATCATTTCACCATACTTATTCAGTTTGCATTTTGAGCAAATAATCTGAAAAGTTGGTCCATTTAAAGAAGAATAAGGCATCAGGATTGGAGGAAGGCTTATTAATAATTTGTGATATATACATGACACAACCTTTCTTGATAAAGGAGAAGAGGACTTGAGGCATTTACTGATGAAGATTAAAGAATGCAGGCTTCAGTATAGATTATAACTCAATACAAAGAAAACAAAAATCATCACAACTGACTAATAACATTACGATAAATGGAGAAAAGATTGAAGTTGTCAAATATTTAATTTTGCTTGTCAAGAAATCAATTGATTCATTGCATTGGACAATCTACAAAAGAACTTTTAAAAAGTTTTAAAGATCAAAGGTGTCACTTTGAGGATGAACGTATGCCTAACCCAAGCCACGATATTTCCAATCGCTTCATATGTGAAGTCTGTACAGAGAATAAAGAAGACAAAAGAAGAATTGATACACTTGAATTATGGTGTTGGAGAAGAATATTGAAAGTACCGTGGACTGCTAAAAGAACAAACAAATCTCTCTTTACAGTCAAAGTGCTCCTTTTAAGCAAGTATACTTTGGACATACTTTGGACATATTGTCATGAGGGACCACTCCCTGGAAAAGGACATCATGCTCGATAAAGTAGAAGGTCAGCAAAAGAGAGGAAGACTCCCAACAAGAATGGATTGGCACAGTGGGCTCAAACTTAACAGTGATTTTAAGAATGGCACATGAACCGAGTGTGTTTTGTTCTTTTGTTGGAGCTGACTGTATGGTACCTAATAACAACAACAACATAGTTGTATTTGAGGAACCCTGGTGGTGCTGTGAATTAGGCGTTTGCTGTGAGGTCAGCAGTTCAAGCCCATCAGCGACTCCTTGGGAGAAAATGAAGCTGTCTGCTCCCGTAAAGATTTACAGTTTTGGAAGCCCGATATAGGATTGCTGTGAGTCAGAATTGACTTAATGGCAGTACGTTGATTTATGGTTTTGCATAGTACAATTTATGTTGTTAGGCTTCATTAGGGAAATCCAGAGATCCCAGCTTCCAGGGACTAGGAATACAGCTGTTGGAATCAGCACTTTTATTGGAAATATGATCTAATTCTCCCTTCTATATCCCACTGATAGGTTCTAATTACATCAGATGACATTGAAAGACCTATTCTTAACCTCCTATTCTTAGTCTTGATCCAGTTCCTATGTTCTTCTGGAGATATCCAACTTATTATAATTCTCTGTATTCATCTTCTCTTCCTTACGCTGATAGAAATACGTGTATACTTTACAGACAGATCCGTTCTTAATAGAGGAAACAGAACACCCATACATGCCAATAGTTATATGTGCAAGTATAGAAAACTGAAAGAAGACTTGTCTTTTTTAGCACCCTAACTGTGGGGTGCCTAAAATTGGGTCTACCACTTGAGTAAGTGGCTGAGTTCAATATTTTGACTTGAATTTCATAACTTGTCACAGTGATCCCATTGGCAGCAGAGTGGTGGGCTGCCAAGAAGGCAATTAATTATCTCTCTGTCTCCCTGTGTATTTCAATTTCTTTCCCTCTCCCTAAAGAGAGGTGATGCTATGGCTTACAACTAATATGCTCTTGCAGAGCTCTCCACACCAATTAGAAGGGTTCTGTGTTATGACACTCTTTGATAGGATGTTATGACACTCTTTGATAGAAAGCCGTTGTCCCAATGAATTGGAAACTTCATCAGATCACCGAGAATCAAGGGTGTGCTCTAGACATCCCGAATGGGAGGGAATGATAAGCACTCACTGGGTCCAGTCAAGCAAAGTGCCTCCCACATAGGTCTTTTCATACAAACCAGCTATTCCTTACATATATCTCCTAGTCCCACCCTTATTTAGTACTCAGTTGGAGTTTGCTTGCTTGCTTGCTAAGTGCCATCAAGTTATATCAGCCCCCTAGAGATTTTACGAGGAGTCGTTATTGGGTTTCAACCAGCAACCCTGAGGTTAGCAGTCCAGTGCTTATCCTACAGCATCATACCAGGAGGAAGACTTGTAATTCAGCATTTCTTAACACCCTATTTGGAACACTTAAGTGTTTATTTATTTAAAACCTGGAAAGCTGTTTTGTGAAAGAAAAATTGCCCTTAGAATATCAGTGGACAAAGGGTATATATAGTCTTATTTCATGATGATGAAATATGAGCGTCACTGTCATAAGCTATGTCATATCACTTCTTGGAAGTATGAATTTTAACATCTCCAACACTGCTTTCTTCTTAGAAAGGCTTGCCTGTGCTCTCACACCAAATTTCCCTATCTGGAAAATGGGAAGTTTAATTTTAGAAATGTGAGACCAAGTTGATTTTACTTGTCATTTGAGATTCTGAGATAAAATTATGTTCCCATTATCAGGGTCAATAATAGCATAGATAACTCATTTAGTTTTTGACCTTATTTCTTTTCAATTTTCTCTGTTTAGCTTTAATTATAGCTAATTCAAACAAGCAAACAAAATGTTACCAAACTGGAGACTCAAAGCTTGCTGTTTTTTCTATTCCTGGACCTCTTCCAATCAATATGTCTAAAACTGAGCTAATAGAGTATCTCCTAAAGTTTTATGGTGATGTGGGGGGCAGTGGGATAGAAGAAGAGATAATCCATTAATTCACCTAAAGTCCTATTGTAGCTGAACAATTCTTGATTTCAATAGATCCAGTCTTTAACAACATCGTATTTGTCTGTACTTAGAATTCAAGCTATATTGAAGATCTGTGGTGATAAATTATGTTGAGTTAGGTGATAGCTTTCAAGAATGAATGCAAATGTTTACGCTAATGTTGTTGTGGTGGTAACTACTGTCTATTCCAACTCCTAACAACTCTGTATAGGGTTTCCAAGGAGTGGCTGGTGGGTTTGAACCACCAATGGATAGCAATCCAGTGCTTGTCCTACAGTGCCACACCAGGACTCCATTTATGTTAATTTGTTGATGTTATTAAGTGCCTTGGAGTTGATTCGGATTCTTAGTGACCCTGTATAGGGTTTCTGAGGAGTGGCTGGTGAGCTTGAATCCTCCACTAAGCAGGACAGCGCATTAACCCACAGTACCACATCATAGTGGTGTCCAATTGATCATTTTAATCTTGGAAAAATTTCCAGTTTTTAATTTGATAGAAATTGCTCTGATAGAATTATTTCAAATCCTTTTTCTGGATTGGAGTACCTTTTCTTTTTCCTATTCATTAATACCTAGCAGTAATTACTATGCTGGCAGGTTTGATGTTTTTCCCTGAAGTTGGACATATAAAAATGCATCAGAAAGTTAAGTACAACAGAGCTTTCAGAAAGAGGACTAATTATGTATCAGAAAGTCTGGACAGCAGTCCAAGTTCTGTCATTGACCAGCTACATAATCCTGGGCAGGTCACTTTTCTATCTATGCCTTGTTGTTATTGTTAAGTCATGTTGAGTCTGTTCTGACTCATAGCAACCCTATATAGGGTTTCTTAGGAGTGGTTAGAGGGTTTGAACCACCGACTTAGTGGTCAGCAGTCCAATGCTTATCCTCGGGTACCACACCAGGTCTCCCATCTATACCTTATTTTCCTCATATTTTAAATGGAGGTGATGATGTCAACTTTAAGTGGGTAACATGTGGAAATAATTGACATAGAGCTTGGTGTAGATTAGATATTAAATAAATGATAAGTCTACTTCTAAAAAATTGATGTTCTTAGCTCTAAGTTTTTATAGTCTTTCTGCTAACTTCATGAATTACAATATTCTTACAATTCTTAGAAGCCAACAAGTGGAAGAAGTCAATGATTATGGGGAGAAGATAATGACAATGCTTTCTGCAGCATTTTAAATACATTTGATACATTTTAAATCCTTAGGTGATTGTAAGAACCTGGTAGTTATATAATAGGATTAAGATAAAAAATGGCAAAGGATACAAAAATTAAATAAGACATTATTCGTGCTTTCTGTGCATTTATAATCTTGGGTCCATTACCAACATGATATTTATGCATCACTTTTGTGCCAAATGAGGTTCTCACCTTTAGTAGACAATACTAATGTATTTGAAATTGTCTTTGTATTTATGGTAGTATAATACATCTACTTGTTTTAAAGAGCTTTCTACTTTGATTTAAAGTTGCTAGTTTGTTCTTATTTAAATCTAGAATAGTTTCTGTCATGGTTCTAGCTATCTTCCTTAAAAATGCCACTGAATCATTACCTTTACTCTTGCTATCAAGAGCTTGTTGTTAGCTGCTCTCATGGTGACCCCACATACAACAGAACAAAATATTGTCCAGTTCTGCACCACCTTCACAAACATTGATATACTTGAATTCATTGTGTTGCTGTGTATTTTGAGTGCCTTTCAGTCCAGGGAACTCATCTTCCAGCACTCTACTGAACAATATTCTATTGTAATCTAGATGATTATTCATGGTGTTAAGCCCTGGACTGTTAACAGCAAGTCGGTGGTTCAATCCTGCCAGCTGCTCCTCGGAAACCATATACAGGGTCGATAGGAGTCGGAACTGACTCAATGGCATTTAGCAACTACAACAACTATTTTTGGAAATAGATCCCAGGTCCTTCTTCCTAGTCAGTCTGGAAGTTCTGCTGAAACCTACTCAGCAGGAAGGCTATGTGCTCAGATAAACAACAGGAGCTTTAAAGGAAAAAAAGGGAAAATGGCAACTAGCAATCTCTGCCACATTTATTTACTCCTCCATTCATTTTAATTCACATGTAATCACTAGGGATGTGATTGACAATCCCAACAAACTGCAGTTGGACCAAGGGAAGAATGTTGCTGGTCCTTGGAGTTCATTTTTTATATGTCACTTAACTATCGATAGCTACCTATCTAGTTACATTTCCCAGCTTCCCTTGCAACTAGAAGTAACAACATGACTAAGTTCAGCCACAGGCATGTGAATAGAAGTTATGTGTGTAGCTTCTGATTTTCCTCCTTAATGACAACGCAGTTTAGACCTCCTGTGCCCATTTACCATGGATTGACAATGGCAGCAGTTAAACAGCTGCCCAGGAGGACTGACATGGAAGCCCCATGTTCAAGATGGCACAGCTGACTCTCCTGCCCAGATTCCTGGATGATCTATTTGACTAGCTAACTGACTTACTTGTTGAGTGGGCACATATTTGTCTGAAATTCTGATACAATTTTGAACCTTTGGTTTTGAGTAGGTTCAATTTTGTCAAGGAATCTCTCTCTATTTTATTTGGGAAAGTAACTACATGCAAATGAATAACCAGGAGTTAACTAAGAGTAGACATAATTATAAAGCACCTGTCAAAAGTAAAGTGCTATAGAAATGACACTAAATAATGACACTAATAGAAAACGGATTGTCGTAACTTCAAAGGAAGTGTTAGTTGGAGTGTTTTGATGTGTATGGCATTTAAATGATCTAAATAGGTGTTTAGATACTTTCACAAGAGACTGTTCTAGCTACTCATGGGATATAAGAGTCTGTTCTAACCACTCAGTGTTCAGATGCTTCCGTGAGATGTTTATCATCTTTAAATATTATTATTTTAAAAGTAAGGATTGCATTGTCTTGATTAAATTAATCTAAAAGAAAGGCAATGATTAACAAAAATGAGATTCCATTTTTAGACTTGCTTTGCACCCCTAAGTTCCTGGGGTCTCTGTCTTTGATATGTCCCTGAATCCATGTGTTGAACAGAAATCCAAAATTACAGCTGCAAATTAGTGGTGAACTGATGTGAGAGTTAGGGCATTGATCCAACTACAATTTTCTACCTTTAAAAACGTGTCTTTAAATACTTATTAGATACTCACGGCCCCCTATCTTATTTATCTGGTGGTGGTGGTGGTGATGTCCTGTGGAGTTGGTTTCAACTCACAGTGACGCTGCATAGGGTTTCCGAGGCTGTGTATCTTTACACGAGCAAATGCCTCATCTTTCTCCTAAGGAATGGCTGGTCCTCTTGAGCAAGTTACTGAGAGTTCCCCTTCTATGCCTTGGTTTTCTCATTTTTAAAATGGAGATAATAGTCATAACTCATAGGGTTCTTATGAAGACTAAATGAGGGTTTAAAGTGCCAAACTCAGTTTTTAACGGAAGCTAACTGCCATCTCTACAAGCCACCACTATACGACAGACAGACGAGTAGTGGCCGGTTGGTTTTATGTCGAAACTGTCACTTTAAATTTCGAGGAGATCTGTGTGCATGCATAGTAGAATCTTCCAGGGGTGGGGTTGGGGTGAGGTATCCATTCACTCAGGTATCCCCTCTAGTTACCAGAATGGAGGTGCGCAGTCAGTGAGAGACCAATGAACAATGGACAGATACCAAAAAAAGAATGTCCACACCTGTATCTCCTCGGTTCTGTCAGGTGTTAGTGGCTGTTCTGATCCCTCCCCTACTTGTTCTTTCCTAAGATGGTGGTTCTAGGAATAGCTGAGTGTCTTGAATTAGAAAGCAATGGATTTCTTGATTCTCCTACATATTTCCCTAGCTGTAAGCCTTCCAATCTTCTAAATATTCCTTTACATGTGGTTCAGAGTTCTAGCACCATCCCCTGAGCCTTCTTGAGTTATGGTGTTGGAGGAGAATAATAAAAGTGCCATGGACTGCCAAAAGAACCAATAGATCTGTTTTGGAAGAAGTGCAGCCAGAGTGCTCCTTGGAGGCTAGGATGGCTAGACTTTGTCTCTCATACTTTGGACATATTGTCAGGAGGGAACAGTCGCTGGAGAAGGATGTTATGTTTGGTAAGATGGAGGGTCAGAGAAAAAAAGGAAGACCCCCAACGAGATGGATTGGCCAGGTGGCAGCATTGATGGACTCAAGTGTGGCAACAGTAGTGAGGTTGGCCCAGGATCAGGCAGTGTTTCGTTCTGCTGTGCATGGGGTCGCTATAAGTCAGTGCCGACTCGATGGCACCTAACAACAACAACTGTCATATCTTTCTTCCACAGTGTAGTGGGACCCGGTGGCACTTTGGGTTAGGCATTGCTCTACTAACTATAGAGTTGGCAGTTCAAACACACCAATCACTCTAAAGGAGAAAGATGATGCCGTCAGCTCCTTTCAAGAAAGCATAACCATTGTGCCACCAGGCATCTTTACACTAGCATGTTGTTGTTGTTGTTGTTGTTGTTGTTGTTGTGAAGTGCCATCAAGCTGGTTCTTACCCATAGCAACCCTGTATAGGGTTTCCAAGGAACAGCTGGTAACCTTGAACCGCCGACCTTGCAGTTCAAATGGCTTTGTAGTCTGGCACCTTAACCCACAGCGCCACACCAGGACTCCATATAAATCATACCAAACCCACTGCCATTGAGTCAGTTCTGACTCACAGCAACACTACATAGGGATTCTGAGACTGTAAATCTGTATGGGAGAAGACAGCCCTATCTTACTCCTTTGGAGTGGTTGGTGGGTTTGAACAGCCAACCCTATAGTTAACAGTCCAATGTCTAACCTAAAACATCACCAAGTCACCTTACACAAGAGTATGTTGTTGCTGTTGTTAGTGCCATGGAGTCAGTTCCTAACTCCTAAGTTTCTTGTGAAGACTAAATGAGATAAAGCATGTAAAGTACTTAATCCAGTTTTTTTACAGACGCTAATTGCCACATCTTTTTCCCATGGAGTGGCTGCTTTGACCAACTCAGAGTCACTGTATAGGGTTTCCAAGGAGCGGCTAGTGGATTTGAACCATAGACCTTGTGGTTAGCAGTCCAATGCTTACCTAAAGCGCTAGGTGTTTAATAGTTGTTTACTAATAAAATATCTCAGTGTAAAAAATACTTAGTTTACTTTGTGTATTATATATGAATTTATTTAGACATTACCTGGAAGGTTCATTAACAATATGCAATATGCACGTGATACAACCTTACTTGCTGAAAGAGAAGAGAACTTCAAAGACTTACTGGTAAAAACCAAAGAATATAGTCTTTGATATAGATTACAACTTAGTGTGAAGAAAACAAAAATATTCACAATTGAACCAATAAACAACATTATGATAAATGAAGAAAGATTGAAGTTGTCAAGGATTTCATTTTACTTGGGTCTACAATCCATGCTATGGAAGCCACAGTCAAAAAGTCAAATACTGTATTGCATTTGGCAAATCTGCTGCAGAAGACCTCGTTAAAGTGTTAAGGAGCAAACATGTCACTTTGAGGAATAAGGTGTACCTGACCCAAACCATGGTATTTTCATTCAACTCTTATGTATGTGAAAGCTGGACGATGAGTAAGGAAGACAGGAGAAGAATCAATGCATTTGAATTATGGTCTTTGTGAAGGATGTTGAAAGTAACCATGGACTGCCAGAACAAACCAATTTGACTTGAAATAAGTACAGCCAGAATGCTTCTGAGAGAAGGACAAGAATTCTCATCTCTAATAATCTGGACATGTTATCAGAAGGGACTAGTCCTTGGAAAAGTAGAGGACTTGGTAAAGTAGAGGATCAGTGAAAAAGAAGACCCCCAATGAGAAATGGGGTCAAACATAACAATTGTGAGGATGGTGAGGACCATGAAGTTTTTCATTCTGTTACACATATGAGTATGAGTAAACTTTTCAGTACCTGCTAACAACAGCAACAACAACAACAATAACAGTACTGAGAGATTAGACTCTTTTTCTTTCTTGCTTTCTTTACGGAACATAATCTTATTTTAAGTTCAGGAGGCTAGAAGTCTGAATTCAGTGTGAATTCAGTGTCCTTCTTTGCTTAACTTCAGCTTCCAGTAGCTACAGGTAACCTTTGTAGTTCCTGTATTAGTTGTATGTACTTACAATGTTGTCAGACAATGTCTGCCTTTCCCCAGTATCTGTGTGCATATCTCTCTAGGTCTGTGGTGTTACAGTGTTCTTCTTTTTTTTTTAAGAAAGCCTTAATTGTGAATTGAGTGACTGTTTACATAGGATAACATTGGGTTTGCACTCATCCCATCGTATTTCATTTCATTGCAATAATTTCAATCCCTTCCATGCATCATCATTCAGCAGTATTTGCTTCTATTCCCTCTTTTTTTGTTTGGTTTTGATATACACAAAACACTCAGGAACATATAATCATTTATACAACCCACATTTTGCAAGCCAGACTCCTGGCTGCCAGCACACAGTCTTTCTCTTTCCATGAGCTACAGTCCTCAGCTGCTCTATCTCTCCATGTCATCATCTTTGCCTCCATCTCTGGGGTCACTGCTTCTCTGTATAGGGTCCCACATTCTGCTCATGCTCTTCTCCCTTGATGACCCTATGGTCCTCTGTTCCTGGAATGTAAGATTAACTGCTCCTGCCTTTATGTTACAAAACTTCTACCTTTTACAGTTGTGACAATCGCAATTAGTCATGATAACAATTTGTATTGTATCATAAGAATCTTATCCTATCTCCTTTCACCAGACAGACCCATCTAGACAAGATGAAACTTTTCAGTGGAGATTCTACCTTCTCCCGCACTCTGAAACTAAACCCCCTCTTGAAAATTTGTAAGCCAGCCACTTTGTGTCTTTATAGGCTCTCCCTGTCCCCATTTTAGGTAGCCAATGTCTAAATTGCCCATCCCTATCAACCCTGTGTGCAGAGGGGATAGGTTTGGTCCTTGATGTGAAGACTCCTGCCCTCTCAGTTGGTATTTTGAGCTACTACATCCATAAGTATAGGTCAAGTTCATCAAACTGTAGCAATTTACACTTGTTTCCTTTATAAAATATCTTTCTCTAGTCGAGTTCTGATCATTAAGCCGTCGAGGCTAGGTCAATTGTGTTCTATCTGCAAATTTGGGTGTTCTTGTGCATCTCTCCTCACTTCGTATCAGCTGGATGCTTCACTCTTAGCTCTAGCCCTCCATGGTTATGTCCTTGTCCAGGGGCTCAGGAGTCCCCAAGTCTCAACATATTTCAGACCAAACAGCATTCCTCTTCTCTTTCTCATCTCCAGGTCAGTGCGAGTCTATGAAACATGGTCAAACGCAGCCCATATCTTCATTGCTGCCTTTCCCCCACTTCTGCTCACCAGTACATCAACGTAGTCACTAGCAAGTTTACATGCATTCTCATGTGTTTCCTTTGAGTTGCAATGGGTGTTGGAGAGGGCACAACACAAGAAGGGGGAGAGAGATGGAAGAACACGATAGATAGGGGAACACTTAGTCAGGTTTGCATTGGCTAAATGGGACAGAGGTAAATAGTAGTGTATACTCAACCTTGAAACAACAGTGCTCTCTGATACAAGGATTGAGACATAGTCTGAATGGATAAAAGAGGGGAAATAATGTGAAGATGCTTGACTGTCTTATAAATATTGGTTTCCCTTGCCTACTATTGTAAAACAGACAATTGAGTGGAATAGAAAGGAATGTCGGGGAACATGATTACAGAAAGCTTATAAGCCCACCTTCAGCCTATAGCTGACTGGAATACCTAAACAGGGTTCTACAACTTGCCCAGTGAAATAGGTTTCTTGCAGAGCCTTTGTAGTGTATAGGACTTTAGGGGGAATCCTGAGTCTCATTCAGAACCTTCTGAGGTTGGGCATCCAGTCAGGACATGCAGACCAGCCTTGAGCAGCTAGAGGAACAGAAGATACTTCCTGAAAGAAAGACCAGTAGGAACAATCCAAAATAAAAATGGCAGTCTAATTGGCTACTATAAGAATAAGCAAGTTGTTTCCTGGGGAGCCATCAAGGCAAGCAATCAAGTCCCTTCAGGAAAAACCTCCCTCCAAGACTGTTTTACTTCCTCTTTGCCAATTTGGATGCCTTTAATTTCCCTAACTTGCCTTATAGCTGTGGCTAAGACTTCTAAAACAATATTAAATAGGAGTAGTGATAAAGGGCATCCTTGTCTGGTTCCTGTTCACAGAGGGAAGGCTTTCAGTTTCTCGACATTGAAAGTGATGTTGGCTTTTGGTTTTGTATTGTTGTTGTTGTTGTTAAGTGCCGTCGAGTTGGTTCCGACCCATAGCGACCCTGTACAGGGTTTCCGAGGGTGTAAATCTTTACGGGAGTAGAAAGCCTGATCTTTCTCCCGCGAAGCAGCTGGTAGTTTCGAACCGCTGACCTTAAGGTTTGCAGCCCGATTCGTAACCACTACGCTCTCTACGCTACCAGAGCTCCTTTATATATGCTCTTAATTATGTTGAGGAATTTCCCTTCAATTCCTACTTTGTTGAGTGTTTTTATCAGGAACAGATGTTGGCTTTTGTCAAATGCTTTTTATGCATCAATTGATATGATCATGTGGTTCATTTCCTTTTAAAAATTTATATGGTGGATTACACTGATTGTTTTTCTAATATTGAACCATCCTTGCATCTCTGATACAAACCCCACTTGGTCATAATGTATTATTTTTTGATGTGTTGCTGAATTCTGTTGGCTAGGATTTTGTTGAGAATTTTTGCATCTATGTTCATGAGGGATATTGGTCTATAATTTTCTTTCTTAATGATGTCCTTCTATGGTTTTGGTATGAAGGTTATGCTAGCTTTATAGAATGTATTAGAAAGTTTTCCATCCTCTTCTATATTCTGGAATAATTTGAGTAGAAATGGTGACAGCTCTTCCCTGAATGTTTGGTAAAACTCACCAGTGAAGCCATCTTGACCTGGACTTTTTTTTTGCTTGGGATTTCTTTGATGACCTGATCAATTTCTTCTTTTGTTATAGGTCTGTTCACATTTTCTACTTCACTCTGGGTATGTTTAGGTAGGTCATGATTTTTTTTATAAATGAATCCATCTCCTTTAGATTTTCAAATTTGTTGGAATACAACTCTTCATAGTATTCAGTGACTCTGAATCTAGTAATAAGAAGAGTGAAAAGGGAAACCAATCTTCTGATCACATCTACCTGGAGGATATCAGAAAGCTTAATAATACATCAACATACATTCATCTAATTATTGAAAATGCCAAAGCAAATATCTGAAGTCCTGATGTAGCACTGTAGGATAAGCACCAGGCAGCATGGTCAGTTGTTCAAACCCATCAGCTGCTTCTTGGAAACCCTAAACAGGGTTGCTGTGGGTCGGGACAGATTCCATGACACTTAACAACAACAATAACAACAAGCAAATATATAACATTCTTAAAGAATTACTCTGGTGGCACTATAGGATAAACACTGGACTGTTAACCAAAAGGTCAACAGTACAAACCCACCAAAACCGCTGAGTAGAGCTGCAGGATAATGCGCTAGACCAAAAGGTCGGTTTGAACCTCAAGGTCGGCAAAGCAGCTGGTAGACTCAAACTGCTGACCTGGTGGTTAGCAGCACAGCTAACCACCAGGTTCAAACCCATGAGCTACTCCTTGGAAACCTTTTCCAGGGTTGTTTTGAGTTGGAATGGATTCAACGGTGCTTAACAAAAACACCAGCACAACTTGAAGAATGTAAACAATGCCACTGCATTGTACATGTACAAATTGATGATTTTTCTGTATGTTTATGTGGAGGGTTCTCAGAGCAACTGTCCCCTGCTCTGCTCCCATTGGTTGTGACAATCTGGACAGGAGTAGCCTTTTCTTGAAGTTATGGCTGAGCCTGGGAGTGGACCTCTGAAAGAACCAGACGCAACCAGCGAGATGTGGATCATTCTGTGCGTCCTCCAAGAGAGCACTCTGACCCACCCCATGACCTGCCTTTATCTTTCAACAAAAGGAAGAAAGTGAGTTCCCTCCAGAGCTTGTTGAGGTGCTCCTTGGTGCTAGGCTTAGGCAGGATACAGTCACTGAAGTGTAGTGCATTTAAAAAAAAACTCTTTCTGGGAAATGAAAACATGATTTTGAAGTAGTCTGTAGTATTGAAATGCAGCACTCTGCTTCTTTTTGAAGCAAGGCTTGCTTTAGGCTCACTGGTGCAGAAGGGTCCTCAAGGCAAAGTGGCTCAGAAACAGCAGGAATGGGATCTTAAGAAAGGTATCACTCATCCTACGAAAAAAATTGCTCTAATTAAAAAAAAAAAAAAAAAGTGCTGTGTTAGCAGGAGTGGTTCAGTTGGTAATGTGATGGAGGGAGCAAGTTGTAAAAAGCCGACATAGAAATACCTGCTCTACCAACTTGATAATCTCTGCTGCTTTGTGAGAGTTGTCATGAAAGGAATTGGGATTTGATGGCCACTCCTAGTCATTCTTTCCCTCTCATTCTACTCTTGGAGGAATGGGAGATCTTGGAAACTTTTTTCTTTCCTTTTTATCCGTTTGAGTACTAGGAGTCTTGGTGTGTCACTGTAGAATAAACACTGGACCCCAAAGTTGGTTTGAAGAGCAAGGTCAATAGTTCAAACTCAGCAGCCACTCCTCAGAAACCCTTTGCAGGGTCCCTATGAGTTGGAACCCATTCGGCTGCACTTAATAACAACATCTGGGTACTTGGTGGCAATAGAGTTAAATGCTTCAAGGTGTTAATATTTTATCAACTTAAGGCTATTTTAGCTGCCAGCCATAAGTTTCTAAACAAATGGAATTTTGAGTGTTTAGTATTTACCAGTTTGTGCATTTGTGAGCTATTCTGTGCCCTTAATAATGGAAGAGAATCATCAAAAGGAAAAAGTAACTTTTATTAACATAGACTATCTAGAATTATTTGAGATCACTAACATCTGTGTCAACCGAGAAGCACTATCCCCCATTTCATTAATGTTTGTATCATTACTTTTTGTTTGGTTGTGCTCACATAGTGATCCTGTATAGGGTTTCCAAGGAGTGGCTGGTGATTTTGAACCACCGACCTTGCAGTCCAAACTGACCCTGAGGTCCAGTATGATTCAATAAAAGAGGACACAACTTATTTAATACAGTGTAGTTAAATAAATTGCCCTGGTCTTTTAGCTAGTAAATCAAAGACTTAGAATGCATTTCCACTGTTTTTAAGATAAAGACCAAATAACTTGATGTGACTTACAAAATTCTATATAATCTGTTACCATCTATGAACCTTCCCAATTAGTAAAGGGTAGACATATTGACTTTCTTTTAATTTTTTGATCATATACAGGCAGTCTTCAATTTATGATAGGGTTCTGTTCCACTGACTCTGTCCTAAATTGGTCCTGATGCAAGTGGAATATTTCACTTCCCCTCATTGTTATTAACTTTTACTATCAATATCTTTATAATTACAGTAGTGATTTGAACAGTAATACTCATAAAATTGAGCATCTGTTAGTGAACATCTGAGAAGGATAATTTTCAAGTTATGCACTGCAACACTGTGTGTAGTGCAAACTACTAACAGGGGATGGTTGTAAATGTGATTCGCCATAATTTGAATATGTCATAAATCAGGGACTATCTATGATGTTCTTTCCCACATTCATATCCTTTCCTCATTCTTTTGGACTAGTGTCATCCATTTATCCTTCAAATTAAGCTTGAAAGTCACTTATTTGAGGAAATTTTTTCTTGACCAACTTCCAATCTGAAATTCTATCAAGTGCTTTTGCTCTACATGCTCACAACATGGCGCTATCAGAAACATTTATATGCATGGTAATTGGAGTATTATCTATCTTTTCTCAAATGTAACCTCTGTGAAGCAATGATTAGTTAGAACTGGTTATGCTATCATTTTATTTCTGCCTGGTATATTAAGGAGTCCTGGCAGCATAGTGGGTTATGTGTTAGGCTGTTAACTACAAGGTCAGCAGCTCGAATCCACCAGCTGCTCCACTGGAGATTTTTTGCTCTTGTAAATATTTGCTGTTGTTGTGAAGTGCTGTTGAGTTGATTCTGACCCATAGCTACCCTGTATAGGGTTTCTGAGGAGCAGCTGGTGAGCTTGAACCACCGACCATGCAGTTCAAATGGCTTTGCAGTCTGGCTCATTAACCCACAATGCCAAACCAGGAAAACCTACATAGGGCCACTCTGAATTGGATTTGACTCTATGGCAGTGGCTGGGCATATTAAGCTTGTAGTACATTGCCGAAATTTATTAAGAGAATGAGTAAATTCATGCTCTTCAAATTTTAAATTGGTCCCTAGAATAAATATTGATGACAGATGGATGGGATGAGAGTAGGAAGAGTAGATGAGAAAAACTGCTATTTGAAAATAACTCTGAGACCTGTATCACTTACTGATTGTATACTTTACCAGGAAAGTCTAATTTTTTATGCTGCAAAGACATTTGTTTTCTTCTTTTCACAGTTCTGAAATGAGAGGTACTTAATAGTTTCTGAAGATACTACTATTCTGTAAGAAAACTTAGTGGTTTTTCAATCTCTTGGGTATCCCTGAGTTTATTATAAAAGATCCTTGAATTTATAAGAATATTTGGTACTGTTTATCAGTTGATCAAATAAAGTCTTCACATATGTACACTACCAATTTTCAAATGCATGTAGATGCTATTATTAATAATAAATGCCAATTCATTTTAAAGCATTAATGAATGAAACCATAGTTACTTTTTATAATTATGAATTTTCTCAATCATCAAATACTAAAAGTACCATTACTACTGTAGTTTAAAATATAATATTTTTAAGTGTTGTTAGGTTTGGTTAAGTTGGTTCTGACTCATAACAACCTTGTATAGAGTTTCTGAGGAGTAGCTGGTGAATTCAAACCTCGACCTTGCAATTAGCAGTCCAGTGCTTATCTTACATTGCCACATGAGGACCTTAAAGGGGTTGCTGTTGTTACTTTTAAATTCCATCAAGTAGGTCCCAAATCACAGTGATCCTGAAAAGGTTTTCCAAGGTGTGGCTGGTAAGTTGGAACTGCTCACCTTGTCGTTAGCAGTCCAGTGCTTATTCTACAGTGCCACACCAGAACTCCTTAAAAAAGGTGTATGTGCATCAAAAGATTTCACCAAAAAAGTAAAAAGGGAGCCAACAGATTGGGAAATTTTTTTTGCAACAACATATTAGGCAAGATATTAATCTCTATTGCTTACCCAGGAGACATCAAGGCAAGTGGTCAGGTTCCCTCAGAGCTAACCCCCTTCCAAGAATAAGACTCAATGGGAATACACACTCTGATTGGTACCCACGTTCATCACCGATAAGGGGAAGTGAGGGAAAACCAGCAATGAAGCTGCAAGCTAAGCCCTACAACGTTCAATAGACTCCTGTGAACCCGGATGGAGACCTGATTGGCCAGCAGTGTGGCAAGACCTGGGGACTCTTGGGCCCAGAAGAAAGGGTATATGCACAAGAACACCCACACTTGTAGATAATACCCACTTGACCTGGCTTCAATGACTGGAAGATCAAAGCTTAACTAGAAGAAGAAAGAAGAGAAAAAAAAGAGTAATCTGATACAATTTGATGAACTTGACCTACACCTATGGATGCAGTAGCTCAAAAAAGGGAACAAATCTTTACACCAAGGATCATTCCCACCCCCTCCACACATGGAGAGGACAGGGATGGGCAACTTGGACATTGGTTACCCAAAATTGGGGGTGGGGGGCTACAAGGTCAAGAAGTGACTGGCTTACAAGCTTTCAAGAGGGAACATAGATCCAGAGGGTGTGGAGGAAGGTAGAATCTCCACTGAGTAGTATACAGTCTGT
Organism: Chrysochloris asiatica; assembly: GCF_000296735.1. Classification (NCBI taxonomy): domain Eukaryota; kingdom Metazoa; phylum Chordata; class Mammalia; order Afrosoricida; family Chrysochloridae; genus Chrysochloris; species Chrysochloris asiatica. Next base: position 10,979,329 of record NW_006408535.1, on the reverse strand, counting down.
CTAGGTGGGGCTGATGAAATGAAATGCAGATAGGTCTCTTGTGGTACAATAGAGAATAATTGTTATCAAGACTGATTGTGAGGGTTGGAAATGTAAAGGTAGATGTTTTGTAGCAAGGAGGGGAGTGATTTACTTTTCAGTCTAGGAGCAGAGGTTACTGGGACCATGAATGGAGAAGAGCAGAGAGCGGGACCCTACCCAGAGAAGCAGTGATACCTGAGTTGGAGACAGAGATGATGACGTGGCAAGATGGAGCAGCTGGGGACTTCAGACACAGAGAGGGAGAAGGGCTGTGTGCTGACGACTGGGGGCAGACTTGTAGTATATACCCTTTGGTTGGGTGATGATGCATGGAGGGGATTGTAACCATGGCAATGAAATGACATATGATAGGATGAATGTAAAACTGACGTTCTCCCATGTAAACAATCACATAATTCACAATAAAACATTAAAAAAAGAGATTAATCTCTAAAATTTATAGAAAACCACAACACCTCTACAAAAAAAGACAAACAACCCAATTAAAAATGGACACAGGACGTGAACAGACATTTCAACATGCAAGTCATTCAAGCAGTCAGCAAACATATGCCATCTTTAGCCGTTAAAGAGATTCAAATCAAAACAGCAATAAGATATCTCACACTAGCATTAATTGCAAATTAAAAAACAACAACAGAAATGCTGGCAAGGGTGTGGAAACACTAGAACCCTCCTGCATTTCTGGTGGGACTGTAAAATGGTCCAACCACTATGAAAAATGGTGTGGCACTTCCTAAAAAAGTTAGAAATACCATATGAACCGGCAATTCCTCTGCTTGGTGTATCTCCACAAGAAATAAGAACCAGGACACAAGTATATATACGTACACCAATGTTCATTGAAGCACTATTCACAATAGCAAAAAGATGGAGACAAAAAGATAGCCTGAATGCCTATCAATAGAAGAATAGATAAACAAACTTTGGTACATACACACAATGGATTACTATGCAACGTTGAAGAATAATGAATCTGTGAAACAGCTCATAACATAGATGAACCTGGAGGACATTATAGTGACAGAACTAAGCCCATAACAAAAGGCTTAGTTTTTACAATCTTGTAAAAACTCAAGAAAAGGACTTCGAAGTAAAAGAAACATTCTTTGATGATTACCAGGTGTGGGAGGGAAGGGAGATTAATTCACTGGCTAGAGGGTAGACACATATTAACTCAGGTGAAGGGGAGGGCAATATATATGAAGGATGAAGCTTGACAGAAGAAGGCTATATACAAGAAGATGGAGGTTGGCAGAAGAATGATGAAGATAGGTGAAGACTCAGGGAGATATGCAAGGGCTAAAAGGGATAGAGGAAATTAGTAATATATTCACAATCTTGGATTAACAGTGTTCTGTGTGTGGATACATGGACAGAGATACAGGCTGAATGGGTATGGGAGGAAGAATGAAATTCATATATATTTTTATATATCCTACAAATATATAAGAGTTAGAGTATATTTGTACAGGGATGACCACAGAGAAGCAGAGGGACAACTGTTGTTGCATAAAAGGGATTGCAATCATTGAGATGAAACAAAGTGTCTGATTTAAAACTGATGATACAAAACTGATGATCTTGTCTGTAAATCTTCACTCAAGTTACAATAAGAAAAAGAAAAGGATTAAGTGCTGTTGAGTTGGTTCAGACTCATAGTAAACCTATGTAGGGTTTCTGAGGAGGGTCTGGTAAAATCAACTAGATTAAAGAGGGTTAAATCTCCAAACTCTATTATAACACATATTTTTAAACTTTATTAAACAGAAATGATTGCTAGGTATTAATATTCCAGTTTTATATTGTATTTTTACATTCTTTAGGAAACAATTTCTTCAATCAAACCGTCTCCAACATTGTATTTGGAATCTTGTTTTTGTAAGATATCTCTTTCATTGTTTTGTTCTCTCTCTTTAGTTTTCTTGTGATAACAAAGACTACTCATGGCCAAACACTACAAATGTCTAAAAACAAGAACTGATATTTAAGGGTGGTTATGGATTAATTCTGACTTCTTATGAAATTAAGACAATAGAGTTATGAAAAATTTATATTTGCTCATAATTATAAATGTGATGATCTTAACAGTAATTAAGTTTAAAAAGTATCTTTCCAATAAATCAAATGTCTTTATCATCTCTTAAATTTATCCTAAGCATGTCTCCAAATTAATGTTCCTAAAATGCTTATTTTAACATTTTAGTTTCTGTTAAAAATTTTTCAATAAATTCCAGTTGCTTGAGGAGTAAAGCCCTAAAACATAGCATTCAGGTTCTTCTCAATTTGACTCCAGTTTATTCTTCTATTCATATATCTCAATGTAACCCAACAAGCCTGTTATAATGTCAGGTGGATCTTGGGTTTAAGCAATTGGTTAGAGCCAGAAACATTTGTGGTCAAATCCTGGCTGCACCACTTGCCACCAAGTACTGAGAGCTGAGTGCCTAATGAGCAAGTAATATTCTATTTAAACCTCAAGGCAGCTCTTATGTTAGGTGCTGCTCAGTCCGTTCCAACTCATAGAAACCCCATGCACAACAGGACAAAACACTGCCCAGTCCTGCAGCGGTATCACAATTGTTGCTACATTTGAGTTCACTGCTGCTGCCACTGTGCCAATCCATCTTGTTGAGGGTCTTCTTTTTCGCTCACCCTCTGCTTTACTATGCATGATGGTAAAGTAGTGGGTCCTTCTCCAGGGATTGGTCTTTCCTGACAACATGTCCAAAGTATGAGAGTTGAAGTCTCACCATCCTGGCTGCTAAGAACTATTCTGACTTTACTTTTTCCAAAGACAGATTTGTTTTTCTGGAAATCCATGGTACTTGCACTATTCTTTTCTAGCACCATAACTCAAATGTATCAATTCTTCTACCATCTTCCTGATTCACTGTCCAACTTCCACATGCATATGAAGCTATTGAAAATACCATGGCTTGCATTAGGCTTACGTTAGTCTTCAAACTGATATCTTTGCTCTTGAACACTTTAAAGAGGTCTTATGCAGCACATTTGCCTAATGCAACATATCATTTGATTTCCTGACTGTTGCCTCCACTAGTGTTGACCGTGGATCCAAGCAAAATGAAGTCTTTGACAGCTTCAATCTTTTTTCCATTTATCATGATGTTGTTTATTGGTCCAGTTGTGAGGCTTTTTGTTTTCTTTACATTGTGGTGTAATTTATACTGAAGGATTTAATCTCAGCAGTAAGTACTTCAAGACCTCTTCACTTCTAGCAAGCAAGCTTGTGTCATTTGCATGCTGTAGGTTGCTAATGAATCTTCCTCCAATCCTGATGCCATATTCTTCTTCATATAATCCAACTTCTCAAATTAGTTGCTCAGTATACAAATTGACTAAGTATGGTGAAAGGATGGAACCCTGGCACACATTTTTCCTGATTTTAAACCATTCATTATTCCATTATTATCTTTGAATGACAGCCTCTTGGTCTGCATACAGGTTCCTCACAAGCACAATGCATGAGGAATGCCCATTCTTCTCAATGTTATCCATAATTTGTTATAATCTACACAGTAGAATGCCTTTGCATAGTTAATAAGCACTCATAAACATCTTTCTTTTTATTCTCAGCTTAAACCCAAGATCCACCTGATATCAGCAATGAAATGCCATACTGAAAGCTGCAGTCTTTGATCTTCATCAGTAAGTATTTCAAGTCCTCTTCACTTCCGGAAAGCAAGGTTGTATTATCTACATATCATAGATTATTAATGAGTACTCCTCTAATTTTGATGCTGTATTCTTCTTCATAGAATCCAGCTTTCAGGTTATTTGCTGAACATACAGATTAAATAAGTATGGTGAAAGAATACAACCCTGGTGCACGCCCTTCCTGATTTTAAACCACTCAGTATTATCTTGTTCTATTCTAATAACTGCCTCTTGATCTATGTAGAGTTTCTTCATGAGCACAATTAAGTGTTCTGGAATATCCATCCTTCACAGTGTTATCCAGAGCTTGTCATAATCGACATGATCATAAGCCTTTTGCATAGTCAATAAAGCACAGGTAAACTCCTTTCTGGTATTCTATGAGACTATAGATATTATTATTATCTTCCCTATAATATGTGACTAATTTTTTTATAATTAAAAGTGAAATAAATCATACAATTTTCCACCATGGGACTAAATCTTGGTTGTAGATCTGTTTCTCAAGTCATTATAATTTTTTTCTATTTTCTCCTACATGAATGCATTGATAGTTGAATTTAGTTTTATTTTTCTTTTGTACCTAGAATAGCTATGAGTCAGAAATGACTCGAAGGTATCTAACAACAATGACAACAACACAAACAACTCCATTTGCTTGTTGGATCGATGAATAAGTTGATTCAGAACATTGTTAGAAGCTTGGTTGGCTGATGAATATGACCAATTAATAAGCTACTTATTTTGTGAGTTTAAAAAATGTAACCAGGAAAGCTTTTGTTGTTAAGTGCCATTGAGTTGATTCTAACTTAGCAATTCTGTGTAGGGTTTCCAAGGAGCAGATGGTGGGTTTGAACCACCCGTCTTGTAGTTAGCAGTCCAGTGCTTATCCTATAGTGCCACACTAGGCCTCCTTCAGCCAGTTGCAAAAATGTCCCTAGTTTTTTTTCTTCTTTTTATGGTCAAATCCTGACTTGTCACAAGCTCCTTGAGCTAACAAACAGATGAGTAAATGTTTCTTCATGCACCACAGGAGTCCTGGTGTGGTGCTGTGGGTTAATGCGCTAGACTGCAAAGCCATTGAAACTACAAGGACAGTTGTTCAACCTCACCAGTCGCTCTTTGCAAACACTATACAGGAATTGACTTGATGGCACTTAACAACAACAACAACAACAACAACACCTTCAGCAAAGCAATTGGTGCAGGTGAGTGGAAAGTACCATCTGCTTCATTTAAAAAACCTTGTTATAAATGTCATTTCTTATACAAAATAAATTCAAAATGGATAATACACTAAGTGAAAACATAAAACTTTTGGAGAAAACTTAAGAAAAAGTCTATGCGACCTTGGGTTTGGTGAAGAGTTCTTAGACATGACGCTAAAAGCATGAATCATAAAAGGAAAAACAAAACAGATAACTTGAATTTTACTAAAATAAATGGCTTTTGCTTTATTAAGACACTCTTATGAGAATGAAAAGGCAAACTACAGATTGGTATAAAATATGTGCACATAATATATCCAGCAAAGCCCCTTATTAAGAATATATAAAGAATTCTTCAAACTCAACAATAAAAACACAAATCATTCAATTGTAAGTGGACAAAAGACATGAACAAACACTTCACCAAAGAAGATATAGTCATGACAAATAAGCACATGAAAAGATGTTCACCAGGAAATTGCAAATTAAAACCATGATGAGATATTGCTACATATCCATCATCATGGTGAAACAAAGCAAAACGAACAAACAAAAACCCACAATAATACCAAGTGCTGACCAGGATACTGAGCAACTAAAATTTTCATATATTATTGTAGGGAATGAAAAATAGCACAGTCGCTCTGGCAAATTATTTATAAGTTTTGAAAAATCACTTCAAACAAATACAAAACCATTGCTAGGTATCTTTCCTAAAGATATCAAGACTTTTGTCTGCACAAAAATCTGTATATAGATGTTTATAGTAGCTCTATTCATAATTTCTCCAAACCTCAGAACCACCCAAATGTCTTTCAGTGAGCAAATGGATAAATAGATGGTGCTTCACGCATGCAGTGGAATATTACTCAGCAATAAAAAGGAATAAATTTGGCAAATGTAGCAACTTTGATGACTCTCAAAGACATTATTCTGAGTGCAAGAATCTAGTCTCAGAATGTTATATACTGTATAATTCCATTCATGAAAAGATAAAAATACCCCTCCACTATGTTTTCCCAATATTATGGTGATTAAGCAGGGTGTAACTGCCCCATGAGGAGCCCTAGTGGTGCAGTGTTTGAACACTTGACTGCTAACTGAAAGGTTGGTGGTTCAAATCCACCATCAGCTTTATGGGAGAAAGATGTGTCAGTGTGTTTCCATGAAGATTACATACAGCCTTGGAGACTGTTGGGCATTTCTACTTCATCCTATAGGTTTACTGTGAGTCAGAATTGACTCCCTGGTTATGGGCTTGGTTTGGGTTAACTGCTACATGCTGACCATTTTAAGTAAGGGTGGGATGAACAGGATGGATGACTGAACTTGGATCATCCTAAATAATTTTTCATAGGTTTAGCAATCCTCTGGGAGAACTTTTCTAGAAATCTGTGATTAGTAAACTCTCTCTTGCTCTGTTTTATGTTGAGAATATGCTTGATAAAAGCATGATAAGCAAAACTCACATCCCTGAAATGCCAGGTCTTTGGTTTACGCTTTTTAATTGCCTGCTTAATTCAAGCTTTGAAATCAAGCTCCTAGGGTACTTTGGTATGAGGAGGATGAGAGTGGAAGAACATTTGCTTCTCTGAGGAAGATATGTGTGAGAAACAAAGAAGTGCATCAAACTCACAGTTTTCATGCCACAATTGATTTACCCCTGACGTGTCATCCTTAGACAGTTCCATGGCCTGTCCAGTTCTGTCTTCTTTCTTGAGCCAGCAGCAGCAGCCCTGACATGCCAGAGAATATTTCTTCCAAGTTCTTTACTCATCTTTTTTTATTTGTTTTTGAGTCCTAGTAATAGAATAGGACTCTACATGAATTCCATTAGATTTTCCATCCCAATCTTTCTTATATTACATCTGACATGCTTGTCTTCATTGTCTGTAATTATCTTTATTCTGTGGAAAGTTCATCTCCGTTCTTAGGTGAAAGCCCAAACAAATCACTTGGGTCAAGAAGGTCCTTTAGTTCTTCAACTTTGTTTACTTTACATGTTTGCCTGAAATGAAATATCCAAATAATTTAGGTGATGATATGGGTATGGATTTCCCTTTTTTGGCTCCCAAGGTCATTACCAAGATATTGAGCTAAGTGGGATATATATCTGAAAGGTTGGTGGTTCAAACCCACCAGCTGCTCCTTGGAAACTCTATACAGGGTTGCTATGGGTTGGAACCTACTTGATGACACTTAACAACAACATATATACCTTATAAATATATAAGCATTTGGAAAAGAATATTTGTAAATGGGTAACCATAGGAAGGAATCCTGGTATGGTGCTGTGGGTTAATGCATTGGATGCAAAGTCGGTTTGAACTGCAAGGTTGGTGGTTCAAGCTCACCAGTCACTCCTTGGAAGCCCTGTACAGGGTCACAATGGGTCGGAACTGACTCAACAGCACTTAACAACAACAACCATTGGATGGAAGTGGACAACTGTTGTTGCATGGAGGGAACTGCAATCATTGAGATGAAACAAAATGGGTGATTTGTTGACTGTAAAACTGATAATCTTGTCTGTAAAGCCTCACTCAATTTACAATAAAGCGTTAAAAAAGGGGGGGGAGTTTGAACTAAGCAACAACAAAATGTATCTTAAGTTTTTAAACACATAATGAAAATTAATTTATAATGAAAAACAATTAGAAAATCATTTCCATCTTAAAAATTCTACTGGAATTATTACTTAAAAAGTCATTAAAATCGACATGTTGCTGGCAAAGTGACTTTACATTTCTTGTCATCTATATAAAACTTCGACGTTTTCTTCTGTTGATGTTGACAACCTATGGCTTTATTCTGTTAATCATGAAATGTTTCCTTAATTATTCTCTCAATTATGAGAAAGCTAATAGTTTTCTAATATGATAATCCTTTCTCAGTGAGAGAAAAATATGAGAATAAAATGTAAAATCAAGTGGAAAATAATTACATAAAACTTTATAACTTGCTAACAAATATTACTATTTAGTGTATGTATAAAATACTAACCATCATGATGTTATTGAGTGTTTTTTGGTGTAGCCTAGGATGAGGCAAAGTGATTTCTATGTTCTCTGTGCAAAATATACCCAGATAAAATATTAAACTCTAATCATGGTTGCTAAAGTTCAAATTTAAAAAAAGATGGTTTTTTAAGGAGGCCATTAAAAACTAAAGATCCCTCTTAATGTGTAGAGAAAGACCACATATTTTAAACTACAATCTTAATGTTACAAACATCATTAATAAAGCTTAACAATCAATCAAAAATAGCCTATTTTATTATAGCAGTGAAGTAAGAAAGAAATGTGGAAAGTTGTAGCATTTCCCACTGTTCGTTTACAAATAACAATATTTAAGCACAAAATATTAAACCAACATAATTAAGGCTCTTATACCTCAAGAGTCAGTTAGCAATAATATTGAAAGTATCTAAATTACTAAATGGTAGAGGAATATACTCCTGCATAGTCTAGCTGCACTAAAATAAAAATTTCTAAATTGAAGTCAGTGCAATGTTTTCAAAAGAACAAATCAAGTTCTGCAGTTGGTTTGAATAAGATGCTTGAAGTGTGAAATTTATGAAGTTGACTGTCATGCACCATGACCCCTCCGGTGCTCTCCTCTGCTGGGCTCATGGTTCTCTTATAAGTGTAGCTTCTTGAAGACTTGTGTGAGAGCTGTTGAGCTGGAGAGTAAATTTCCTAGTATTTCTATTTCAGAGAAAGGGCAAAATAAAATGGTGGCAGTGGTGGGATATGTGTGCTGAAAACACATTTTTTCCCCCAAAACACTTTTTTAAAGTTCAAAGGTGGATGGGTGAAACTTGAATATGTCAAGTCTAATAGTACTTGAGCAGCTGCAAATTTACTGTTATTGAAAAAACGGTCTCATGGTTGGTTCAGATGTACATACACCTCAAGATAATTGAAACTTTCACCAGGGGGTTTGGACTTTCTATAAGAAAAAACACACAACAATAATTGGAAATTGCTCATTGTGAATACATTAGATTTGTACAGACAAAACATTCATGAAGTGCAATTATAGCCAGTGTTGCTATATTAGTATGAATGTTAATAGCATGTTTGTTTTTGAAATGGGTTATGCATTCTGATAAATGTCTGCTTTAATCTAGTCATCTGTGTATCACTTGTCTAAGTACTCTCATTTAAGATGCCATATCCCTTCTTGTAGCAATAAAGGGGTAAAGCAACATTAATATTAAATAATTAGAAAAACAAAAGGGGAATGATTAAACATATTTACATAATTGAAATAACACTGTGTCGCAGTGGGAAATCGGGACAATGTTGTCTCCTTTCAAAGTAATTCATAATTCAGATTTTTAATTATGGCATATTCATTCATTTAAAGATGATTCTGGATGAGAGGGCCACTAATGAAATACAATCATTAGCATCTAAACAAAGTAATTTACAAAGTCTCCTTTAGGGGAAAAGATTTCTAGAACATCATCAATCACACAAGATATGCAAAAACAAGCAATTAAACCACACACAAGAACTACAACAGCCTTATATATCAGTAATGTACACATGAAAACATAACTGATTACAATGATTAGACTAGGGTAGTGTGGTTAATTTGTATTTTATGATGTGATTCCATGGAAGAATGCACCCGGACAGACACATTACACACAAGAGGAACTTTGGTTCATTAATACACACTTAAAACACATTACCAAAAAAACACAAAAACAAGCCTGGAATTTTGAGTTGTTGTCTGAGCATCCATGTGGGACTAAAATCCTGCATACTTTAATAAAGCATCTTCCTTTCTCTTGTACCTTTATTTATTTTTCTTTTTTTGACCTGCTGTTGGCTTTTATAAAACTGGTAAAATGTGAGGCTAGGAAAGTATTTTGTGAGAGGCAGGTGCTGCCTTGGTTTCTCATTATTTGTTCAAATCCTGCTTTAGGCTTCCAACGACAAAGTAGTTGCGGTCCTCTGGGGTCAGTGATTTACTGGCTCTTCCTCCATATACACAATTACAGATCATTAAGCATGCAGAAGGACTAAATGGATAGTATAATTCTGACTTTTAATGCCTGTATACAGTATCTTGTTAAGTGAACCCACAAAGCGACTGGTTTCAACTATTGTTCCTACAGGTCACATTATAATCTTGTTGAAAACCTATATTACATACTTCTGCTGGTTGATTTTTCTTTGTGAAGGTGTAAGGAAAGCTTGTGTATAAAAGGAGAAGGAATTAGGAGAGTGATGTTGTGCTGGGGAGGGGGAAATCTACCAAGGAGGCTGGCACCCCTGGTGTAAGCTGAGCTGCCTTTGATAACCACCCGCTACAGAAGCCAAAATATGCTCTATTGGGTACTCAAAGGATAAAAATACTGGTTAATTTTCAACAGTGCTCCTTCATTTGACTTTACAATTTATAACAGTGAACATTAATGCAAGAATGACTTGGTTGAGGAGGAGTTTAAAATTAGAGCCCCTCTTCTCATTAGCCCCAACAGCCTGACCCAGGATGACTGAGAAGCAATTTGTCGCCAGATTCTCATTTTGCTTCTGTTATGGCTCCTTGTAAATGAAGCGCGGCAATTTATTGTAGCACCTCTAGGAGTCAAGAACATAATGTGTAAAACACATACAAAAAAAATCTTTCTTCACATTCATTAACACCCAGCACATAGAGGCTGTTCACTTTTCCCTTTAATGAAGGAGGGGGATCTTAAATCTAAAGCTTTCCATCATGTGAAGAAGTCCTCTTTAGGCCATTAGACCGAGACTGAGTTAGATTGAAGAAAGGTCATTGACAAAAACAGAGAATGGCAATATGAGGGAAAAATAGAAAATGGATAAAAGGAGAGACTTTAGATGCTTCAAAGAATGGAAGTACATTTTTTTTTTTGGCATCAATGGATCAACCTTTCTTGTCTCTCAATGTGTTTTCTGTTGTCTGTGAAGAAAAGAATATCTGGTTTTTTATTTAGCTGGAAATTGTTCTAGTGTTTGGCAAATTCTCATTTCTTCACCCTTGATCTGACCTTGCAAGAGGCACTAAGTTAAGTTCATTTGAAGAACACATTGTCTATGATCTTTAAAACACGTTTGCTTATTTCTCCCTCAGCCTTCACAAGAAATTCAGGTGTTTGTGGTTTTAATGCATTCTGATTATGTAACTGGCTGCTTTCCCTCCAGGATAGCTGTGTACTTCAATGATTATTTCTGATTAGTGGTTTGGTTGTGTGCACTCTTACAATTGGCACCACCACATGAACCTAATAACAATTGTTGTTGTTGTTATTAAGTGCTGTCGATTTGGTTCCAACTCATAGCTCCCTGTATAGGGTTTACAAGGAGCAGCTGGTGAATTTGAACTGCCGACCTTGCATTTCAAACAGTTTTGCAGTCTGGCGCATTAACCTACAGTGCCACACCAGGACTCCTAATAACAATTAATACACAGTAAAAATGGAATCCTGGTGTGGTGCTATAGGGTAAGCACTGGAATGCCAACCACAAGGTTGGAGGTTCAAATCTACTAACCATTCCTTGGAAACCCTATACATGGTCACTATGAGTTGGAACCAACTCAATGGCACTTAACAATAACAGCAATGTACTCTAAAAAATACAGGAATAGAGTCCTGGTGTGGAGCTGTAGGATAAGCACTGGACTGCTAGCCTCAAGGTTGGTGGTTCAAATCCACTACCTACTCCTTGGAAACCCTATACAGGGTCATTATGAATGGAAACTAACTTGATGGCACTCAACAGCCACAATAAAAACTGGCAGGAGTGTCCAGGATTACCCATTTGGATTAAATGCTGAATGTTGCTATACTTGAATACTCTTATTTTTTGGTGATGATACCATTTTATGATGTAGTTATAGGCACTTAGTGTTTACGATGATTGTGTTGTTGTTGTTAAGTGCTGATTCTGATTCAGAGCCACTCTGTATGGGATTTCTGAGGAGTGGCTGGTGGGTTTGAACTGCCGACCTTGCAGCTCAAAGTGACTTTGCAGTCCAACACATTACCCTGCAGTACCACATTATGTTGTTGTTGTTGTTGTTAAGTGCCATTGAGTCGGGTCCGACTCATAGCGACCCTGTACAGGGTTTCCGAGGGTGTAAATCTTTACGGGAGTAGAAAGCATCATCTTTCTCCCGCGGACCGGCTGGTAGTTTCGAACCGCTGACCTTAAGGTTCGCAGCCCGATTCGTAACCACTATGCTACCAGAGCTCTTTTAAAATATCATCTTAGGAAAAGTGAATTTTTGAGTCTGTAGAACTGGGTGAAGACCTCAGTAAAATCAGAAAGATTTGCATTTGAGGGCTTGAGTGTTCACTAATTGCCAGGCAGTGTGCCAGGCGAATAACTAAGTCACTTAGACCCCTCACAATCCCTCTGTGATCCACCATATTAGTGTTATTCAAGTAGGCCTAGAAGGTTATTGTTGTTGTTATGTGCCGTGGAGTCGGTTCCGACTCATAGCAACCCTGTACAAGGTTTCCGAGGCTGTAAATCTTTACGGGAGCAGAAAGCCTCATCTTTCTCCCGCCGAACAGCTGGTAGTTTCGAACTGCTGACCTTGCGGTTCGCAGCCTAATTCGTAACCACTATGCTACCAGAGCTCTCTATAGACAGCAATATATTTTTAAAAACAACCGTTGCTATAGAGTTGGTTCCAAATCATAGCAACCCTACGTGTTGCCAAGTAGCACTGCACTACACAGGATTTTCATAACTGATTTTTTGGAAGCAGATCACCAGACCTTTCTTCCAATGCTCCTGACACTCCAAATGTATTTGAACCATCAATCTTCTAGTAAGTAACCCAGTACGTAACGTTTTGCTCCACACAGGAATTCATATAGTAGTATGTTATTGTTGCGTACCGTTGATTCGGTTGTGACTCATAGCAATCTTGTATAGGGTTTCTGAGGCTTTAAATCTTTGCAGGAGCAGAAGGTCTCATCTTTCTCCTGCAAAGCAGCTGCTGGGCTCAAACAGCTAACCTTGTGGTTTGCAGTCCTGTGCTTATCCTACAGAGTCATTGAATCCCCCATATACTAGTATTTTGTTGTTGTTATTAAGTTACATCAAGTCAGTTCCCACTCATAGAGACCATGTATAGGAGTGACTGGTGAGTTTGAACTGCTGACCTTGAAGTTTTAACTGACTTAGTGGTCCAGTGCTTAACCTACACCAGGACTCCATATAGCAGTATTGTTGTTAAGTGCCGTAGAGTCTATTCTGACCCGTAGCGACTCTGTATAGTGTTTCCGAGGAGTGGCTGGTGAGCTTGAACAGCTGACCTTGTAGTTCAAACCAACTTTGCAGTCCTGCACATGCATCCACAGCCCCACTCCAGGACTCCACCATATAGCAGTATTGTTTGTAGTTGTTGTTGTTAAGTGCCGTGGAGTCAGTTCCGACTCATAGCGACCCTGTACAGGGTTTCCGAGGCTATTAATCTTTATAGGAGCAGAAAACCTCATCCTTCTCCTGCGGAACAGCTGGTAGTTTCGAACTGCTGACCGTGAGAGTAGCAGCCCAATTCATAACCACTACGCTACCAGAACTCCTTAGATATAGAGTACACGAAAGCTCCTTAGATAGCAGTATAGGGTATATAAACTTGCAGAGTGGGGAGGAACGCAATCGTTTATATAGCATTACAGAGTACATAAAGTTTTGTATTCCTCCCTACTGTGCAAGTGAGGAAACTTAGGTATAGAGATCTTAAACACATGTTCAAACTTCTGTTTGAAAAGGGTGGAACTGGGATTCCAACCCAGAGTTCAAACTCTGTAGGTTAATACGCCAGACTGCAAAGCCATCTGAACTGAAAGGTCGGCAGCTCAAGCTCACCTGTTACTCCTCGGAAACCCTATACAGGGTCGCTATGGGTCGGAACCAACTCAACAGCACTTCACAACAACAACAACAACACTCACCCCCTAGCCATGCTGCCTTTTGTTCTAAACCCCAGTAACAGTTTCCTCTTCTTATTCCAATTAAGGGAGCATGGTGGCTTTAGAGAATAACAGTGGACTGTGAACCACAAGATTGGCAGTTTGAGCCTACCAGCTGCTTCATGGGAGAAAGATGAGGATTTCTGCTCCCACAGAGATGTAGTGCCTTAGAAACCCTGAACATGGTTGCTGTGAATCAGAACTGACTCTACAGCACTTAATGACAACAACATTTCAATTAAAATTAAGAATCCTCCAATTTTTAATGCTACAAATTAAAAAGTTCTCCCTAGAATATTTAAACTTACATTACTATGGTACTTAACCACCACAGATCAGTCAGTTTTTCATACTGTGTGGACTGCATAAATCACTATACTAAAAAGAACTGGTTCATATTCAACCACTTCCAGAGGTAGCATGTGATCACGAATGGATGGTACTGAAGGAAGACATCCAAGCCACACTGAAGACACTGGTGAAAAAAGGCTCCAGGAAGTGACAGAATACCAATTGAAATGTTTCAACAAACAAATGTAGTTGTTCTAGAACAAGAAATTTGGAAGAGAGTTGTCTAGTCACTCGTCTGGAAGACATCCGTATTTGTGCCCATTCCAAAGAAAGATGAACCCTCAGAATGCGGAAATCATCGAAAGCAAGTAAAATTTTGCTGAAGGTAATTCAAAAGCAGTTGCAGCAGTATATCGACAGGGAACTGCCAGAAATTCAAGTTAGATTCAGAAGAGGATGTGGAAGTAGGGATATCATTACTGACATCAGATGGATCTTGACTGAAAGCAGAGAGTACTAGAATGTTTACTTGTGCTTTTTTGATTATTGACTATATGGATCATAAACTATGAATAATATTATGAGGAACAGGTATTTCAGAACATTCAATTGTGCTCATGAGGAACCTGTAAGTACATAGATCAAGAGGCAGTCATTTGAAAAGGACAAGGGGATATTAAATAGATGGTTTAAAATCAGGAAAGGTGTGTGTCAGGGTAGTATTCTTTTACCGTACTTATTAATCTGTGTGCTGAGCAAATAATCCAAGAGGCTAAACTATATGACAAGAACATTGCATTAGGATCAGAGGAAAATTGTATCATCTGCGATATGCAGATGATACAACCTTGCTTGCTGGAAGTGAAGAGAACTTAAGCACTTAACTTAATGACAATCAAAGACTAGCCTTCAGTATGGATTATACTGTAATGTAAGGAAACAAACATTCTCAGAACTGGACCAATAGATAACATTATGATAAATGGAGAAAAGATTGAAATTGCTAAGGATTTCATTTTACTTGGATCCACAATCAATGCTTATGGAAACAGCATAAAGAAATCAAATGCCATATTGCCTTGGACAAATTTGCTGCAAAAGACTGCTTTAAAATGTAAAGAAGCAAAGACATCAGTTTGAAGACTAATGACCTAAGTCATAGTATGTTCTATTACCTCATATTCATGTGAAGGACGAACTATGAATAAAGAAGTTCCTAGAACAATTGATACATTTGATTTATGGTATTGGCAAAGAATAATGAAAGTACCATGAACTGTCAGAAGAACAAACAAATCTGTCTTGGAAGAAGGTACAGCCAGTTGCTACTTGGAAGCGAGGATGGCAAAACTTCTGTCTTATGTATTTTGGACATGCTACCAGGAAGGACCAGTCCCTGGAGAAGGGCATAAACTTAGAAAATTAGAGGATGAGAGGAAAGAGAAAGACCATCAAAAAGATGAATGGACGCAGTAGCTACACAGTGGACTCAAACATAGTAATGATTGTGAAGATGACAGAAGATCAGGTCATGTTTCATTCTGTAGCACATAGGGTTGCTATGAGTAGAACTGACGTAATGTGGCGCTGTAGATTAATGCACTGTATTGCAAAGTTGGTTTGAACCACAAGGTTGGCGTTTCAAGCTCACCAGTAGCTCCTTGGAAGCCCTATACAGGGTTGTTATGGGTCAGAATCGACTCGATGGTGCTTAACAACAACAACAACAACATAATAATAATACTTAAGCTTCAATTTACTGAATTATCAAATATACTGTAGGGAATAAAACATTACTACCCTTTTTCTGCCTAATCCTTATAATCAACTTTCTTTTCATGTTGTCTTCTTTTATTATTTTTTATCTTACTTAGTCCCAGTGTTGTTGTTGTTCTGCTGTTGTTGTTAAGTGTCACCGAGTTGGTTCCAACTCATAGTGACCCTGTATAGGGGTCAGCTGGTGGGTCTGAACCTCCAACCTTGTATGTAGTATGCTGTCCAGTGTTTATCCTACAGTGCTACACTAGGACATCCCACTGTTAATGTATCTGAAATTTGGATTGGTACTGCTTTATTGGATGAGGATGTGGAATGAGGATTATCATTATGAATGTCAGATGGATCTTGGCTGAAAAAAAGAGACTACCAGAGAGATGTTTACCTGTGCTTTATTGACTATGCAAAAGATTTTGACTGTGTGGATCATAATCAATGTTATCATATGGATAACATTGTGGAAAATGGATATTTCAAGAACACTTATTGTGCCTGTAAGGAACCTGTACATAGACCAAGAGGCAGTTGTTCAAAGAGAACAAGGGGATATCAAATGGTTTGACATCAGGAAAGATGCCTCCAGGGTTGTATTCTTTCACCATACTTGTTTAATCTGTATGCTGAGCAAATAATCTGAGAAACTGGATTATAAGAAGAATGTGGCATCAGATTTAACAACCTGTGATACACAGATGATACAGCCTTGCTTGTTGAAACTGAAGAGGACTCAAAATACTTATTGATGAAGATCAAAACCCACAGCATTTGGTATGGGTTGCGCTTCAATGTAAAGAAAACAAAAATCCTCACTACTGGGCTAGTAAAAACCATCATGATAAATGAAGAAATGATTGAAGTTGTTGTCAAAGACTTCATTTTGCTTAGATCAACTAAACACTCATGGAAGCAGCAGTCAAGAAATCAAACAATGTATT
>NW_006408535.1:10953827-10962236 GCF_000296735.1 Chrysochloris asiatica | reverse complement strand
AAAACATCAGGAAACAAATTGACAAAATTATTGAAAACATGGGAACCATACAAAATCAACAATTGAAAAGCCAAAAGATTAACACTAAGACTTCAGAAACAGATAATACACTGAAAGAGCAAAGAAAGAGATTTGAATCAATGTAAAGTTGAATTACTGAGAAAAATCTCTCAAATAATCACCTGCTAGAGGAAAAATAAGAAAAAAGAACAAAAAATATGAAGAAATCTTAAGATTTATGTGGGACACTATCAAGAGGAATAATTTATATGTGATAAGAATTCTAGAACAAGACAAAAAAAAAAAAACACCCTATAGAGATTATTGTTCAAGGTATTATTGTTCTCCAATTTCATGAAAGATAAGAAGATAACCATTCAAGAAGTTGAATGAACTCCAAGCAGGGTAGATTCCAAAAGAAAAACACCTAGACATATCATAATCAAATTTTTTCAAAACCAAAGACAAGGAAAGAATCTTGAGAGCAGCTCTGAAAAAATGAAAAGTTTACCTACAACGGAGAAGTAATAAGACTAAGCTCTGATTTCTCAGCAGAAACCATACAAGCAAGAAGACAATGGTATGATGCATATACAACTCAGAAAGAAAGAAAAAAAAAAATTGACAACCAA
This sequence comes from Chrysochloris asiatica, assembly GCF_000296735.1. Classification (NCBI taxonomy): domain Eukaryota; kingdom Metazoa; phylum Chordata; class Mammalia; order Afrosoricida; family Chrysochloridae; genus Chrysochloris; species Chrysochloris asiatica. The sequence continues at coordinate 10,961,604 of NW_006408535.1, read as the reverse complement.
GTATCCTATTAGAGTCCTGGTGATTTGATGTGAACTGACTTGACAGCACTTAACAACAACAAAAATCATATATCCAGAAAACTGTCCATTAAGTATGACTGAAATTAGGTCATTTTCAGAGAAACAAAAATTAAATGAATTTGTAAAAACCATATCAACTTTACAAGAAAATACTAAAGGAAATTCTTTGGACAGAGGACCAGCAATAGCAGACAACAACCTAAGACTGACAATATCACCTGTACTCAACCCATATATATATTTTTTTGTTTTGTTAAGTGCTATCGAGTTAATTCTGGGAGAAAGATGAGGCTTTTTACTCCCGTAAAGATTTACACCCTCGGAAACCCTGTACAGGGTCGCTATGGGTTGGAACCGACTCGACGGCACTTAACAACAACAACAACAATCGAGTTAATTCTCACTCATAGCAACCCTGTGTAGGGTTTCCGAGGAGCAGCTGGTGAGCTTGAACCATTGATCTTATACAGTTCAAATCGGCCTTGTAGTCAGCGCATTGACCTGCAGCGCCACACCAAGACTCACATATAGATGTATGCAAAGTAAGACCTATAAGAGTGAAAATAGAGAACTAGAGAGACAGTTACAATAATAAAAACAAAAGAGGAAAAATCCAGTTACACAAGTTCCAAATGAAGAGGAAAGCCAATAGATTTCAATAAGTGAGTAGAAATAAACCTAACTTTAACTCTAAAAACTAGACCAATCTTTACCCCTAACACTAACCCTAGTCCTAACCATAACCCTAACAATAAACAAAATCCTAGGTCTACACTCCTGGTGTGGCACTGTAGGATCAGTGCTGAACTGGGAACCACAAAGTTGGCAGTTCAAACCCAGCAGCTGCTCATTGAAAACCCTACACAGGGTCACTATGAGTTGGAACCGACATGATGTCTGTCACTTAACAAAAACAAGGCCTACCCAAGACCTAGCCATAGTCCGAACCCTAACCCTCACTTCTTATTCCTACTGTGTTTGAGCAATCTACTCTGTCCAAGGTCCCATCAAAACCAAAAACATGAGCAAGGCCAGAATATGTTCTCAATTCACAGTCTAGTAACAGTTGCTAAGACATATTCATAAGGTAGTGTTGTAACTGTTGTTAAGTGCCATCAAGTCAATTCTGCCTCATAGTGACCCTATATAACAGCTGATGGGTTTCAACTGCCAATCTTGTGGTTCCTAGTCTAGTGCTTACCCTACAGTGCCACACCAGGACTTCAAAGGTAGTATAATACATTATAAACACGGAAAGCTCTCAGAAAGTTTGAGAAAGAATTATGGGTTGTTATTATGTTGTTGTTATGTGCTGTGGAGTCAGTTCCAACTCATAGCAACCTGTACAGGGTTTCCAAGGCTGTAAATCTTTACGGGAGCAGAAAGCCTCATCTTTCTGCCGCAGAACAGCAGGTAGTTTCAAACTACTGACCCTGAGGTTAGCAGCCCTATTCGTAACCACTATGCTACCATTGTGGGTAGAGTAACCATATAATTTCCTGTTCAAACTTGGACACCTATGAGAGTGGAAGATATAGTGGTCATAAGGAACCCTAGTGGCACTGTAGGGTAAGCATTAGGCTGCTACCCACAAGACTGGAAGTTCAAAAATAGTAGCTGCTTCCTGGGAGAAAAATGAGACTTTTTGCTCCTGTAAATATTTACAGTCTCAGAAAACCTAATAGAGTCATTATGAGTCAGAAATTACTCTTTAGCAGTGAGTTTTGTTTTGTTTTGTTTTTTGGAGCAGGCATGAAGTGGGATGTAGGCAACCACACTGATGGGCATTCTGGTTATGGGGAGTGGTGGGAGGGTAATAGTTTGCTGGAGTATTTGATTACGAGTAACACTAATGAAAATCATAGTGGGAAGGGACACCCATGTTGAGGTGTAGAAATGAAAACCCAGTTACATAAGGATGTGTCAAGAAACAGATTCTAAATTTCTGTTAATCATTAATATTGTTACTGACTAGACCATGTTGCTCTTGATCTTTTAGAGAAATGTTCATTGTACATTATCTCATGACAGTGAAAAAACTTTTGAAAAGCTCTTACTAGAACTATAATGGCTCAAAGGAGAGTACAGAAATACTTTATATTGAGAAGATTGAGCCTCACTCAAAACATCTTGTAAAGTAGGCCCTAAAGCAGCAGTGTAAAATTTGCAATATGTACCTTGTACGAGATAAGTCCTTGATGGTACAAACAGTTAAGCACTCAGCTGCTAACTGAGAAAAGCTATAAGATTACATATCTATACGTAGTCCCTATTTTAAAAATCATACGGCAAATGATATTTTCAAATTATCAATGGTCAAAAGTATTTTTCTTAGAAAGTAATGTGTTATGATCAAATGTTGTTTTTAAGTCATAACATTATAATGTATGATCATTCCTACTTTTATCAGAATATATGCAACCTGATTAGTTGCTTAGAAGATTATTTTCCTGTGTTCAATCCACATGTCTGCAAGGACAAGACTGAAAGCAACCAATCACAGCCCAGAGTATAGAAATGGTCAACTATCCCTAGGAATAATCCATGGACTGTTTTAGATACTAAAATTCTGACAGCTTGCGCTTTGACAAAGATGTTAACAAGGAAAGAAAATGGCACCAATTTAATCTATTCTTATAGTTCATTCTAAAATGAGACTAGCATGACACCAAGTTATAATAATAAAAACTATAGTAATTTCACAATTCTTCCTACATGCTATTCACAGTCTTTTCACATGCAAATTTGCCATCCATTGCTTCATGACAGTAATTTTAAGTGCATTAAAGAGTGCTGAATTTTCTTATACTTGATCTTCTAATTATACTGCAGGAATGTATAATATGCTGGCATTCATCTGGTTTGCGGTATCTGTCCATAAAGTGGGTTCTACTCTTCTCCTGGCATAACTTCTATGTTCTGGAGCATAGGTTTCACCAGTAAGATTTGATTATTACATCTCATCATGAGGAAAAAGGAGTCCTGGTAGGTAGCTCAGTAGTAAAGCACTCGACTGCTAACCAAATGGTCGGTGGTTGAAATGACTGAACCTTGACTGATTATTTTCGGTACAGTGACTGTGTATCCCTTCCATCTTCTTTTGAAATTTCCCATGTCATTCAATATTTTAAACATAGAATCCTTCAATATTATAACCTGAGGTTTGAATTTTTTCTTCATTTTGTCCAGTCCCCTTAACTTCTCTACATTCCATAATAAGTTTGAGTCTCTTTTTTTCTTTTTTCTTGTCTTTTTAGTGACCTTTTGTTTTCTTTATGTGTGAAGTTCTTGATGTCATTCCATAACTTCTGATCTTGGTCATCTGTTCTTCAGATGGTCTTTAAATTCAGGTGGAATATACCCATGGTCATATTCTGGCTCTCACAGATTTGTTTTAATTTTCTTCAGCTTCAGCCTGAGTTTGCATATGTGCCATTAATGGTCTGTTCCACAGTGAGCCCCTGGCCTTGTTTAGGCTGATCATATTGTGCTTCCTTTTCATCTCTTCCCGCAAATGTTGTCACCTTGGTATATTCCACTGGTGAGGTCCAAGATGACCTAGGACCAGGCAGTGTTTCATTCTGTTGTGCATAGGATTACTATGAGTCCAACTCATACAACTCTGTAAAGGGTTTCCAAGAAACGACTGGTGAGTTTGAACTGCCAACCGTGATGTTCAAACCAACCTTATGGTTGAGTGTTTATCCTACAGCACAGCATGAGGACTCCATACAAAGTTATAAATATCTGTAGGTAATTAAAAAAAACAACATAAAGAAAACATTTAAATGATGTACCCAACATGTTTTTGAGGACACGTTTGAAAAGATTACATTGTAACTATACACAAAAAGATATTTAGGATGAATGCTCCTCTGTCTCCTTTCCCTCAGTGTTCTGTAGCAGTGAGCTAACCCCTGTGCTGGTAACTAGATGCAAAGCATAATACTGGCCTTGTGTGACATTACAAAGAACGTAGAAGCATTATGATTCTTTTTGTTGTTGTTTTGTTAGGTCCCATCGAGTCGATACCAACTCATAGCAACTCTATGTACAACAGAATGAAACACTGCCCAGTCCTGGGCCAATCTCACAATTGTTGCCATGATGTTGCCACAAGATTGGAAGTTCAAAAACAGTAGCTGCTTCCTGGGAAAAAAATGACACTTTTTGCTCCCATAAATATTTACAGTCTCAGAAAACCTAATAGGGTCGTTATGAGTCAGAAATGACTCGGTAGGAGTGAGTTTGGTTTTTTGTTTTGGAGAAGGCATGAAGTGGGACCTGAGCAACCACACTGCTGGACATTCTGGTTATGGGGAGTGGTGGGAGGGTAATAGTTTGCTGGAGTATTTGATTATGAGTAATACTAAGGAAAATCATAGTGGGAAGGGACATCCATATTGAGATGTAGAAATGAAAGCCCAGTTACATAAGGATGTGTCAAGAAACAGATCCTTTGTTGTTGTTAAGTACCGTTGAGTCGACTCCGACCCATAGCAACCCTGTATAGGGTTTCCGAGGAGCAGCTGGTGAGTTTGAACCACCAACCTTGCAATTCAAATGGCTTTGCAGTCTGTCTGGCGCATTAACCCACAGTGCCACGGAGTAAGAATCATACGTAGGGCTGTGGTCTTTGATCTTCATTAGTAAATACTTTAAGTCTTTTTCACTTTCAGCAAGCAAGATTGTATCATCTGCATATCACAGATTGTTACTGAGTCTTCCTGTAATCCTGATGCCATGTTTTTCTTTATAGAACCCAGCTTCTCAGATTATTTGTTCAGCATACAGGTTGGAAAAGTATGGTGAAAGAATACCCTGTTGCACACCTTTCTTAATTTTAAACCATTCAGTGCGTCCATGTTCTGTTCTTGGATCAACTATCATTTGGGATCTTCTCATACTTACAGTGAGTGCTACTGGCAGACAGCCTGCTAAAATCAGATATGGCCAATGAATATGGAGTATTTTGGTGGCCTCAAAGAGAATAAAGTCTGGAGAAAGTATCTTCCCTGACTAAACCTAAGTCATAAAGTAAATATTTGGGGAGTTCTTTCACTTTGATGAAACTTTGAAGAAGTAGTGATCAGTTTCATGATATGTTTTGGTTTTTAAATCCTGTCATTCTGATGAGAGATTATGGGAAATTACTGTCCTGTATGCCATACCTCCTTCCACTTTACTAAAGGAAAATTCCAGATGCTAGGAGCCATTTCTCTTGGTCCATTTCTTTAGCTTCTTGCTTGCCAGGAATGTGAAGAAAGCCTTTGACTCTAGAAGTAACTTCTCTTCAGGCTTGTTTAATTAAGGACTGTAGGTACACCACAGCCTCTGATTCAGCTTAATAGATTTAATTATGCAGAAAACAATAAACTGTTTAAATCAGTACACATCAGACATGACATAATTATCAGGGCAGGGTGGACATTTTGTTGAAGTGCTGTTTATATGAGTCATTTCAATGCTGAAAATATATTTTTTGTATTTGAGAGCTAATGTACTGAATTGTTCTCTCAGAAACCTGGTTCCAATTGCTCTAAAATGCTAGGTAGGAGGAAAATAATAAATTCTGTGTCTTTGGAGATAAAACCACATTTTGTATTATACTGCTGGGCAGTACAATCACTGTAATTTAGGAAGGCTGTTATTATTGTATGAGCAAACTTTTTTTTTGTATTATTACTGTTTATTTTAATGCAAGGACATACTCTCTAGTAGACACATAATGAAAACGGTCTTGTATTAAAATTATTTACCTGCTGTTTGCTGAAAGGAGTTGTAGAAATTAGAAATAGAAAAGACTCCTATGTCACCTAGTCCATCCCAGGCAGGGCAAAGCTTTGCTGGGGTGCCAAAAATAGACCACCGTCTCTACATATCTCACGGAGTAAATTGTAGGAGGCAGGATAAAATCGTTTGTGTCAATTCTGGAGGGAAACACAGATGTTGAGGAAAGAGGGTACCAATTTATTGGCAAATTTATTGACTGAGGTCCTATATTTAAAGACTTTAAGGTCAAACTAAAATTTTAAATCCCCAAATGGACTGTGCTGAATTGTGTAATTGTGTAGGGTTTCCCTGTTAACACATCCAATTATCTGGATAAATGCTTAAACATTGGAAACAGTGAAAGGAATGTTGTTGTTTCACTTTGGAGATAACACATAATATGTTGCTATTGTTGCTGTTAGGAGCTCTGGTAGCGTAGAGGTTACAAATCGGGCTGCGAACCTTAAGGTCTGCGGTTCGAAACTACCAGCTGCTCCGTGGGAGAAAGATGAGGCTTTCTACTCCCGTAAAGATTTACACCCTCGGAAACCCTATACAGGGTCGCTATAGGTCGGAACCGACTCGATGTCACATAACAACAACAACAACATTGTTGCTGTTAAGTGCTGTTGATTCACAGCAATCCTTTTCCAGGGTTTCCAAGGAGAAACTGGTGAGTTTGGATCACTGACCTTCCAGTTCATCCAGTTCAAACTCACCTTGCGGTCCAGGGCTTATCTTACAGTGTCACACCAGGACTCAGACAAAATGTAAAATATAATACTGGATTAATTTGACTTTTACTAACTCTCCTTTTCCAATGGAAATTTCCAGAGGTTCTAAGGAGCAATGAAATAGTAAAATATGTGCATAAAAAGAGAAGCAAATGAGACCTAAGAGGCCTATATAATTCACAACAAAAAGGAGCCCATCAACTATTAATGGTTGAATCAACACTAAAATGATAAAGCTGAATTGTTGCTGTTAAGTGCCATCAAGTCCATTCCAACTCAGAGCAGAGACCCTGTACAGCGGTTTCCATGAGCAGTGTTGGATTTGAACCAACACTTTGTGGTTCAAATCAACCTTGCAGTCCAGCGCTTATCCTACAGCAACAACCTGGCAAAATTGTGACGCATAGTTACCTTCTCTCTTGGTCCAAGGCATTTCTATGCACTCTTCTGTCCCTTTCTAATCCTGTTGGTGAAGACCCATTGCCATTTTCCTTCGCTGGGTACCTAAGAGAGTAAGAATCTTCACCAAATTAACTAGGAAAGAAACTGATGTCAGGTATTTACTCACCCATGTTGACACAACATTATTATTATTATTATTATTGAGACTATCTATGTTGATTCATTCTATTATTGAGACTATCTATGTTGATTCATTCAACTCTAATTTATTCATTTTTAGTTTTATACATTATATTGGACCCACTAACCACAATTTATTTTCCATTATCCTCCTGGTGTGGTGCTGTGGGTTAATGCGCCAGCCTGCAAAGCCATTTAAACTGCAAGGTCGGCGGTTCAAGCTCACCAGCTGCTTCTTGAAAACCCTATCCAGCGTCGCTATGGGTCAGAACTGACTCAATGGCATTTAACAACAGCAACATGTGCATACCCAGCACTCGTGTGTCAGTTTGTCGTACTGTGGTGGCTTATGAGTTGATGTGATTCTGGAAGCTATGCCACCGGTATTTTAAATACCCAGCAGGGTCACCCATGGTGGACAGGTTTCAGATGAGCTTCCAGATGAAGACAGACTAGGAAGAAGGAGAGATGGACTACTTCTGAATATTTAGTCACTGAAAACCTTATGAATAGCAGAGAAACACTGTCAGATACAGTGCTGGAAAGTGAGCCCATCAGATTGGAAGTCACTCAAAATGTGACTGGGGAAGAGCTGCCTGCTCAAAGTACAGTTGACCATGATGACACGAATGGAGTAGAGCCCGTGGGAGAAAAGCCAGCGGGACCTT
>NW_006408535.1:10933846-10950384 GCF_000296735.1 Chrysochloris asiatica | reverse complement strand
CTATTTTCAGTCTTATAGGTATGTTTTACTTTAAATACTTCTACAGAGTATTTATTTTAAATGCTATTGGAAAAGCACTAGACTGCTAACCACTAGATTGGTGGTTCAAACCCACCAGCCTCTCCTTTGAAACTCTATACAGGGTCTCTTTGAGTCCCAACTGACTCGACAGCACTTAACAACAACACAACAACATATCTGGATTGAGTTCAGGGTAATGTTGTCATATATGGAAATCTCAGTTGTTGTCTGCTGTTGTTGAGCACCCCTTAGAACTCTTTGTAAAGTTGGTCTGGTTATTACAAATTCCTTTAATTTCTGTTTATTAGGAAATGTTCTAATTTTACCTTCATATTAGGATGGCTTTGCTGGGCATATGATTTTTGGTTGGTAATTTTTTTTTCTTTCAGAGTTTTGTATATATAATTCCATTGCCTTCTTGCCTGCATGGTTTCTGTTCAGAAATCAGAGCTTAGCCTTATTGATTCTCCTTTGTAGATGACTTTTCATTTTTTTCTGAGCTACTCTCAGGATTCTTTCCTCGTCTTTGGGTTTGGAAAATTTGATTATGATATGTCTTGGTGATTTTCTTTTGGGGTCTATTCAGTTTGGGTTTTATTCAGCTTCTCATATGCTTATCTTCTTTTCTTTCATGATGTTAGAGAAGTTTTCTTCTAATAATTCTTTAATAATTTTCTCTGTGGTTTTTATTGTCTCTTCCTGTTCTGGAATTCAAATCACCCATAAGATGTTCCTTTTCATGGTGTCCAACATAACTCAGATTTTCTTTGGATTTTTTTCATTATTTTTTCTAATTGTTTTTCTAGTATACTAGCTTTGAGAGATTTATCATCAAGCTCACAAATTCAGACTTCCATTGATTTGAAGATTTTTTTTTTTTTTTACCCTTTCAATGTATTGTCCATTTCTGAAACCTTAGAATTAATCTTCTGGATTTCTGATTGCAGGTTTTGTATTGTTTCAAATTTTGAATTTATTTTGTTTATTTGTTCTTGGAGTGTTTTTCTGAATTCTTCTAAAGTTTTATCTGTGTACTCCTTGCTTTCCTCATTTTTTCTGTCAATCTTTTGAGTATACCTACATATTCTTTTTAATTCTCTTTCTGTTAGTTCCACTATCTTTTCTTCCTCAGAAATATTTTCTGGCTTGGCATCTTGGTCATTTGTTTCAGCCATTCACTCTTGTTTCTTCATGTGAGCTAAAATTGTCTGTTGTCTCTGGGACATTGGGGGTTGTTGTGTTTATATTTAATTGATGATTATATGCTGATTTGTTCTTAGACTCTCACCAATGTCTTCTGTGGGTGTCATTAGAGAATAGAGGAGTGTACACTATTCTTGTTCATTGTCCATGCACCTTAATTTAAGGAGGGTTTGTCTGGTTTTGGTTGCTGTCTATCATTGATTGGTGGTAGAAGAGCTGGTATTGGCTCTTTCCCTGTACAGCTGGGTTGTATGGGCAAGGTTGCGGTCTCCTGTGTGGTAGGAAAGAGAAAACCCCTCCAACACACACACACACACACACACACACACACACACAACAAAACAGAATAGACAAACAAGGAACCAGCAATGAAAAGAAAAATAATAAAGAAAAAAAGAAAGAAAAAATGCAACAAACAGTAAAAAAGAATATACTAAGTATAAAGACAAAAGAGGGAAAAGGAAATGGAGCTATAGAAGAGAAAAATGAGTGGAAGAAATAAAAAATACTTAAGAATAGCTAAAAAGAGGAAAGCAGGACAGGAAAATTGAGCTACAGAAGTGAAAAAAAGAAAGGAAATAAAAGGAAGGGATAAAAAAAACTTAGATGAACTAGGGAGAAGGAAGATGATAAGAGAAAGAGAGGGAGTATCAAAAGGGGGGAAAAGGAGAGGGGAAATGAGAAATAGAAGAAAAAAGGAAAACAAAAGTGGAGATAGAAAAGATAAAATTCAAGGGAATGGGAAGAGAAGTAGAAGGAGGAGAAAGAACTAACAACCAAAAACAAAAAACAACAAAACAAAACCTGAAAACATTATGGCTGTTGGACCCAGAGAGGAGAGAATTCTGGGCAGGCTCCTGCAAGCAAAGGAGCTCATGAAGTGGTTGTGGGACAAATGTGACAGCTGAGTTCCTGACCCTAGATGGAGTTCCTATAGACCTTGGTGGTAACTATGTTCAGGGCACTCAATCCATAAGTAGTTCATATAGGCCAGTGATGGAGCTGGTTTCAGTGTCTGTTAGACAGTGGGGGTGACTGGTTAAATGCTGGTCTGCTGGCTCTGCAGGTTCTGTAGGTCTGGAGCGCTCACCCTGAATCCAGGCACCAAAGCAACACACCAAGGCAGCACAGCAGGCTCCTGCCTCACACTGGCTCCCAATCACATGGCTCCACACTCCATGAGAGCAGGTTCTGTTCTGGGGGTGGATGAGGATAGAAGCTGGCCTCCCCTCTGTTCACCAGGGAAGTATGGGGAAAAAAAGAATTCCACCTTTCCTATCACCTGTGTGAATCTGCTGTACCAGGCCATCTTCTGTTGCCAAACTGCTCACAATATGGTTGTACCATGGTCTGGCCAGCTATTTACAAGATAGTCTCCATCTCTTGCTATCCCTGTTCATCTTTTCCTCCCAGCAAGCACTCAGTGCTGTTCTCTAGCCTTTCCTCTGAAGTTCAGGGTTCCCAAATTTTCATCTCTGTCTGTTTGACTTGGTCTCTTATATCTTTGTTGTAGAGGGTCCATGTAGTGCATCTGTCTAGTCTACCATCTTGCCAGAACTCCTCCTTTTTTAACATTTTCTTCGAAGTATTTGTTATATAATCCTTTATAGTCCATATTCAACAATTCTATATATATAGTTTTTTGTTTTTGCAGAATTTGATAGTATGATTCTTCTGTTGATATTTTTTTTTTTGTTTCTGACACTGTTGTTGTTGTTAGGTGCCATTGAGTTGGTACCAACTCATAGCAACCCAATGCACAACAGAACAAAACACAGCCCGAACCTGGGCCAACCTCACAATTGTTGCCATACTTGAGCTCATTGATGCTGCTACTCTCATTTAATCTTGCCTTTTGTGATATGTATCTTATATTTTTGCATATATTTTTGCACATTTTCTGGTGATTGCATTTGAACCTGAAATTAAGGTGGATTCCAAATGGTGTACACTTGCTTCTGTCAAGAATATGGTGCCACTCAGCATCATTTTTTAAATTTCTTGGCTCCAAATTTTATAGATTACAGAGACAAAGAAGATTCTGGATTTAAACATGTATGGAAGAAAGATTATGGTTATAAATTCTCAAAATAAAAACTTTCCTTAAAGTCAGAGGTAAGAGCTAGACATTTAAGTGGTTCCCTTTGGGGAGGGAAAATTTTTATTTTCTTGTTCAACCCTTCATAGAGTGTTTTTCTTTCCTCTTTGTTCTATTCCTCCTCCTCTTACTTTTTAAGAGGATGTATGTATCAGGATTGGGAGAGAATCTCTGATCTGACTTCTACTTTAAATGGGCTTTGGCTTTGTTTAAAAATTGATATCAGTACTGTCTAATGGAACTTTCTGTGACAACAAAAATGTTCTGTAAATGCACTATCTAATATGGATGCCACTAGCCACTTGTGGTTACTGAGCTCTTGAAATGTGACTCATACAACTAAGGGACTGAATTTTGTACTTGACATACTTTAAAAATATCTTCATTTACATAGCCGCATGTGGTGAGTGACTAGTATATTAGTGCACATTGAGATCACCAGGGATCAGTAAGTGCTTCAAGGTAGACTCTGTTCCTTAGTGCTCTCCTATCATTTGACATTCATGTTTGCTCTTAACTTTTTTGGCTTCTGTTGTTGTTATGTGCTGTCCAGTCAGTTATCAGAGAAATCCCTGTATAACAGAACAAAACACTGCCTGGTCCTGTGCTACCTTCACAACTGAGCCCATTGCTGTGGTCACTGGGGGTGGGGTACAGGGGGCTTCCTCTTTTTCACTGACCCTCACTTTACCAAGCATGATGTCATTTCCCAGAGACTCATCCTTCCTGATAACATGTACAAATTATGTGAGATGAAGTCTCGCAATCCTCATTTCTAAGGAATATTCTGGCCATATTTCTGACAAGACAGATTTGTTTGTTTATTAGCAGTCCAGGGTATCTTCAACATACTTCACCAACACCACAATTCAAATTAATCAATTGTTGTTGTTGTTGTTGTTGAGTGCCGTTGAGTTGGTTCCAACACATAGTGATCCTGTATAGGGTTTCCAAGGAGCAGCTGGTGAGCTTGAACTGCCGACCTTGCAGTTCAAATGCTTTGCAGTCTGGCACATTAACCCACAGTGCCACACCAGGTTGTTGTTGTGAAATGCCTTTGAATTGGTTCCAAACAATAGCAGCCCTGTATAGGATTTACAAGGAGCAGCTGGTGAGGTCTTCCTTATTCATTGTCCAGCTTTCACATGCATATGAGATTATTGAAAACATTATTTAGAACCTGTACATAAAACAAAAGGAAGTCATTTGAACAGAACAAGGGGTTACTGAATGGTTTTAAATCAGGAAAGGTGTGCATCAGGATTGAATCCTTTCCTTTCACCATGCTTATTCAGTCTGTAGTCTGAGCAAATAATCTGAGAAACTGGAGTATGTGAAAAAGAATGTGGCATCAGTACTAGAGGAAGGTTTATTAACAACCTGCAATATGCAGATGATGAAACCTTGCTTGCTGGAAGCAAAGAGGACCTAAAATTCTCATGAAGACCAAAGACTATAGCCTTCAGTATATATTACAACTTAATATAAAGAAAACAAAAATCCTTATAACCTGACCAACATCATGAAAACATAAAAAATGATTGAAGTTGTTGAGGATTTAATTTTACTTGGATCCAAAACTAATACTCATTGAAGCAGTAGTCAAAATATCAATGTAATACACTGGGAAAATCTACTGCAAAGACCTCGTTAGGTGTTAAAGAGCAAAGATGTCACGTTGAGAACTAAGATGTGTCTAATCCAAGTCATGGGATTTTTCAATCGCCTCATATATATGTAAATTTGGTTTCTGGTATTTTAAAAACTTTCTTTTCCATTAAACTTTTCCAGCATTTTCTACTGGGAAGAATTTTTTTTAAAGATCCCTAGTCCGTGGCGCTGTGTGTTAATGTGCTGGACTGCAAGGTTTGTTGAGCCTCAAGTTCAGTGGTTCACGTTCACCAGCCACTCCTTGGAAACCCTATACAGGGTCACTGTGGGTTGGAACCAACTCGACAGCACTTCACAACAATAACAACAACAATTATTGGAATAGAAGTTGGAAGTAGTATATAATCAGGTACTAGTTTTGATAAGGAAGAAATCCATGCAAAAAAATCCTGGAAGAAAATGAATTAGAGGGGAAGAAGAAATGTATAGATCCTGGCTGAAGGAATAATTTGGAGTATTAAAGAATTATCAAAGCAGCTAGTGGAGCCAGAGTGAAGTGAGCTAGAGGGAACATTGTAGGAAACAATGTGAGAGAGTCACAGTAAAGATTTTAGATTTCATTCCACTTTTGATGTAAAATCATTAGAAGATTTGGACTATTTACATTTTTCAAAGATTACTGATTGCTCTATGAACTATAGTGAGTAGATCAATCAGGTTTGGAGTAGTCCAGGTGGGAGACAATGGTGACTAGGTAGATTATCATCTCTGTGCCCAAACCAAAAAAAGCCCTGAATAGCATGGCACATTGATAGTATTAGCCCGTCTTTTATCATTAGCATCATCCATGCCACAATGCTGTAATCTCTGCACCTGCTATAAGACAGGCCACTTGGAAGAGGAATTCACATAATGGTTTTTTTTTAATGCCTTAATTTTACTTCTGCAAACTCTGCTTCCATTAATTATTTTTCAGCATGGTATATTTTAGAAAATTCCACAGTTAGTCTTTTGGGTTAAGGTAATTTCTCATCTAGTTCCACAAATTACTTGGAATATATTATTGAATTAAATAGAGTATCTGGGTGAAAGGCTGTTTATGGGCAGGGCATCATTTATTGCACATAAGTGCCATTATTCATCATTATGCTCATTATAGTACAAAGGATTTATCTGCTTTTGACATCTTGCCCTTTAAAGTAACCCAATTTTGACTGCATGTGGAGGGTTAAGAAGAAGTACAGCCCATTTCTCTAATGATAGAGCTATAGAAGCTAATGGCAGCATAAGCTGTTCTAGACAACTAAAGACAACTTGAGTAGTACTTTTAAATACTTTTAGAGGAAAATATGAAAACGTATCAAGAAGGAAAAAATGAAAGTTTACCTTATCATCAAAGAATGAAAGAGCTTTTACTTCTTGTTATTACTGTAGATGGGGAAAAAAGGCAACACATCTTAATATGATTTTTCATTTGTGTGTTGATGGATAATTTTCCCTAGTGAGGCTCTGGGTCATAGATAACATGTGTTATAAGGCATCAGAACAGTTGAGTTTAAGTTCTGATTTGGCCTTTTATTGAGTGACCTTAGGCGAGTCAGTTTGTCTCTTGGGCTTCATGCTCTAAAGTCCCAATCAATTCCCATTGGATGAGTGTCTTTGTGGCAGGTTTTAGTCTTGCTGCTGAGAATACAGCATTAAGCCAACATAAAGTCCATGCTCTTCTTGAGCCTTCATTCTGAAAGTAGACAGAAAATGAATACACAGTATGTTGGTATTTTCCTTATATATTACAGAGAAATACAAAAAGAGTAGAAGCAGGCTGAAAAGAATGGCTGGTACTATTTTATATAGGGTTGTTGTTGTTAAGTGCCATTGAGTCAGTTCCAACCCATAGCGACCCTGTGTAGGGTTTCTGAGGAGCAGCTGGTGAGCTTGAACCATTGACCTTGCAGTTCAAACAAACTTGCAGTCCAGCGTATAAACCCGCAGTACCACAGACCCAATAAAGTAGATGATATTTGGGCAGACACATAAAGGGAGGAAGGACTGAGCCATGTCTGTATCTGGGGAGTGAGCATTATGGCAGAGGGGAGAACAAGTACAGAGACCCTGAAATGGTAGCATGTTTGACAGGCTTTAGTTACACCAAGAAGACCAGCACAGCTGGACCAGAGTAAACAAGGAGAGTGGTAAGATATAAGACCATAGAGATATTGAGAGAGCCATATTTTGTACATTCTTGTAGTCTATGTAACAAGGTCAGCAGTTCGAAACTACCAGCTGCTCCGTGGGAGAAAGATGAGGCTTTTGCTCCTGCAAAGATTTACAGCCTTGGAAACCTTGTTCAGGGTCACTGTGGGTCATAACCAACTTGATGGCACTTAACAACAACATGTAACAACTTTGGATTTTACTTTGAATAAAGTGGTAAATCTTTGTAAGATTTGACATGCTATGGAAGCAGAATGACATGATATGATTTTGCTGTTGAACAAAAGAACAGTTATGTGTATGTGGAGAGCAAGGAATGATGGAAGCAGGGAGAACTGCTAAGATGCTACTGCAAGAACCCAGTGTAAGACTGATGATACCATAGACCAGGTGGTAGTGGCAAGCATGATGAGAAATTATTGGATTTTGAATGTGACACCCATGGGATTTGCTGATGCCTCATGGAAGCAGGAGTCAAGAAATCCAGTGAGGTTGCATTAGGCAAATTTGCTGCACAAGACCTCTGTAAAGTGTTGAAGAGCAAAGATGTCAGTTTGAGGACTAAGGTACCCCTGAACCAAGCCATGGCATTTTCAAGAGCTTTATATGCATGTGAAAGTTGGACAATGAATAAGGAAGACCCTAGAAGAACAAATGCATTTGAGTTATGATGTTGGAGAAGAGTTTGAAAAGTACCATGGACTGCTAGAAGAACAAACAAATCTGCGTTGGAAGAAGTAGAGCTAGAGAGTTGTCTCTCGTAGTTCAGACATATTATCTGGATGGGCCAGTCCCCACAGAAGGACATTATGCTTGGTAAGGTGGAGGGTCAGCAAGAAAGAGAAAGACCCTCCACAAGACGGATTGGCACAGTGGCAGCAGCAATTGCCTCAAGCTTAGGAATTGTGGGGATGGCACAGGACTACACAGTGTTTCGTTCTGCTGTGCATTGGGTCACTGTAAGTCAGAACCAACTCGATGTCACCTAACAAAACAACATTGGTATGAGACAAGGTAGAAAAATGAGATTTTCTGCTCCCACAAAGATTTACAGCCTTGGAAATCCTATACAAGGTTGCTATGAGTTAAAACCAACTTGACAGCACTTAATAACAACAAAACTGGTATTAGAAAAACAGAGGAATTAAAGATGACACCCCAAGATTCCTAATATACAGTAAATAGCAGAATGCAGTTGCTGTTTACTGAGATGGCAAAAGTAGTAGAAGAAGCAGGTGTGGTGGAGAAGATATTGAGACCTCTTGTTGTTGTTAAATGCCATTGAGTTGATTCTGACTCATAGTATCCTTTAATAGGGTTTCCAAGGAGCAGCTGATGAGTTTGAAACTGATGATCTTGTGGTTTGCAGTCCAATGCTGATCCTAAAGCACCACACCAGGAGCCCACGGAGACCTAGTGCTTTTGTTAAAATTTAGGTACCTATAATTGTTGTTGGTGGTGGTAAACACTATTGAGTCAGTTCCAACTCCTAACAGCTCTGTATAGTGTTTCTGAGGAGCGGCTGCTGAGTTTCAACCACCAACCTTGCAGTTAAAACCAATCTTACGGTCCAGCACATTATCCTGCAGTGCCACACCAATACTCCCTATGATGAATGGTGGTTATGTGCTGTGGAGTCGGTTCCAACCCACAGTAAACCTGTACAGGGTTTCCGAGGCTGTAATCTTTACAGGAGTAGAAATCCTGAGGCTGGACGGTAAGATTGGTTTTAACTTAAGGTTGGTGGTTGAAACTCAGCAGCCACTCCTCAGAAACACTATACAGAGCTGTTAGGAATTGGAACCGACTCAATGGTGCTCAACAACAACAACAACAACACAACAAGTATCATATGGACTTGTGGTGTGGTGGTGTACGATCAGCACTGAAGTTCAAAACATGGTCCGGCAGTTTAAAGCCATCAGATGCTCCCCGGAGACCTTATACAGGGTCGCTATGAGTCACAACCAAGTCAATGACACATAACAACAACAATTATCATATATATATGTGGATATATTGAGTAGATTACTGTACTTATGAGTCTGAAACTCAGGGAGGAATTTAGAAATGAAGAAATTAATTTGGGAATCATCTACATAGAGAGCATTAAAATGCTGTTAAGTGAAAATGGGAAAGAAAAGAGACTCTATCTAATGTTCTCTAAATATTATATTTAGAGCCAGGGGTTATGAGAAAAATCAGTAGAGAAGACAAAGACAGAACAGAGACTGGATTAAGAAACCAACAGTGAATAATAAGTATTTTAAGGAGAAGGAAGGCATTAGCTAGGTCATATTGCATGTCCTTATAGTAATGTGAGCGTTTAGGCTTGTCCACTGATTGTTGACCTTAACCAAAATAATTTTATTGGTGTAACCAATCAGTTGAGTTAACTCTGAATCATGGCACCTTATGTGGGTCAGGGTAAAACTCTGTTGCATAAATTTTAATGGCTAATTTTTTGGAAGTAAATCTCCAGTCCTTTTTTGCTGCTGTGTCTCTTGGTGGACTTGAACCTCTGATTAGCAACTGAGCATGTTAACTGTTTACATGAACCAGGAACTCCTTTAGTGGAGTGGTGGGACCAAAGTCTAACTGGAGTAAGTTCAAGAAAGAATGGGAGGTCTCTGAAGCCATCCTAATTTCTTGGTCATGATTTTGGGACCAAGATATTTTTATTTGACTCATGGAAAAGAGTAGTCTCTTGCTAGATTATATCAGAAAATGTAAAGCAATTAAAGAAAAAAATTATAAAGCAATCTCTTAACCAGAATTCTGAAAATGCTTTGTATATAAATAAATGTATCCAAAGAATATATGGAATGCAGAAAACAGTGACAATGTCAGAAGACCATTAGAAACACCAAGATTTAGTGAGTTAATTAATAGATGAAAAAACAAAAACAGGTTTTTGAATAGAAAGAAGATAATTGGATTATGTTTGAAAACTGTTTAAACATGAGGAGCTTACCACCCATTTCTTCTCTTTTGTGAAATATTACTGTGTGGTGTAGTGAATGATCTAATGCATCTTCTAGCCATAGTCTGTAACTCCCAAATAATGTTTCTGTCCAGCTGGGCCTGGGTAAGAGAAGGTGGAAGAAGATACTGATAGGATGGCATGCTTCACCTGTGGATGTTAATAGACTTCATTGTAATTGCAAAAAACTCTTAATTTGCAGTTTGGTGTCAGAAGCAGACTCATTGCAATGACTCTAGACTCATGGAAATATGGGGTTTTATAAAAAAAAAAAAAGAATGAAAGGACATGTGAAGTGTTACTTTTAAATTTTAAATGGTTACTTGCTTACTGTTAATTGTAATCCTTGAAAGGAATGTAAGAGATGTTATGCTGTAATTGAGGGGGGGAAAACTGCTGCTGGTGTCTCCTCGGGCAAAAGTCACCTGGATGTCTTGATTAAAGAGAGCTTGTAAGCCCACCTTCAGCTTATACTTGATTAGATATGCTAAAAGAGTAGGTAGGAATTGCTCAGAAGGAACAGGCTTTATTTTAAACTACATATTAAGTAAGGGCTTAGGTAAAAACCTGAGCCCTACCCAAAACTGCTGAGAGATGGAAAGACATGCAGAAAGAATAATGACTGACATTTTGAATTTTGAGCAAGTTTGCCATTGGATGCATGGAGGCAGGAAAAGTCTGTGCCAATCAGACTCTTAGGACTAAAGTTAAAGGGGCCAGGAAGCAGATATGCTCACTAGTGACTACCTGTGAGTGAAAGTTGGGGAAAATACAGCAGTGAAGAAATGAGTTGAGAGAAGAGAAAGTGTTGGCTGGTCTGAAGTTTGGGGAATAGTGAGGTACCCATTTAACCCAGTGAGGATGTCTAGGGTTTAATAGACCAGAATGAAGAAAGATGTTGACATTGTGAACTGGTGTAAATTGCTTCACTTTGATGGCTTGCTTTGCCCTGAAGTTTGCTTATGAAATGCAGATGCTCAATGTTCCAATAGGAACAGAAGATTCTTCACATCAAGGAAGATGCTTGCCTCCTCTGAGTACTGGATTGATAAGAAAGGGCAATTTAGAAATTGTATATATGGTGCTGTAGGATAAGCACTCAACCACAAGGTCGGCTTGAACTGCAAGGTTGGTGATTCAAACTCACCAGCCATTCCTCAGAAACCCTATATAGGTCGCTATGGGTTGGAACTGACTTGACGGCACTTAACAACAACAACAAATATCATAATAGGCCCCAATCCTAAATCTGTCTTTAAATTTATATGTACATTGAAACATTTAGGTATGGTTTGTGTCTAACCTCAGTTAATCAAATGTTTGTCTTGTGGTTCTCCAATACTATGAATGTATTAAATACCACTTAATTGTCCACTCTAAAATGCCTATTATGTTATATGAATTTCATCCCAAGAAATAAATCTAATGCAAAAAAAATAAGTATAATGTTTGAGAAAAATAACAGATTGCATATTATCTGAAGTGTTCTCCAATATTACACTCACACACACAGGCATACAAGGAGACCTGCCAAAATGTCAACCATGACTATCAATGTGTGGTGGGGGTTTCACTTTTATGTGATTTGTTATTGTTTTCATTTTACAAATTTACTTCAATGAATACAGCTTATTTTTGTGATGAGAAAAGATTTATTAATATTCCTTGAAATAAAGATGACCCTAATAATGAAAGGATGGGTTGGAGGAAGGTAAGACTGGAGGTTCAGGAGACAGCAATAGTAATAGCCAGACCCAGGTTGTGGCAATGTCTTATAAGGCATTGACTGAGCTATAGAAGATAAACATTAAATGGCAAAGGGCTATAACTGCATCATTATTAAAGGTTCTGGAGTTCAAAACAAAAGAAATATATTATTGAAATTTCAATGTAATTACATGACTGAGAGAGATTTTTCCTCCTTACCTATACGTCCAATATGAATCAAAAGAAAGGAAATTGAGATAGAAAAAGAGGTCTTAATGACAATTCTGTTATTACATAGTAAAAGCTTTATTAAGGAAATTTGATTAGAATAAATTTTTAAATCATAAAAAAGAACAGACTCACTGTTCTGATAGAAATTGATGGAACTTAGATGCCATTCAAACCTGGAAATGAGCTCGCTCTTGGGGATCATCTTTCAGCCCAACTATAAACAGACCTATAAAGTAAACATTAATACCCATAAAGATTATACTCCATAGAATAATAAACTGAACAAGACCAAAAGGGCAGTATTTGTCAAAAAACAAAGCTTGGAATGCAGGAAAGGACAGGAAAATAAAATGAATGGAGATAGGGAACCCAGGACGGAAATGGGAAGAGTGTTTTTACATTGAGTGCATGCCACTAATGTCATGAAACCAAATGCCTGTAAACTTTCACCAAACCATAATAAGAAAAAGAAATCAATAAAACCTCATTAAATGACAAAGTCAAATATTATAACAAAATGTCAAAGACCTGGAACTAGAAAACCAAAAGGAATCAATACACTCAGCTTTCCTCTAGCTGAAGGAACTGAAGAAAAAATTCAAGTCTTGACTTACAAGATTGAAGGATTCTATGCGCAAAATATTGAATGATGCAGAAAGCATCAAAAGAAGATGGAAAGAGTCAGAGTCACTGTAGTACAAAGTCATTGTACCAGAAGGAACCAATAATAATGAAGGAAGAAGTCTAAGGTGCATTGAAGGAATTGGCAAAGAACGAGGCTCTGGGAATTGATGGAACACAAATTGAAATCTGATGCAGCATTGGAGGCACTCACTCATCTATGCCAAGAAATTTGGAAGACAATTACCTGGTCAACTGATTGGGAAAGATCTATATTTGTGCCCATTCCAAAGAGAGGTGATCCAATGGAATGTGGAAATCATAGACAGCATCATTAATATCCCATGCAAGCAAAATTTTGCTAAAGATAATTCAAAACAGCTGCAACCATTCATTGACCGAGAACTTCCAGAGGTTCGAGCCAGATTCTGAAGATGTGGAACTTCTGATATTACTGCTGATGTCAAATGGATCTTGGCTGAAAGCAGAGAATACCAACAAGATGCTTACCTGTGCTTTATTGACTGCACAAAGGCTTTTGATTGTGTGGATCATGACAAACTGTGAACTGGTCAGCACTTAACAACAAAAACCTTTAAATTACAATCATTTGCAGCATAAGGGAATGCCTGAATAGACCACTGTCCTTAGATGATACAAGAATGAAGAAAATATTAATAAAAATGGTGTGGATTCTGACTCATAGTGATACTTTGTAGGGTTTTTGAGACTGTTTGTCTCTATAGGGGCAAAAAGCCGCTCTTTTCACCCAAGGGTCAGCTGGTGGGACCTTGTGGTTATCAGCCCAATGTATAAACCCACTATATCAACAGGGCTGGTCCAAAATTCAACTCATTTAAACAATTAAATCTTCCAAATTTTTTTCCTAGTTTTACTTGATTAAAAATATTTTCTTTCCTTTTTCTATGTCCCACACAGTTTCACAAAATAACTATTAGACCTGGAGGCTGAGGGGGATGGCAGTTATCTTTTAGGTTTGGCTGCTAAGTTTGGCCATATGACACAATTGTTGATGCAATTGATTTGTACTACTCTGCAGAAAATCTAAACAGATCACCTGGTTGTACTTCTTTGATAAGATATTATCACTGTACCTGCTTAGGCAAAAAAGCTTATAAAGAAGTTACCAGTTGGGGAACAAACTATGGCTATATTCATGTGTGTCAGTCAGTGCCAGAAGTACATCACAAGGCCTTTCCTCCTGTACCACTCTGTAAGCCTCTGGGTGAACATGAACCTCCACTTTTCTTATTAGTAATGGGCTCATTAGCCATTTGCACTAACCAGGGTACCAGGGACTTGAAGTTAAGTGATTTCAAAAGTTATGAAATGAGTTAATCAATACTAGAGTTTGAATTGATACAGAGAACCTCTAACTATTGGTTCAAGACTGTGTGCTTATAAGAGTATAATGTCATACACAGAGTAGACAGGGATGGGCAACTTGGACATTGGCTACCCAAAATGGGGGATGCTTCAAAGGCAAGAAGTGACCGGCTTACAAGCTTTCAAGAGGGAATCCAGATCCAGAGGGCATGGAGGAAGGTAGAATGCCCACTGAGTAGTATCCAATCTGTCTAGGCAGGGCTGATGAAAGGACTGTGGATAGGTCTCTTATGGTACAATAGTTAATAATTGTTATCAGGACTGATTGTGAGGGTTAGAAATGTAAAGGTAGACATTTTGTAGCAAGAAGGGGAGTGATTAACTTTTCAGTTTAGGAGTGGAGGTCCCTGGAACCATCAAGGGAGAAGAGCGGAGTGCGGGACCCTACACAGAGAAGCAGTGACGCCAGAGATGGAGGCAGAGATGATGATGTGGAGAGTTGGAGCAGCTAGGGACTTTAGACCCAGAGAGGGAAAGGGGCTGTGTGCTGACAGCCATGGGGCAGGCTTGCATGGTGTACCCTGTGGTTGGTTGATGATGCATGGAGGGAATTGAAATCATGGCAATGAAATGATATACGATAGGATGAATGTAAAACTAATGTTCTCCTACGTAAATTATCACATAATTCACAATAAAACATAAAAAAAGAGTATAATATTAGCTCTCTTCAACAGAAGTGTCTTTAAAGTTTCCAAATTTTCAATAAAATAATGATGGGGGTGTTTTGTTTTGTTTTCGGGTTTTTTTTTTAAGAAAACTTAAACTTTCTTTACATAAACAGATGCTTAAGAATTGAATAATGAAGAAAGGCTAAAATGTTTTAGAATGTTGTTCCAGATTTTGTTGTAAAAATTGAGTGGAACAGAAAATAAAAACAAGTATAAGTTGGAATCAATTCAAAGAAGACATTAAAGAATATACTGCGTGCCCTGGCATCTCCTTCATTCACCCCCAAGGCTGTCATTTTACACTTTGTTTTTTTCCTTTTTTCTTCACTTTCCTCTCTATGGAATTCACTCCCAACAATGGGAAATAAAAAAGCAATCTTGAGAGCAAGAGAAAGAAGAAAGAAAAAGGAATATAGACAGAGAATGTGATCGAAGTAGATTAACTTTCAGAGATCAGGGTCACATGGGCTGAAAGCATGTTTGGAGGCTGATTTTAGAGGACTTCTGTACACATCCAGAAAGCCTTTTGACTAGATATTGTAAGCGTAACAGTCTATTGTGAGTGTTTAATGCTATAAGGTAGTTTAAGTAATATATTCAAGGTCAAATATTTCTTATAAAAGTATAAGTATATGAATCCTCCTTTGTCAAGCTCATTAACAGAAAATGATACCTTTGTTATTTGTGCGTGGATTTCTAATCAATTACTATCTAATGCTAAAATAATCCCAGGAACCAAGATTAAGTATTGTTTAAATCATGAAACCAAGACCTATAGTCAGACATGACCTCAATAATGCAAATGTATTTGCGAATTGCTTGGAAGACAAATTCATTTATAACAACAGACAGTGTCAGGAGAAGATTAAAATATATATGCACCACATAGATGAAATAATTGTAATCAGGACAGAGGAATTACCACAATTGGAGAATTTCACTGAATAGCTGAATTTCATGTATAACACAATCAAATTTTCTATCTTATTCAGTCTCACCAGTGTTCATTTCCTGGCTGTTCTGATTAATTTAAACTATAGTTAATTGAACACTGAAGTATTCCGGAAACTATAGACAGGAACAATTTGCTATGGACATTTTCCACCTATACTCTGAAGACTTAAAGAACATATAGATATAATGAGATCGGCATGATGAATCTTGTTTTCACTAAATGGCTGCCATGGAAATAGATATTTTTACTTGAGAAGGTATGAAAAAAGGGATATAAAAATATTAAGATTAATACATTTGTTTGAATCGAGAAATACAAATAGCTATGTGTTTCAGTGTTCGTTGATAAGAAAGATTTCAAACAATTTCAAAGTTGTACTCCTGAATTAGGCTTGCGTTTATGAGTTATTTTCTTATAAAGAAAATCTGCTGGTTCAGCTGTACTTTAAAAGCCAGTAATTCTTTCATTATGCTAAATTAGAAGCTTTTCCAAGAAAAGGTTTGAAATGGATTGAAAAATTGAAAATATTTATAGGGAAATTGTTCATACTTAAACAATTACAGACTTCTTGATTCTTAGTTTTTAGATCTATACTCATAATTAAATAAACACTTTTTGTTATTGTTGTTAAGTGCCATCAAATTGGTTTTTACTCATAGGAGTCCTGGTGTGGCTCTGTGGGTTAATGTGTCAGACTGCATAGTCATTTGAACTGTAAGGTCGGTGGTTCAAGCTTACCAGCTGCTCCTTGGAAACCCTATACAGAGTTGCTATGGGTCAGAATAGACTTAATGGCACTTAACAACAACAACAACA
>NW_006408535.1:10892376-10904336 GCF_000296735.1 Chrysochloris asiatica | reverse complement strand
CAATGGTTTGTCAATTTTATTAATCCTTTCAAAGAACCAGCTTCTTGTCTTGTTGATTCTTTCTGTAGTTTTTTGGTTTTCCATCTCATTTATTTCTTCTCTTATCTTTATTATTTCCCTTCTTTTGGTGACTATAGGTTCGCTCTGCTGGTCTGCTTCTAATTGTTGAAGATGCTGTGTTAATGTGTTGATTTTGGCTCTTTCATCTTCTTGGATGTGTGCATTTACCGCAATAAATTGTCCTCTCAGGACTGCTTTCGCCGTGTCCCAAACATTTTGATATGTTGTGTTTTCATTTTCGTTTGTTTCCAGAAACTTTGTGAATTCACGTTTAATTTCTGCTTTTATCCAGTCGCTTTTCAGCAGGGTGTTGTTCAGTTTCCATGTCTTCGATTTTATTAATTTGGCCTTCTTATTGTTGATTTCTAGTTTTATGGCATTGTGGTCTGAGAAGATGCTCTGTAGAATTTTGATGGTTGTGAATTTATGGAGGCTTGCTTTGTGACCTAACACATGGTCAATTCTGGAAAATTGAACTGATTATTTTTGATGCACCTGATTTGCTGTTAAGCCAGTTGTTGTTGTTGTTGTTGAGTGCTGTCGAGTTAATTCCAAACCATAATAACCCTGCGTAGGGTTTCCAAGGAGCTGTTGGTGAGCTTGAACCGCTGACCTTGTAGTTCAAATAGCTTTGCAGCCTGGTGCATTAACCCACAGCGCCACACCAGTTAGGTTTCTTTATTTCAGTTACAATACTTTTCAGTTCTAGAATTTTCATTTGGTTGCATTTACAATTTCTACTTCTCTGCTGAAGTTTTCTACTTAATCTTTCATTAAGGCCATATTTTTTTTGATTCTTTAATTTTTAAGAAGTTTTCTTAAGTTATTTGTATATGTTTAGTGACTTTTGATAGAACATTATGTATACATTGTAGAAATTCTGGGTTCTGTAATCTTCCTCTGAAGATGTTGCTTTCTTATTTCAGCAGGAAGTTCATTTACTGACATAACTTTAGCCTCTGAGGGAATGGTGCTTTATGTTAGTGAGGATCTGTGGAAAACCCCAGGTGTTTTCCAAGCTCCTACATCTTGACAGTAATCACTCTTCAAATGGTGCCATCTATACACATATCATTGGGGTTTGGTTTTAGGTTTTGTTAGAGTGGACCTAGAGTAGATCTTTCTCTAGATAATATCCGTCAGTCCTAAGATGTGGAATTTACGGTGCTTCATGGATGCCGAAGTTTCAATGAGGAGTTAATAAATCTCTCCACTCAGGCAGGGCCTGAACTCTGACATGCTCTGCCATTGCTCTTCACCAATCCCTGAATCACATTTAGTATCTAAGTCTCACTTTTAGTACTCAGCAGTATCTTTTTGGTAAGGCAAAGTTTATCTCACCCTGCATGTGTGTACTCCAGCTCTCAGCTATGGACATTCAGGGGATTTTGATATTAACTACTGAAGTTCCTTTATGTATAGCTCTTGACTCTCTGGTGCTCTGCTCCAGAGATTCAAGCTGCTTCAGCTGTGCTGAATTCTGATAGCTGTCTCCTCAGCCTCATGCTCTGTTCAGACTCCATGGTTGGAAAATCATCTGTAAGCAGAGATCTAGGACAGTCATGCAGTTCATATCATACATTTCCTTTCTCCTCAGGATCAGTCTTACACTGCTTGTTTTCCATTGACTGAAATAAGGAGTCTCATATATTTTGTCCAGTTTTAGAGATGTTTTGAGTTTGTCCAGTATCAGTTACTTCATCATGGTTACAAGTGGAATTTCAAGAGTCACTTCTTGATTTCATTCTTACCTAAATCACATCCCTTTTGTTGGGCTGAAAAATGGGCACTATGTAACTTTCTATGAAATGTCAAATCACTACCACCACAGTTGCAAGAACTCGAACATTTACTGACTTACAGATTCCTGTTAAATCATTTTGAGCCTAAAATCACATAGGCCATGTCTAGCAAAGTGCTTAGTACAGCGCATGATTATGAATGTTTAAATTGTTTACTAGATAAAGCAGAAAGGGCGTGGGAGGAAGAACTCATTCCTAAGAGTCTGACTTATCACCAATTTGCTATGATTAAACCTACAACTTAGATTTAACATGTCTTTATTTGGGATCACTGGGATAACCTTTTTGAAAACTATGGATCCTTAATAAATTTATATTTGTAATTTGTCTTAATATATCTTTTGAAAGATACTTTCTAAGACCAACCATGACAGAAGAAAAATCTGGGTAGCAGATAGCAGTTTTGTAGCATTCAGGAGGATGGAGGAGGCCTTTCAATTAAGAGAATGCTATTAGTGGTTACGAATCGGGCTGCGAACCTTAAGGTCAGCGGTTTGAAACTACCAGCCGCTCCACAGGAGAAAGATGAGGCTTTCTACTCCCATAAGGATTTACACCCTCGGAAACCCTGTACAGGGTCGCTATGGGTCGGAACCGACTCGAAGGCACTTAACAACAACACAACAATAAATACATACATACATGCATGCACACATACATAATGTCATGTGATAGTGTCCTTTCTTTAGAGAACAATACTAAGGTCCCAATGAGCTAAAATAGTATATAGTTACACTATAATTACACTTTTGAGTGAAATGTCAAAGATGCAGTGATCATGAGCTAAGGATATCCCAGCACAATCTAAAATGTTGTTATTTTTTAAAAAAGGTTACCAGATACAATTATTAACATGATCCAGATGGCCCACTGTTCCCCTCTCAGTGCAAAGTCAATAGACTCAACACCTGTTCTAGTTAGCCTTTGGCCAAGTGTATCCAGATGACTTTTCCCAAGGGTGAATTACCTAATAAGCAAGGTAAGCATGGGCTTTACTTGTGATTATTTACTAATGTGGGATTCACTATATCCTTTATGTGGTAAAAACATGTGAAACTGTCCACTACAGATTAGTAAGTAAGCCCATGCTTATGTTGTTTACTCTGTTCCTGTCAGGGACTGTAAATTTGAAAAGAAGTTTTGATTTTTTTACAAAGGTAATTAGGGTTGGGAAAGAGACAGTTGCCAGCTATACCTAGTAGCAGGATCTTTGATGTGGGGAAAAACTGAAATTGTTCATTATGTATTAGTAAGTAATCGCAAGTAAGCCCATGCTTACCATGCTCATTGGAGAATCAGACACTGATTTTCCAGAATACTTTTCTCTCAGAGGCAGTATAAAAGTGGGAAGAAAAGAAATTTACCAGGTCCTAGAGCACCTTTTTTTTTAAAT
This sequence comes from Chrysochloris asiatica, assembly GCF_000296735.1. Classification (NCBI taxonomy): domain Eukaryota; kingdom Metazoa; phylum Chordata; class Mammalia; order Afrosoricida; family Chrysochloridae; genus Chrysochloris; species Chrysochloris asiatica. Next base: position 10,901,081 of record NW_006408535.1, on the reverse strand, counting down.
AAAACAAACAAACAAACAAACCATCCTCCATTCCTCTTTCTGTTCTCTTAGCTTCCTGTGGCTGCCCTAACAAATCACCACACATGGGTAGTTTCAAACAACAATAATTTAATGTCTCATGATTCTGGAGGCCAGAAGTCCTAAATTAAGGTTTTGGTAATTTTACCCCACTAAAGACTCCAGGAGAAAATTCTTTCTTGCTTCTTCCAGCTTCTTGTGGCTCCAGGAGTTTCTTGGTTTGTGAATTCCTAACTCCAATCTTTTGTCTCTGTTTTTACATATCCTTTTCCTCTGTGCCAATGTCTTCTCTTCTGTCTCCCATAAGACCACTTGCTATGGGATTTAGGACCCTTTGAGATCATTGAATTTAGGGCTCTTCCATGATAATCTCATTGTGTGATCCTTAATTACACCTGCAAAGACTCTTTTTCCAAATGTTGTTAGTGCTGTCGAGTTGGTTCCAACTTATAAAGAACCTGTATACGGTTTCTGGGAGCGTAGTGGTTACGAATCGGGCTGCGAACCACAAGGAGAGCAATTCGAAACTACCAGCGGTTCCGCGGGAGAAAGATGAGGCGTTCTGCTCCCGTAAAGATTTACAGCCTCGGAAACCCTGTACAGGGTCTCTATGAGTCAGAACCGGCTCCACGGCACATAACAACAACAACATAGGGTTTCTGAGGAGGAGCTGATGAGTTTGAACTGCCGACCTTGCAGTTCAGACTGACCTTGTGGTCCAGTGCTTATCCCACAGCGCCACATCAGGACTCTTCTTCCAAATAAGATCACATTAATAGGTTTCAGGTGTGAAAATATGGATTTATCTCTTTGGGTACGACCATTTAACCCCCTGGAGTCCTGGTGTGGCGCTGTGGGTCAATGCGCCAGTTATAAAGGTTGGCAGTTCAAGCTCACTAGCTGCTCCTTGGAAACCCTGTGCAGGGTCGCTATGAGTCAATACTGACTTGACAGCACTTAACAACAACATTTAACCCACTACAGTTTCGAATCCTGTTTTTTTTGGTTTTTTTTTTTTTGGAGAAAAGACATCCAACCCCCTTGTCCTTTTTTATTTTTTGGTGTTGTTTTTCACCCACTAATTCATCATCCCTGAAATTTTAAGATATCTTGGGTTCTTAAATGCCTGAAGTGGGGGCTATATTGGTGCTCTCACCTCTGTTATTTCTCTTCAGTTGGCCATTCCTTTATGCTTAAAGGTGAGTGTGCATTATAGGTTTTGCCAAAGTAATTTCTAGCACAAGTTCGGTACTCCCTGCAAAGCTGTTCTAGATTTATGCAGAAATGGGTGCGGGGTGGGTATGCCTACAAATATCTTGCAAAAAACAATTGGCAATCTTTAAATGAACAATTCAGTGTTGTCTTGTTGCCTTTACCTCCCCAGAAAAGAAGCAAGGCTGGGTAAGGTGAAGTGGCAAGGCTAGAGATGCCACCTTCCCACTGCAATGTTTGAGGTTGCAGTCAATCTCCAGGTTACAAATAAGATAGATTACTAAGTGTGTCTTTTAGTCAGATTTGTAGGTGAGTCAGAACAAGTGCATATGGTTCCTATTTGGCTGTACTGAAATGCAAGAAATGGCTAAATGCCTTTTCAATGATTTGAAAGCTATGTTGTGGCTTCATAAAATAGCACTAGATTCAGAAGCACAAGGTCTGTGGTTTGAGCCCGTCAGCCACTCCATGAGAGGAAGATGAGGCTTTCTGCTCCTGCAAAGATTTTAAGAGCCTCAGAAACCCGAAGAGTAGTCGCTATGAGTCAGAACAAATGTGAGGGCACTTAACAACAACTTTGGGTATTGCACAAATTCTGGATGGTACATAATCACTTTCTGTTGAGCATTTTCTCATCACTATTATATGTCATTACATGGGAGATAGCCTTTGCTGCCATACTTTAATGGACCAAGCTTCAGAGACATAGCTCTCTCTCATCCTGTGCTATTACAGGTCACTGACAATAAATACTCACACTTTTATTTTTTAAGCCATGAGAAAATATGATGTTCTTTGTAAGGATTAACCCCGAAGTCCTTAACTCCTCTCTTCTTCTGAGGTCACCCTTTTCCTTAATAATCATCCCACATATTATGGAAGGTTGAGTGTGCTCCCCAATTTCTGTACAGATTCTGGGGAACAGACGTAGTTCTTCACATCTCTTCTTATTCTAAACTCTTGGTCCTGTCTTCTCTCAATCTTCCCACTGTTCTTCCAGGCCTTTCAAGCTATTCTAATCTGCTTTGTTTTCAAATTAGGAATCCACCAACATCTCCTTTATGACAATGTTGTGAGTAGCAGTGCTTTATTGAATTTTGCTGTTTTATATTCCTCTGTGTACTATACAGAGGAATTATAGCACAAAACAGGGAATTACTTAGCAAAAGTTATCTGAAATCTCGACTTCAAGGAGTCTTTGTTTTCAGCTCTCTCGCTGTGTTTTTTCTGGGACCTGCTCTTTGTCCTCTAGACTCTAAGAAAGCTTTTTTGTTTTGATTCCCTCTCCTTCATGGTCTGACCAGCCTCAGCACTGCAGGGGTGGGAGGAAACCACTCCAAAATTCCTGTAACTTTATGATGCAGAGAAATTTGGCTTTCTCTTAGGCACACTCTCTCCTTGCCAGACTCTCCTGGGATCTACTCTCACTCAATCAAAAAAAGAATATTGGGTGCTTTCCCAGATAAAACACTAGTTCTCTCTTGAAGAGGAATTCTGTTGATCTCCTAGAGCAACCAACTAAAACAGCTGTCAGCTTAAAAAAAAAGATTTTTAATTATAGCCATAATTTCTTCTAACAAATAAGTTTGTATAATAATTTAAATAGAGCGATTTGACAGATAAAGTGATAGACAAGTATGGAGTCCCTATTTTCAAGGAAGGAGCTCTGGTAGCGTAGTGGTTACAAATCTGGCTCTGAACCGCAAGGTCAGCAGTTTGAAACCACCAGCAGTTCTGCAGGAGAAAGATGAGTCGTAAACCCTGTACAGGGTCGCTATGAGTCGGAACCGACTCCATGGCACTTAACAACAACAATTCTACCAGAGACAGGAAAAGTTACAGGTAGAAAGAAGAGCAAGTTTGTCTTTTCTTCCTCTTTCCTCCAGTGACCTCACAGAGAATTAGCAGTGTACAGAAGACAATAGGTCAGACAGATAGCAGCAACTGTCTAATCCATGACCTCATAAAACCTGGAAAATTAAGCTGGTCCAAACTTAAGTAACTGGGGCTTGAACTAGTGTCCACAAAAGAACAGATTAAGGTTCAACTGAGACCAGAGTAAGAAGAAATTCCTGCCTACTTCTCATATTCTATGAATGCAATTGAGGGGTGAGTACTGAAGGCTGATCTCAGAGGCAGGCACACTCCAAGTTATCATCTCGGGTTTCCTCTCAAAGCAGGATGGCCCAAGGAGGGGAGGGGAATGGACTTTTCTGACAAAGTTACCCAGAAATTCTCAGTGACTGTATGTCATCTATATACTCAATGTTACTGTATAGTATACTATAGTGTATTGATTACATCAATTAAAATAATTTTATGCTAAGAGTACTTCTATATTTTAGGAGCTCCTCACAGTGATAGAAAAGGAAAATATATAATATGGTAATATTCCATACAAATAAATTACCCGGAAAAATTAAGGAAAAATTCACATGATGCTTATACAAGGCATGTAATTATGACAAGTATATAAAGCAAGTATGACTACTTTTAGGTGTAATCTCCAAATAAATTCAAGTATTGCCTTCATAATGATCTATTTATGCATTTTGTGTACACTGCCTAATTAAAAAATGTATATGAAGCACTGCTTAACAAGAAAAGGCTTGTAATAAGATTTTTGGAATCAGAATAGAACAACTTTTATCCTAGTGAGGAATAAGCTGTAATAGTAGAGTCATATTCAAGATTTTTGTTTTGAATTCACTTTCTCCCATTTCTTATAACATCATTGATAACTGGATTTCAGATAACTTTTGCTATAGTGCTGACTAGTATTATATTTTAAGTAATCCCCTGTTTTATGCTATAATTCCTCTGTATTCTACACAGGAATATAAAACAGTAAAATATAAAACTTTCTCCTCATAATTTTATTTTCATACACATTATCAGCTGAATTATTTTTTGTGTATTTCTATAATTTAATAAATATTTTTCAGATAAAAAAAAGCCAATCAATGTTCTTAAAATTTTAGAATATGCTTAACCTGTTTTGTTTATGTGTGCCATTGTGTTGATTCTGACTCATAACAACCCTATATGATAAAGTAAAACTGTCGTCCCATAGGGTTTCCTAGGCTGAAATGTTTTATGTAATTTTCATGGGTATGCTTAGTCTCTGAATGATGGAGCAAGAGAGAATCCCGACTGAATAGTTTCCTCTTTTCCAGATGGGCCTAGGGAACAGAGGGAGGGGAAAATGCTGATAAGCTATTATGATTCAGTTGCCAGTGATTGTTAATAGGGCTAATTGTGATTGTAAAAACTGTAATTGTAGAAAATGTAACTGAAAGAGTGGAGAGGAAATTAATCCTTCATGTATGAAGGCTAGAATTGAATTTACTTGATATTTCTTTTTCTATCCAAAGTGGGTGCCCAGTGGCTCTGTAGGATAAACACCAGACTGTAAACCATAAGGTCAGTGTTCCAAGCCCACTAGCCGCTACGAGAGAGAAAGATGAGGCTCTGTGCTTCCACAAAGATTTACACCCTTGGAAACCCTATACAGGGTCGCTATGAATTGAAACCAACTCAGCTCAATGCAACAACAGCATTTATGGGAACAGACTAACCAGGTCTTTTTCCCACAAAGTAACTGGTCATTCAAACCACTGACCTTTCCGTTAACAGATGAACACTTAACCACTGGGCCTGCAGACTTCTTATATTTAACCTCGTTCTCAAACTTTTCTGGAATATATCACAATGTAAAATAATGTATGAAGATTGCTTTAGGGGCTGGTTGGTCTTACATAGTGAAGAAAAGTAGGCAAAGAGGCATACACCAAATGTTTACAGTAGTTATTGTTGGCTGGTGGAATACTGTTGTTGTTAGGTGCTGTAGACTCCGTTGCAACTCTTAGCAAACCTGTATAGGATTTTCAAGGAACAGCTAGTGGGTTTGAACTGCCAATCTTATGGTTCACAGTCCAGTGATTTTTTAAAATCCATTTTTAAATCTACCAAATCAGGAGTCCTAGTGATTTTTAAAATCCATTTTTCTTTCTATTGTTTTCCAAGGTTTGTATGTTGACCATTAGTTAAATTTTATAGAAAATTGACCATTGATTGAGTAAAGTTCAAGTACAGAAAATATATCCATGAAAATATGAGAAAAAACTATTAATGAGGATTTTTATTATCCTTGGTTTAGAAGGTATTTCCAAGTATGGCAGTAAAGTGAGAAACATAAATGAAAAAAAACACTCCTGTATTAGATTTCACCTTCAATGTTAAAATTCAGTATGATAAATGATCCCATAAACAAAGTGAAAATAAAATAAAAATACTTGGGGAATAGGAAGTACTAAAGCAAACAGTTAATAATTCTTATGTCTAGAAGTGGGTAGTACAGAGCAGAATCAAAACAAAACAAATTAAAAAAGCAAAGTGACATATGCCAAAAGGACAGTAGCGTTTCTTGTGAGTGGTAGAATGAGGTGAATTTTGTTATTTTTGCATTGTGCTTTTCTGTGTTTCCAAAATGTTCTACATTGTGCATGTAATACTTTTGTAATTAGGTGGAAAGCTAGAGTGGAAATGTTGCAAATGTAAGCAGAAAATGAGGAAGTTTTCAACTATGACTACCCTCCTCTCTGCACTAAGCTCTCTTAAACCAAGGCTGCATGATCTTGACCTCCAGCAGCCCTTGCTGTACAATTATACTTTTTCTAGCCCCCAACTGGCTAAAATAATCTTTTAACCCAAAATGATAGATTAAAACCTCAAGTTAGCAAAGAGACCTAACTGAGTCTTCATTCCGGAATCTTCTTTGCTTAATGGAGTGCCGTGGTGTAGCTGTTATAAATAGTGAGAAGATAGTACTATAATTCCTAGTGCTTTGCTGGCAAGCTAAGTGTGCCTGATCTGAAAGAGAGAAACCAGGTGAGAAAATTCACAAAAGAACTTTAAAAGCAAACTCTCAGCTGCTGGGTTCATCAGAGTATGATTAGGACAAAGGGTGGTTCACCAGGGGAGCTATAGAGTTACCTCCAAGCCTGTGATTCTACTTGAGAATACAGTGTTCAGAAGCCAAAACCTGAACGGTGCACTGTTTGTTGTCTCTTGAGAAGCAGGTACCACTTATATGTGTGTTAAAAGCAAGCTAAAGGGGATGGTTTAAGTGTTTGAGGAACACCTCTCTATACCATGACTACACAAATGAATGAGGAGTTACTCAGAAAACAAAAGAAAGCTCAGCAAGTTCAAGGCAATGAAGAAAAGGAGAATCAAATATAGTGTTCAGGAGAGGGTGAGGGAAGGGCTATCACAGTGAGAAGCTCTTCCCATAGAAGATAGCTGAGCTTCTGTAATCTGCATGGGTATCTTGATGTGCTGGGGGTAATCAGAATGACTACTTTGTGCTGAGTAGAATTGGTGAGAGGTAGAGATATATATATCAATATAGAAAGTCTCTTTAAAAGCGGTGTCCTCCAGTCAGAAAACCCTGATTTCTCTAGATCAGTAGGTAGTTTTTCTGTTTGCTTTTTAATTTAGTGACCCAACATTTAATGTTTTTTTCAAACATTAGAGAAAGGGTAAAAGAATTTTAAAGTGAACACACCCATATTCCCACCACCTGTGTCCTACCATTAACATTTTGCTCTATTTGTTTTGGATAGCCTGCAGAGTACAAATAGTTATCCTGCTTGGCTGCTAACCAAAAGGTTGGTGGTTCAAGTCTACCCAGAAGTGCCTCAGAGGAAAGACCTGGTGATCTGCTTTCAAAAATTCAGCCCTTGGAGAACAGTTCTACTACGACACTCATGGGGTTGCCATGAGTTAGAATTAACTTAACAGAAGCTCATTTTTGTTCTTGTTTTATTACAAATACAAAATCACCATCTATCAATTTATCTTGTTCTTTGATGCATTTAAAAATAGCGTTCAGACATGAATACACTTCTCCTTAAATAATTCAGCATTTGCATCACAAATTAGAGTTGAGTATGGTTTATATTCTTTCAAGAAAAAACTTATGTACAATGAAATATGTGACTCTTAAGTGTACCGTTCTATGAATTTTGAAAATGGAATACATCTTTGCAATCCAAGTCTTTATCAAAAATTACCACCGTCCCCATTTCATTCCCCTTTTGGTTTACTCTCACCTGCTCCACACCAGAGGAAACCATTGTTCTAATTCCCACCCCCACCTAGAGTAGTTCTAGAACTTAAAGGGATTATACTGCATACTTTTACAGAGTCTCCTTTCTCTTAACAGAATGTTTTTGAGATTCATCCAAATTGTTTACATATCAGTAGTCCATTCCTTTTTATCATTAAGTAGTATTTCTATTGAGTAAATATACCTCATCTTCTAAGTCTATTCTGCTATTGACAAATATCTGGGTTGTTTTCACCTTGGGGATATATTGATAAAGCTGCTATAAATGTTCTTGTACAAGTCTTTGTGTGGCTCTATGTTTTCATTTTGCTTGAGTAAATAGGAATGGAATTGTTGTGTACTAGGGTAGGTATAAGGAGCTCGGTAGTGTAGTGATTATGAATCAGGCTGCGAACCACAAGGTCAGCAGTTCAAAACTACCAGCTGTTCCATGGGAGAAAGATGAGGCTTTCTGCTCCCATAAAGATTTACAGCCTTGGAAACCCTGTACAGGGTTGCTATGAGTCGGAACCGACTCCACGGCACATAACAACAATAAGGGTAGGTATAGGCTGAATGGTATAAGAGATGGCTAGGCTTTTTCACACACTACAGTACTATTTTACTCTCCTCATCAGTATAGGAGAGTTGCAGTTGTTCCACATCTTTCCTAACATTTATTGGTCTCAGTTCTTTTCAATTTGAGAGATTCTGTAAAGTCTGTAATGATACCTCATTTTAATTTGTATTTCCAAGGTCAATGGTTTTCAAATTTGGGTGAGTTTAAGGCAAACTTATGGTCTTAAATGCTTGCTAAATTACAGCTCTGTGGGCACCAACTAGGCCATCCTGTATTTTTATTTGCTAAATTTGGAAATTCTAGCCCCGACAACATTTTGAATTCATTAGTTCTGGGGTGGAGCTCAGGTATCTGCTGCTGAATGTCTTCCTTTGGAGATTCTGGTGACCGTGATCTATAGACCAGTTCTGACAAACTGGCCCTCTGCTAGCTGCAAAGGATGTTAGTATCAGATATCAATGACATTCACTTTTCCTGGCAAGCAGAATTGGTTTAATTGGCTCTCATGGACTTCTGAACTGCTGGCGTGGTGCTGTAGGATCAGCACTGGACTACAAACCACAACATAAGCAGTTCAAAGCCACCAGTTTCTCCTTGGAAACTCTACACAGAGTCGTTATGAATTGGAATTCACTCAACAGCAACTAACAACAACAACAACACGCAACAAAGGAATCCTGGTGTGGCTCTGTGCAGTAAAGCACTGGACTGTAAGGTCGGTTTGCACTGCAAGGTCAGCGGTTCAAGCTCACCATCCACTCCTTGGAAAACCTATACAGGGTC
>NW_006408535.1:10885877-10887251 GCF_000296735.1 Chrysochloris asiatica | reverse complement strand
AATGGATTGCACCTTCATGTAAAGAAAGCAAAAATCCTCACTAATGGACCAATAAATAACATCATGATAAATGGAGAAAAGACTGAAGTTGTCAAAGATTTCATTTTGCTTGGATCCACAATAAACACTCATGGAAGCAACAGTTAAGAAATCAAATGATGTATTGAATTAGGCAAATCTACTGCACAAGACCTCTTTAAAGCAAAGATATCAGTTTGAAGACTAAGGTGTGCCTGATCCAAGCCTTGGTATTTCAAATAAACTCATATGTATGTGCAAGTTGGACAGTGAATAAGGAAGACTCTGGAAGAATTGATGCATTTGAATTATGGTGTTGGAGTAGACAATTAAAAGTACCATGGACTACTAGAACAAGCAAATCTGTGTTGGAAGAAGTGTAGCCAGAATGCTCATTAGAAACCAGGATGGTGAGACTTAGTCTCTGACAATTCAGACATGTTATCAGGAGGGACCAGTCCCTGCATAACATAATCAGTCCTTGCTTCATTGAGTAGAAGGTCAACTAAAATGAGGAAGACCCCAAAAGCAAGATTGACACAGTGGCAGCAACAATGGGCTGGATTGTAACAATAATTGTGAGGGTGACTCAGGACCAGGTAGCATTTCATTCTGTTGTTCATAGTGGAAACTGACTCAACAACCCCTAAAAACAACTGGAAACCATATTTGAGATGGGTATTCCCACATCTTGCTTACTATACATAGTGTTTATAGTGGTAGAAGTTTTCTGAAAAGCAACTTGGGAATATATATACGTAGGGATTGCTGTGACTCCGCAAGATAAGCACTGGACTGCAAACCACAAAGTCAGTGGTTCAAGTCTACCAACTGCTCCATGGGAGAAAGATGAGGTTTTCTGCCCCCACAAAGATGTTTTTTCAGGTTTTTATTGTGAATTTGAATGATAGTTTACATGGAAGAACATTGATTTTACATTCATTGTTTCATTGCAATGATTATAATCCCTTCCGTGCATCATCATTCAACAATATTTCCTTCTATTCCCTTTGGTGTTTTTGTGGTGGTGGTGGTGTGATTTACACAAAAACACTCAGGAATATATAATAATTTAAACAACCAAAGGGCACATATTCTGCAAGCCTGCTTACTGGCTGCCAGCACACAGCCTTTCTCTTCCCATGAGTCTAGAGTCCTCACCTGCTGTATCTCTCCATGTCCTCATCTCTGTCTCCATCTCTGGTGTTGCTGTTTCTCTGGGTGGGGTCCCACATTCCGCTCATGCTGTTTTCCCTTGATGGTCCTAGGGTCCTCTGTTTCTGGACTGTAAGATTGACTACTCCCCCCTTTTTGTTACAGAACTTCTACCTTTACAGTTGCAATTAGTCCTAATAA
>NW_006408535.1:10877364-10885777 GCF_000296735.1 Chrysochloris asiatica | reverse complement strand
CAGCACTGGACTACAAACCACAACATAAGCAGTTCAAAGCCACCAGTTTCTCCTTGGAAACTCTACACAGAGTCGTTATGAGTTGGAATTCACTCAACAGCAACTAACAACAACAACAACATGCAACAAAGGAATCCTGGTGTGGCTCTGTGCAGTAAAGCACTGGACTGTAAGGTCGGTTTGCACTGCAAGGTCAGCGGTTCAAGCTCACCATCCGCTCCTTGGAAAACCTATACAGGGTCACTACGAGTCGGAACCAACTTGATGGCACTTAACACAACAATACAACAATGGGAGTGAAGCACTGGACTGCTAACCAATAGGTCAGTGTTCAAACCCACTAGCTGCTCCTTGGAAATCCTACATAAGGTTGCTATGAGTCAGAACGGACTTGAAAGCACTTAACAACAACAATGGGCACTGTTCATGCATAATAGTGAAATTTTTATTCTGTTTGCTAAAGTTTAAATCTTAAAAAATTGGGATCTCGGTGATGAACACCCTGTTTCATGTAGAATAAGAAAACTTAGATTTTCTATGCCACATTCTAAAAGTAAGTTTTGAGAACCTATGCACAAAAAAAGAGGGAAAAATACTTTCTGTTATTTGGTATCATCATAAAGCTCTCAAAAATATACACAGTGCACCAGTAGAGAACAAGTACCATGATTTTATTTTCATTAGTAGAGTAATGTATTTCCCAGATCAGTTACCCTAATATGGTTGTATGTTGTCTAGTAAAAGAAATAAAGGACTGAAATGACCTAATGGAAAAATAATGAAAGTACATAAACATTTTATTATTACTGCATTAGTCGCTGAAGAGTGGGGTTGGGGGAGGGACAAAAATACCATGTTATACATAGGCCTTGGTCAAAGAAAAGCTATATGTAAATAATGAAAATAATAACAATAATGTATAATTCATCAGTACCTTTTCATTGAGAACTCAAAGGCTTTTTTAAGTGATGGATCATCAACTATTGTAACATTCCTGTAAATCAGCCGGGAGAAAGAATCAGGAATTACAGCAAACCCCTGCCCTCCTATGGAGAAATTAAAAGATATCATTCTAATTTGAGGATAAATATAACAGAAGGAGCTCTGGTAGTGTAGTGATTACAAGTCGGGCTGCCAACCTCAAGGTCAGCAGTTTGAAACTACCAACGGTTTCATGGAAGAAACATGAGGTGTTCTGCTCCTGTAAAGATTTACAGCCTTGGAAACCCTGTGCAGGGTCACTATAAGTCGGAACTGACTCCACAGTACTTAACAACAAAAACAATAACAGAGCAAAAGATTTACCAAGTATAATCTGGGGACTCATAACATTTTTTGTGTGGTCCAGTCCCCAATCCCTGCTTGGTAAACTCAGTCCTTCCCAGAACATACTGGGTTGGAATACCCATGTCACTCTGAACACACAGATGAGATGCTTAGATTCAGCTTAACACCTGTGAACAAAAACACTAGCATGTAGAATTCCTCTCTTGAATTATATAGTTCCTATTTCTTTTTTCTTTAAACACACTCTGAATAAATTCAAATGAAACAACAACAAAATAAACAAATCCATTGTCGTTAAGTCCATTCGGACACATGGTGATCCCACATGTTACAGAATACAACTACTCCATAGGGTTTTCTTGGCTGTAATCTGTATGGAAACAGATCACCAGGGCTTTTGCCTGTGCTGACCAAATTAGATGACTGCAAAACAAATTACCATCTCGTCAACTCCTACTCACGACAACCCCTGGTATGTCAGAGTAGAACGGTATGCCATCGGGTTTTTAATGGGAGAGGTTTTGGAAATAGATCACCCGACCATTCTTCGGAGGCACGAGTCACCAAACTTTTTATTTAGCAGCCAAGCACATCAAGACAAGTATAGTACTATTTAGGGAAAGAAAAGCACAGTCAATCCCATTTCAGTTCTCAGGGCTTCACGTAGTGATACCTTAATGAAATAAAAAGCTTACACCATCCCTTCTCCTCACTCCCATTTCTGTCCTGAGCAACTTCTTATCCTTTGTCCCACACTAACCATGTATACAACTCTGGAAGAGTTTGCTTGGCCTGCTGGGTAGTCCAACCCACTGAGACTGACTATCATGGCACTTGACTTTGCTTAGGCACTCAGCCTGCTTCCTGGAGATTCTTCAATTCTCCGGCATTTGTAGTTTATTCTAAGTAGACATTTTACTGGGAAGAACTATCTACAGGTCTCTGCAAAGAGGAAACCACGTTAGGTGTTTGGTTTGGGGACAATTTCACCTTTCAGATATACTGTATTTGAGGCATCTGCGGGAATGTTTGCTGTGATTCTACACATTTCAGTCGGCAGGTAGGGGAGTGTGTTCTCTTCACTTGAAAACCTTGGCAGTTCCTCTTCTTCCAGGAGGACCCTCTAGACCTCTTTCTTCTTACCTCACCTCCATAATTTTTGGTACCTCTGGTAGCATAGTGGTTACAAATCGGTCTGCTAACCTCAAGGTCAGTAGTTCGAAACTACCAGTTGTTCCATGGGAGAAAGATGAGGCTTTCTGCTCTCCATAAAGATTTGCAGCCTCAGAAACCCTGTGCAGAGTCCCTATGAGTTGGAACTGACTCCACGGTACTTAACAACAACAAAAACAACTACCTATTTTTTTTGGAGTCCTGGTGTAGCACTGTACAGTCTTTTGAATTGCAAAGTCCGTGGTTCAAGCTCACCAGCTGCTCCTTGGAAACCCTATGCAGGGTCAGCATCGACTCAATGACACTTAACAACAGAAACAACAAGTAGTTATTTTAATTGTACTAAATTTCTACTTGTGTGTTCTTTTAATTTAGTCAGTTATTCTGTCAGGTTGATGAATTACTTGTGTCTGTCCTAGGCATGCTGCTTCAACTCCTATGTAGAAATAGGAACATTGGAATCCATCTTTATTATAAAGTCTTGTGGGGGCCTTCCTTTCCCCCCATCCTTTCATCATCTTTGCCTTCTATTGACCTTTTCTCAGTTCCTCATGATCCCCTAAGATAGAAAGAGATGGCAGGTTCTGATCTTCAACACCATCTATTAACATTGATTTTAGTGACGAGATTCACCAGATGTACAGGGAATTAATCTTCTCAAAACTGAAAAATGTTTTTAAAGTACAGCTCAGCACCACCTTCCCCTCCTCCTTTCACCTACTTTAATTTCAACTGTTGCCAACTAAAACTAGCCTGCTGCCATCAAGTCAGTTCCAACTCATAATGGCCCTCTAGGATAGGGCAGAACTGCTCCATAGGGTTTCTGAGATTATAAATCTTCACAAAAGCCAACAGTCATATATTTTTCCCATGGAGCAGATGACGGGTTTGAACCCTCAACTTTCCAGTTAGCAGTCCAATGCTTAACCCCAGGGTTCCTTATTTTCTGCCTATTGGTCATTAACCCTTTAAGAAGGAACACCAAGTCTGTAGTTTTGTACTCAATTATCTTTGACATCCAGCCTAAAATGAACCATTTACTGAACATATGGGAAGGAAAACATTGAAAGCCAAAGCTATTATAGAATTATAGACTTATAAAGCCTCACAGTACCTGTGCATTTTGCTCTGTAGTTGAGGAACCTATAAAATTGTACACACATTAGAGGAAAAGTTTCTACCCAGCATGCATTGATTGAACAGCATAACTCTCAGTAATGTAAAGTATGGACCTGGATTCTTGGGCACATTTTGTTGTTATCCTCTCTTTCTTAATAGGACAGGGTTTAACAATATGCTACTGTGCATATACAATAGCTGGTTTTCACTTATGCTTTTATCTCTGCAGAAATTATTCTTGCAGGGAAGAGATTAAAATAAATGCATAACAACTTTTTAGCATTGCTAATCCAGGCAAATTTCTCTCAGAAAATTCAGCCTTTGAAAGTCACCGCAAACGTGGACATAAAAAATAACACCAATAAATTTACTTCTTGCTATAATGGACAATGATGAAGATGAGCTAGACATATGGCTTTTCCTTAGGAAAACAGGTTGGTACTGGGAGAAGACAGTTTTTTATGTATCAATGAATTTATGTGTATTCATTTTCTTTCAAAAACAAAGCAGGGATCAAATAAGATTGCTGTTTCGAATCAACTGGCTAATATGGTGTAGAGCAAAATGAAAATGGATGTAGACTGGTGATGTTGTAGGAGAAGCTCTGTGCGGCCTGAGGCCATCAGAGGCTTCTGCTTTGTGGCCTTGGCGAAGTCAGTTTTTTATGAGAGTCGGTGGAAGGCACACCTACTCTATTCCTGTGCCAGGAACTGTGATAGAAACCTCACTTGTGATATCTCATTTTGACCTGGGCTTTCCATTCTTTTAAATGGGAGAGTCAGAGGCTCAGAGAACTTGTGAATTTCTCAGTCTCCCCAGAAAGCTATTGGTTGTGCTAGGACTTAAATTGTCAATGCTTGAATTTTGTGGGGGTTTTTTCAGGTGGCTATGTTGCTCCTCTCTCCTGTCCCCTCCATCTTCCTTCCTGTTGGTACTTGTCAGGCTATGCCCTAGAGGAACTCTGAATAAATTTACTCACTGCAGTCAGCACTGGACTGTGAACCACAAGGTCGGCAGTTCAAACCCACCAGCTTCTCCTTTGAAAACATAGAGTCGCTATGAGTCAGAAATGACTTGATGGCATTTAACAACAACTACCTCCAAAGCCTGGAGTCCTGGTGTGGCGCTGTGGGTTAATGTGCTAGCCTGCAAAGTTGATTTGAACTGCAAGGTCTGCGGTTCAGCAACGCTATACAGGGTTGCTATGATTCAGAACCAATTTGACAGCACTTAACAACAACAACCTGCAAAGCCTAGACTAAGACTCCATATGCCTACAACTTATTTTTATTCTGTTCTCTGGGCCCCCATCTCCAAACCTTCCTAATAAGTCATTTTATCCCCATGCTTTCCTTAATGGTACCATCTTGTCCTTCTTTGTTTTAGGTTCTTTTCTGATAGACATGGCTTAACATGAAAGATATCTTTAATTTTTTACATTCCATACCATAATATCTACTTGGAGGCCTCCCACACTCTATTTAAAATCTCAAAAAATCTCAAGACTAGAGGAAACCATAAAGGTAGTTTTAGGTCCATTTCAGAGAGTCACACAGGATGGTAAAACAATATAGAATTGAATGTGATCATAGAGAAAATGTAGGTAACAGTCATTTACACATGAAGAAATTGAGGTCCTGACTTGCCTAAGGTCATAAAGGAACTGAACAGACAAACTGGGGCTAGAACTCAGTTCTTCTGAATCCCAGTCTAGAGCTCTTTCTGTAGTTTGAGCATTAATGATAGCTAATCTCTTGCCTTGGAATCCTGGTGTAGCACTGTGGGTTAATGCACTGGATTTGAACCACAGGGTCAGTGGTTGAAGCCCACCAGTTGCTCCTAGGAAGCCCAATACAGCATCGCTATGGGTCCGAACTGATGGCACTTAGCAAACATAACAAAACTGTCTTGTCTTGAAAAGTTCCAGAACCATCTCTTTTTATAAATTGAAAAAAATGGGATTCCACATTAATATTTTGTCCTGAACTCTGTTCTCCCTGTTGTGCTATTACTGTATTGATAACTTTCAATTTTTGGTGAGAAGAATGTGCTTACCAAAAGCACCTGGAGTAATACAATTTGCTATGTATGATTCCTCTCTTTTAATATGATTTTGCCTAGGCACACATCCCTGATCACATAATTCAAGCCAATTCATTATGACAGATGCACATGCTATACCATGTGCATTGGTCATAATGCCACCCACACCTGCATCTTCGAGCTCAGAAGTTCTTAAAACTGTAGTGTGCACTGGAATCACCTGGACAGCTTGCTAAGACACACATTGCTGGGCCCCAATCCGCAGAGTTTCCGATTCAGTAGGTCTGTTGTGGAGCCCAAGATTTTTCTTTTTTAACAAGTTCCTGATGTTGCTGATGCTGCTGGGATACAGTGAGAATGATTGATTTGACCTAAATAGCTGCCCAACAAGTCCTCAATTCAGATGCAATGCTAGACATTTTAGATGGAAAGTAAAAGATAATTGAGCACATCAACTCAGGCTGTGAGTTGAAATTAAATTGTTGTTAGATGCCATTGAGTAGGTTCTGATTCATACTAAGCCTGGGTACAACAGAATGAAACACTGTCCATTCCTGCATTATCCTTGCAATTGTTGCTGTGTACGAGCTCATTGTCGAACTCATTGTCTTAATCCGTCTCATTGAGGGTTTTCCTCATTTTGCTGACCTTCTACCAAGCATGATGTCCTTCTCCAGGGACCGGGTCCTCCTGATAACATGTCCAAAGCACATAAGATGAAGTCTCTTCATACTTGCTTCTAAGGAGCATTCTAACTATACTTCTTTCAACACAGATTTTTCATTCTTCTGTCAGTCCATGATGTATTTAATATTCTCAATACCATAATTCAAAGGCATCAATTCTTTTTCAATTTTCCCCCAATCCATGGCACAAAAGTATCCTCTTTTTAAAGTCACCCAAATGAAATATATCCTTTCATGTATGATTTAGGATCTTGAAAACACAGAACATGTACCAGAAACATGTTTATCTGTATTTCCTTGACTATTCAAAGGCACTCAACTATGTGGATCATAGCAACAACAGCAAACAACAACAACAACAACAAAAAAAACCCACATTCACTTATACACATACACAAAGAGGAAGGTAAGTCAAAAACTATTGCTACTAAGATTCTAAATCATACATGCATGGGTTTATTCCAAATAAAATGTGCTCAAACATGTCTCTGTGTCCCATGGGAGGCTACAGAAAAATTTTCTCAGTTACACACTTGTCTTCATTTCATTAGGGTGACTCCAAAAAGTAGATACTTTTATGTCATGGGTTGAAGGATGGGACATTTTGAGGTCAGAGCTAATATAAAATTTTTAACACAACTCAAGTTCACATTTTCTCAAATTACTGAAGCTTTGCAACAAGTTTACTAGAATTCTGCCACACATAAAACAAAACAAAGCAAAACAACAACAACAGTTTTTAGATAGATAAAGCAGTTTAAGGAAGGTTGGGACTTCATTCTCACTGAAGGAAGAAACTGTGGGTGAAGTTCAGAAACTGATAGAAGTAGACCACCATTGAGTCAAGAGCTACTGAAGTTGGGATCTTACATTGTTTGAAAATTTCAATTTTAAGTAAACATCTTGGCCTCAGCAAGCTTTTGGCTTGATGAGTGCCAAGAGTATTGCATGAATGTTAGCTAGATCAAAGACCTGATCTTTCCATCACACTTTTAAGCAAAAATTAAGCTAATTTTATGGAATGAATTATAACCGTGAATCTTGACTTTAGCAATACAATTCGCAGAGCAAGGTCCAACCAAAACAGTGGCTTCTGAGGAGATCTGCCAGGCCAGTTAAACTCAAGACAGATAGGTCAGCTGAGAAGGTTATAGTGACTGTTTTCTGGGATCTAAGGAATAATTTTGATAGATTTTCCTCCAAGGATGCAGGATGGCCACAGAGACTTATTATAAAGAAATTTTAAGGAAATTTAAAACTGCATTGGTTTTAAATGCAGGGGAAGGTCAGGAAAGTTGCATAAAATATATTTTTTTCCATCATGACAATGAACTTGCTCATTCTTTAAAGGTAGCAAAGACTAATGATTGAGAATTTTATTGGGAAACTTTGTCCATCCACCTTACAGACCTGATCTTGCCTCTTCAGACTTCTTTTTGTCCCCCAAACTCAAAGAACATTGAAAAGGAATACAATTTGAGTCCCTCAAGGATGCCAAAACTGGTGCTTTGACATGGTGTAAATTGAACAGTGCAGAACTCTTCAAGAAAGGGTTAGAAAGTTGGAAACTCCACCCTCAGAAGTCTATAGAACGAGATGGAGATTATGTTGAGAAGCAATAGTTTCAAATTTTTATGTGTCTGTTAAATAAAAGTTTCTGCAATTTCATAGCAAGTTTCTGGCTTACAGTGTGGGTGTGTGTATGAGAGTGCTTCAAAAAGCTCATGAAAAAAATGTAATAGAAACATCATGAAATATTTCCACAAACCTTTTGAAATGTGCTGTTGTTACGTACCATTGAGTGGTTCTGATTCATAGTGACACTATATAGGGTTACCTAGGGGTGGCTGGTGAATTTGAACCACTGACCTTGTGCCACAAGTGCCCTCGAGTAATTTCTGACTCATAACTGCCTTGTATAGTGCTTCTGAGGAGTGGTTGGTGAGCTTTAACTGCTGACCTTGTGGTCCAGTGCTTATACTATAACACCACACCATATAGTTGTTGTTGACTCCTGGTGTGGCACTGTAGGATGGTTTGAACTGCAAGGTCAGTGGTTCAGGCTCATCAGCCACTCCTTGGAAACACTTATACAGGGTCACTAT
>NW_006408535.1:10868901-10874769 GCF_000296735.1 Chrysochloris asiatica | reverse complement strand
AACTCCCTCTTAAAAACTTTTAAGCCAGCCACTTTGTACCTTTATAGCCTCCCCTCCCCCCATTTTATGTAACTAGTGTCTAAATTGTCCATCCCTATCTACCCTGCATACAGAGGGGGAAGGATGAAGACTCCTTCCCTCTCACTTGGTATTTTGAACTACTACATCCATAAGTATAGGTCAAGTTCATCAAATTGTAGCAATTTACATTTGTTTTCTTTATCTTCTTCTAGTTGAGTTGTGGTTATCAAGCCATCGACTCTAGGTTGAATGGGTACTATCTGCAAGTTTGGGTATCCTTGTGCATCTCCTCTCACCTCATATCAGCTGGACGCTCCACTTTCACCCTAGCCCTCTGTGGCTATGTCCTTGTTCCTGGGCTCAAGGGTCCCCAGGTCTCACCATACTTTGGACCAACCAGCTCTTCCTCTTCTCCCTTTCTTCTCCAGGTCGACAGGGGTTTATGGAACATGGTTGAACTCAACCCAATCTCTTCATTGCTGCCTTTCCCCCACTTCCACACAGCAGTAGACCAACATGGTTGCCAGCAAGCTTACATACCTGATGGTGTGATCCCTTTGAGTTTTAGTATTGGAGGTGAGGGTTGTCCTGAAGGCGCTTGATTGCTCCCCTTGATGGCTCTCTGGCAAACAACTTGCTTGTCCTTGTAGTAGCCGATCAGACTGCCATTTTTACTTTTGCTGTTTTCTTCTAGTCTTTCTTTCAAGTGCTCCCACAAAGATTTAAAACCTCAGAAACTCTATACAGGGTTGTCTTGAGTCAAAACCGACTAATTGGCACTCAACAACACACACATACATATATATAAGCACTCGACCTCAAGGTCATTTTGAACCACAAGGTTGGCAGTTCAAATTCACCAGTCATTCCTCAGAAACCTTACACAGGATAGCTATGAGTTGAAACCAACTAAATGGCACTTAACAACAAAACAAGAACTATATATATATATGTAGCGTAGTGGTTACAAGTTGGGCTGTTAACCTCAGGGTCAGCAGGTCCAAACTACCAGCAGTTCTGTGGGAGAAAGATGAGGCTTTCTGCTCCTGTAAAGATTTACAGCCTCGGAAATTCTTTTCAGGGTCACTATGGGTTGGAATCGACTCGACAGCACTTAACAACAACAGTATATATTAGGTCTTTCCCAGATGGATATCCAAACCAAACCCATGGACATCCTGACTCATGGAGGCCCTATAAGACAGAGTAGAAGTGTCCACATAGGGTTTACAGGGCTATGTGGCACTGTAGGATAAGCACTCAACCACAAACTTGGTTTGAACTGTAAAGTTGGCAGTTCAAACTTACCAGCCATTCTTTGGAAAGCCTATGTAAAGTTATAGGTCAGAAGGGATTCAACGGCACTTAACCATCACCACAAGAACTCTCTACAGAAGCAGACTGTCACATCTTTCTCCTGGTGGGTTCAAACCCCAACTTTTGGGTTAGCTTTAATCACTATGCCACCATGTCTCCTTCCAAGTAGATATAGTCACATGATATTTAGAAAATGAAAGTAAAGCAGATGACATCTGCTTGTTGACCCAGCTTGCCTTCTATCTTTTTTTGTTTCTTTTTTCTGTCTGTCTTCCTTTCTTCTTTCCTTGCTTTCCTTTTTTCTTTCTTGTTTTGTTTCTTTCTGTCTTCATTAACAAAGTGGTGGTGGAGACATTGATCTTTTTCCTAAAGAAGTTTCCCAGTGTCTGTCACTCATTTGGAGAGTCCTGGTGTGGTGCTCTGGGTTAATGTGCCAGAATGCAAAACCGTTTGAACCGCAAGGTTGGTGGTTCAAGCTCACCAGCTGCTCCTCGGAAACCCTATACAGGGTCACTATGGGTCAGAATCGACTCAACGGCACTTAACAACAACAACAAGACAGATAATGGCAGTGGTGGCAGTGATCCTGCTGTTTGGATCATAGGTATGACATTGGACTCTAGAAGTCAGCAATCCCAGCAGGGACCTCCTGATACACCACTTGTATCAGTTCAGTGGGAGTCTTCTGGAAATTATTCCTGGGACCTATCCACTCTTTCAAACCTACAATTTTGTAAGCTCTTAACTCCCCATATTAAGTGCCTTTCTGCTTAA
This sequence comes from Chrysochloris asiatica, assembly GCF_000296735.1. Lineage (NCBI taxonomy): Eukaryota > Metazoa > Chordata > Mammalia > Afrosoricida > Chrysochloridae > Chrysochloris > Chrysochloris asiatica. The sequence goes on along the minus strand of NW_006408535.1, from coordinate 10,872,657 downwards.
AATAGCTAGGGAAGCTTCTGTCTACTGATTTATAATGGGGATTGATAGAAATCTCTAGCAATAATAGAAGGTTAAATATATTGTAGTATATCCGTATGATGTATTCCTGGTGTAGTGCTATAGGATCAGCGCAGGACTGCCAACCACAAGGTCAGCAGTTCAAACCCACCAGCTGCTCAATGGCATTTAACAACAACAATCCCTATGATAGTCCATCTTGCAAACATCAACATCATTACATTTGAGGAAAATGTAATGACATGGATACTTATTTTATGGGGGTGGGGGAAGAAGATGGATATTTAAAAAGAAAAACAAAACTAAATTCTGGATAATATATGATTCCAGTAGCTGAGAGGAGATTGATTTCAAAATATCAACAGTAGTTACCTCTAGGTATTGGAAATATGAATGGTTTTTTATTTTCTGTTCTACAGGTTTTACAATGAACATATATTGCTTTCGTAACCTGGAGGAAATAAAAATAATAAATACCAGAGAGTTTTTAGACAAAGTATTTGCTAACTCATAATGATAAACATTTTTAAAATGTTGAATCCATTTGTTAGGCAAGCTTATTCAAAAGTCATTAATTAGAAATATTTATAGCAACAATCATTTCTTTTCTATTCTAACTTAATCCTTGGATTTCATAAACTGTATACTAAGACCATCCTACAATACATTTCATCATTAAGAGGAAAATTGGTATTTGGTTGATGTCCAAAAGAATATCACGACAGTATATTCAAAAATATTCTCTTTTGTTTCCTGTCTTCTATAAGGAATAGAAAAGAGAAGTACTAGGTATAGATAATAGAAGGCACTAGTGTTCAACTTGATAAACATAGAATCAGTTGATCTCCCAGTTAAATCAAAGTCATAATCATGATACACAAACTCCACTTAGGAGAGAGGTAATTATATCCATTACACGTCTTTCCCTAATCTCAGTCCTAGAAACAGTGTGTGATCATGATATGTTGAACTAGACATTAAAGTTCTGATTAGCCTATCGTCAGGTGATCATGATTTTACTATTCATATGGTATCCTGCATATTAGTCTGCTCTATTGAAACCATTGCTTGCTGATGAAAACTCACCACATTGAACGTCAACACTGAAGAATATTCCACCTTCTTGAGTAATTTGTTCCCATTTCAGTCATGAAAAATTATTTCTCATTAAAATTTACATTTCTTATTCCATTTTTTTAGGTTATTTCTATTTGGTATAGTCTTAATATTGATGGGAATAATGGTCTAAATGTATTATATATATATTTAAAGTTGTTTTTAACTTACTTTTTGATCTTCCATATTCCAGGATATGAAATCTATTTCTATTATTAGTCTTTTTGACTTTCCCAATCATTCGTCCATAGTCCCTGGAACATGTAGCTGGTCACAAGAGACTTATGAAGGTAGCTTTAAAGGACCAGGTTCCTCTGTCTGTCTCTCTGTGCTCTACAAGTACATAAGAAAACACTCTGGACCTTCTATGGACAAGTTGAGGAAGAATAGGAAAATACAGGTGATAGTTGTGTTAAGTGCTGTTGAGTTGATCCTGACCCATAGTGACCCTGTTATAAGGTTTCCAAGGAGCAGCTGGTGAGCTTGAACTGCTGAGCTTGTAGTTTAAGGTAACTTTGCAGTCCAGCCCATTAACCCACAGTGCCACCCCAGGACTCTATAGGTGATAGTTGTGGTTGTCGTTAAGTGCTGTTGAGTCAGTTCCGACTCATAGCGACCCTGATGTAGGATTTCTGAGGAGCAGCTGGTGAGCTTGAACCACCAACCTTGTGGTTCGAAGCAAATTTGCAGTCCAGTGCATTAACCCACAGTGCCACCCCAGGACTCCATAGGTGATAGTACCCCATCTTTATCTCCCTGGGGAGGAAATGGGGAAAGGACTTGATAAAGGAGAAAGTAAGAAGGAGATTTCCAAATAGACTAGAAAAAGAGATATCTCAGAATAGAAACCAGGAAAATAAATCAAGTAAGCCATGTATATCCCAAGATCCAAAGAAACATTGTAATTATCTTTGATTAAGAAGGTTGTACACTGCTAACAGGCCTATTTACCACAGTTTTTTGCTCTCCTAAGACTGAAAATAAATGACATATTTGGGAAGAGTTTTGCTGAAAGTAGGGATTTTCACATAGCTGTCTTTTGTTTATGATACCTCGCACGTTTTTCATGTTGATCCCCTATATGACTCTGCTAAGTGTGTGACCCCTTTACAAACAGATGTCAATATAACAGAATGCTAGAAGGGAGAGAAATCATGCTGCCTGGGATAACCAAGCAAAGTTTCATGAAGAACTTTGTGTTAGGCTCTAAGTGAATGGATATGATTTCATAAGAAGATACTTGGAGGCACTGGGGACAGCCAAGGACAAGACCCTTATATTATCCACACTGGCAATGATAAACTAATAATCAGTCTCTTGTTAATATTCCCTCAGTTACACGTATGCCCACCAAAGAGCTTCAGTCTTCTCTTTTGATTAATAAAATAGTCAACTTCTTTTATTTTCCAAATATAATTTTTTAAAAAATCTCATATTCTTACTATGAAGAGAAAAATTTAAATGTAGAAACATGATTATACCATCTTATTGATTTATCTAATAAAATCTTAATTCTCTTTTACTATCTTCACAAAATCAGATCATCTTTTGACTATGTATGAATCAAATTTGCACTAAATATCATTTTCAAAGAAATGAGCAAACTAAGATTATATGGAGGCAAAATAAATCCACTGGATAAAAATAATGAAACAAAGTGAACAAAGACAGAAGTTGCCATATGTTAAGGAAACAATTCTGTAACACACCATGCTGCAATGTGGACAAGCGCTTGCCACCAGTTTTTACAGAGGGAAGAGTGAAATTGATGTCAGATAAATTTCATCTATTAATTTGGAAGGAGTAAAGGCCTGTTGTTTAATGCAGACCCTAAGGATGGTAGGGATTACACATACTACTGAAATAATTGTTTGGTAAATAAATATAGAAATTTGTTTGTTTGTTGTACATAATCTTGACCTTTCCTATTTCCAGTAATAGTTCATGCAGCATGCCATACTGGAATTTTGTTATTAAGTCTTGAAAAAATTTGTCAGGAGAGTTAAAAAAAATTGAGATCAAAGGGAGATGGGGCAACTTCTCCAATGGATTTTCTGAAATTCATGGAACCTTACGTTATCTGGACCGTGATTTCTGTTTTTTATTGCAAGGCATAGTCAGTCTTTTTGACAACACTGGTGATTTGCAGTAACAGCTAAAAATCAAGTTGAAAAAGTAAATAGAAAAAGTACTTAATGCTTGCAGTAAATGGAATCTAAATCATCCTTTCAATGAAACCATCACAATTTAATGTTTTTTTGAAGAAACAAACACAATGCACTCTAAACTCAGACGAATGAGTTTACCTAGGGAAAATCACTAGCAAACAGCAAAAGCCTTACATGGTTTATATTTTGTAGACTGAGCAAACTGTTCTCTAAAAACAAGTTAAACTTGCCCTTAACAAGAACTTAGGGCACTTGGGGTCTGTTACTCACCTTTGTCCTCCAAACACCCCTTGGTATCACTGTCAGAGAATTTTGGGTTGAAGAGACTATTGGTTTTGATTAATAAGAAAAATCTCATGAGTTCTAATTTCTCTGAATGAGAGATATCCAGCAGGAGAATATAGTCATTTATATTCAAAATCTGGAAAGTAGAGGCATATTTGCATATGTCCAT
>NW_006408535.1:10865601-10868566 GCF_000296735.1 Chrysochloris asiatica | reverse complement strand
TTTGGTAATTCATTGCAATGACCACATAGAACTCAGCCATCACATCCACATTTATGGGGTTTATTAGGGAAGTTAACAGGTTACAATTCAGGGTCAGAAATGTTCAGGACACAGTTCTTCCAGTTCGGACATTCTCTTGTCGGCCGTGCTTACAGGCAGGCGTCTCTCTGGCTTATGGCCCCTTAACCTGGCCTCTGACTAGCTACAATAATGTTACAAAACTCTTCTAGGGCTGCTGATCAATGCTCACAGGGCACACCAATCCACCATAAACCTCAATCTGATGGAACGCAGCTCTGGTTCTATGGTTCAGCAAATCTAACTTCCTAAATTAAGTGCCTGGAGGCACTTCCACTCTGAAAGTCATGCCCAAAGTCACTCAGCTTTACTTGCTCCAGGGACTGGGAAGCTCACCGCTCTGATATGTGCCCTGATTCTTTGTTCTTCTACTGCTACTCCTCTGATGTTTCTGTCCCTGGGTCAATGAGCAGGGATCTCAGGGGCCAAAGGTCCTCTCTGGGCTGTCTTCCTCTTTGATGGTAGAGATATCCTCCCTTATGTTTTGGAGACTGTTCATTTTATACTCAGAAAGATGACAAAATTGACCAATAGACTTGTTAACAATCATTCACAACTGAATCATATAATTCATTAGCATCTTCCCCCACCAGTTTTTACCCAGACTCATCAGGAAAAAGGTGTTTGGGGGGAGTTTGCAAAGACTATGGCTAGAAGAGACACTAAATAATTCACTTCACCACCTAAATGTCTGTGTTTAAGCTTGGGGTATTTGATACATATTCCTTGGCAAGGCTGCTTTATTTACATTTTATCTTCTTATTATGCATTGTGGTATAAATTAATAACATCTTATTTCTCAAATTCCTGGGTAACATGTTAAAATGCAGTGTACAAAGCTCTGTTGTTAATTGCCATCAAGTAATTTCCAATTCATATCTGCCCTGTATAGCGTTTCCGAGGTTATAAATCTTTGCGGGAGCAGAAAGCCTTATCTTTCTCCAGTGGAGCAGCTTGTGGGCTCAAACTGCTGACCTTGTGGTTGGCAGTCCAGTGCTTATCTTATAGCGCCACTACACTTCCTATACAAGACCTTATCCCCTAAAATTCTGATTCAGTAAGTTTGGGGTAAGGCCCAAGAATCTGGATTTTTAACAGAACCAAGCACCTGATGCAGAAGGTCCATGGATCCTACTCTTAGAAATACTGGTGAGCACGAAAGGGTCTTAGACAACATGTAAGAGAAAAGTTGATTTTTTTAAATGTACTTTAAAATAGCTGGCATCCATTTCCTGGTTTCTGTGTCCTGACATACTATCTAGGTCTTGATACACCATTTATAGATGAGGAAACTTCTCACTTTAGGCTAGTTTAGAGAATAGGCTAGTAAACACTAGAGCCAGGACTCTAACTCACCCTGTTTCTCACACTACCACACTGCTTTCTTGTAGACACTCCAGAAGTGATCACTTGACACCAGGAATTCTATATAGTGCTGCCCGTCATCTCCGTTATTCAGGTTTAAAGACATTTATAGATGGAAAGTCCTCAATGAATGTGAAGGAACACTGGAATGTGAGGACCATCAGGGGCCTGGCCACAGCATAGCTTGTGTTTCTTGGTTGTAGGCGAAGCCCAGGAGAAGGCTGAAACCTGGGTCACATCCTGCACCCTTTAGCATTCTTTGATTAATATGTTGATTAAAGTATTGGCTATTTAAGGAGAAAAAAACATCATTTGGGGTGAGGGGTTAGCATTCAAACCATTTGGTATTAGGCGGCATTTGAAAGCTAATGTTTGTACTGCTGAAGCGAATATGAAACATTTGGTTGATTGACAGAATTCTGACTCAGTATTAATCAGACATTTGAGCATTATGAAAAACAGTCATTTTCCTTTAGCACCCAATTATTACCTTTTAAATGAATGAACTAATATGAAAGGAACAAGTGAAACTTCATTAGAAATAACTAATACATATGATATAGACAAGAAAAGTATCTGATATACACACAAAACCTATTTTATTAATTTATTTACGATTCACTGTTTAATCAGTAAACTTTAAAAAGATTAAGTGGATTTCATAAAAGGACTACCTAACTTCATTTAATCAGTAAGTTTTACAAAAAGTAAGTGGATTTCTTAAAAGGACTTTATTTCTTGATGCGGTTTTTTTTCTCCTTTTTTCTTTCTCCCCTCTCCTTTTTCTGTAACTGCTGGCACTTTAATGTAGAAAACAGGCTCATTCATCTTATCTTCTAATGAGCTTTGATTGTACAGTGTAAGAAAAACCTATAGTCTGGAGAGGGGTGTTAATACTAGATTCTAAGAGTTCCAGTATTTGTACTTTTGACTCTATCATCTTTTATCATCTAACAAAAGACATAAAACCCAACAAAATGTAGTACTATCTATAGAAAATACCTGTAACTGTTTAGTTAACCCAAGAGTTGACCCCTTTAATGTAATTTCAGGTTTAAAATAAGATCAAAGGCAACCGTGTGGAGTATATATGCACTGTGACCTCCCTCTCTATGAGCTCCTGAAAAAAAGGACTAGGTCTTTTTCATCATCATCTCTTCACATCCAGCACACAGTGTGTTTGGGATGAATGTTTTGTACTGTGAGGAACTTGGAAGATTTGGACAGCAATGCCTTAATTAGTGAAATGGCATTTTGGCATCTTTTATAGAGCCAGTGTGGTTTTCTGGGTAGGAGGCTGGAGGGGAATCAGGAGATGCAAGTTCTTTCCTTGTTTTTGTAACATTAAGAAATTATCTTAATCACTGTAAGCTACAGTTTTCTCATATAAAACTAAAATCATTGGGCTCAGATAAAAGTAATAAAGTAAATCATTTTTAGTTTTAAAATGTATGCCCAGACCCAGAGAGGGAAAGGGACTGTGGGCCAAAAACTGGGAGGAGGAGGGGGAAGTGTAGGGGGC
>NW_006408535.1:10849808-10865326 GCF_000296735.1 Chrysochloris asiatica | reverse complement strand
TAGTGAGGTTGGCCCAGGATCAGGCAGTGTTTCGTTCTGCTGTGCATAAGGTTGCTATGAGTCGGTACCGACTCGATGGCACCTAACAACAACAACAACAGGACATTTCAATGAATATATATTTTTTGTTTTGTATGTGTATGACAAAAATATTTTTGCTTTGTTCATTTGTAAAATATAAGATGTCAAAGGGAAGCCACAGGGAGGAAGTAGGATAACTGTTATTGTAGGGGGGATTGAAATCATTGAGAGGAAATAAAGTGCGTAATCTGTTGACTGTAAAGCTGATGATCTTGTCTGTTAACCTTCACTCAATTCACAATAAAAAGTTAAAATTAATTAACTAATCAATTTTGAAATATTGATGAAAATGTATCAACCATTATTTCTTTCTTAGATATTTGTATTTTGAAATAATTTCAAATTTACAGAAAAATTATAAAAGTAGTATAAGATATTCACTCGCTGTTAACATTTTGTCTCATTTACCATTCCCTCTTGCTTGTTGTTGTTGTTGTTAAGTGCCGTCGAGTCGGTTCCGACCCATAGCGACCCTGAATAGGGTTTCCGAGGCTGTAAATCTTTACGGGAGCAGATCGCCTCATCTTTCTCCCGCGGAGCAGCTGGTAGTTTCGAACTGCTGACCTTCCGGTTCGCAGCCCGATTCGTAACCACTACGCTACCAGAATATTTATGTGTGTGTGTTTATTAAATATACATGTGTTTATTAGAAACATGTGTATGTCTACATAAATATATATACATATATAAGAAACCATCTTTGTACTTAGGGGAAATACATTTTGATGTTTATATATATAAAAGGAGTTATTGTTGTTAAGTGGCATCAAGTTGGTTCCAACTCATAGCGATCCTGTATATGGGGAGTGGCTGGGGAGCTTGAACCGCTGCCCTTGCAGTTCAAACCAACTTTGCAGTGCAACACATTAACCCACAGTGCCACACCAGGACTCCTTATATATATAAATTTTTTGTCCTGAAACATTTGTGAGTTGGTTGCTGACATTGTGCTACTTTACTGCCATATACTTCAAAATGTATTTCCTAAGTACAAAGATGCTTTCTTATAAAACAATGATAAAATCATCAATCAAAGAAAGCTCACATTGATTCAATGCTTCTACCTAACGTGTTTGTTATTCGTTTGCATCAAGTCAGCTTCATTTCATAGTGACCTTATGTACAACATAATCATTGGGATGGCTGAGTCCATTGTTGAGGTTAATGTGTCAGTCTGTCAAATTATGGGATTTCCTCATTTTTACTGTTCCCTACTTTACCAAACGTAATGCCACCTCCTTTTTTAAATGAGTAATTGAAGATTTATTTAAGCAAAAATACATAGAATCATTATTGCCAGACTTAATATGAGAGATTAAATGTTTGATCCAATTTTCCTTCCTGGATAAGTTTTTCTTTCCTTTCCCTGTCGGTTTTGAAATAATAATACCAGAAGAAAAAGGGCCCAATGCCAAACACAGCTCCTCAGAGTGAAGTCTTGGGAGTGGGCCTGAAATTGGGATCGATATTGGTTGATCTTGCATAGGTCCAACGAGTCAAGGCAGGATCTACCATAGCGTTCGGTGCTTGAGGTCGTTGAACTGAAGCAGATACTCCTGTTTTAAGTTGGGACCTTATAGCCAAGCACTTGGTTTTGAGCCCACCGTGTCTCCAGAGATAGCCGTATTTGGCTGGGTGGAGGGTAGCGGGTAGGGTAGCCAGGCGGTTTGTACTTTGGGAACGACATTTTAGCCACATAATTCCCTTTTCTAGTAATTGGTCTTTTTTGAGGACACATTCGAGTTAACAAGACAAAGTCTTGCCAACCTCATGTCTTAAAGAAGTGTTCCTTCTAAGGATGATGTGTTTGCTTTATGACAGTCTACAGTATGTGCAGTAAACAGTCCATATTAAAAATTTGCCAGTTGTCCCAATGATGTTGCCTATATATCTCACTTCCCACCCTCCCCTTCCACTACAGAATCACACAGTTCATTTGGCCATGTTTCTTAATCTCCGTGAATCTGGGCCAGTCCTCAATCTTTGTTTTACATGACTGGCATTTAAAAAAATACTGCAGACCACTTTTTTGTAGAAAGTGTCTTACTTCGGGTTTGCCTGATATTTCCTTTTGATGAAATTTAGACTATGCATTTTTGGGCAGGAATAAAGTAAGTACTCTTCTCAGTGCACCACATCAGGAGGTACACAATACCATGATGTTAAAATACTTTTAAGATGTGAATTTCGGAGGGGGGGGGGCGGGGGATTTTTCCTGTCTTAATGGATTTGAATTCTATCTACAACATTGTAAGCAAACAAAAATATTCACTAAATTACCCAGTTATTAAGATCCCTAGATTAAGTACTTTTGATAAGTGCCGTCAAGTCAGTTCTGACTCAAGGTGGCCCTGTATAGGATTTCCAAGGAACGGCTGGTACATTTGAACCACTGCCCTTGCAGTGATCAGTCCAGTGCTTTTCCTATAGCTCCACACCAGGACTCCAGATTAAATATATATGTTGTTGTTGTTATGTGCTGTGGAGTCAGTTCCGACCCTCTACAGGGTTTCTGAGACTGCAAATTTTTACCAGTGCAGAAAGCTTCGTCTTTCTCTCGTGGAACAGCTGGTAGTTTCGAACTACTGACCGTGAGATTAGCAGCCTAATTCGTAACCACTACTATACCAGAGCTCCTAATTAGTAACCTACTATGCCAGAAAACATATATACATACATATATATATATATATAAGTTTTCAAGTAAGCTAAATAATTTTTACACAAATAATTTGATCCGCATTTTGGAGAATCTCACAATCATTATGTCTGCTCTCAACTAAAGAAATCTCAGAACATTTGGAAGGTGTGTTTAAGGAGATTCAAATACCTTCACCCTGGTGCCTACATGATATCATGATAGATTTATTTTCTTTCTTTAAAGGAAAAGAAATCCTAATGATCATAATCCTCACAAGCTTTCCTCCAGGCATGCTGGTGAAGGCTCCCTCCAAAGCAAAGTTCAGACAATGGCAGAGCAAGACTAAAAACAAGAATCCAGCTTTCCTAACGCCTTTTATCCGTATTCTTGCTACATCATTGCTCCCAGGTGTCACAATCTGTTTCTTTGATTTTTTTTTTTTAATATCTATAAGGGAAGCAGTTAGTCAATGACGCTATATATTTAGTGTATTTCATTATGCTCTCTGAATAACATCACAGACCATTCCGATGATGTCACACCTAGTGAAAATAAAAATAACCACCTTGGATTCTTTGGGCCACTTTGGGGCACTGTAGTGTCACTGCTAAGCAGTAGATGGCACTGTTAATATGCTTTGATTTTATTATAAAATCTGGAAAAGGGAAGTAGTATTCTGAAGATTTACTATGTGGTTGTTCCCACTAAAGTTAGTGACATTTCACTTATTTGGTCAAATCCTATCAACCCTGTGATACTTATTTTTGTGTTTCTTAACATGTTGGTTTTGAGGGTTTTGTTTTTGTGTTTTTGCACACATAAGTAACTCTGTTCCACAGGTTTGGCACTTCATTTGGCATTGAGACAGCATTTATTATGCATTTCACACTTGATCCTAGAGACCTGGGAGAATGTACCCATTGCCATCATTTGGATTCTAACTCACAGCCACCCAAAAGAGAGGTTTTGAGGCTGAAATCTTTACTGGAGCAGATAGCCTTATTCATGGAACTACTGGTGGATTTGAACAACCGACCTTGCAGTTAGCAACCCAACACTTAAACCACAGCACTACCATGGCTGCTTGTGAGAATACTATGTCTCTCTAATAATAATAATATATTTCTTAGTTAAAAAACATGCATATGTATACTTCAAAGTATTTCATACCTTTGACCTGTTTATATGATGCTTTCATAGAAAAAAATATTTCAATACATGCAATTTTTCTGATGTTTTACTTAATTATTTAAAATACCTAGATGGCTGATTATTTCACTTTTCATTTAGATACAAAATAATGAAGATAGAATTGTTTCATATTTCATCATTTGATGTTGTTGTTGTTGTTTGGAATCAGTAAGAGCTTTTATAAATCACCCACATAAGAAATTTCAAAAATTGGGAAATAGCAGCATTTCCATAATCCTTAATGAATTCAGGTCTTGATTATTTGCATTGGATGCAATCCTTTACTGGTTCATCACATCACCTTTTAAACTCCTCAAGTAAATTATGCAGGTAAAAATGGTATTCTTTGCCTTTATATATATATATATAAAGATGTCCTTGAGGAAATAACTTAAACTCTGTTTAACCAAATGCTTCAAATAAAAACAATCAAAAATAATAAAATGGGATTCATCTTTGATTCCTTTAGAAAGCAAAACAGTTTAGTTTTCCATCTCAAGGGAGACATTATACCTTCTAGAACCATGACATCATATGAAATGTTGACATCTATTATCAACCTAATTAACTATTTGCTGTTCAAATTGTGGTGAAAGTGCATTGAGACTTCTTTTGTACTCTTATCGCTTGTTTAATACCAAATTGCCTGGCATCTGTGTATCAAGGCTTTGATCTAATACTCTATCAGTTGTTGGCTCAGGCACAAGAGACTGCAGAGTACACAAAGCTGTGGATGCAGACTCCAAGGAGGCTGGAGGGGGGGAAAGGCTGTTGATACACAGCCCCTGATTAGCTAAGTCAGTCAATATTTGCATGATGCAATGATAATGCCTTCTTTATGTTAGATTGTTATTTCACTGAAGCAAGTAGGAAACTTCCTTTTCAAGAGCTTGGTGTAGTTTAAAAAAAAATTCTTTCCTCCTCCTCTCAGTTATATTTATGGCATATTTTCTTTCATCTCTCTCCACTTCCCTTCTTGCCTTCAACATTTGACCAGACACAAATGCAACATAATGATACACATTCTTGCAGAGTCCACATTATTTTTCAAGATTGATATGTAAAGGAATTTTGGCAAAGTTATGATCTTGCCTGCAACATGATAGAATCTTAGAATAAAAATTGGCTGTTGAGTTTTATGTACCTTAAAGATAAAACTGGGTGTTTTATTCCTATTTTCTGTTCTTTCACTTGGTGCCTTGGTGTGGTGCAGTAGGATAAGCACTCGATCTCAAGGTTGGTTTGAACTGCAAAGGTGATGGTTCAAATTCACCAGCTGCTCCTCGGAAACCCTCTATAGGGTTGCTATGAATTGGAACCAACTTGACAGCACTTAACAACAACAATCTTCAATTAAGGAACCTTGGTAGACCTGTGGGATAGACGTTGGTCAGCTAACTGCAAGGTCAGTGGTTCAAACCCGTCAGCCACTCTGTGGGATAACGATGAGGCTGTCTAGTCTTGCAAAGATTTACAGTTTCAGAAACCCTCTACAGGGTCGCTATGAGTCAGAATTGAGTTGAGACAGTGCGTTGCATTTGCTTTTTTGGAGTAATAATTAATTGGGAATCTCTGAGTGGTGCACACTATTAGCATGCTGGCTGCTAACTAATAGAATGAAGATTCAAGTCCACCCAGAGTGATTTTGGAAAAAAGACCTGGTTAGTTACTTCCAAAAAGAAATCATCTACTGAAAATCCTGAGAGCACAGACCTAATGTCTGTGAGTTAGGCTTAACTCCACAGTAAGTTTTAAAAATATCTTCAGTTAGTTCGTCTGTGAACTCAAAACACTAAGTGTCTTGAATCTACTTTCTTGTGTTCATTCCAGACTGGTATAACTTAATCTAAGGATATGAGAAATGAATCTCATAGTATGAATATTTGAAGAAAGGCAATAGAAAGTTATGTTGAGTTCCTTGAAAAAGTTGAAAAAGTCTCTATCATCTTCCTTCTTTGATTTAGGTTATTTTTGAATTTTTGGCCTTTGCAACTCAACTTTAATATTATTTCTATTTAGCAAACATTTCCAGTCACTTTCTATGATGCTCTCCTTCCACCCCTCTTTCCACTTATTTTTTAACATATGACATGGAGTTGATGGTGACAAAAAAAGCAGAAAGTATCCCCCTTAAATTCATTTAATCAACATTGTAAAACCTTTAAAAAGTACTCTCATTCTGGGCCAAACACTTTATTATTTGCTGAAGGAGAAAAATAACAAACAAGACACTATAGACTCAGAAAACATATAGCTCAGTATGTGAACTGACCTGTATGTAAGCACTATGGAGAGATACAGGGATTGTGATAAATCTCTAGGCACAAAGGAAGAAGAGGTCCATTCTCTTCTGCCTGGCGGAATGGTTTGGCACACTCGGAGGCAAAAGGATCACAGGAAAGGCTTCACGAAGGATAGCATCCTGGCAAAGAAGGCAATGTGAGCAAAGGTAAAGGAGTAGGGAACAGCCAGGACTTAAGGAGAAAATTAACCATTAAAATTCTGTCATGGGGTACAGGTAGAAGATCAGGAGAAAAGAAAATTGAGAAAGAAAATGCTGCAGAGTTAGACAAGATTAAGTTCATAGAGAGTCTTACAGATGAGTTCGAATTTTTTCTTAAAATGAAAGACAGTGTGAAAAACTTTTCTTGACTTTTGACAACAATGGCCTCATTTACTATTTATCCACTTAGCACAATGTCATCCGTGTTATGAGGTGTTTTGCTGTTTCACCGTTATTCTTCAATAGTGTTCAGTATTCCATCATGTGTACATACCAGTTTGCTTAATCGTTCTTCCACTAATGGGCTATTAGGCTGTCTCCATTTTTTGTTACTGTGACTATTGCTGGCGTGAACGTGGGTGTGCATATATCTATTCATGTTATGGCTCTTACTTTTCTAGGATAGATAGCAACCAGAGGGACATCTGGGGTGTCATATGGTAATTCTTTTTCCAACTTTTTGAGGAAGCACCATACCATTTCCAACAGTGGTTGTATCATTTCAAAGTTCACCAGCAGTGTATGAAGGCTCGAGTCTCTCTACACCCTAGCCAGCATTTGTTATTTTCTGTTTTTGTTTTTTTTTAACTTTGATTTGTAAGAAGTCCTTTTATAATATACTCCCTCTGTCCCACACTCCTGAAATCCTGGTGTGATGCTGTGTGATAGTGAGCTAGACTGCAAAGTCGTTTCAACTGCAAGGTTGGCAGTTCAAGCTCACTAGTCGCTCCTCGGAAACCCTATACAGGTTTGCTATGGGCTGGAACTGGCTCAATGGCACTTAACAACAACAACAAATCCCATACTCCTACTTCAACAGACTTTTTTTTGTTTTGTAAATTGGATTTAAGATAGTGGATTTGAGTCAAACGAGGCAATTGCATTCTTGATGTCATTTCAATGGGACTAAATCTGAACTTAATGTGAAACAAACCTTTGCCTAAATTACCTCAGAAAGATAGGAATTTGATTTATTCAGAGCTACAATAAAGATGGAACATGATTATCTGAATAGTCCATGCTTTCCTAAACATAAATTGCCTTTCCTTATATCTTAAAAAGAAGGGGTGGGGGTAGAATAGCAAGCACAGCATGTTTCAATAGAAAAGCTGCTCAGGTGTACATTTTGGAAAGACTTTACGACAGCAAGATTAGAATGAGATTTCAGAAGGAAGAATAACTATCCGATGATAGCAACAGTTAGACTAAGGGAATGGTTCTTAATCTTTTGTTGGGCCTCAAATCTCTTTTTAGAGTCACATATGCATTCTCTCTGCAATCCATCCATAGGTCCATGATAGTCCATAAATTCCAGATTAAGAACCCCTTAAACAAACAAGGAGGCCTAAAATTAAGCCCTAGTAGTGGGGATAGAGAACAATAAATGGGTAAGAAAGGTATGAATAAGAATCTATAGGACATGAAACTTGCTTTCCAGCATGGACTCGTTAAAGTGAATAGAAGAAATGAAGCCAAAGAGCCAATTGATTGGAAAAGATCCTTATCTGTGCCCATTCCAAAGAAAGGTGACTCAATGGAATGCATATTATATTGAATAATTTCATTAATATCACATGCAATACATTTTTTCGTTTAAAAAAAAACAAACTTTTTTTAAATGGCTACAACAGTACATGACAGGGAAATGTCAGAAACTCAAGCCAGATTCAGAAAAGGGTATGGAACTACAGAGATCATTCTTCACGTTAGCCGGATCTTAGTGGAAAGTAGAAAATAATCCGAACGATGTTTACTTGTGAGTTAGTGACTATGGAAAGGTTTTCAACTGTGTGGATCATGACAAGCTATGGAGAGTATTGCAAAAAAGGAATATTCCAGAACACTTAACTGTGTTCATGAGGTACCTCTACATAAACCAAGAGGCAGTTGTTCGAACAGAACAAGGGGATACTGAATGGTGTGAAATCAGGAAAGGTGTGCACCAGGGTTGTATTCTTTCACCATTGCTATTTAATCTGTATGTTGAACAAATAATCCAAAAAGCTGGATTATGTGAAGAAGAGCATGGCATCAGGATTAGAGGAAGACTCATTAACAGCCTGTGATATGCAGATGATAAAAGCTTGCATGCTGAAAGGGAAGAAGACTTAAAATACTTACTGATGAAGCTCAAAGACTACATCCTTCACTATGGGTTGCACCTCAATGGCAAGAAAACAAAAATCTTCACAAATGGATCAATAAATAACATCATGATAAATGAAGGAAAGATTAAAGTTGTCAAAGACTTCATTTTGCTTAGATTCAGAATCCGTACTCATGGAATCAGGAGTCAAGCAATCAAATGACATATTATATTTGGCAAATCTGCTGTACAAGACTGCTTTAAAGTGTTCAAGAGCATATATATATCAATCTATCTATCTATCTATCTATCTATATCTATCTATCTATCTATCTATCTATATCTATATCTATATCTATATCTATATCAAGTTCAAGGACTAAGTTACACCTAACCTAGACCATGACATTTTCAATTGCCTCATATGCATGTAAAAAGAAAGTTGGACATTGAATAAGGAAGACTATAGAAGAATTGGTGCATTTGACTATGATGCTGGAGAAGAATGTTGAAAGTACAGTGGACTGAGAGAAGAACAAACAAGGTGTGTGTTGGAAGAGCTTCAGCCAGAGTGCTCCTTAGAAGCATGATAGTGAGACTATCTCTCATACTTCAGGAGGGATGAGTTCCTGGTGAAGGACGTTATGCTTGGTAAGGTGAAGGGTCAATGAAAAAGAGGAAGACACCCAATGAGATGAATTGGCACAGTGGCATCAGTAATGGGCTCAAGTGTAACAATTGTGAGGTGGCGCAGGACCAGGCAGTGTTTCGTTGTGTTTTGCATAGGGTCTCTATGAGTTGAAACCAACTTAATGGCACCTAACAACAACAATAATAGGACCTGTTGCCAGATTAAATGTTGGAGGTGAGGATGGCTAAGAGTCTCAGGTAATTCCAATGCTTCTAGTTATGGCACCTGGGTGGACAGCAGAACTTTTTTCAAGACAAAGCATACAAAGAGGATCATACTTTTTAAGATTGCTATAATACCTGTGAAATAACCTGATAGACATATCAGAAGGAAGTTATAAATAAGAATCTAAGAGACTGTGAATAGGAATTAAAGCTGTACCTTGAGCTCACTCAACCAAGAAGATCATGAAAAGGTCAGGCAAAAACCCAAAGAGAAAATCAACTTTGAAGGATCCTTCAGGGAAAAAAAGAGTGAACAAAGGAGATTAAGAGTTCAGTTCACAGGGAAGACAATAGGAAAGAATCTTAGAAGCCCACAAAAGAGCTAATTTCAAGGAAGCAATGGTCTGCAATGTTAAAAATTTAAAGGATGAATAGGACAAATACTTAAAGATTCTATTGTATATAGCAATTAGTTAATTATTGAAGACTCCCACTAGAAGAGTTTCAGTGGAATTGGGGGTAGGTGATGGTAATAAACCACATTTTTAACAAAGATTGGATATGAGATAATTCTACTCCTTGCTGAGAATGTATCTTCAAGGACGTTGATTGCGAAGGTAAGATGAGTGGTAGTGCTAAAAGAGAATTTATGGTATTACTGGGTCAAAATACATATGCATATTCAGTATGGCTAGATAAATCAGATTACTGCCCATGAAAAGGTTATAGCCATTCACTTTCTCCACCTGTGTAAAATTCTCTACCCTTATAACTGTATTATTAACATGCTTTTCAACTTTTCTTGTCTGATGGCAAAGAACTAACTTTTTAGTTTTAATTTTCCTAATAATCAAGAGATTGAATATTTTTTCATGTTTATATGTTTCAAATACATATGAAAATAAAACACTATATTTTTGAAGCTATTTCAATTTCTACATATGTGTCTTGCCTGTTTATGATTTTTGTCTATTTACCTATTGAGTTGTCGCATCACTGACTTGTGAAAACACTTTACAATTATGGATATTTATCCTTTTTCTGCTGTACATGTTGAAAATGTTTCTTCCAGGATGTAGCATTTGCTTTAACATAATGTTTTTTGTCTTTATGACAATCACATGTCAGTCTTTACCTTTATAAAATAAAAAAATATATTTCTTCTTATTGATTTTATTTCAATGGTTTAAATTTTTATTTATTACATTAAGCTCTTTCTTCCTCTCATTTATTTATGTGTACTATACTGGAGTCCTGGTTTGACGCTGTGGGTTAATATGCCAGACTGCAAATCCATTTGAATTGCAAGGTCGGCGGTTCAAGCTCACCAGCTGCTCCTTGGAAACCCTATACAGGGTCACTATGGGTTGGAATCGACTCGACAGCACTTGACAACAACAAAAACATACTATATTATATTAACTTTATTCTTGAAAAATGAATATTTAACTTTCCCAGCACTCTATGTATATTAAATAAGGAGCCATGGTAGTGTAGTGGATTACAAAGTGGGCTGCTAACCACAAGGTCAGCAGTTCAAGTCCACCAGCCACTCCGCAGCAGAAAGAGGAGGCTTTCTACTCCCATAAGGCCCATACAGTCTCAGAAAACCTATACAGGATTGCTATAAGTCAAAACCAACCTAGTGGTACACAACCACCAACCACCAGACATATTAAATAGCCGTTCTTTGCCTGATGATTTGAAATGTCACCTTTACTATATCCTAAATTCCATACACATCTGAGTCTATTTTCAGATTGTCTATTTGTTTCACTAATGCATGTGCCTGTCCCTGTGCTAGATTTAAGGAGCCCTGGTGGCTCTGTGGGTTAGGCATTGGGCTGCTAACTGCAAGGTCAGTGGTTCAAACCCAACAGTCACTCTGCAGGAGAAAGATGAGACTGTATGCTCCCATATTTACAAGCTCAGAAAACTTGTACAGGGTCGTAAGGAGTTGAAATTGACTCAATGACAGTTGAGTTTTAAATGTTTTAAATGATAGAGCTTCAAACATTTAATACCTTATAGGATAGGTCTTTTTCACTTTTTTTTTTCTTTTTAAATAATTTTGAACATTTATTCTTACCCAATTTTCCTACTTCAGATGAATTTTAGAATTATCTGGTCAAGTTTCATGAAAGGTCTTATTGGAATTTTGATTGATGTTATGTTTAATTATAGATATAAATATTTTAAGAATAAGTCTTTCCAATCAGAAAAAGTCTATTTATTATTCAAGACTTCTTTCTTTGTTTATTTTCTTCATATGTGTCTTGCATAGTTCTTCTCACGCTTATTTCTGATGTTGAAGTTCTAGCTGTTTTTGTGCTATTTTTTCACTAAATTTTCTAACTGATTATTGGAATATGTTTTGCTGACATAACACGAAACCTAAAATAACTAGCTGCCAGTGTTGGTTCAGCAGTTTGATGACAGCAGAATATGTGTCTCTGTGATGCTATTCTTTTGCCTTCATGACTTCATCTTCAAAAATGTCTGTTGAAGCTCTAGACTCTTGTCAGCATACCAACGAGAAGGAGAGGTGGAAAGGATTGTTGTGAACCAGTATCAGGAATGCAAGTCTCCACAGGAGACTGGTCTATTTCATACTATCCAGAAATGTGGCACATAGCTACCTCCAAGAAGGAGACAGTAAAGGAGAAAGAGAATATTAGTGACTATTATTGGAGTCCTGGTGTGGCACTGTAGGATAAGCGCTGGACCACAAGGTAGATTTTAACCTCAAAGGCAGCATCCACTCCTTGGAAACCCTATACAGAGTCGCTATGAGTCGGAACCAATTGGACAACACTTAACAACAATGACGATTAGGTCAATGAAGCAACAGTGTCTACTCACTTGAGTTATAATAAGCTATTGATTTATTTATTGCTCTTATATCAGCTGACTTACTAAACTAATTAATTTTAGTAATGTTTTTGTTGGTTCTTTTGCATAATCTAGATAGATAGCTATATATCTACAAATGTTGATTCTGTCTCTTCCTTTCAGGTAAGCATATCTCCATTTGTCTCATTCTCTCTCTCCCTTCTTTCCTTCCTTCCTTCCTTTTGGTCTTATTGCACTAGTTAATATCTTACTATGAATGCAATAGCCTCTTTCTGACTGTTAATCATAATTTTTCTCCACTTTTTTACCATTCCCATAATGATATATAATCATCCACAGAAACTTTTTGTAATTTTTGCTGTTATGGTTAAATGCTGTTTGTTGTTGTTGTTGTTGTTAAGTGCCATCAAGTTGGTATCAACCCATAGTGACCTTATGCACAGCAGAATGAAACACTGCCCAATCCTGGGCCAACCTCACTACTGATAAACGCTTGAGTCCATCAATGCTGCCACTTGGTCAATCCATCTCGTTGGGGTGTCTTCCTCTTTTTTTCTGACCTTCCACCTTACCAAATATGATGTCCTACCAAATATGATGTCCTCCTCCAGCGACTGGTCCCTCCTGACAATATATCTGAAGTATGAGAGATGAAATTGGGCCATCTTGGCCTCCAAGGAGCACTATGGCTGCACTTCTTCCAAAACGGACCTATTGGTTCTTTTAGCAGCCCATGGCACTTTCAATATACGCCTCCAACACCATAACTCAAAAGTAGCAATTCTACAGTCTTCCTTATTCACTGTCCAGCTTTCGCATGCATATGAGGTTATTAAAAATATCATGGCTTGGGTCAGACACACCTTAGTCCTCAATCTGACATCTTTGCTCTTCAACACTTTAAAAAGGTCTTGTGCAGCAGTTTTGCCTAATGCAATACGTCATTTGATCTCTTGACTGCTGCTTCTGTGAGTGTTGATAGTTGATCCAAGAAGAATGAAGTCCTTGACAACTTCAATCTTATCTCTGTTGATAAGAATGTTGTTTATTGGTCCAGTGGTGAGGATTTTGTTTTCTTTACATTGAGATGTAATCCATACAGAAGGCTGTGCTCTTTGATCTTCATCAGTAAATGTTTTAAGTCCTCTTCACTTTCAGGAAGCAACTAATGCTGTTAGTTCTCCCTAAATATCTGGCAACTGCAGCTGTTTATTTAACGTAAATAATGACAGGAAGGCTAGGTTCATTACTACAGGAAACTTATACTAGTCTCATCTGAAACAATATTCATCTATTTATCCCGTGACTAGGAGGCTTGACTGTGACTGGGAAGCATCATTTGCGGTACATAGACTTGAAACAGCCACTCCCTGCTGCCAAAATAGCCAGCTGTTAGCGAGTTAATTCTGATTCATGGAGTATTGGAGCAGAACTGTGCTCCCTAAGGTTTTCATTGACTAATTTTTCAGAAGTAGAACACTAGACTTTTCTTCTAAGGTACCTCTGGGTAGATTCACAACTGCAACCTGCCAGTTAAGTGTTTGCACCATAGTGCTGAGGTATCCCAGTATATTTGCCTCCTTGGGCAGAGGTGTTTCCCTGTCACATTTCTTCCTTCCTGTCTGTTATACATGTCTATCAATACTTAGGGGTGCTGGTGTGATATTGTAGGATAATGTGCTGAACCACAAGGTCAGTTTGAACTACAAGGGTCACTAGGTGTCAGAACCAACTCAACGTCACTTAACAACAGCATCATGTTACTTAAGTCCAACCTTTTTCTTCTTTCAGAGTCTTGCACCCACAAGCAGGATATTTCTTGAGAAAGCCAATCTAAGGTTAAAACCTATGGATCAAAGGCAATTCTTAGTAGCAACTCCATATAAACAAGGGGAGGGGGCAACCTGTCAGGTTTTGCTGTTTCAAGGACAGTTCTTAAGTGAGACACCCATCCTACAGACCTCTCCAAGGGCTTACTCTGTGTATGTAAAGAGGATCACTACTTTGTTCCCTAGCTCAGTTGTGTTTCCTGCTTCTGGCCTTGTTCTCATCAGTACTATGTCCTTTACTTGTTTATCTTCTAAGATTCTTTGGAATTTCTTGTCTGCTGATAGAAACATTTTTTTTTTTTTTTTCTTTTAGATAGCTGACTTCTTAGAGGTTGGGCCAAGAGTAGATATATGTGTTCAGCCTGCCATCTTGATCCATGCTTCCCTGCAGGGACACTTATAAAATCATTTACATGTAGTCTGTTGGTTGCCAGTCACAAAGCAAACAGAATACAGCTGTGTGGTGATTAATTATTAAGTAACCATTTTGTCCTCTGGAAATCTTTCAATAATGAAAACACTTGTCAGTTTGATGGATAGTGATAAATTTTATCAGTCTTATTTTAAATGAATGAGTGCTGATACCATAAAGTACTGATTCAATAGCTCCCAAAGTATTATTGTATTATTGTTCTCTGTCATTTAACTAGTGTGTGGGGCCTGTCTCACCTTAGGGATAATCTTTTTTTTTTTTTTTTAATTACTAGTCATCATTGGACAATGCAAAATTTTCTAAATAGAGTGTTTGAATAACACCAGTCTCTTAAAGTCATAAAGAGCTCAACTAACTATATTGTATTATTATTTTCTTTTCTTTTGGATGGCAATGAAATTTTCCACTGGGGGAAAAGTTCCACTAAAGTAAGCTATTATCAAGTCGATATATTTTATTTCATATTCAAAAAGAGCCAATCATCTTTAGGAGTGGCTGACTGTTATAGTCCATCAGGAAAGTCCTGGAAACCCGATGATTTACTAATGATTAGCCTGATGAATTTTACTGCAAAATTTAAACTAACTTCCTTTGTGACTATGGAGTGGACAAGATAAATCATCATCACTGTAATCTCATGCCAGAATCTGAAGTGTTACCTTTGAAAATGAAAGAGCAGATAGGGCATGCTTGTCCCAGTGGTGGGATTTGGTTTCTCATTCTAAAAAAACATAAGGCTGATTGTATTGAAATGCTCCCAAATTTATGTCACATAAACTGGATTTCTAAGGTCCTAAACAAAATACTTGCCCTGAAATTAGCACAGATAAATGGCAGGTATAATTCAAAGTTTTCTGTTAAGATCACATGGGACTATCAGAGATTCTTCAAATGAGAATACCCTCTTAATTCTTTCTAGGACTATTAATTTTATTTGAAAGCAACAATAGTACTACAACCTATGATAAGAAAAAATAATCATGCTATTATTTTATTAAAATATTCCTCATATTTTTATAAACTATCCCTCATATTTTTATAAAATA
>NW_006408535.1:10845775-10849273 GCF_000296735.1 Chrysochloris asiatica | reverse complement strand
CACTTAACAACATTCATGGGCTAGAGGGTAGACACACACATTAACATGCATGATGGGGCATGCAATATGCAACAAGAGGGAAGTTAGCAGAGGAAAGATGACAGTATCAGGAGACACAGGGAAGAATGCAATAGATACAGTGAATAGAGGTAAATACTGTTAACTGTTGAAACCATGTAATGAAGCAAAGTATATGAGCCACTGAATGTAAAACTGAAGATCTGCTCTGTAAACCTTCAGTCAATTCATGATAGATATTTTTTTTAAAATACAATAAATTTGTATTTTATATACAGGAATTATGTTAGATGTGAGTACAGATTGAGTTAATAAGCCCTCTTTAAAAGCTGAAGAAAAACAAAAAAGTCCATCAAGAAAGGAACTTTACTCCTCTTAGGAGATGTGTTCATGTGACTTTCAACAAAGCACCACAAAGCTGTCATTATATTTTGTGAGTAGCTAAATTCTTCTGGTATTATGCTGTAGGATAATCACAAGGTTGTCAGATCAAATGTACCAGTCGTTCCTCAGAGACCCTATAGAAGGTCGCTATGAGTCAAAACTGACTCAATGGCACTTAACAATCACAAATTCTTCTACAAGCTGAGGATAAAATTTGACACCTTGTGAAGACAGCCTTTATTTATTTATTTATTTATTTATTTATTTATTTATTTATTTATTTAAAATCTCATACACTAGCTAAAAGTGACACTCAATCTCTCTGAGGATAATCTATTTATCTAATAAAATGGAACCAAGAAAATCACTGAGTGCTTTCTAAACTCAAGGAAAGAAATGTTGCTTTGGGTAGAGGTGGTATACACTGTGATTAAGAGCACAGGGTCCAGGGGTAATACAATATAACCCTGTAGTCTGGCTTTGCTTGATTTTCTATGTGACTTTAGGTGAGTGACTTAACTTCTATGAGCTTCAGTTTTTCTTATCTGTAAAATGGGGATAATAGTACTTTGGAAGTGTTGTCAGGAGGCACCAGTCCCTAGAGAAGGACATCATGCTTGGAAAAGTGGAGGGTCAGACCCCCAACAAGATGGATTGACACAGTGGCAGCAATGGCAGAGTCAGCACAATTGCGAGGATGTGCGCAGGACCAGGCAGTGTTTCGTTTTATTGCACATAAGAGCGCTGTGAGTCAGAACCAACTCAAGGACACCTAACAACACAGTACCTACCTCAAGATGCTGATGTGAGGATTGAGTGAAATAACATAAGTGACGTGCAGAGCATGCTGCAAGATACTTTGTAAGTGCTCCATAAACAATTACAATTGTTTTAATGTAATTTTGTTGCTTTTTATCCCATTCCACACTTTTTTTTCAAGGGGGGTGGGTTACATGGTAATTTTATTGTACTTTTTGAGGAACTGTCAAACTGTTTTTTATAGCAGCTGCATCATCTTACATCTGCAACAGCAATATATGTAGTTGCTAAGTGCCATCGAGTCAGTTCCAAAGGAACATCCTTGCCAATACTTATTTTCTGTGTTTTGTTAATACTTATCATGTTAATAGAAATTGCCATGAAGTCAGTTGATACTTATGGTGACCACTCTAGTAGGTATCAAGTGGCATTTCATTGTGCTTTCACCAAGAACGAGGCTCAGTGGGAAACTACTTAATGCCACTGACTTGTACACTTATCGGTGGTTAAAATGGTAAATTTTATGTTATGCCTATTTTACCAAATAAAAAAATATTAGAAAAAAGAGAATGATACTATACATAATGATGAAAAGAAAGACTTGAGAAAACTGTAACAATCAAACTATGAATTATGTTTTAATTGTTGTTAAGTTCTCTGGAGTTGGTTCAGACTGATGGAGACCTTGTATAGGGTTTCCAAGGCTTTAAATCTTCACGGGAGCAGAAAACCTAATCTTTCTCCTGTGGAACGATTGGCTGGCTTGAACCATGGACTGTGTGGTTCTCAGTTCAGTGCTTATTGTATGGAGCCACCGAGTTCCCTATTTTTTTTTTTTTTTAGGTCAGTTGATTGTTATTATTATTTTACTTTTTACTGTGAATTGAGTGAAGGTTTACAGACAAGATCGTTAGGTTTTCATTCAACAAATAGCAGTACACTTTGTTTCATCTCAATGATTGCAGTCCCCTCTGTGGAACAAGTATCCTATTCCTCCCTGTGACTCCTATTTCCCTTCCACCCACCTTCCCATCCCTGCTGGACCACTGTCCTTAGATACATGTTACCCTTTTGATTTTGAATGATTAACCATTCTATCATTCATAGTAAGCATATCTTGTCAGTGTTGTTGTTCCCTTATATACCTATCTACTGCTTGATTGAAAGAGAGTGAGTTCCTTTCCAGACCTGAAGGATGGTTGAGGGCCAGTCTTAGTTCCTCCAGTCTCTTTCTGACCAGTAAGCCCAGCCTTTTTCTTTTTGTAAAATAATATTTTGAGTTTAGTTCCACACATTATGCTGCTCTGTCCTGGACCCTTCAATGTGATCCCATTCAGGGCAGTTGGTAGTGGTACTTGGGCACCATCTAGTTCTTCTTAGGGTCTTGGAGACTAATGCTCACATGTTCCATTAGTCCATTGGACAAGCTGATTTCAAGAATCTTCAATTTTCATCACTCTTCTTTCTTTTGCACATGGAGAAACCATAGATGCATCATAGATGGTCACTCATGAACTTTTATGACGCTACTCACCAAAACAGGATGTATAACATTGTCTTTGTGTACTATGTTGTGCCAATTGACCACAATAACTGGCAACTCACAATCCAGCACTTGTCTGTTAGTTTGTTGTACTGTGGTGGCTTGTGAGTTGGCATGATTCTGGAAGCTATGACACCAATATTTTAAATACCAGTAGGGTCACCCATGGTGGACAGGTTTCAGATGAGCTTCCAAATGAAGACAAACTAGGAAGAAGAAGAGACTAATGACTTCTGAATATTTAGTCACTGAAAACCTTATGAATAGCAGAGAAACACTGTCAGATATAGTCCTGGAAAATGAGGCCCTCAGGTTGGAAGGCACTCAAAATGTGACTGGGGAAGAGTTGCCTACTCAAAGTAGAGTTGATCGTGATGATGATCCAAATGGAGTAAAGCCGTGGGACCTTCATTTGCTGATGGGGCACAACTCAAAATGACGAGAAACAGCTATAAACATCCATTAATAATCGAAACATAGAATGTACAAAGTATGAATCTGAGAAAATTGGAAATTGTCAAAAATGAAATGGAGCGCATAAACATCAATACCTTAGGCATTAATAAGTTGAAATAGACTGGTATTAGCCATTTTGAATCTAACAACCACATAGTTTACTATGCTGGGAATGATAAATTGAAGAGGAATGGCGTTGCATTCATTGTCAAATAGAACATATCCAGATCAGTAATGAGGTACAACACTGTCTGTGATAGGATAATATCCATGCACCTACAGGGAGGACCAGTTAATACCATGATTATTCAAATTTACACATCAACCAGTAAAGCCAG
>NW_006408535.1:10823268-10841945 GCF_000296735.1 Chrysochloris asiatica | reverse complement strand
AGGGATTGCTGGATTGTAAGGTATTTCTATTTTCAACCTTCTGAGGAAATGCCATATTGTTTTCCAAAGAGGTTGGACCATTTTGCATTCCCACCAGCAATGCAAGAGTGTCCCAGTCTCTCCACATCCCCGCCAGCATTTATTTTCTCCATTTTTCATCTTTGCTGTTATTGTTGGTGTGAGCCCTTCCTTTTATTGTATGTGCCCACCCCATCACTCAAGTTAACATGCATCTACCCTAAAATCAGTGAACTATTCCCCTTTCCTTCCAACCCCTGACAACCATTTCATTTTTCTCTTTATATGTGAAATATTAAAAAAATATATATGTCCCACTCTTCCTCCCTTACCCATTCACCCTATGTCTCAATTCATGTATCTATGCCCAGAACACTGCTGTCCCAGGGTTACCACACTTTTTTAAAAAAATAATATTTTATTGGCTTTTTGATGTCCACACTTGTTTTACTATGGAACTCCTACTTGCATCTTTAAAACTCAACTGAGGAGTCATGTCCTCCAAGAAGGTTTAACTAGTGGGCTGGATTAGGTGTTCCTTCACTGGGCCCACATTAACAGTTCTTATTAATCTTACTGTGACCATTACTATTGTTGTTGTTGTTATGTGTCGTGGAATCGGTTCCGACTCATAGCGACCCTGTACAGGGTTTCCGAGGCTGTAAATCTTTACGGGAGCAGAAAGCCCCATCTTTCTCCCATGGAACAGCTGGTAGTTTCAAACTGCTGACCTTAAGGTTCGCAGCCCAGTTCAAAACCACTACACTACCAGAGACTACCAAAGCTTTTCTTCATTAAACAAATATTTATTAAGCATGTTTAAATATGCCAAACCATTCTAACACTGGAAACAGAAAATACCATATGCACTGAAATATATGAAGAATCTACCTCTCTCTTTTGGCTAAAGATGGAAATTTTTGCTTCCTTACTTCATGAAAGATAAAACTTTACAGTGTTTTGCTCACTTAGATCAACTCATTGTCACATTGTTTCATTTGCAAGGCTGAAATATTTTAATGATGCTTAATGACACCTAAGGAGTCCTGGTGTGGAGATGTGGGTTAATGTGCCAGACTGCAAAGCCCTTGAAGTGTAAGGTCTGTGGTTCAAGTTCACAGGGCCTCTAATGGTTGGAATTGACACAATGGCACTTCACAACAACAACAATGACACCAAGGAGTCTTGGTGTAGCCCTGCGGGTTCATGGACTGGACTGCAAAGTCGGTTTGAACTGCTCCTTGGAAAACATATACAGGGTCACTATTAGTCAGAACCAGCTCATCGGCACTTAACAGCAACAACAATGCCACCCATGGCAGGAACAAATAAAGAAATGTAAGCACACTCCAACTGACTTCTCTCTGAAACAGACTTGTTGGGAGAATAGCGGTTGCAAAGGCTCCTAGGTGGTGCGAAGAGTTTGTTCTAGACTATTAACCTAAAGGTTGGTGGTTTAGAACCCAGCCAGTGGTAGAAAGGAAGAAAAGGCCTGGCAACCTTTTTCATAAAGATTGTTGTTGTTAAGTGTCTTTGAGTTGGTTCCAATTGTTAGTGACCTTGTATAGGGTTTCCAAGGAGTGGCTTATGAATTTGAATTGCTGACCTTATGGTTCAAACCAAACTTGTAGTCCAGTGCATTAACTAAGAAAATCCTATGAAGTCTCTCTACTCTGTAATGCATGAGGTTATCGTGAGTCAGAATCAATTTGATAGCAACTTATAACCAACCAACCTGTGGTCCAGTGCTTTCTCTCACGGCACCACACTAGGACTCTATTCTTTTACATAGAGTATTATTTTTATTTTTGCTCCCTTCCTCACTTTAAATCAGATACATGCTGTGATTTTTATGTGCACAGTAACCACCTCCTAATGTGCAGTTTGGCTTCTAGGCACACATGGGATCCCATTTACAGTTACGTTGCTTGTGTATCTGCAGCAGATGGAGGAGGAATCATGTCAGGTTGTGGGTGTGAGTGTGTCACACTGCATCTCCGAGTGAGTGCAGACCCAGGTCCACCTTCCTAGAGAATGTGCTTTGGAACAGGGTGGTCTGTGGGCCAGGAAACTGTCTGGGCTTCTCATTAATCTCTGAAGACGGGAGGGTAATCCCTTCACAAATATGGGCATGGGGGCTGCTCTGGGACTGGCAAATAATAAACAATGAGGGTGTTTTCATCTTCTTTTTTTCCTTCTTTCTCTCCATCCTGGATTCTTCTAGCCCTCCTCTCTCGGCAATAACCCAGCCCTTGTCTTCCTCTCTGAAGGATTTAAAGGGAATGACCTTAATTCTCATTTTGTTAGCACTCTATCTTTAAGGAGATGCAATGAAGAACAAGACAAACAGTAGATTAACAGTGGTACCTTTTATAAGGTTGATCAGCTCCTAAAATATGCTGAAAGGAAACAAACAAACAAAAAGAATGGAATTGGGACTGAGACAGAAGCCTTTGTTGGTGAGTTTGAAATAGCTCCATTTCTTTCAGTACTTGCAGATACTGACCTTCCAGTGAAATATTTCCTTTGTGTGAGAAGGCTGTGCCACGGTAGCATTTATAGTATTAAGCAGGTGCCTGGTAAGTGTTTCTAAACAAATATTACTTCACTACCTAATTTTGGTTTAAGGGGAGAGTTGTGCTGAGGATGAATTCAGAAAACATTTGATTATGGCTCATCTGCTTCTCCGCATAGCAAGGGCTATCAAGTGGCTGAGTGTCAAAATCAGAATTCCAAGGATGCTGTTCCATGTGGAGTCATTAAGAGGAACACAGCCTCCTCGAATCTCCTTCAGCTCCTCCGGATTTGAAGGCATTTACAGAGAAACTTCCAAGACACCTCAGCTATATCCAAATGAAAGCCAAAGCATTATAGTTTGGCAGGGCTGAAAATGGGTCTCTGGAAAGGAAAAAATATATATAAAGCTATGCAGAAAATATTTCTGGGCATCAGCTTCAGTTTCCTTCAAGGGGTAAGAGGTTGGTTACTGAAATTGTTCAATTTAATATAAAGTTAAATAAAAATGAGAAAGGCTAGCGTGCATTAATAAGATGATCCACCTGCTTATAATAATAGGATAATTCACATCCTCATTGTCACAGCAGACAGCTTGCCAATAAGGTCCATCATTAAACTCAATATGTTTCATTCTTTGGTGCTGGCTCACTTAGAGTCTCAGCACCACTTGTCTGCCCTTCTTTTCCACTATGCACCTACATTGCAAATTTAGTTCCATTAGGTAGATGCCTGAACCATTATAAAGCCTGATGCCATCATTTTCAAAGTGCCAAGCCATTTAAATACAGTACAGTCGTTGGTCATATTTAATCCAAACATTTACACACATCCAGCTCCTTATCTTTTTAAATAGGATGCATGGCTTATTTTTAAATTCCATCCTCATTCGTGCTCTGTGAAAGCCTCAAGAAAAGCCGTCCATGGGATTTAAATTCTGGTCCACAGGAGCTGCTTCCAATTCCTGGCATGGCCATTAAATCCTAGCTCCAGCATAATTCTCGACATGACACTCTTTCTTGGGTAGAAGCAGAAAGAATAAAATAGAAACAACCATTTTTCCCCCATTCTCCTAGAAATTATACCATACTGATGTATACTATAGTTTTTACTTTCTTCTCTGTTTATGCCTAGTTTAAAGATACCAACAAGAAGTTAGAATATTTGAAGTGAGGCAAGTGCATACTAAAAAATATGAGGTGTGCACAATTTTTGTCAACACATCTAGGTGGATTAGATGTGCATCTATTTAGGGGAGGTTTCAGTTGATGTAATGAATTCTTGCATGACTTAGGTACTATGTTTAATCCCAGCATATCCCAACAGTCTGGAGTCATCCATGATTCCCTCAACCCTTTGGTACTATCTGTTCCACAAAATTACTCTGCTTTTCACAAATTTGCTATCTTGTCAGTTTCTACTACCAGCTATTCAATTTAATCCATTAACAGATGCACAGATGCCCTGAAGATGTGGACATTTTCTTTCTTTCTTCCACTGCTGTGCATATACTGGTGCAATAAAAAAAAAAAAAAAGTTCTCTCTTGTTTGGAAAAGCTATTGGACCAAACAACTTCTTGCTTTAAAAAACTTTGTCTCAACCTACCTCGTCCCATTGCGTACTTAAAACAAAAACACCTAACAGTACAGTAGAACATGCAGAGCGAGTCTGCAAATGATCACAACTGTGCAATTGTCCAGGGTGCGTCTTTGATAGGTTGTCATTTGTTCCCACTCACCTAGAGAGCTTGTGGACAGCTGAGAGGTTTGTGTGCATGTGTACGTTTTAACAAATTTTCAAAAGTTGCCATGGGGAGAGAATAGAAAGAAAGCCCTTCAAAAAGAAAATTATTTTCACAGCATCATCACCAGAGAAACACCCTTGCAACGGATATCTTTGAAGGTCGATCTCAATCTGAACTAATTGGGGAGGGAGGGGGCGAGCTTTCCATTTTGCTCACCTTTTATAATGGTTCTCAGAGAAGCGATCAGTAGCCAAATGCTTCCTACAATGAGTGGTTTGGGCACTTTCGAAGCAAAAGGAAAGCTCCTCCAGCTTCTCCTTCTTCTTCTTGCGGCGAAGAGAGGTCACCACCTGCCCTCTTTTACTTGCCACTTCTGATTATTCGCTAGGTTCTGCTCCAAAAGAGTCATCTTTTGTTGTGAGGACATTAATTTCCTCCCGCCCACCCCTCCAAAGGTTTTGCTAAGAAGGAGGGGTGGAGGCAGGAAAACGGATCTCGAAAGCCTAAAGATCACAGGCCTTCACTGAAAATCAACTTCAGCCTGTGCGAATGTACTAAATTAAAGCAATAACAGACAACACGTTTGTGAATATTTGGCGCCAGGAGAGAAAGTCAAGTCAGCCGGCTGCAGCCCTTCCTTCAGCAGTGGGGAGGGGGCGCAGCCCAATCTAGGCAGTGCAGCACTTGTGTCTGTTGTGATTGCTAGCTGGTTTCCACAGATCCTTGCTGAATATTATGCCATTAAACAGTATGAAAGAAAATCAAAATATATGTTTACTGGGTACTAAATACTAAGTGCCCTTTCAAATGCTCTTAAATGGCTAGGCTTTAAGTCATCGTGGTGCACCCTCAGAAAGCAAGAGCAGCGTGTTTCCCAGATTTCTGTTGCTGTGAAAGACTTGAGATGCTGAACAAACGGACTCTGAGATTTGTCAGTACCCTACAAATCATACCCTTAAGGCACATTCAAAAAATGAAAACAGCCCTCCACCACATACATTTTTTAACTTAGAGTTTTTATTGCAAAATTGGTGATGTCTTAGCTGTGTTTTCCCAGAGCTTGAGAAACACTCCATGTCTGCTTCAACGTAATAATGGATATACCTCCTGGGGGAGTCAGAGAAGGTGTAGATGTTTGGATGATGAGTTATTGTGAGTAGTGGTTAAGTATGCCAAAATACTTGTGGTGTGAAAATACAGATGCATTAAGAGCATTCATAAATTATTAAGCTCTTGTAGTGTCTGGTTCATTGGTTTGTTGTGTTAAACATATTAGTACTCCCTGCCTAAGGAGCTCTGGTAGAGTAGTGGTTACGAGTTGGGCTGCCAACCTCAAAGGTCAACAGTTCAAAACTACCAGCCACTCTGTGGGAGAGACATAAGGTGTTCTGCTCCTGTAAAGATTTACAACTTCGTAATCCCTGTGCAGATTGGTCACTATGAGTCGGAACTGACTCCACAGTACTTAACAACAACAAACAACTCCATGCCTAAATAGAGAACAGAAAAGACAGTCCAGAAATGGACCCAGAACACAGAGACTCTATTTCTTATATGGTAAAGGGGGCAAGCATCTCAAGTGGAAAGCATGACTGTTTCTGTAATTGCTGATGGGATAACTGGGTAGCAATCTGGAAAAGTCTAAAGTTGGATTCATATGTCATACCTTGCTCAAGGATAAAGTTGAAATGTAATAAAATATTAAATGTGAAAAAGAAAGAAACCATTATACACCTACTGCAAAAATTACTGCTGTTAGGTGCTATCAAGTCGGTTCCGACTATCAAGTCGGTTCCGACTCACGAAACACTGCCGGTCCTGTGCTAACCTCACAACCTTTGTTATACTTGAATCCATTGCTTCTGCCACGGTGCCAAGCCGTCTCATCGGGAGGTCTTCCTCTGTTTCTCTGACCCTCCACTGCAAAAGCACATGAGAGGATTTCTTTATAACCCAAAAAAAAAAAAAAACCAGAACATAAATGTAAACACTGATACATGTGACGACATAAAAATCAGACCTTCTACATGTACGAAAGAACCCCATAAGCAAAGTCCAGAGACAACTGACTACTTGGGAAACACATATTTGCAACTCATAACACAATCAAAGGATACATTTCCAAAATACATAAAGAACTCCTAGAAATCAATAAGAAAAATATCAACACCCCAAAAGAAATATGGGCAATGAATCTGACAAATATGGTCAACAGGGAAAACAAATGCAAGTAACTCCAGAATATGAAAAGATATTTAACTTCACAAATAATTATAAATATTTGAATTAGAAATATAGAGTGGTACTATGTTTCACCTATGTGTTGGCAGAATTTCACAAGTTTGATACTACTCTTTGTTGACAATGTGTGAAGAAGCAGGTATATTTGAACACTGGTCATGGGAATAAGCCCTTCAGAGGGCAATCTGACAATTTTCATCAAAAGTGCAAATGCAATACTTTTTGCTCCGGCAATTTCACTTCTGGGAATTTATTCTTCAGGCATATTTGCATATATGAGGAATGACAAATGTGCAAGGTTATTCATTAAAAAAGCAAATTACTAAGAAAAACCCAATTCTAGCAATAGGGATTAAATAAATTATAGTCCATTCACATAATGGAATAGTATGCTGTTGTAAAAGTAAGAAAGAGGAGATGATCTCCATGTTCTGAGATGGAAAGACTACCAAAACATAGTCTTATGTGAAAAGTACAGCAATCTGTGCATAGCGTTCTGCCACTTATGTATGTTGCTGTTGTTAAGTGCCATTGAGTCAGTTCCAACTCATAGCAACCATGTATAAAGTTGCCGAGGAGCAGCTGGTGGGTTTGAACCATCAACCTTGTGGTTCGCAGTCTAGTGTTGATCCTATAGCACCATACCAGGAGTCCACGTGCTGATTGTTGTTGTTGTTAAGTGCAGCTGTGTCAGTTCCAACCCATCACAGCCCTGTATAGGGTTTCCTAGGAGTGGCTGGTAAACTTAAACTGCAGGCATATAATCTATCAATCCAATAATGGAGGGAGATTTAGAGCAGATTTTATAGGAACCATTGTTAATTTGGTCCTTGATTAGATACAATGTCTTACCTATCATATATTTATAATGTATCCCATTACTTTCTAGTTTAAAAAAATCAGAAAAATTGAAAAACAATTTAAGGAGAGATTATATTTATTTTGGTTTACTTCAAAGACATTTCCTTTAAGTCCTTCCCTGTAGTCAGCTCTGACTTTTTTAAAATAATAATTTCTACAGTCTCAAAGTAGAAATTGACCCTAACACTATCTTACCACCAAAATAAAATTGGTTCAATTTTTAATTCTGCTTCAATCTTAACTTCCAACATGATATCTTTAGGTTAAACAGAACATAAGGTTAAAGTAGCACAGTCTTGAGAAAGCAAAGACTTGATGTTACAATTGTATAGTTAAAAACTATATTTACTTTAAATTGCAAAATGGTAGGTATTGTATGTGATGTTTAAGTTGCAGCAATTGTTCTAGTAATAAATGTAATATTCAGCAGCATTTTTCATAGATTACTCAGTTCATCATTAGTGCCATTTTGCCTCTTTATAATAATGTGCACTTTCCTTCAGAAAGAGCTTGGTTATTTCTTTGGTTGGGCCTATTTGCTCCTTTTTTATGTGAGATTTTTCAATACTATGAAATGATGCAGAGCAAAAAAGGTCCATCCACTTCACTTGTGTTGCCTCCTGCGTTACCTAAACCACAACAGAACAATGACAGACAACAGAGCCTTTCTCCTCTCTAACAATTCAGTCACCATGACAACCAGCAGAAGAACGTTGGGCCAGAAAAAAGCATTGAGCTTGAGGGACTAGACTAATCAAAAAATGGAATAACATGGCAACAATTACAGTGATGAGTGAGAGGGAAGCTACAGATGCATTCAGACACCTATGGCATCGCAGACTCAACGCATTCAGCATTTTGTGTTTAGTGTCTTGTGTTTTTGAGAGCAGGTAAATAGACAAGATCGAATTGTGTAACAGAATGTCAGTGCTCTAGTTAAATAGAAAATTCCTTTCCTTTGGCTGTGCTACTTCAAGCGCATTGAAGAGGGTTTAGGGGAGATGAGGTTTTGAAGTGAAATGTGTAATAGATACAATATGAGTGCCACAAGGCAACGTTATTTAGTTTCAAAAAAGTAAACTTGGGCATAGTTCCCCTCCACACACTCTCCCCCCACCCCCAAATATATAGGCACAAATATAGTGTGAATGCTGCTAGGTTAGTGGCTGACAGGATCTCAAATCTAGCTTCATATCAGTGGTTCATGTGATTCACCTCCCTTTGCTTCTTTCCAGAGTATATTGGTTCCAATTGACAAAATCAAGCATCATGAATTTTAGTAGTGTCTGTTCAGATATCTGGGAAAAATTAAGTTGAAAAGGGCATGCTGATTCTGTGGGTCAGACAACATGAACATAGGTGGATAGGCTGTCCATCTCCTGTCTCCACAACTGCCTCAGTTTACCATCTTCAAAATTCTCTCCCCATTCCTGAGGAGTTTAGTTTAACCTATAGATATATTTCTTTGAAACAGCGTTTGTATAGTCATTACTTCCAGATTGCAGACACAATTTGCTAGGTTCTAAATAGAGTCCTGGTGTGGTACTGCAGGATAATGCACTGGACCACAAGGTTGGTTTGAACCACATGGTTGGCAGTTCAAACCCACCATCTGCTCCTTGGAGACTCTACACAGAGTTGCTATGAGTTGGAACTGACTCAGTGGCACTTCACAACAACAACAACAACAAATGGGTTATTGGAGTCCTGGTGTCGCTCAGTAGGATAAGCACTTGATGGTTAACCAAAAGGTGGGCAGTGGTTCAAACCCATCAGCCATTCCTCAGAAACCCAATATAGGGTTGCCGTGAGTTGGAACTGATTTCACAGCGCTAAACAACAACAACAACAAATTGGTAAAGTGGAGCATCAGCAAAAACAGAGAAAGACCCTCAATAAGATGGCTTGTCCCAATGGTTGCCACAATGACCTCAAACACAACAATTGTGAGGATGGTGCGGGACCTGGCAGTATTTCCTGCTGTTGTATGTCGGATCGATATGAATCAGAACACACACAATGGCATTTAACAATAACAACAAGTAGGTTATGTATTCTAATCACTGCTACAGTTTTTCTGATGAAACTTTTTGCATGATTTTTTTACTTGGTGGATGTGTTTACTGAATACATTTGTTGTTGTCAAGTGCCATCGAGACTGTTCCAACTCAAAGTGACCCTGTATATGTATAGAGTTTCTAAGGAGAGGCTGGTGAGTTTGAACTTGCAACCTTGTGGTTAGTAGTCCTATGCTTATCCTACAGCACCGTACCAGGACTTAACTGATTTTTTTCAAAAGCTAATAAATAGAAAATTTCTCATTAGAATTATTTTATTAAATCATAAGCATGAACTGATATCCCCTTCCTCTTTAAAAAATAAGAAGTATGAAATATTGTAATTTTCATAGAGAAATTAGAGCTTCGGAGGAATGAGATCTAAACATTTAAATTGATTTACATTGAGATGGGGGTTTTAAAGCACCAGGCTGCAAACTTTGAGCTGATTTAATTCCCACTTTATAGACTACAAGGTCTCCAGTTGTTACATGTTCTATGATTTGATATATTTTCTTAGTCTATTTATTTTTACTTTCTGTGGCATAGTTTACCTATCTATGAGCTGCTTTTTGACTGTTTTTGTTTTTTTTTTAAAGTGGTGGGGAGGTGGCATATTGAGTTTACTCAGCTTATAGGTAAATGTTTATGAATATGAGAAAGGACCTATTTGAATGAATGAGTTCCTCTATTTTGATCTTGGTGTGAGACCAAAAGCTTCTAGCTAGAAATCACCTCATTAGGAAGATGATTCCAAATCATTTTCCTGGGTTAATTTTCCTCTTGCTCAAGGTGAGAGAAACAGCATGGTTAGGGTGATGATAGTCACTTTTTTAAATGTTTATTTATTCATAATTCATCTGCTTCTCAAAAAGAATTTGAGACAACTTACACAGAAAAGAGAGTGCTACTAAGACAAAACCTCCGTAACAGAAGCTAAAAGACAACAAACACAGACATAGAGAAAGTTGAAGGGAAATTTTTAAATCCTGACAAAAGAATCTGATTTCCAGTTCTCTGCTTTCCAGCAGCCAGGCAAAGAGAGGAACTCTGGGAAGCACAGAGCCCTCCATCACTAGTAACAAAAAAATCCTCTTGGTTCTTTAAGAAGAATAACCTTTTCCTGACTCTGAGCTCTTTCGGGTAGGATTTGTCCCAGGAAGTGGTCAGTGGGAACTGACCACTGTTATTTCAGGAGAGTTAAGGGCTAGATTTGTCTTTCTGACTTGGAGGTATGTGTATTCTGAGACATGAGCAAAGAACCATCATTCTATTTCTTCTCTGTGATTCAAAGAAGGATAACAAAAGAGAGAAGAATGTTCACTTCTGGCCATAAAGAGAGCAATCCGCCTCCTCTGAAAGTGAGTTACAACAGCTTATTTGGCAAACACCATGCAGAAGAGGACTTGGATTGGGCCAAAGGATCTGTTTTTTACCAAAGACCTTCTTGCTTTAAAGGCAAAGCAGCTTTAAAGGTAAAGGGCTGGTCGGGGCCTCCTCTAAGAAGGCCAGTTGAGCTGCTACCAGGCGATTTCATGCCAAATCCGAATGAAAAATAAGGGTTTTCCATGAGATTATTGCGAAAAGATGAGAAAACATCTAAATCAGCTTTGTAGCAGATCAACAATGATATCTTGAGTAGACCATATTTTACAAAAGCCAGATCTTATTTTAGACACTAGCAGCATGATCATTCTTTCCATATAGCCTCTGAAATTTTACTGCAAAGAAAATCTGCGTATCAGTTTTAACACCCGTCTCTGAGTTGCTAGATAAAAGGCCTCAGCAATCTGAAGAAATTTATCTTTAAAATGTTTCTATTATGCTTGGTGACAATGCATGCTTCCACTAAAGACTACTCTAGTATGTATTTTTTTGCCCTATGGATGAAGCAGGAATCAAAAAGGACTTTCACTTTGCCTCTGGAGAATGGTATGGGGCATGCAAACGCTGAACCTAAAGCTTTGAAAATGCTTTAGGGAACTGGTGGTGCTCTCTGTGCATGGGCATCAAGCAGAATTCTTTATAACCTAGGAAATTCAACTCAGGAGGACAATTTGTCCAGGGCTCCCAGACTGAGTTCATTTCTGCCTAGTTCCACCTCTTTTATTTCCCTTGAGTGGCCTCAGACATTCTGAAAAATGTCTGAAGGAGAGAAATTCACTGGTTCAGTTCATCTCCCTCCACACTCTGCCGTCATTGTAGGATGACGAGGCTTGCCACTTGTAGAGTAGCTATACTGTGCAAGCCCCAGGTGGGTCACTTCATACACATTATTGCTAACCCTCACTGCAGCCCTGTAAAAATAAGTACTGTCATCCTTCCAGAGTTCATGTATGAACCTAGTATTCATTCAACATTGTACTGGAGGGCCTATATGACATTCCAGCAGAAACTGCAGTGGTGTTGAGGGTCCAGGGATAAACACGGAAGACATGACTCCGTGAACAAAAAAGATAAAACAACCTTCACAAAAACAGTTAAAGAATTACCCAAGGAAGGCAGAGAACTAGAATCTGAAGCTATGTATATAATTCTGTAACCCAAACCATTATGCCATTTCCTCCTCATGGTGCTACTTCTAACCTGTCTTCTGATTTGTGAATTTCCGGAGGCAGAGTGGAGGTTGTTGTCGTTACTTCCAGATGCTTTTGACTCATAGTGACCCTCGTGTGGTAGGAGATCTGGCGCATACAGTTTTTGGTGGTAATCTCTATGGAAGCAGTTCACCTAGTCTTTCTCTTGTGGAACCCCTGGGTGGGATTGAACTGTTAGTATTTTGGTTAGCAGCTGAGTACTCAATCATTGCACCACCAGGACATCTTTTTCTGAGGTTAAGAACATTTATTTTAGGACTCATGGTCCAGTTTGTCACATTATAGCTGGGTTATTTTGAGAAAATTATTTAACCTCTCTACCCTCAATGATTTATTAATACAATGAGAATTAAAATATGAATCCCACCAATATATTGTAAGGCTTAAATGAGACTGCACATATAAAGCCCTTACCACTGTGCCCAGTACACAGTAAATGCTCATTAAATAGACCATATTATCATCTCATCTCCTCTATGGCTTCTCCTACCTTGAGGGGCCTCTGGAGAACCTAAGTCTCTCCTCTTCCTTCCCTGGTTTTGCCCCATCATTCTTACCTAAGGTGACACTTGTCATGATTTTGCTCTTCACACTAGGGGTCTATAGAAACAAAGACGGAGACATGTTGTTGTGCTCAGGAGTACACATATGACCTTACAGAATGTAAAACTGTAAAAAGGGGTATCCTATTCTGTAAAGAGCCAATAGACATTATACATGGTTGAAGGACAGTTGTATTTCTTGACCTTTCTTCTTTTTCTGGAACCTGCCATAACAGAGAGCAAAAGGGATGAGATGAATCAGGAAGAGTGGCCCCAAACGAAGGAATTTCCAGGCTTGTGTTCCAGCATCTCAGATTTCTGAGTCTCACAGAAGAGCAAATGTCTTGTGTTCTTCCTCTTCCTCTTTGCAGTTCTTCCTCTTTCTCATTTGCATGAGAAATGGTAGAAGGGTCAAGAAGAGGAGCAAACTAATGGTTCATTAAGACAGGTGAAGATTGTAAGGTGTGGTTTGGACTGTGGATAACTGAGGTCCAGCCAGTAATTGGTTTGATGTCTTTCACATCTAGAGAAAAGCCTTCCGTTGAAGAGGATGGTTCGTTTTTTTCTGCCATGCCAGTGGGAAATTTGAAGGCAAAGGATGTTTGGAGGAGTCCCACATAAAGCAGGAATGACCCCTATTGGGAGCAGCCTATGGGGGAGACAGAGTCTTGGAATGGAGTATGCAGCGAATCCCAAAGGGACATTAGCTAAAGGCTGTCAACTGGCGTCCTTGCAATAAGTTTCACTTGAAGGAAGAGTTGTGTGGTTCACCTATCGGGCTGTTTGGCACACCCTTATTATGTTTTTTTTTTTCCTGTTAAAATTTCTCATATTGAAGATATTTCTGTAAAAATCCGTAACAACTAGCAATGGACATATATAGTAACCCACAAGAATTTTCTGGTGAAAGGAGTTAATAATAGTAATTTCTAATTTATTATTTCCACCACTCATCTGTCAATTTTTCATACTCTGGTGGTTTGTGTGTTGCTGTGACCCCAGCGGGGTCACCCATGGTGAACACATTCTAGCAGGGTTTCTAGACTAACACAGACTAGGAAGAAGGAGAGTCAGACTACTTCTGAATATTCAACCACTGACAGAGGAACATCGTCAGCTTTAGTGCCATAAAATGAAAAACCATTATAAATAGCACCAGAAGATTGTCAGATATAGTGCCAGAAGATTGGAAAGCACTCTAACTATGACAGGGGAAGAGCTGTCTCCTCAAAGTAGAATTGACACTGATGATGCGAAGGGAGTAAAGCTTTCAGGACCTTCATTTGCTGATGGAGCACAACTCAAAATGAGGGGAAACAGCTGTAAACATCCATTAATAATTAGAACACAGAATATTTGACGTATGAACTAGGAAAATTGAAAGTTGTCAAAAATGAAATGGAATGTATAAACATAGATATCCTAAGCATTAGTGAGCTTAAAGGGACTGGTATAGGCCATTTTGAATCTTACGATTATATGCTTTACTATGAAAAATTTAAGAGGAATGGTATCACATCATCAAAAAGAATATTGCAAGATCTGTCTTGAGGTACAATCCTCTCTGTGGTAGGATAATCTCCATATACCTATAAGGAAGACCAGTTAATATCACTATTATTTAAATTTACTCACCAAACATTAAAGCCAATGATGATGAAACTGAAGAATTCGATCTTCTTCAGTGAGAAATTGATCAAACATGCATTCAAAAACACTAATAATTGCTGGTGATTGGAATGCAAAAGTTGAAAACCAAGTGGAAGGATCAGTAGTTGAAAAATATGACCTTGGTGATAGAAATGATGCTGAAGATTACAGCATAGAATTGTGCAAATTCTATTCATTGCAAATAACTTTTTAAAACAACATAAGGGTGATTATACACATGGACCTCACCAGATGGAATATAAGGAAATCAAATTGACTACATCTGTGGAAAGAGATGTGGTGGAAAAGCTCCACATCATCAGTCAAAACTAGGCCAGGGTAGATTGTGGAACAGACCATCAATTTCTCATATGTGAGTTCAGGGTGAAGCTGAAGAAAATAAAAGCAAGTCCACGAGAGCCAAAATATGACCTTGAACATAGCCTACCTGAATTTAGAGATCATCTCAAAAACAGATTTGATGCATTAGACACTAAAGACTGAAGACCATTAGAGATGTGGGATGACATCAAGAACATCATACAGGAAGAAAGCAAAAGGTCATTAAAAAGACAAGAAGAAAAGATAAGACCCAAATGGATGTCAGAAGAGACTCTGAACCTTGCTCTCCTATGTAGAGATGCTAAAGTAAATGAAAGAAATGAGGAAGAAAAAGAGCTGATCAGAAAATTTCAAATGACAGCTCAAGAAAACAAAGTATAAAGTATTATATTGAAATGTGCAAAGACCTGGAGTTAGAAAACCAAAAGAACATGCTCAGCATTTCTCATGATGAAACAACTGAATAAAAAGTTCAAGCCTCAGCTTGCAATATTTAAGGATTCTATGGGGGGAAATATTGAATAATGCAGAAAACATCAATAGGAGAGGAAAGGTATGAACAGGGTCCAAAAAAAAATGGTCGGTGTTCAACCATTTCAAGAAGAAGCATATGATCAAGAACCAATTCTACTAAAGGAAGAAGTCCAAGCAAGGCCCTAGGAATTGATGGAATACAAATTGAAATCTTTCAACAAACTAATACAGCACTGGAGGCACTCACTCATCTATGCCAAAAAATTTAGTAGACAGTTATTCGTCCATATGATTGAAAGAGATTCATACTTGTGCCAATTCCAAAGAGAGGTGACTCAAAGAATGTGGAAACCATTGAACAATATCATTAATATCACATCACATGCAAGTAAAATTTTGCTGAAGATAATTTAAAAGCAGCTAAAAAAGTACATCAACAGGAAACTGCCAGAAGTTTCAGCCGGATTCAGAAGAGGACATGGAACTAAGAATATCATTGCTGACGTTAGATGGATCTTGGCTGAAATCAGAGAATACCAGAAAAATGTTTACCTGTGCTGTATTGACTTTATTTCAACTATGTGCATCATGACAAGCTATGGATAATAGTGAATAGAATTAATATTCCAGAACATTGGGTTGTGCTCACGAGGAACCTGTCCATAAGCAAAGAGGCAGTCGTTCAAACAGAACAAGGGGACACTGAATGGCTTACAACCAGGAAAGGTGTGTGCCAGTGTTGTATTCTTCCATCACATTTATTCAATCTGTAAGATGAGCACATAATCCAAAAAGCTAGAATATGTGAAGAAGAACATGGCATCAGGACTAGAGAAAGACTCGTTAACAACCTGACATATGCAGGTGATAGAACTTTGCTTGCTGAAAGTGAAGAGGACTTAAATTCTTACTGATGAAAATCAAAACCACATCCTTAAATATGGGTTGTATGTCAATGTAAATAAAAAAAAAAAACCTCACCACTGGAGTAACAAAAAATATCATGATAAATGGAGAAAAGATTGAAGTTGTCAAAGACTTTATTTTGCTTGGATCCACTGTCAACACTCATGGAAACAGCAGTCAAGAAATCAAACAGCATATTATATTAAGAAAATCTGTTGCACAAGACTTTTAAAGAGCAAAAATGCCAGTTTGAAGACTAAGAGGCACCTGACAAAAGCCATGGTATTTCCAATAGCCTCATATGGATGTAGAAGTTGGACAATGAGTAAGGATGTCTGTAGAAGAATTGGAGCATTTGAGTTATGGTGATGGAGAAGAACATTAAAAGTCCTACATAACTGCCAGGAGAACAAACAAACCTGTGAAGTACAGCCAGAGTGCTCCTTAGAAGTCAAGAAAGATATTGAGACTTCATCTCTTATTCTTTGGACATATTATCAGGAGGGACAAGTCCCTGGAGAAAAATATCATGTTTGGTAAAGTGGAGGGTCAGCAAAAAAGTGGAAGACCCCAAAAGAGATGGATTGGCACAGTGGCAGAGTAATGGACTTAACTCTAACAGTGATTGTGAGGATGATGCAGGATTGGGCAGTGTTTTGTTATGTTGTTCATAGGTTGCAATGAGTTGGAATTGACTTGATGGCCCCTAACAACAACAATATATGCATTTAAAAGTTGGACAGTGAATAAGGAAGAACACAGAACAATTGATGTATTTAAGTTATGGTTTGGAGAATATTGAATGTACCATGGACAGCCAGAAGAACAAACAAAGCTGTTTTGGAAGAAGTACAGCCAGTGTGCTCTTTGGAGGCAAAGTTGACCAGACTTCATCTCTCTTAATTCAGACACATTATCAGAAGGGACCAGTCCCTGGAAACTGGTCCCTGAAGACATTATGCTTGGTAAAGTGGAGGGTCGGTGAAAATTAGGAAATACCCCAATGAAACAGATTGACACCGTGGCAGCAGCAATGGGGTTAAGTGTAACAATTGTGAGAATGGTGCAGAATAGGGCAGTGTTTTGTTCTGTTGTGTATAAGATCACTATGAGTTGGAATCAAGTAGATGGCACCTAACATTACTACATTCTGGGCACTGTCCTTAGTACTTCATATGTCATCCCACTTAATCCTGTCAACAACCCTATAGGCAAGTATTATATTTATTCTTATTTTAAGAAATTAAGGTTAAGAATCGTGGGGTAGGTGGCTTCTGGGCAGTTTAGGCGGTATTTGTGTTACCGGGTTGGTGGCATCATGTCTTTCTGCAGCTTCTTTGGAGGCGATGTTTTCCTGAACCACTTTGAATAGGGCATCTAAGTGTGTGCCAAGTGTACCTAGGAGCTGTTCTCAACGTTCGAGCACTCGTCCCCTTGGTCAGTGTTCACTGAGACCTGGCAGCATGGCCAAGGGTCCAGAGCACAATCAGCCTTAAAGATATCCTGCGGTCGTTGTGGTAAGGGCTGGGCCCTGAGTTCCTCAATGACAGCCCCAAGCGGGAATAGTCCCGATTCTGAATATTTAGCAGTTCACTCAAGTTCATCCCTAAAGGTAAAAAATCTTCTGCCTCCCAGGGAAATTAAACGAGTAGCCTACACCCTCCAAATGGCCACCCCTTGCTGGAAGTGGAGTCCGCTGACATTCAGACAGAAAGAGAAGGATGGGGCAGGGCCTGGGGCTGGAACCTCAGGGACACAAGCAGGTGCTTCTTCTTGGCCCACACTCCTCTGCCAGGATAGAACCAAGAGGCTGAGTGGGTGACTCATCTTGGCCTCAGAATCTCTAGGCCAGGATTGTAGGCTTAGTGCATCTTGAAAGACATAGTACCCTCAGCTTCTCTCCTCAGCCTGGCTTCCCCTCTCTGCCTGTCTGGACTCATTCCTGTGGCAGAGGGCTCTGGCCCTAGCCAAGGCCCTTAATAAGCCCTCCCGCCCCAAGCTGTGTAAGCAGACACAGTGCCAGCAAAGCCATCCTGTCCGGGTGCTCCAGCCCTGGTCACCACATGATTCTGTCTGGTCAAACCCTTCCAGGCCCACCAGAACGCTGGTGGTTCGTGACCCACTGGGACAGCAGGCCAACAGCAGTTGGAGAGGTGCATCCCTAAACCCCAGGTCTCTGTCTGTGGGATGCCATGGCTTCTGACCAGCCCTAGCTGTCCACACATGCAAAGTCCCTCCCCCAGACACTCCAGCTGTACCTTAATGTGTGCACTCCAGTGGTCCTGCCATCCCACACAGGACATGCTGGAAGCACCTCCTTCTTGAATCCTTTCTGGAGGAATAATGTGAAAATCAATACACCAAGGACGCCCAGGCCAAAAAAGAAATTAAGTTTAAGAAACTAAGGCATACACCCTAATAATAATAATGCCAACACAAAAAAAACAAGCCCAAAGCCTTGTATACTGAGGTGTTTAAAATAGTTTTCAGGCCCTATTGCTTTTGACAAACGCTACTCTGTTTGATTAGGAGCTCTGGTAACATAGTGGTTACTAGTCAAGCTGCTAGCCTCAAGTCAACAGTTCAAAACTACCAGTGGTTCTGCAGAAGAAAGATGAGACTTTCTGCTCCTGTAAAGATTTACAGCCTGGGAAACCCTATACAGGGTCACTATGAATTGGAACCACTCCACGGCACATGACCACGAACCACCACCACTTTTTTTTTTTT
>NW_006408535.1:10804112-10822558 GCF_000296735.1 Chrysochloris asiatica | reverse complement strand
CAATGTCTAAGTTGCCCTTTGAGGACCTTTTTTCCAGACTACGCACTACCTTTTTTTTTTTTTTTTTAAATACAACTGAGATCAATACAAAGTTCTTGGTTAGAATCTAAGTCTATATCCATTGCCACATAATCTCACATTTTAAAAAGAGTCCGAGAAACCACATAATAAATATTTTTATGTAACATTGATCACTTGCCCTTGAGGAGATGCATAGATAAGTAAGCAATGGTAACTCCTGAGTTTTATTGTAGGAAGGGGTAGGG
The DNA here is from genome assembly GCF_000296735.1 of Chrysochloris asiatica. Classification (NCBI taxonomy): domain Eukaryota; kingdom Metazoa; phylum Chordata; class Mammalia; order Afrosoricida; family Chrysochloridae; genus Chrysochloris; species Chrysochloris asiatica. The sequence continues at coordinate 10,822,292 of NW_006408535.1, read as the reverse complement.
GACAGAAATCTGAGTGGAAGGTCATAATGGAGCAGGCATTTGTCCTGAAGCTAGATTTGCATGGCAGTTGTTGATGTTTTTGGTACAATCTACTTGGTTCAGTCTCATAGCGGTCCTGTGTACAACAGAACGAAACATTGCCTGGCCCCGTTCCATCTTCATAACTGTTATGTTTGAGCCCATTGTTGCTGCCACTTTGTCAATCCATTTCATTGGAGGTCTTCTTTTTTGCTGATCCTCAACTTTTCCAAGTATAATGGCCTTATTCAGAAATGTACTACATCAGTACCAAAGATGTAGTCTTCCCATCCTTCCTTCTAAGGAGCATTCTGGCTGTACTTCTTCCAAGACAGATTGGTTTGTTCTTCTGACAGTCCATGGTACTTTCAGGATTCTCCTCCAACACCATAATTCAAATGCATCAATTCTTCTATAGTCTTCCTTATTTATTGTTCAACTCTCTCAGGTATATGAGACAATTGAAAATATCGTGGTTTGGGTCACACCCCCCTTAGTTCTCCAAGTGACATCTTTGATCTCTAATACTTTAAAGAGGTCTCTAACACTTTAAAGAGGTCTTGCACAACAGATTTGCCTAATGTAATACATCATTTGATTTCTTTACTGCTGCTTCCTTGTGCATTGATAGTGGATTTAAGCAAAATGAAGTCTTCGACAACTTCAATCTTTTCTCTATTTATCATGCTATTATTTATTGGTCCAGCTGTGAAGTTTTTCGTTTTCTTCACATTGAGGTGCAACCCATACCATCTTCATCAGTAAACATTGTAAGTCCTCTTCACTTTCAGCAATCAAGGTTGTATCATCTACCTATTGCATGTTGTTAATGAGTATTCCTCTAATCCCGATGTCACATTCTTCTTCATATAATCCAGTTTCTCGGATTATGTGCTCAGCATACAGATTGAATAAGTGTAGTAAAAGAATATAACCCTGGAGCGAATCTTTTCTGATTTTAAACCGTTTGCTGTCCCCTTGTTCTGTTTGAATGACTGCCTCTTGGTCTATGTTCAGGTTCCTCATGAGCACAGTTAAGTGATCCTGAATACTCATTCTCCACAATGTTGTCCATAGTTTGTCATGCATGATCCACACAGTCAAACTCCTGTGCATAGTCAATAAAGCACAGGAAAGTATCTTTCTGGTACTCTTTGCTTTCAGCCAAGATCCACCTGACATCAGCAATGATATCCCTCATTCCATGTCCTAGTCTGAATCCAGCTTGAACCTTCAGAGTTCCGTCACTGTATTGTTGCAGTCACTTTTTAATTATCTTTAGCACAGTTTTACTTGTGTGTGATAGTAATGATGTAGTCTGATGATTTCTGCATTCTGTTGAGTCACCTCTCTTTGGAATGGGCACAAATATGGATCTCTTATAAGTTGGCTGGGTAATTGGTTTCCAAATTTCTTGATAGAGTTGAGTAAGTGCCTCAAATGCTACATCAGTTTGTTAAAGGATCTCAGTTTGTGTTCTGTCAATTCCCAGAGCTTGTTCTTACCAATGCCTTCAGTGTACCTTGGACTTCCTACTTCAGTACCATTGGCTCCTGATCATTTGCTACTACCTTTTCTTCTTCTTTCTCTTCTTCTTCTTTCTCTTCTTCTTCTTCTTCTTCTTCTTCTTCCTCTTCCTCCTCCTCCTCCTCCTCCTTCTTCTTCTTCTCCCTCCTCCCTCCTCTTTCCTCCTTCCTTCTTTCTTCTTCCTCCTTCCTTCTTTCTTCTTCCTCCTTTGGTACAGTGACTGTATATTTCTTCCATCTTCTTTTGATGTTTCCTGCATCGTTCACAGCAACCCTGATTAGGGTTTATGAGGAGCGGCTGGTGGGTTTGAACCACCAACCTTGCAGTTATCCATCCAGTGCTTATCCTACAGTGCCACACCAGGACACCAGAATTACTTCACAGACTTCTGTTAATCTTTATTAATAGATTATACCACCACCCTCTGTCTATATCTGTCTCTCTTTTGACTGGGGAAATGGCATGATCTTACTCATCTTTATCATCTAGTGCTTGTCCTGGTGCCTAGCACATAATAAGTGCTCATTAAATATTGTGGAAGAATGAATTAATAAAACTGAGCCTTACAGTTTTATTTATTTGTTTGTGGCTTTAAAATGTATGTATTTATACACTTCACAGGGACTAGAAGGACACAGGCCAAACTGTAAGATTGGACAATGACCATCTCTGGATATCAAGATGTGAAGATGACATTTTTTTCTTTGTGTTTTTAGATCTTTGTGGATAATAAATTGATGTTTTCAAGAAACATCTTTGGACTTTAACTTGTGGGATGGAAGATGTTAATATTTCTATAATATTTCTAGACCAGGAGAGATGAGGAGCCTCAGGAAATTCACTGTTGATGGTGGTGGCTGTATGTCACCAAGTCAGTTCCAACTCCCAGTGCCCCTGTATAGGGTTTCCAAGGCTGTAAATCTTTATTGAAGCAGAAAGCCTCATCTTTCTCCTGAGTGTGCCTGGTAGTTTCAAATCTCTGGCCTTGCAGTTAGTAGCACAGCTCGTAATCCATTACACTACTAGGGCTTCGTTCACTGTTGGCAATCTGCGGCATTATCCTTGCCCAATTTGTTCCAGACACAGAACAGATCATACTTAACATGCCTTTGTGGTTTAAATTGTTATCACTCTTTCAGAAAACTCTCAGCATCTTGAAGCCATGATTGCATTTAACCTTCTAATTAGGGGCAGGCATGACCAACCTCACTAGACAGGGGATCAAAGAGATTATGCCTCTGACCTAAATTTAAGGTCCCACATTCTGCTCTCCTATAATCTAACCACCTAACCTCGAGCTCAGAGTGTCTAATCCCCCACCCCTAGTACTAAATGTTTACTGATATGAGCAATCAGCATGAATCTGGATGCCTAATTAGGTTTCATTTACAAGCAACATCATTCTTAATGACTTGAGAAAGTTTCATTCTTTCTCCTTTTCTCTGTTGGAACTGACTTTCTCTTAAGAGGTAGTGCTCAGCATCAGTCTACATATTATTTCTTCTTCGTAATTAGATGGGACATGAAAGTGTATTTTGTAGTCTCTGAGCTCTGTTGCTTTCAAACTGGTATGTACTTCCAATTGATTGTAATAAAGGTCACTGAAAAACATGTTCAGTTTAATATTTCTCCTATAATCACACAGATTATTGAAAATATGCAAACTAAACCATCACACCATCGTTTGGGACTACAGCAAACAACTAGGGTAACTTTTGGTGCAGATTCCATGTCTAATTTAAAAAATATTAGTGATAACATGATTAGGTTCTCCCAAACGTACAGTTCATTATTTGGTAGAAAGTTAAATTATTCTGAAAGATAAAGTAATCAAATTTAATTAAAGTAATTAAATTAAGGTTAACTGGACCCAAGTCATGCTGTTGTTGCTATTAAGGGCTGCCAAGTTGGTTCTGACTTATAGTGACCCTATATAGAGTTTCCTGGGAGTGGCTTGTGGGTTCGAACCACTGATCTTGTGGTTAGAAGTCCAGTACTTATTCTATAACACCACACTTAGACTCCCATGATATTATCAGTTGCATCCGATGAAAGCTGGACAATGAATATGGAAGAAGAAAGTATCCTTTCACCATACTTATTCAATCTATCTGCTGAGCAAATCTGAGTTTCTCAGATTTGAAAAACACCACCATCAGGATTGAAAAACCAGTTTCTCAGATTTGAAGAACACAGCATCAGGATTGGAAGAAGACTCATTAACAACCTATGTTATGCAGTCTTGCTTGCCGAAAATAGAGGACTTGAAGCACTTAGTGATGAAGATCCAAGACTACAGCCTTCAGTATGGGTTTCAGCTCAATTAAAAAATAAAAAATAAAATAAATCTCACAACTGGACCAACAAGCAACATTATAATAAACACAGAAAATACTGAAGTTATTAAGGTTGTCTTTGTACTTGGATCCACAATCAATACCCATGGAAGCAACAGTCAAGAAATCAAATGATATATCGCATAGGGCAAATCTGCTACAAAAGACCTCTTTAAAGTGTTGGAAAGCAAAGCTGTCACTTTGAAGTTGATAATTGTGGTCCACCAAGGGATAGATAACTAATAATGTAAATAAGGTACATGACACCCATGTGTGGTGGGACCATGCAAATAGGGTGTATGGAACTCTAACGTGGGGATCGGTTAGGTTTGCCATCTACTAGGTTTAAAATGAGTCATCTCAGAGAGGGAGGAATCTCACTACCACCATGAGAGAATAGCCAAGAGTAGAATGCATCCTCTGGATCCTGAGATTCCCCTGTTACACTGAAACTTCTCAATGCAGGTGACAGAGAATTATGACATCAAAGATGCCAAGAGTAATGGAGAAGGGCTAGCAGCAGATGTAGGAGAACCAAGAGCATGAGACAGAATGATAGGCTTCCTGGCCCTTGGAACAAGAAAGCTAAGTTCCTTCTGGCAGGAGGCTTGCTTGCATAGTGGGATGTCTACAGGGCATTTATCTGAGAAGCTAGATTTGCTGACCCATGGATCTACAGCTAAGTGCCTTTGGGCTGAGGTTTAATTGTGGAGTAAAGAGCCTTTTGAGCATTTATTGGCAAAGCTAAAAAAAGGTTTGTAACATTGCTGAGCTGGGCAGAGGCCAAGGTGACACATAACTGAGAGGCTGAGAACCAGAGAGAGATATGTCGGTAGGTATGGCATAGAAGAGGTTCTCTTGATTGAAGAACTGTATCCTGAACATTTTTGTTCTTGAATTGTTAGTTTCTCTAATAAGTCTTACAATCATGAGTGGGTTTCTGAGTTCTGTCTGGACATTGCTATGAATTATTGAATGAGCAGAGAAGTAGAGGGTGTTGTGGGAAGGATGGTTGGTATTAGAATTGGCAAAGAAGGGTGGAGGGTGGAGGCATGTCTGACCTGCCTCATAGAAATCAACCTTGGGCTGATGTTGGTTTTTATTCTCTCTCCTCCTTGTGCAGTTAGAGTAAGTCAGGTGTCACCCTCATGCATTGTTATAAGCTTCTTATCTGACATCAAGGCAATTATAAAATCATTTTTTTCAGGCAGACCCTTTGGCAAGTCTAGAGTCAAACACCTAGTTACTTTAGACAAATATTTAGATAAATCTTTTACACTTCTGGAAGGCCTATTTTGTTTGTTTTGATTTCCTTTGAGATGGGAATTATTGTACTTGTTTATTACATGACCTGACAGCAAAGTTTAGTGTCATCATGGGTTGAATAGTGCTCCTACCCTCCCAAAAAAAGATATGTCCACCTAGAATGTCAGAATGTTGTTTTGTTTGAAATAAGGGTCTTGAAGATGTAATCAAGTTAAGGATCTTGAGATGAGATCATCTTGGATTATTCAGGTGGGCCCTAAGTCTAATTCTTATATGAGACAAAGAAGGAAAAGCCTTAGGTCATAATGAAGACATAGGGACACATAGGAGAAGGTCATATGAAGATGGAGGCACAAACTGAAGCCGTAAGCCAAGAACTGCCTGGAACCACCAAAAGCTTAGAACATGCAAGGAAGGATTCCCCTATAGTGCCTTTGGACCTTGCCAACATTTAATTTTAGATTTCTGGCCTCCAGAACTATGAGAGAATAAATTTCTGTGGTTTTCAGCCATTCTGTTTATAGTAATTTGTTACATAAGTGCCAAGAAATGAATACAATTACAATCTTTGATGTTCCTAACCAAAAGTGTTCTAAAGGTGGGCAGAGTGATGTGAGAGTACGAGTGTGTGTTACCTAGGGCTGCTCTCTGAGGTGTCTGAGTTTGGTTGGTTTGTTGGAGTGATATCACCTTTTGCTGGCACCCGATGAGGCTTCAGGAATGTTTGAACTCACTTTTGGGAAAGATCCAAAGTCTAGTACACAGAAGGTAGATTTTCATAAAGTGTTGATGATGAATGCAGTAGATTCTTTTTGCATTTTTTGAATACGTAAACAAATAGTCCCTCACATCTTTTTACTGGGAATTTACCCTCTTAAAGATCCGGAGACACAGAACACCAAACTATGAACAATAATTAACTACTGATTACAATACAGCACCAAAAATTGTGTTTTGTTATCAGTTCTCTGAATCTTTAGAGATTAAACATTTGATTAAACATATTTCAGCAACAGAAACCAGTGAAATAACTTTTGAACAGTTTTAGGCACGTAGCTGTATATTTACCTTCTACCCAACAAAGCACTGTCCTGTACTCTGCTAATTTGTTGATGTGCTTGAAGGAACTGGGCCTCCACATGTAGTCTTTCTGTCCTTTCTTGACTATCAAGGAAATGATTCAATTAAAAAAATCTTTGTCCAGTACCTACTATGTGCACTGTACTCTATTAGAGCTGGGTGACTTACAACAAAAGTCAAAGCAAAGATTCTAAATGCTTATAGGTTTACCAAGGAGGCAGAATGTACAAGTAATTTTGTGTCAAAGATAGTGGTACCACACAAGAGAAAGACCCAGGCAAGTATCACTAGGCACTACGGATCCCCACCTTCTTTTCTGACAGCTCCTTTATTTCCTTCTAGGCCTATTCTCTTCTTGTTAGCTGTTGCTAAGTGACATCAAGTCAGTTCTTACTTATGGTAACCCTGTATAAGGATTCTGAGAAGTAGCTGGTAGGTTTGAACCACCAACCTTGAGGTTCAAACTGACTGTAAAGTCTTGTGCTTATCCTACACTGCCACACCAGGACTCCATGTTTGCCTGTACTTGCTAGTAAATGGAAGAGTCCCACAAAGTTTGAGTAGAGAACTTTTTTCTCCTTTCATCTTTCTCCCTGGGCAAATACATGTCTATGAATAAGACCCTCAACTGTATATCTTTGGTCCAGAGCTTTTCTCCTAACTCTAGACATCTACATACAATTTCTTTACATCTCTTGGATGTCTCAGAGACACCTCACATTCAACATGCCTAAACAAAACTCATGATTTTTTACCACATGCCATCTTTCAGTGTTCCCCATGCCCAAGAATGACCAATGCAGAAAACAAGGAGTAATTTTTTACACTTGGTATCATATTCCATGCCCCCAATTTTAAATCATCATACAGTCCTGGCAGCTTTACCTTCTGTATTTTTCTCCAATCCACCTGTTGCTTTACATTTCCACTGCCACATCCCTGGTCTAATGCATTTTATAACCAAATCATCTTTATCATCACCCTTATCATAATTAAAAAAAAAATCTGCTACCATGAAGTTGATTCCAAGTTGATTTATGTTTACCATTTGTTGTTGTTGTTAGGTGCTGTCAAGTCATTTCCAACTCACATCAACCCTGTCTAGGGTGTCTGAGGAATAGCTGGTGCCTTTAAACCACCAGCCTTTCTGTTCAAACTGATCTTGCAGTCCAGTGCTTTATCCCACAGCATCATACCAGGACTCCATGTTTACCAGAGGTACATTGTAATCCTCAGAAACAAGTTACAGATCTCAGCTGCACTCAAGAGAAGAACATTACAATGGCTGCACACCAGGGAGAATTCTTAGAAAGAATTCTGCCTACCACGGAGCTCCACTTCAACTCACTTCCTTCCCCAAACCAAAAAAGAGGTCTGATCCCATTCTAAAGGCTCTCATAACACCATACACCTCTCTTCACAGTATAGTACAATTTTTATTTTAAAATTAATTGTATGACCATTTGTTTCATAAAATTAATAAACTCTCCCTCACTTGTCAGTCCTATGCAGAGCTGTTTTATTCATCATGGCACCAGGACTGTAACATTGTAGAAACTAGGGGGAAAAAACTATTTGTTGAATAAGTGGACAAAAACGTCATGAAAGCTATTTATATTCTCTTGTCTTCATCCCTCATCCAGAAAGCAGAGGGAACCTCACTTCTGGGTTGCTTACTCAGTGGGTTGCTTCCTGCTTCTACTACAGGAATGCTGGCTACAATGGACTGATGAAAGTTTTATTGAAAAACAAGAAGCTAAATATTTACCCACCATGGTGCAAACAGGTAAATCATGGTTTCTCAAAGTCCTAAATACAAAAAGTATCTCAAACTGACAATAAATTTTAGAGAAAATCAGGGATAGAGTGATAAACCAGAACCACCAAGAGCTAAAGGTATTGTAATGGATTTGTTTATGATCAGGAGATCTATGCTAAACCATGGACAGAAAAAACAGATGGAAGCTATGACTGTGTCTGCATATTATGGCCAGATTCATGTTTGAACAGTTACAGAAAATAATCAAGTGTTTGCTTCGTACCTGTGAGAAGCCTGGATAAGTTTTCATTTTTCTAAGATTAGAGTGTTTCATTTGGTGGCCTAATATTACAGCTTCTTCCTAATCGTCTTTGTAAAGGTAACTACCACCACAGTCACCATCCATAGCAATCAAGTACTTCATCTGTGCCAGGCCTTCCCAAAACAGTCTATGTATGTTTTCATCCTTATGTATTACAATCCCTCTAAGTATATAATTCTTACTCTTTAGCTCCAGCCCCACTGCCATTAATTTGATCCAATTCATAGCAACCAAGCCTGTAAATCTTTACTGGAACAGACAGCCTCATCTTTCTCCCACTGAGAGCCTGGTGATTTTTAACTTTATGGTTAGCAGCCCAACACCCAATCCACTTTAAGAAGAATCAGAAACAACTTCAGGGTGTTAAAATACAGATTGCTGGGACCTACCCTCAGAATTTCTAAGGAGTTCTGGTAGCATAGTGGTTATGAATTGGGCTGCTAACCTCGGTGTCAGCAGTTTGAAACTACCAGTGGCTCCGTGGGAGAAACATGAGGCTTTCTGCTCCCAGAAAGATTTACAGCCTCAGAAACCCTGTACAGGGTAGCTGTGAGTCGGAACTGACTCCACAGCACATAACAACAACAACCCTCAGAATTTCTGGGTCTGGGATAGGGTCTGATAATTTGTATTTCTAACAATTTCCCAGAAGATAAATTTGATGCTTCTAGTACCAGGATCCCGCTTGAGAACCACTGCTCTATGAGGTGTTATTATTATTCCTCAGTGTATTGAATAAAAAACTGAGTCTTAGACAGAATAAGTAACTTTCTCACAGGCACATGGCTTGTAAATTATGCATCCAGGGTTCAAATCCTGGTTACCTGACCCAAGGCCACCCAGTAACTGTCAAAACTAAATATTTTTCAGAGTCCATAATCAAAGGCCAAGAAATACATCCATTGGGATAAATTAATCTTCAAGTAATTCAAAATATCCTCCATCCCTGTGGTTTGTCTTAAGTAATAATTTATATGTTGTTGTGAAGTGCCCTCAAGTCGATTTCACCTCATAGTGACCCTATATAGGGTTTCCAAGGAACTGCTGGTGAATTTGAACCACCGACTTTGCAGTTCAAACTCCATAATTTATGTAGTTATGTTTTAAAATGGTTGCTTCATTAAGTTTCAGACTATTAAAATCTGGAATAATGTAAATGTTCATTAAAATGACAATGTGAAAATCTTGGTCAAGAAACACAGAGGAATCTAGAAGAAATCTGCAGAGGTGGCCATCCGAAGCCGTTGACTATATAAGCACCTAGCACATAGATTCTACTAGTGGGACTGCTCTTCCATTCCTACCTCTATCGCTCTCTCTGAATGTTGCCCTGTTGTTATAATTATCCCAATGGCTCTGGCTGGTGCTCCAGTCCCCGGTTTTTCTTGTGGCTGATAACCACAACTCTACCCTTCTTCAAACACCATTTCCACATTTGATACTCCCCAACTTGAGAATTTACAGGGATATATTCAAGGTTTCCCGAGAAATATTCCTTGTCTTTTTGTCTTTTATCCTGCCCACTTCAGTTTTCATGATTCGTTAATGAAACGTCTGCTTCAGTATGCAAATCTGCTCTTCCTAAACCTTTAAACTCTTCATTCCTGCTTCCTTTTTTTCTGCTTTCTTTCTGCTCACCATTACTATAGTTCTCTGCCTTTAAAGCCAACTCAAAACCTCTTCCCCTAGGCTGTTGTTTAAGAGTGACTTCATTCAACTCTGATATTGCCCCTCAGCTTTTCTGAGCCAAGTTGGTATATATGTGTTGAAAAGCTGTCCTGCAGTTCAAATCAACCGTAAGCCTTTTGCAGACAAAGATTGTCTTTATTTCTTTTGGTGAACACCCACTGGACTTCATTCATTCATTCATTTATTTCACACATTTGCATCAAGCACTTCCTATGTACCAGGCAGGGAATACTCTGTTGCTTTCAGTAGAAGGTTCATTGCTTTCATGAGCTCTGAGCTTTCAGTTAGTGCATGGGTAGTTGTGTGTTCCTTGAAATTTCATGTTGAAAAGTCTGAAATACAGGGGCAAACAAAGAGGTAGAAGGACACTTGTAGAAAGTCAGTGTGATTGGGGGGGTTGAGGTCAGAAAGGATGAGGTAAGAGACCCTCCTTGGTGAAGAAGTAGAATTGAGCTCTATGTGGCATTTCCTATTGGAGATCCTTTCATTGCGTACTTCAAATATGAAATATGAAATGGAAGGGCTCATTTGTGATAATTTTTCTTAAGCCAGGGTCAGAACCATTGTATTTTCAATAGGCAGAGACTAGTCAATCAAAGAGAGTGGCTTTCTGAATTCATCCAACTTGGGGATCTGATAAACTTGGATAGAATCTCTCTTCCCCCTGAGGCTCTCTCATTTGTACAAAACACATATTAGAATTAACATGTCAATGAACCTATTAACTAGTCAGAAATTGAAAGTAAGTTCCTTGAACAATTATGATTTGCTACTAAGAATGGTTATAAAGGCAAGCAATTCAATGCTCACTTAGAAATTGGTTATCCAAATTAGAACTTGTATATGTGTCAAAGCTAAGATATAAATAACAGGGGTGATAGAAGAATACTGTAATGTTACTCATTCTAAGCAGTTTTTCTTGCAAGCACTGATGGACAGTTTTGATTCCTTTGTTTACCTGGCTTGCTCTGTGACTGGGTCAAGTCATCTCCTCCCACTGAAAGAAGCAGGAAGGGCTTGTTTTACATGAAAGCAGGAGACACAGACATTATTGGAGGACTTCTTAGGAGTCAGAGCCAAGCAGTCCTCAGCCCTCTGGATTTGAAGATTAGCTTCTGGAAGACAACTTTATAAAGAGAGAATGAGGGAATCTCTCTTAATGTTTTCTCACTGTTGTCTTTTCTTTCTTTTTCCTTTTCTGCTCCTTTATCCACTGCTCACTTTATCTTCTTCACTTTTGTTTCACCAACTCAACACCATGCCAAAATATACAAGCACATCCATTCATGTCTCCTTCCCTCATTATTGAATGTGAAGAACTTTCTCAGTATTAAAACTTGCCTTTCCTAGAATTCATCATATAACCTAATTTGATTCCCCTTGGATTGTTTGTTACATCCCTTCCAAAACTAAGGAAAAACATAAAACTTTCTGGTGGCAGAGGTGGGATAGACTACCCCATGGAGCAGTGAACTGAGGGGTATAGGCATCCTCTCTTTCCCTTTTATGTTAAGTAACAAAAACAACCTACACCATAAAGGCACAAGGTAGATCATTTTTACTGATAGAATCCATAGGCACAGTGCAGTACAGGTGCAGATAATGTGGCACCAAGTTGTCTTCCCACAACCCTCTCCACTAATGCTGGTTCGCTAGTCACAATTATGGGCTTTATTAGGGAAGTTAACAGGTTACTATGGTGGTGGTAGTGATGGTGGTTATGTGCCGTGGAGTTAGTTCTGACTCATAGCAACCTTTATAGGGTTTCTGATGCTGTAAATCTTTGTGGGAGCAAAAAGCCTCATCTTTTTCCCACAGAGTAGCTGGTAGATTTGAATTGCAGACATTGCAGTTCACATTCCAACTTGTAACCCACTATGCTACCAGAGCTTCCTTACAGGTTACAATACAGTATTGGAAAGGGGACAATTGTTCCAGTCAACTGCTCATAAACACCCACAGGACACACCTCTCCACCATAAGCCTCAGCCTAAAGGCACTTGGCTCTAGCTCCCTGGGTCAGCAAATCTAGCTACCCCACTTAAGTTCTTGGAGGCACTCCACTCTACAAGCAAGTCTTCTGCCCAAAATCGTTCAGCTTGTCTTGCTACATGGACTGGGAAGCTCTGTCTCATGCTCTGGCTCTTGGCTTTGTTGCTGCTGCTCCTCTGCCACTCCTCCGGTATCATAGCTTCTACCCCTGGGTTGAGGAGGTTCACTGTGTAGGGTCTTAGGTTCCAAATGAAGTGATCCATTCCTGGCTCTTCTTCTTTGATGGTAATGAGATCTTCCCATTCTTGCTCTTGAGATGGCATATTTGATTCATGTTAGAGTTCTGGGTTTTTACAAGCACAGTTAATCCTGTTAACCACTCACAACTGAATCAAATAATACTGTCAGCAACTTCTCCCACCTTTTCTTACCCAGTCCTAGTAGGGTAAAAACATTATTTTGTGGGAGTAACAAAGACTACGTGGAAGAGTCATATGAAGTAATTCATTACACTGCAATAAGAATATCATATTTTACTTACATTAACCACTAAACTAATCTTGCTTTTCCTTGATATACACCACCAGCAAATATAAAGCAAACCTAATATCTTACTTGAATAGATTCCAATTATAACACACCATAATTCTTGCCAGGTAGACTAGGTATTTTATTATTAAGTAAAGAAACATATGAGAATGAGTCAAAAGTTATCGTAACATGCCTTAAGTACAACTGAAACTTTACATTGGAACCCTCCTCGACTTTGCTCATACATCTCTTCTTTTGGCTGGTTCAAATGTGTATCCTTTTCCTGTAATAAATGTATCTGTGAGTATGATAGCTTTCAATGAATTCTGTGAATCTTTCTAGAAAGTTATTGAAATTGAGGTGTTTTTGGAAAACCTCTGAATTTTCAAATTGTGTTAGAAATGAGGTCTTGTGTGGACTCCTCCTTCTTAACTTTGTAGTTGTACCCGAATTCCTTGCACTTGGGGAAAGGTTTGGGAAGACTTGACAGTCTAGAGGATTGTGCCTTTAGCCTTGCATGTTAGCTATCTCTAGGTAATTGCTTTATTCTTAGAATTTAAAAAAATAAAATGTTAGAAGAATCTTTCCACTGAGATTGTTTTTCATCATCCATCACTCAATTACTGTATTTTGGAACATCAGACAAAACAAGGCCAGAAACCTACTCTGGAACAAACCATCAATAGCTCAAATGCAAGTTCAGGTTAAAGCAGAAGAAAGTTAAAACAAGTCCATGAGAGCCAAAATATAACTTTAAGAATATCCTACCTGAATTTAGAGACCATCTCAAGAACAAATTGGATGCATTAGACACTAACAGCCTAAGACCAGAGGAGTTGTGAGATGACATCAAGAACATCATTTATGATGAAAGCAAAAGTTCATTAAAAAGACAGGTAAGAAAGAAAAGACTAAAGTGGTTGTCAGAAGAGACTGCAACTTGCTCTTGAACATAGAGAAGCTAAAGTAAATGGAAGAAACTATAAAGTAAAAGAGCTGAATAAAAAATTTCAAAGGGCAGCTTGAGATGACAAAGTTAAGTATATAGTAAATTTGCAAAGATCTGGAGTTAGAAAACTGAAAGGGAAGAACACACTCAGCATTTCTCAAGATGAAAGAACTGAAGAAAAAATTCAAGCCTTAAGTTGAAATATTGAAGAATTCATGGGCAAAATAATTAATGAAAAGAATATACAGAATCACTGTACCAAAAAGCATTAGCCAATGTTCAGTTATTTCAAGAGGTACCATATGATCAAGAACTGATGGTACTAAAGGAAGAAATCAAAACTATACTGACAAAAACCAAGGCCTCAGGAATTGATGGACTATCAAATGAAATTGTTCAACAAACTGATACAGCACTGAAGGCACTCATTCATCTCTGCCATGAAAGTTGGAAGACAAGTACCTGGACAACCAATTGAAAGAAATTCATATTGGCATTCATTCCAAAGAAAGGTGACCCAACGGAATGTGGAATTCATCAAACAATATTAATACCTCATGCAAGTAAAATATTGCTGAAGATATTTTAAAAATAGCTGCAGCCATCCATCTACAGGGAGCTGCCAGAAATTCAAACCAGATTTAGAAGAGGACATGGAACTAGGGATATCATTGCTGACATAAGATGGATCTTGGCTGAAAGCAGAGGATTCCAGAATGATGTTTACTTGTGCTTTATTGACTAAGCAAAGGCATTCAACAGTGTAGATCATAAACAATGGATAACATTGCAAAGAATGGGTATTCCAGAGCACTTAATTGTGCTCATGAGGAACCTGCACACCCATCAAGAGGCAGTCATTCAAGCAGAACAATGGTTTAAACTCCATTGTGCACCAGGGTTGTATCCTTTCGCCATACTTATTCAATATGTATGCTGAGCAAATAATCAGAGAAACTAGATTATGTTAAAGAGAATGTGGCATCAAGATTGGAAGAAGACTCACTAACAACTTGTGGTATAGAGATGACAAAACCTCATTTGCTGGAAATGAAAAGGACTTGAAATACTTTTTGATGAAAATCAAAGACTTACAGACATTTCACCAAGGAAGACATTCAGGCAGCCAACAAACATATGGAGAAATGTTCACAATCATAAGCCAGTTGTTGTTGTTGTTAAGTGCCTTCGAGTCGGGTCCAACCTTTAGCGACCCTGTACAGAGTTTCTGTGGCTGTAAATCTTTATGGGAGCAGAACGCCTCATCTTTCTCCCACGGAGCGGCTGGTAGTTTCGAACTGCTGGCCTTAAGGTTCACAGCCTGATTCATAATCACTATGCTACCATAAGCCAGTAGAGAAATGCAAATCAAAACAACAATGAGATATCATCTCACACCAGCATTAATAGCGAAGTATAAAAAACAACAACAAATGCTGGTGAGGCTGTGGTGGTGGTAGTGGTAGGTGTGTGCTATGGAGTCAGTTCCGACCCATAGTGACTGTGCATAGGGTTTCCGAGGCTGTAAATCTTTACAGGAGCAGAAAGCCTCTTCTTTCTCCCACAGAACTGCTGATAGTTTTGAACTGCTGACCTTGAGATTAGTGGCCTGATTCATAACCACTACGCTACAAGAGCTCCTTAGTGAGGGTGTGGAGAGACTATAAAATGATTCAACCATTCTGGACAATGATATAGCACTTCCTCAGAAAGTTGGAAATAGAAATACCTTATGGAGTCACCCAGCAATTCCTCTCTTGATATGTATCCACAAGAAATATAAGCCAGAACACGAGTAGATATATGCACACTAATGTTTATCACAGCACTATTCCCAATAGCAAAACAAGAGACAGACTAAGTGCCCATCAGTGGAAGAATGGATAAACAAACTTTGGTAAATACACACATGGAATACTAAGCAAACTGGAAGAACAATGATGAAGCTGCAAAACACCTCATAATATGGATGAACCTTGAGTACATTATGCTGAGTGTATTTTGTCAGTCACAAAAGAGGTATTGCATAATACCATTATTGTAAAAGTTTAAGGAAAGATTTCCATAGTAAAAGAAAATTTCTTTGATAGGGAGGGGACAGTAATTCACAGGTTAGAGAATAGACATATAATAACTAGGGTGATGGGGAGGGCAATACACAAGAAGGGGTGGGTTGCAGATGAACAAGGAAGATAGGAGAAGACTTAGTTAGGGGGGTATGTATGGGCTAAATGGGATAGAGGTAAATGGTGATGTATACACAACTTTGGAAAAATAAGGCTCTGTGATACAGGGATCGAGGCATAGTCTGAATAGGTAAAGGAGAGGAAATAATGTTAAGGTGCTTGACTATCTTGTTGATATTGGTTTCCTCTGTACTATTGTAAAATAGACATTAAGTGGGATAGAAAGGAATACTGGGAAGTATGATTACAGAAAGTCTGTAAGTCTGTCTTCCGCCGATAACTGGTGCTAGAATTTGCCCAGGGAAATAAGCTTCTTGTGAAATCTTGTGGAGTATGGAGCTGTAGATAGAATTCTGAGTCCCACCTAGAACCTTTTCAAGTGGGACATTCCCAGTTGTAAAGACAAGCAAACCAACCCCAATTGGATGGAAGAACAGAGCTATTTCTTGAAAGAAAGACCATCAGTGAAAAAAAGCAGACTGTTCAGCTATTACAATATCAAGCCAGCTGTTTGTCTTGGAGCCAACAAGGCAAGGAAAGTCAGCCCATCAGGGCAAACCCCGTTCTAAGATGGAAACTCAAGGGAACACATGAGCAGTCTAGTATGTTCGCTGGTGACCACCCTTGTCTACTTGTGAGTGGAAGGAAATGCAGCAATGAAGACATGGGGTAAGCTTGGCTATTCTCCATAGACACCCATTGATCTTGAGCTGGAGAGAAGAAGAAGGGCTGGCTGGTCTGAAGTTCAGGGAGACATGGAAACTCCTGAGCTCATGGGCACTGACTAAGCCACTAGAGTTGAGAGTGAAGCAGCCAGCTGGTCTGAAGTGTGGGAAGGCATGCAAGAACTCCTAAACTTGCACATAGTACCCATTTGTCCTAGCTTGGATGGTTTACTGATCAGAACTCAACCAGATGAAGTTTGATACAGGGAGAAAGAGTAAATTACTATAATTTGAATAACTAGATCATTACATATAGATGTAGTTGCTCAAAATTCCAACCAAAAGGGAAGGAATCTTCGTATCAAGAATCAAGCTTGCCTCCTCAGTACAGGTGATATGGATGGGCAATTTAGACATTGGTATCAAAAAGGTGAGGGCAGGGGATGGGGAGACGGTAGGGACTATAAAGACATGAACTGGCTGGCTTACAAGCTTTCATGAGTGTGCTTAATTTCAAAACAAGAGGGGTAAGGTAGATTGCCATTGAATAGTTTTCCTCTTTTCCAGATAGATCTGGAAAGGGGATGCGGGATGATTGGAATAGGATTGTATGACTTAATTGCAAGTAATTGTTATCAGGACTAAATGCAATGGTTGCAACTGTATATGTAGACGTGTAACTAAAAGTGGGGGAGTAGTTAATGTTTCATTTCAGGTACAGAGGACCCTAGGACTATCAAGAGGGAAGAGCCTGACTGGAGTTTGGGATCCTAACCAGAAAGGTAGAGACAATGGCAGAGGCAATGGCATAGAGAGAGAGCAGCTGAGAACTCTGTTGTTGTTGTTGTTATGTGCCATGGAGTCGTGAGAACTCTATGCCCAGGGAATAAGTAAGGCCGTGTGCCTTCAGGCAGAAGGCTTGCAAAATGTGCCCTATGGATATTTATTTTCTGTGTGGTATGTGCACATAAACAAAACAAAACAAAACCGGAATAGAGGTAAATACTGTTAACAGATGGTATTTGGAGGGGATTGTAATCATTGCAATGAAACAAAATGTGATTTGTTGAATGTAAAATTGATGCTCTGCCCTGCAAATTCTCACTCAAGTTACAATAAAAGCTTTATAAAATAAGAAAAAGAATATAAAAGACTACACTTTTAGTATGGATCACATCTCAGTATAAAGGAAAAAAATCCTCATAACTGGACCAATAAATTACATTGTTGATGATACACTGAGAAAAGATTGAAGTTGTCAAAAACTCCATTTTGCTTGTATCCACAATAAGTGCTCATGGAAGCAATAGTCAAGAAATCAAACAACATATTGCATTAGGCAAATGTGCTGCAAAAGACCTCTTTAAAATGTTAAAGAGAAAATAGATTACTTTGAAGACTAAGGGGTGCCTGACACAAGCCATGGTATTTTCAATCACCTCATATACATGTGAAAGTTGGACAGTGAGCAAGAAAGACTGTAGAACAGTTGATGCATCTGAATTATGGTGTTGAAGAAGAATATTGATAGTACCATGAATTGCCAAAAGAACAAACAAATCTGTATTGGAAGAAGTACAGCCAGAATTCTCCTTAGAAGCAAGTATGGCAAGACCGTCTCTTGTTCTTTGACATGCTGTCTCTTGTTCTTTGAACATGCTGGCAGTAGGGACCAGTCCCTGAAAAAGGACATCATGCTTAGTAAACTGGAGGGTCAGCAAAAAAAAAAAAAAGAGGGAATGTTGCGGACCGTGTAAGACTGGTCAGAGGTTCGAGGCCCTATAGGCCCGAGTGTAACAAATGAGGCCACTGGCAGTTAATGGCAAATTGCTTTCATCTTAATATTATTACATGTATTAA
>NW_006408535.1:10800490-10803309 GCF_000296735.1 Chrysochloris asiatica | reverse complement strand
AACTATTATGAGGATAGTGAAGGATGGGTTCATGTTTCCATCTACTGTATAAAGAAGGCTCTGCTGTGTAAAGTTGGAACTGATTCAGTGGCACTTAACAACAAGAAGTTATCCTTGCTAACAAAATCTATGTTACTATCCACCTCATATTAGTTTCCAATGTTGTATTTGATTTTTTTTAACCTGGTTCTGTGTAGTTGCTGGATAAAATAATTCCTCATGGAAATATTGTTTTTCTTTATATAGCCATTGGTGTGGCACTGTAGGATAAGCACTTAACCACAAGGTCTGAGGTTCAAACTCACCAGCTGCTCTTCAGAAATCCTATACAGGGTCGCTATGAGTTGGAACCAACTCAACTGCACTTGACAACACCAACAAGAGAATGCTAATTTTGATGTGAAATAAAACACTATCTGGAGTCCTGGTGTGGCACTGTGGGTTAATGCACTAGACTGAAAAGTGGTTTGAACTGCAAGGTTGGTGGTTCAAGCTCACCAGCTGATCCTTGGAAACCCTATACAGGGGCACGATGGGTTGGAAGCAACTCAATGGCACTTATCCAACTTCATCCACAGTATTGATAGATATACTGCTACATTAACCATAAGCTGATTTGATTTAAGACAGTCCTGTGGTTTTTGCTACATAATACTAAACATTTCAAAGGAGGCAACATCTGAACTGAGCCTTGACAGATGAATAGGAGTAAACCATGTACTAAAAAAAAAAAAAAAAACATGGAAGGAGAAAGTCCCGTTTTACTTACATATTTCTCATATAGAAAAGAGTAAATTCTAGATGAATGTTTAACTCAAGTCCCCAAAGGTCAAAGGTCTATGAGTATTTATTAAAATTATAAATCAACCAACCTGATTAGATACAAACTGTCATTTCCCTTGGTGATCAAATTTCAGGAGAAAACTTAGAGATTTTGCCAAGATGCATGACCCACCTGAGAGAAATGGGATCCTATACCAAGTAATCAAATATTATGATTTGCTTGAGTTTCATAACATAAATATTCCTGACTTAGTCCATCCAAATAAATCAAAGTGTTCTCTCTGGGAGACATAGGCGTTACAATTCTAGGCAAGCTTTTGGAACGCTTTTGGAATGGTAGCCAAAGCCTACAACACTTTCTTTTGAATATTCTCAAAAAGATATATTTAATTTTTGGAACAGGAAATTCATGGAGGCCAACTGTAAACTAATCCTGATTTTCCTGATGATATGAGTTTGCTGTTTAAATTACAAAAGAGGACTTTCAAAAATAACTTTAGCATCATCAGAATACTTGTATATAACATCCCAAGGTGACTAAGCAGTTCCTGAAATGTGGTGGTTTAAACATTTTACTTTGTGGAAAAGCACTGAAGGGAGGTAAGCTGTGTCCTATGGGGACTTTAGAAATGCCCCAGTATCCAGTAAGAGTGAGAAAGCCATCATTCACTCTGTGGCTCTGGTATTCATCCAGATCCAACTGCTACAAAAAAAAAGCCAGGTAATGGTCCTCAGGCGGCAAAAGATAAACATGGAAAATGGAAACTGTTTGAATCATGTGTGCTAAACTAAACCCTGAAGTAGTGACCAGAGTGTATTGTGTAGGGAGGCTTGAAAGCAAAATGAGATACGGGATGAATCATGGCCAACACATTGAAAATTCAAGGTGTGAGGGATAGTGTGGGCAGGAAGAGGTGGGTCTTAAGTTCTGTGGATAATAAACAGGTAACAAAAGAATCAGAGAATATCAGGGGCCTTGAACTTTCATGAACTCTCTCCTGAGTGTCAAAGACACTCTATTATTATGAAATAACATTTTTTCAGTGTCATTGCCTTGTGTTTTGGCATCTATATTTATTCTGACTTTTGGTTTATCCAGGTTTATTCTTCTCATTTAAGGAGCTCTGGTAGCGTAATGGTTACAAATCAGGCTGCTAATCTCAAGGTCACCAGTTCAAAATTACCAGCTGCTCCACGGGAGAAAGATGAGGCTTTCTGCTCCTGTAGAGATTTACAGCCTTGGAAACCCTGTACAGGGTCGCTATGGGTCAGAAATGACTCCACGGCACATAACAACAACAACAACAACATTCTTCTCTTTTAGTGACTGTTTCCCTTCTGATGCCTCAGACACAGCCATTGATTTAATGCATTTAAGTTTCCCCCAAAATATCATTGGGTTCTACATGTCGTGCAATGCCACCTTTCAGCCAGCATCACACTCTGTTGTAACCAAAAATTTGTAGAAAACTTCCTCTGGCGCATTTTTCTTGCTTTGCAGGGACAGAATACGAAATGTCATTGTATTTTAAAACACCAGAATTTTGGAGGATGAACTCAATAAGTTGTCCTATCCCTGTTTCCTTTTCCTAAGGAAATTTCTTTTTCTTCATTCTTTCCCCATGTTTCTTTGTGGGCACTGCTCCTTGAACAAAGGCTGCAACACAGTGATGGTGATGGTTATGTGCCGTGGAGTCAGTTCCAACTGGTAGCGACCCTGTACAGGGTTTCTGAGGCTGTAAATCTTTATAGGAGCAGAAAGCCTCATCTTTTCTTCCACGGAACAGCTGCTAGTTTCAAGCTGCTGACCTTAGGTTTGTAGCCCAATTGTAACCACTATGCTACCAGAGTTCCTTCAGCAACACAGTATGTACTCAGTAAATATGCTATGAATTAATTGTTACTTGACAACACAAATCTCTCCATGATGGTTTGATAACCATGCTTTCTAGAGATATGGACATAGATGACTTCCTAAGTCCTTTTAGCTGCTAGGTCTTGAATATTTATTATTATTATTTTAATATTTTATTGTG
>NW_006408535.1:10750023-10799568 GCF_000296735.1 Chrysochloris asiatica | reverse complement strand
TTGCAGCTTCATTGCTGCTTTTCCCTCACTTCCCCTTATCGGTGATGAACATTGTCACCATTCAGAGCATGTATTCCCATTGAGTCTTGGAAGGGGTAGGCCTTTAACATTCAAAGATATGCATTCAGACAACATTCAAAAAAATTACTGTAATCCACTGCCAGCACCATGTGAAGTGAGTGAAGGACCTGTGGGGGTGTGTGGGCCCACCACAAATACATGCAAAAATCTCTGACCACTTCTCTCATTACTATTATGTTTATGATCAATTCTTTTATAATGAATACTCATATTGGGCACATAACTAAAGCATTCTCATTTCATGACGAGTTGAATGTTTGATTAATCATAAATGTGACGAAAATTCACAGACAGATGTGTATTGTTTAGTTCAGGCAAATAGGATTTTCTTGGTCAGGCCCTTAAGCTTTGGATAAGGTAACTCAAGCTCTGAAAAGTAAATTTGTTGTTGTTAAGTACCATGGAGTCAGTTCCGACTCATAGTGACCCTGCACAGGGTTTCTGAGGCTGTACATCTTTACAGGAGCAGAAAGTCTCATCTTTCTCCCAAGGAACAGCTGGTAGTTTCAAACTGCGGACCTTCAGGTTAGCAGCCTGATTTGTAACCACTACGCTACCAGAGCTCCTTTGAAAAGTAAATGGACCCCCCTCAAATCCACACAGCAAGTCAATGGCAGAAGGTACCCTGGACTCCCCAATTGCTGTCTCTTTTCCCAGAAATCTTTGAGTTGTTTACCCATTATGATAATTATCAAAATGCTGAAAACAATCAGTCTTGGGAAGAGCTCAAAGTAGCAAAAACATTATGGAATTTGTGTGTGTGTGTGACATATAAGAGAAGTTAATGATTTAAAGAATTGAAAATATAAAAAGATTTGAAAAAAAGCCAATGCAGTGTAGTGAATTCCTTCATATGGCTCTTCTAGCCAGAGTCTTTGTAAACCCCTCCAAACAACTGGGTGGGATCCTGCGGGTTGGGTGTATTTACTCTTTTCCTGATGGGTTTGGAAAAGAGAAGGTGGGAGGAGATGCTGATAGAATGATAGGATTCAGTTGTGAGTGATTGCTAACAGCTTGTTAAATGTGATTGTAAACACTTGGAACTCTAATGTGTGAATTGATCAAGTTTGCCATCCTCCTGGGTATAAAATGAACCTTCTCAGAAACAAGAGGAAGGATTTCATTACCATGTAGAAAGAAGAGCCAGGAGTAGAACGTGTTTTGGGCTTTTTTAATCCAAGAGATAGAGAACTTTAGCACCAGAGAAGCGGCAAAGGAGTGGCAAAGGAGGAGCAGCCTCAGAACTTAACTGGGGAAGCTAGTTTTGCTGATTCACAAAGCAAGAGCGGATCACTTTCGACTGAGGCTTATGACAGAATGGCATGTCCTTTTAGCATTTATCAGCAGTGCTAAAAGAACTTTGTAACATTACCTGATCAGGGCAGAGGCCAATGACCAGAGAGGACCTACCTGTGGACATGGCTAAGAGGAGGAAACCAAATAACTATATTCCGAGCATTTCTGATCCTGAATTGCAACCTGTTAACTTGCCTTACAAACTCCATAATTGTGAGTATTGTCTGTGAACTTTGTGTGGCTACTGAAGTGATTTCTCAACTTAGCAGAGACGAAGAGATTGTTGTGGGAGGGATAGCTGATAACAGAATTGGTAAAAAGTTGGTTGGGTGGAGGCATGTCTGACTCCTGCCTCACAGGAATTGGTCTTGGACTCATAAATTTGATTTCTCCTTCCCCTTTGTGAAGTTAGAGGAGGTCAAACACAGCTTCCATGTCATTTTTACAATTTCCAGAAACTTCTTCCTTTTTAAATTGTAAGCAAAGGAGTGATTTCCATGAAGTCTATGCTTATATAAATAGAGCTTAGTGTGTTTTTGGTTTGCCTTTTAGATATATTAATTTGTGCTTCTGGAATGATTCAGCATTTTCCTTATAAGATTAAGTTCCTTTGGAATTAGTTATTTTAAAAACTGGCTCCTGTTTTTATGCGTAATTTTCAAATACAAGCTCCAGGTTAACAATATTGCCTTCATTTCTACTGCTATGATAAAATATTATACTTGACCAGTTGGTGGAGCAATTACATTTCCACAGCTCTTAATGGGCTATTTTGCAGAGGTATTAGTAATTTAATTAGAATCAAGACGGAGACTATCAATATTCTAAGAAATGACCAAACTGGTCGCAAACTTTCATGAGAAATGACAGAGATAAAAATTACATTTAACAGCATTCAACTCACTGAAGATAACCTTTAATTTAATTAAAGTGGTGATTCTACTCATGACAGTTGGACAGCCCCCTCTTAACTCACCTAGGAAAGAAGCAGGCCCCATCCCTGTACAGTTGGCTATAAGTTGGTATGAGTAAGGAATGGGAAAAGCCAGTCATAGTGCTCCAATACTTGGAAGCACAAGGTTAATGCAATTGTAATTTTTAATGACAAACTGGCTGCCTTTTTACAAAACCATCCATTAACAGGTTTCAGCATAATTATTAGCCTCTTTGGTTTAAGCAACTATCCTAGAGCGATGACCTCTAGAAAAGCAATTTGCTCGATCCAGGCTTCCTCAAATAGAATGGTGGCTTGAGTGCTTGTCAGTTCCACATTTGGGTCCCCAATTTTTGTGGCTACATAAGGCTTACTTTGAAAATGTAAGCTTGTCTTTGATATAGCTAAGTGAAAAATGTAGAAATCAATATAATTGATTTTTATGGGGGGAAAAAAAATACTTATGACTAAACAAAAGACCAAGAAAATATAAACCACTAATGGTTGTACACGAATAGCGAGATTCTAAGTGATTTTATTTTTTCTTTGATTTTCAAATTTTTTTTAAATGTTAATTCCTTTACTTTTTTAAAAAAGTATTATTACAGTGTCATTTTAAAAGTAGCAAATTAGTGCCAGTGAACTATAGATAAGAATATGTGTAGCCCACTGTCGTTGAGTGGATTCCAACTCACAGTAACCCTATGTTGTGGTTAAGTGCCGCCGAGTTGGTTCCGACCCATAGCGACCCTGTACAGGGTTTCTGAGGCTGTAAATCTTAACGGGAGCAGAAAGCCTCATCTTTCTCCCATGGAGTGGCTGGTAGTTTCGAACTGCTGACGTTAAGGTTCGCAGCCTGATTCGTGGATGAGGCTTTCTACTCCCGTAAAGATTTACACCCTCGGAAACCCTGTACAGGGTCGCTATGGGTCGGAACCGACTCAACGGCACTTAACAACAACAACAACAACCAGAGCTTCAAGTGGAAATCTTTATGGGAATGGAAAGCCGGTCTGGTAGACTTGGTTATTCCACTGCACCATCAGAGCTTCTTGTGAGTACGTGTATAGATATAAACATGTATGCATAAAATAGTACAATCTAAAGTTAACTAGATGTATTCTTAGGAGCATGGTGGCTTTGTAGGATAAGCACTAGACTGCAAACTACAAGGTTGGCATTGAGAATTCACAAATAGCTCTGTGGGAGAAAGATGAAACTTTCTACTCCTACAAAAATTTACAGCCACAGAAACACCACATAGACTTACTATGCGTCGTAACTGACTTGACAGCACTTAACAACAACAAACAAATTTTTCTTGTCACACAGACTGGGAGTAAAGAGGCTTTTAGTAGAAATCTGTGTGGCTAGAGTTACATTACCTGAAAGGCTGAAGAGAAAATGGGACTGTCAGATACCAATTAGGACAAGGTAAGAAGTTTAATTTTCTAGAAAAAAAATTTTTGTTTTAAATGTTTTATTGTGAACTGAGTTAAAATTTACAGAACAGATCATCAGTTTTACATTCACCAAATCATATACTTTGCTTCATTACAATGATTGCAATCCTCTGCATGTACCATCATTTAATAGTATTTACATCTATTCACTTTAGCTCCTTTTTTTATATTATTTTTCTCAAATGAACAAAGCAAAAATAATTTGTGCACATATAAAACTATATACATATATATTCATTTAAATGTCCAAAGGGCATGGTTTGCAATCCAGCCTCCTGCCCAAAGGCACACAGCCTTTCTCAGTCCATGGACCTAGAGTCCTCAACTGCTGATTCTATGCCATCGTCTCTGCCACAGTCCCTTTTCTGGGTAGGATCTCATGCTCCACTCATACTCTTCCTTCTTGATGGTCCTGGGGTCATCTGTTTTTGAAATGAAAGATTAACTACTCCCTCCTTTTAGTTACACACCTTCTACAATTGGTTTTGGTGATCACAGTCCTGCAAACAATTGCTCACAGTTGAATCATAAAATCTTATCACCATCATTCCGCCATCCTTTTCCACCAGCTCCGTCTGGAAAAGATGGAAACTATTCAGTGGGGATTCTACCTTACCACCTCATTCTGAAATTAAGCACACTCATGAAAGTTTGTAAGCCAGTCACTTCATGCTTTTATAGCCCACCCCCCCACCCCACCCCACCGCCGCCATTTTAGATAGCTAATGTTTAAATTGGCCTGCCAACTCAGTGTACTGAGGAGGCATGCTCAATCCTTGACAGAAAGAATCACTCCCTTTTGGTTGGAATTTTGAACAACTGCATCCATAAGCTAAGGTCCAGTTCAACAAATTGTAGTAATTTATGCTTGCCCCTGTATCAAACTTCTTTATCTTCATCTGGTTGAGTTCTGGTTAGCTAGCCACCCAAGCTAAGTCAAATGGGTACCATCTGCAAGTTTGCAAGTTCTTCCTTGCCTCCCCACACCTTAGACCAGCTGATTGCTCCATTCTCAGCTCTAGCCCCCAGGGGCTATGTCAGTGTTCATGGACTCAGGAGTTCTCAAGTCTTCCTAAACTTCAGACCAGCCAGCGCTTTGTCTTCTTTCTTTCATCTCAAGGTTAATGGTTGTCAATGAAACATGGCCAAACTCAGCCCATTTCATTGCTTCATTTCCCCTACTTCCACTGGTAACCAGGGTGGTCACCAGTGAGCTTACTAGAGTTCTGTGTATTCCCTTTGAGTTTGTCTTCAAACAGGGTTTAACCTGATGGGCTGACTTTTCTTGCTTTGATGGCTCCAAGGCAAACAGCTTGCTTGATATTCTAACATCCACACAGACTGCTTTTTTTTTTTCCTGCTGGTCTTTCTTTCAAAAAATATTTTCTGTTCTTCTAGCTGATCTGGGTTGGTCTGCATATTTTTTGCAGGTGGGAATGCCCCACCTCAGAACGACCTGGATAGGGCTCAGAATTCCACTTAAGGCCCAATATTCCACAAAGTCTTAACAAGAAGCTATTTCCCTGGTCAAATTCTAATTCCCCTTTAAACTAATCTAATCCATTATAGACTGAAGATGAAATTGGAAGTTTTCTGCAATCATAATTCCCAATATTCCTTTCTATCTCATATAAATATCTATTTTACAATAGTAGTAGAAGCCAAGTTTCTTGTAGGTGTGCTGTTAAGGCCGGTCTTAAAACAAGTATTAAGTATCTACTACAGTGAATAAGGAATACCGTAGAGGAATTGATGCTTTTGAGCTATGGTGTTGGAGGAGAATATTGAAAGTGCCATGGGCTGCTAAAAGAACCAACAGATCTGTTTTGGAAGAAGTACAGCCAGAGTGCTCCTTTGAGGCCAAGATGTCCAAACTTTGCCTCTCATACTTTGGACATATTGTCAGGAGGGACCAGTCCCTGGAGAAGAATATCATGTTTGGTAAGGTGGAAGGTAAGAGAAAAAGAGAAAGACCCCCAATGAGATGTATTGGCCAAGGGGCAGCATCAATGGACTCAAGCGTTGGAACAATAGTGAGGTTGGCCCAGGATCGGGCATTGTTTCGTTCTGCTGTGCATATGGTCACTATGAGTCGGTACCAACTCGATGGCACCTAACAACAAAAACATGTGCCAAGTACTATTATAAGGCATTGACATTAAAACAGCTTACAGTTTAGATGGAAAACTGAGAATAAATACATAAACAAAACTACAGTTTTATATGTGGTGATAAGAAAAACAAAGAAAAATAAAGCAGAGAAGAAGGATGCAAAGTGCTGACAAGGCATAGGGGAGGTCACTTTGGAGCCCTGATGGTGCAGTGTTAAGCATTGGGTTACTAACTCCAAGGTCAGCAGTTTGAGCCCACCAGCCACTCTGTAGGAGAAGGACGAAGCTGTCTGTGTCTATAAAGATGTGCCATTTCAGAAACCCTATGGAATGGTTCTAATCTGTCCTATAGGGTTACTATAAGGTGGAATTGACCTGACTCTTTGGAAGTGGGCTTGGTTTTTGGTCTGTTTGGGGTCAGTCAGGAAAATCCTCACTGTGATGGTAATATTTAAGCAAAGTCCTGAAAGAGAAACAGTGAGCAAAGGCCCTGCGACTGAAATAGATCAGCAGGTGTGACTGGAGTAGGGGGAAGTGAAGAGGATTGTGAGCTGGGCTCAGAGACATATTGGCCAGGTAGAAGACCAGGAATTTCATAGGCATTTCAAACAACTTTGATTGTTACTCTGAGAGATGGAAAACCATTGAAAGGATTGGAACCAAGGATTGACTTGATCTGATGTTTAAAAGATTACTATGGCTGTTTCATTAAGAGTAGACTGTAGAGGGAAAAAACAAGGCAGAGCCAATAGATTTGTTAGAAGGCTATTACAGTAGTTGTATTACAGGGAGAGATAATCCTAGCTTGGACCATGGGAGTAGCTGTGGAGGTAATTAAAAGTTTCAGGATTGTGACTATCTTGAAACTACATCAGTATTATGCAAAATAACCACAAAGTAGAAAAAGATGAAATGTTCATCAATTAATTAATGGTAATGGAATATTATTCAGCTGTAGAAAGGATTGAATGAACTCTCATCTAAATAAATCAGAAAGAAAAGACCATATATTACATGATTCCATTTATAAAAATTATCCAGAGTAGCAAATCAGTAGAAACAGAAATTAGATTAGTGGTTACCAGGGGACTTACGGGAGGAAGGTGAGGGGGATTGGGAGTGACTGCTAATAAATGTGGGTTTTCTTTGTGAGGTGATGAACAGCATGTGAAATTGGACTGTGGTAATAGTTGCACAATTTTGTGTGTATACTAAAAACCGCTGAACGGTTTTTAAAACAATTTTTAAAACGGTTTAAAACAATTTTCATGGGATGTGCATAGCTTACTAAAAGAAGATTGAATGGAAAAAGAAGTGGAGACACAAATATAAACAATCATTCTAAGAGTTTGTCTGTAAAAGGAGCAGCAGTATGGGGTGGTGGCTAGAAGAATATATGGGGACAAGATATGGCTAGTTTTTACTATGGGGGAACATCAATGTATGTTAGTGGAAAGATTCAGTAGGGAGGGATAGATTGACTACACAAGAGAGAAAAGAGAATTATTAGATTGATGTTCTAAGTAAGTGAAAGGAGAGATGGAATTTATTGCACAAGTAAAGATCTTATATAAGAGAACTAACACGGTACAGCAGGAGAAGTTGAGGCTTTCTGCTGTCAAAAAAATTGAAAGATTCCTGAGCCCAAATCCCAATCCTCTTCACTTCCCCCTACTCCAGTCACACCTGCTGATCTATTTCAGTCTCAGGGCCTTTGCTCACTGTTTCTCTTTCAGGACTTTGCTTAAATATTACCATCACAGTGAGGATTTTCCTGACTGACCCCAAACAGACCAAAAACCAAGCCCACTTCCAAAGAGTCAGGTCAATTCCACCTTATAGTAACCCTATAGGACAGATTAGAACCATTCCATAGGGTTTCTGAAATGGCACATCTTTATAGACACAGACAGCTTCGTCTTTCTCCTACAGAGTGGCTGGTGGGCTCAAACTGCTGACCTTGGAGTTAGTAACCCAATGCTTAACACTGCACCATCAGGGCTCCAAAGTGACCTCCCCTATGCCTTGTCAGCACTTTGCATCCTTCTTCTCTGCTTTATTTTTCTTAGTTGTTTTAACACCATATATAAAACTGTAGTTTTGTTTATGTATTTATTCTCAGTTTTCCATCTAAACTGTAAGCTGCTTTAATGTCAATGCCTTATAATAGTACTTGGCACATGTTTTTGTTGTTAGGTGCCATCGAGTTGGTACCGACTCATAGTGACCATATGCACAGCAGAACATAACACTGCACGATCCTGGGCCAACCTCACTATTGTTGCCACGCTTGAGCCCATTGATGCTGCCACTTGGCCAATCCATCTCTTTTTCTTTGACGCTCCACCTTACCAAACATGATGTCCCTCTCCAGTGCTTGGTCCCTCCTAATAACATGTCTGAAGTGTGAGAGACAAAGTTTGGCCATCCTGGCCTCCAAGGATTACTCTGGCTGTACTTTCAACACAGATGTTTGTTCTTTTAGCAGCCCATGGAACTTTCAATATTCTCCTCCAACACCCTAACTCAAATGCATCAATTTTTATGTTCTTCCTTATTCACTGTACAGCTTTTGCTTGCATATGAGGTTATTGAATACCATGGCTTGGGTCAGGTGTACCTTAGTCCTCAAGCTAACATCTTTACTCTTCAGCACTTTAAAAAAGGTCTTGTACAGCATATTTACCTAATGTAATATGTTGTTTGATTTCTTGGCTGCTTCTTCCATGAGTGTTGATGGTTGATCCAAGAAAAATGAAGTCTTTGACAATTTCAATCTTTTCTCCATTAATAAGAATGCTGTTTATTGGTCCAGTGGTGAGGATTTATGTTTTCTTTAAATTGAGATGAAATTCATATTGAGGGCTATGGTCTTTGATCTTCATCAGTAAGAATTTTAAGTCCTCTTCACTTTTAGCAAGCAAGGTTGTATCTTCTGCATATCGCTAATGAGTCTTCTTCCAATCCTGATGCCATGTTTTTCTTTATATAATCCAGCTTCTCAGATTATTTACTCATCATATAGGTTAAATAAGTATGGTGAAAGAGTACAACTCTGTCACACCTTTATATTCAAAATGACACCTTTGTTTTTCAATACTTTAAATATGTATTTTGCAGCAAATCTGCCCAGTGTGTAATACATCATTTGATTTCTTGATTACTGATTCCATGGACATTGATTGTGGATTGAAGTACAGTGAAATCCTTAATAACTTTAGTATTTTGTGTTTATTATGATGTTGCTTGTTGGTCCATTTGTGAGGCTATTTTTCTTTATATTGAGCTGTAATCCATATTGAATGTTGTAGTCTTTGATTATCAGTAAGTACTTTTATGTCCTCTTTGCTTTTAGCATTCAAGTTTGTGTCATCTGCATATCACAGATTATTAATGAGTCTTCCTGTCCTGCTTCTTGGATAATTTGCTCAGCATACAGATTAAATAAGTATGGTAAAAGGAAACATCTCTGGTACACATATATTTCCTGATTTTAAACCGTATAATATCCCATTGTTTGCTTTGAATGATTGCCTCTTGCTCTACGTACAAGTTCCACATGAGCACAAGTAGGTATCCAGCAATTTCCATTCTTTACAATGTTATCCATAATTTTTTATGATCCACACAATCTAATTCCTTTGCATAATCAATAAAACATAAGTTTGCATCTTCTGCTCTTCTCTGCTTTAAGCCAAGATCCATCTGATAGCAACAACAATAACCTCTCTGAATCTGGCTTGAACTGCCAGCAGTTCCCTACTGATGTACGACTACAACTATTTTTAAATAATCTCTGCAAATTTTTATTTATGTATGATATTAATAATTATGTTCAATAACTTCCACATTCTATGAGATCACCTTTCTTTGGAATGGGTACAAAAATGTTCCTTCCTGTTAGTTGGTCAGGTAGTTGTCTTCCAAATTTCTTGGCAGAGATGAGTGAGTGCTTCCTGTGTTGCATCTGTGTGTTGAAATATCTCAGTTGGCTTTCTGTCAATTCCTTGAGTGCTGTTTTTTACTGTTCAGTGCAGTTAGACTTCTTACTTCATTCAGTGCCATTGGTTTTTGGTCAGATGGTGAAATGATTGGTTGTAGACCAATTCTTTTTGGTATAAAGACTGTGTATTCCTTCAATCTTTTGATACTTCATGTATTATTCAACATTTTGCTATAGAATCCTTCAATATTTCAAATTGAGACTTGGATTTTTTCTTTCTTTCTGCTTGAGAAATGCTGAGTGTGTTCTTCCTTTTTGTTTTCTAATTCCAAGTCTTTGCACATTCCTTTATAATACTTGGTTTAATTTTTGTTCTCGAGCTGCCCTTTGAAATCTTCTGTTCAGCTCTGTTACTTCATTATTGCTCTCATCCACTTTAATCATTCTATGTTCAAGAGTATCTTATGACATCCATTTTGATACTTTCTTTTCTTTATTTTTACTGACCTTCGGTTTCCTCATATATGATGCTCTTGATGTCATCCTACAACTCATCTGTTGTACAGTCATTAGTGTTCCATACATCAACTCTCCTCTTGAGATGGTCTTTAAATTCAGGTGGTATATACTCAAGGTTGTACTTTAACTTTTGTGGACTTGTTTTCATTTTCTTTAACTTTAACTTCAACTATTATTTGAGCAATTGATGATCTTCCACAGTTGGCCACTTACCTTTTTCTGATTGATTATATTGATCTTCTCCACCATCGTTCCACAAATAATAGTCGATTTGGTTCCAGTTCAGAATAAAAGAATTCTTATTTAGTATATTAAAAATGAAAATGCAATAGCAAACCCAACCTAGATTAGATTAATCTTTATAGCAATGCAGTCATTATATGTATATACACTTTTATAGAAGACGGAGCCAATTAAGATGAGTGTTCTCAATGTCATGAAAGCCAAAATATGACCTTGAATATATCTCACTTGAATTTAGAGACTATCTCAAGAACAGATTTGATGCATTAGACACTAAAGACTGGAAGAGTTGTGGGATGACATCAAGAACATCATATGTGAAGAAAGCAAAAGGTCATTAAAGAAGACAGTAAAGAAAGAATAGGCCAATGGATGTCAGAAGAGACTCTGAAACTTGATGCTAAGTGTAGAGAAGCTAAAATAGCTTGAAGAAATGAGGAAGTAAAAGAGCTGAACAGAAAATCTGAAAAGGCAGCTCAAGAAGACAAAGTCAAGTACTATAATGACATGTGCAAAGACCTGGAGTTAGAAAACCAGAATGAAAGAACACACTCCACATTTCTCAGTTAGTTGGATTATATGAAGAAGACTGTGGCATCAGGATTGTAGGAAGACTCATTAACAACCCTAGCATGGTACTGTGGCCTAATGTGTTGGACTGCAAAGTTGGGTTGAACCCCAAGATCAGTGGTTCAAGCTCACCAGCCATTCCTTGGAAACCCTATACAATGTTGTTATGTGTGGAACCAACTCAATGGCACTTAACAACCACAACCACATATGCAGATGATACAACCTTGCTTCCTGAAAGGGAAGAGAACTTAAAATACTTACTAATAAAGATCAAAGACCACAGTCTTCAGTATGGATTGCACCGCAATGTAAATAAAACAAAAATCCTCACTGGTAAATAACATCATGATAAGTGGAGAAAAGATTGCAGTTGTCAAAGACTTCATTTTGCTTGTATCCATCATCAACACTCATGGAAGCAGCAGTCAAGAGATCTAATGATGTATCATTGCATTAGGCAAATCTGCTGCACAAGACCTCTTTAAAGTGTTCAAGAGCAAAAATATTAGTTTAAGAACTAAGGTGTTCCTGACCTAAGCTATGGTATTTTCAGTTGCCCAATATGCATGTGAAAGTTGGACAATGAAGAAAGAAGATCATAGAAGAATTGATGCATTTAAGTTGTGATGGAGGAGAATATTGAAAGTACCATGGACTTCCAGAAGAAGTCCATGCTCCTTAGATGCAAGAATAGGTTGACGTGTCTCTCATACTTTGGACATATTATCAGGAGGGACCAGTCCCTGGAGAAAGACATTATGCTTGATAAAGTAGAGGGTCAGAGAAAAAGAAGACCCTCAATGAGATGGATTAGAAAAGTGACAGCAGCCAAGGTTCTCAACCCAAGAATCAAAAAAGCAATAGGACATCAGAGCTAATTGTCTACCTGAACCGCTACTTCTTTTTGCATAAGTCTAGAAAACTAGTTGAAGCCCAGCTACCATTACCAGATGTTTTCACTGAGAACATAATAGATGGATCTTCATAGAAAGGAAGCTTCCTGTTTCCAAAGAATCCAAACTTACTGTACCCATTGAGGCTGGTCGTACTTCTGAGATTATTTTTCTGGGGT
Source organism: Chrysochloris asiatica (assembly GCF_000296735.1). Taxonomy (NCBI): domain Eukaryota; kingdom Metazoa; phylum Chordata; class Mammalia; order Afrosoricida; family Chrysochloridae; genus Chrysochloris; species Chrysochloris asiatica. The sequence continues at coordinate 10,787,333 of NW_006408535.1, read as the reverse complement.
ACTCTTCAAATCTTAAATAGAAATTATACCCTGTAGTCATCTTTAAAACAAAATTGTTTGGGTTAAAAAGTAAAGAATATCACCCTTAAGTATTGCACTCTGTACAAAGAAGACATCTATATTAGACTAAAGGGACAATAAAGCATAGATAAGCAGTTTAAGGAGAAGTGAGTTTAAAATCATGTTCAAGTTAATAACTATTGCATAAATAAAAAGGATGTTGATACATAAAATCATGTTCAATTTAATAACTATTGCATAAATAAAAAGGATGTTGATACAATGTGAAGAATATAACCAATACCACTGAACCATATTGTAGAAATTGTTAAATGGGAACATAGTTTGCATGGTTTGATTTGTATATTTTTACCAAAAACAAAATAAAAACCTTGAAAAGGGAGAGGCTGACCAGGAAAGACTTACTCAAACTGAAAAGCATAGTTACTACTTAGGCAACGGTCACTAGAGCTGTCTGGCCCATCACTCTAACAGAACTTTGGCATGTCATCCAAACTTCCTACTGCCTAGACCATTAAATCATATTTGAAACTCTCTTCATCACCAAGGTTGAAACTTGTTATATCATCTAAATTAGTAGATGATGAATGCCATATAAATCTAGAATTTTAACCTTCTAATTATTTATTGTTCTTCCTCTTCAGTGTCTTGTGTCAAGAACTAGTCTCTTATGTTAGATCTTAACAATATCCATGTATTCTAAGCAGGAAGCCATTTTTAAAATGTGGCATGCAAAATGATTCTTAGATACTATCAACTGTCTTAAGGCAATGAGGACACCAGGGCCAATTGGCACAACAGAGTCCACAAAGACAATGTTAATACATCCTACTTTGGTGAGAAGTGTTTAGGATCTTAAAAACTCATGAGTGGTCATCTACGTGCAACTATTGGGCTTTCCATGTGTGGAGGAAAGAAGCATGATAAGAACTGAAGATGCTTGGAATCAATTAATCCAGTGGACAAATGGGACATGTGAACATCAGTCTCCATGTCTCTGAGACCAGAGCTAGATGGTGCCCAGTTACCACTATCAACTGTTCTGAAAGGGATCATATTAGAAAGTCCTTGATAGAGTGGGCAAAAATGTGGAACAAAACTAAAAATTATCTTTAAAAATACCAAGTTTACTGGCCATAAAGAGACTGAAGGAACTGGAGACTATGACCCTCAACCATCCTTCAAGTCTGGAAAGGAAAGTTACCTTGATGGCCCAATTTTTAGTCAGGCAGTAGATAGGTATATAGGTGGGACAATAACACTAGTAAGGTATGCTCACCATGAAATAGTCAACTATTCAAAATCAAAAGGGCAACATTTATCTAAGGACAAAGTTGAGAAGGGATGAGAAGGAGGGTGGAATGGAAATAGCAACCACAGGGAGGAAGTGGGATAACTGTTTTTGCATGGAGGGGATTGCAATCATTGAGATGAAACCAAGTATATGATTTATTGAATGTAAAACTCATGATCTTGTCTGTAAAACTTCACTCATTAAAAATAAAAGGTTTTTTGTTTTGTTTTGTTTCAATGTAGCCATGCCTTTGAGCATATTATTTGCTAAATACTGAACTTTAAGAATTTCTCCATTTCATTGAAAAGAAACATACAATTCTCTTGCTATTGCAGCCTGGCTGAAATGAAAGAGAATGGGCTGGCATCATGAGGAGGTAATTTAGCAAGAATTCCTGTACTCTGTACTTGAGCTATAAACAGGGTCTTCATAAGGGCCTTGTGCACTTTTAAACTTTAATAACTCAGGTTGTACGTGTTAGAGAAACAATCTGTAAATGGTACTCAAAAGTAAATGTATTAAAGTTTAGGACAACTGCATTACACAATTGCACCCAATATATACTCATTTCAGATCCTGTGACAAATGAAATATGGCCAGCAGAATTGAAGTTCATGTCAGCTTTAAGAAGAAAATTGAATTTGCCTTTAAATTCCATTTACAGGTACTGTCATAGCTACCTCGTATGCTTTTGAAGTTAAAAGTTTATAAAAGGCACAAAGACTTTATAAAGATCCTATACTTGAATTCAGTGGTAAGTGTAGTCAGAGAGAACATCAGACCATCTCTTAGTAAAGAGATGCTTACTTTGGTTGCTTTTAAAACTGATTTAGAAACAGAAAATATAGTGGGTCTACAGAGTTAGCCAACTCAGTAAACAAAAGTAATAAAACATTTGAAACAGGAGTCTGCCAATGGGTTAGCTTTGCCACCAGCTTGGCTGAGTGATTCAGGAAATCAGTTCTCTCTCTTGTCCTTCAGATTTCTAACTCATCCTAAGCTAAAAATATAGTTGTGTGGTGCGTATGTGTAAGGAAAGGAAGAATCCTCCATTTATATTTTCTTCATTAAAAGTTTGCACCAATATATCTAACTATGAGGACAAAATACAAGGAAAAAGCACAAAAGAAAATGGAGTGTTACTATTTTCTGCTTGTTCCCAAAACAGGAGGTTGCAAAATCAAAGCCACAAGTCTTCCAAAAAATCTGGGTGTGTGTGCTTGAGAGGGAGAACAAGAATGAAGTTTCTCTTGAAGTCTTTGCTGAATACATAGATCTGAGAGCAGGACAGAGTTGCACAATTTGTAGATTGCTTTGGCTGGTCTCCGGGTGCTTTGCCAAGTGATTCATTTCCTGTATTTGGTCAAGATACAGAAAAATTGGGCATACAAAAATTTGATATGGATTTTGATTAGAACAGTTTATCAGATAAGATTTCATGATAGGGATGGAGAATATTATAATGATTAAAACCAATGCCAGCCAGGGGAAAATGGTATAGTCTAAAGGTACTCATGTTCCCTGCCTCTTTGGGAAACTTTTTCTCTTCATTGCTTCCCTTCAGGAGTTGCCAGGGTCATTCTGTTCAATCTTTACCTTCCTCTGAAGGGGCTCTAACAAGCTTCTTCACACTGAGTTGACCTCACACTGACCCCCCAACCCCCCCCCCCCTCAAAAATGAAGCCAAGTTCAAGAAATAACCCTCTAATTGAATGATTTCAGACAACCATCTAGTTGGAGAAGTATTCAAAGTGGACTCAAACTGACATAGAATTTTCCCAGAGTCCTGAAATTTTAGTAAGGGTATCCCCTTCCCTGTGCGGCAGTCAGGCTTTTGCTGAAGTCAGCCACAGGTTGCTTGCAGAGTTTTGGAGACAGATTTTTGGGTGACCTGATGGGCTTCAATTAAACAATGAGTATGGAATTTCTCCTGCAGAGTTTTGTCTTGGCAGCACTTAATTGCCAAGAGCTAAGTTAAGGTTGTGGCAACTTGAAAGGTTGTAGAAGCAGCTACTACTCATATTGTTGTGAACTTGACCTCTTCATTTCTGGGCTGGCACCTGAGCAACGTGTGGTTCAATACAGATAGAACACAGTCAAACACAAGCGTGTTCTATGTTGGCCTGCAGTGTTTCAACATCAAAGGCATAAAAATGGAAAAAGTTACCTACACTAGTCTTGGCTTTTAAAGATGTCCTTGAAGATTTTCTAAGATTGGTGAAGAATCTTTTTCCAAAGTGAAAGACTTTGGACTACTGAAATATACTGCAGTTTCCTTTCCATTCTGACTTGCCTTTGGAGCTTTCCAAAAACATTCTGGATTCACTGTGTTGTTACTTGATTTGCACTATCATTGTGTAGTTTCTTGGTTGGCCTGTCTTAGATGCAATTGCCTCTCTTTTATGAACAGGGCAGACAACAGGAGTGTTTCAGGAAAAAATAATAATCATAATTTATATAGAGCATCTATCAAAAGTGCAAAAGCTATAGCAATTTCTTTGAATTCTCAACAGCTATTTGGGAGAAAGAGAACACCTAATGTATTATCTTGGATACACATGGTCTTTCCCTCCTAAGAAAATAATTGGAGAATGTTCAGGGCATCATTTTGAGCATTTATATTATGTTTCAGAAATGTTAAATCAATACAAGATGTTAATACTTTGTTGGTTCACTTCTAATCTCGACTGGCAAATCTAAAGGATTTCATAGATTTGATTGAGAACCCATTTGAGAAAATTTACCCTCACCTGTGTTCCATAGTGTTGTTCATCCTAATCCTGGTCCTTTAACCTAAACTCTCTGAACTTCAGTTTCCTCATCTATGAGAATTAAACAAAACATAAAGACAGAAAAATAGAGACTGTAGTATCAATGTACATCACTGAAGGTCATTTCCAGATTGTCAGGAAAAGCCTCTACATGCAAACACACACTGAGGCCCGCTATTATATGATCATAGAATGTCACATGGAGCAAGATTGAAGGCAGCTTGCCTCTGCTCAGCTTTTTTGTATCCCTGGCTTCTTTACAGGGCATTCAGCTGACATGGACACCCCTCCCAGATAGATTGCTGAAGGGGTTGATAAAGAAACCAAATTCTTATCATATTACTAAGCCAGGAAAATGTACTTGAAGTGACTCTGTCTTTTTCTTTGAAGAAATATTCACAAATGCCAGGCTCTCTAGTTCTTATTTTTTGAAATAATAATATTTTCTTTATTTGAAAGTTTATACACCAAGTTAGGTTCCCATTCAACAAATCATACACAAATTCTTCCATGATACTCCTGCAATGTGTCAGCAATCTCGCCAATTCCATACTGCTTGCCCTGTTTCCATCCATCTTGTTTCCTGGCTCCTCCTGGCCTGTTCATCTTTGGTTTGGGGTAAATGTTGACCGCTTGGTCTCTCATAATTGATTGCTTAAAGGAGGCATTCCTCTTGGCCGTTATGATCAATTTTATAGGCCAATCCATTATTTAGCTGAAAGATGACCTACAGGAGTGACTTCAACTCCAGATTAAAAGGGTATCTGGTTTCCTTCTCTCTCTCTTTAATGAATTTGGGTTTTGTTCTATATTTTTCTTCCATTCTTACTAGGACTTTCTATTGTTGTCTCTGGTCAGAATGTTCCATAGTGTTAGCTGGCCAGCATCTAGTTCTGGTTTCAGACTAGACAAGTAGTTAGTAGCCTGTAGTTTTGCAGGGGCCATTAGACTATGGATTAATGCCTTCCTGTAGTCTTTGGTTTCCATCACTCTCTTTTGCTTCAGAGAGGAAGAGACCAATAGCTGTATCTCTCTCTTAGTTCTTGAAAGAAATGCAGCACCAGCAAAATACTCAGCACACAGGGTAGTCTTTGATCCTCACCACCGTACATGTTCCAAGTCTTACTCACTTTCAGCAAGAAAAGTTGTGCCATCTGTATATTGCAGGTTGTCAATGAGTCTTCTTCCAATCCTGCTCCCATTTTCTTCTTCATATAGTCCAGCTTCTCACATGATTTGCTTAGCAGACAAAATGAGTAAGCATGGTAAAAGGATACAATCCTGATGCACACCTTGTGGAATTTTAAGCCATTCATTTTCTCCTTGTTCTATCTGAATGACTTCCTCCTGATTATATGCAGGTTCCACATGAACACAATGAAATGCTCTAGAATTCTCATTCCTCACAAAGTTATCCATAATCTGTTATGATCCATACAAATACATTTGCACAATTGACAAAATAGAGGTAAACACTTCTGGTATTCACAGCTTTCAGCCAAGATGCAGCTGATATAACCAACGATATACTTCATCCCACATTCCCTTCTGAATCCAACTTGAATTGTTCATAGTTCCCTGTCAATGTACTGCTACAACAGGTTTTTAATTATGAATGTTTTCTACATTTGCTTACATACACCAGTTAATGCAACTATTATTCACATTTACACACCAACTACTAATGCCAAAGATAAAGAAGTTGAAGAATTTTCCAGCTTCTGCGGTCAGACATTGATCAAACATGCACTCACAATGCATTGACCATTACTGGTAATTGGAACATGAAAGGTGGAAAAAAGAAGAAGGATCAGTAGCTGGAAAATATGACCTTGCTGACAGAAACAACACAGAGATTAAATGATAGAATTTTACAAGATCAATAACCTATGCATTGCAAATACCTTTGTTCCAAGGAGTTTTCAAGGAGTGGCTGGTGAGCTTGGCGGTCTGATGCATTAACCCACAGCATTGCGTTGCAAATACCTTTGTTCCAAGGAGTTTTCAAGGAGTGGCTGGTGGCTTGGCGGTCTGATGCATTAACCCACAGCACCACACCAGGACTCCTAAGAAAGCATAAAGTCATTAAAAAGACAGGAAACAAAGAAAAGACCAAATAGATATCATAAATGACTCTGAAACTTGCTCTTAAACATAGATAAACTAAAGTGAATGGAAGAAATGATAAGGTAATAGAGCTGAACTGAAGATATCAAAGGGCAGTTCAAGAAAGCATAGTAAAGTATTATAATGAAATGTGCAAATATATGGAGGTAGAAGAACAAAAGCTGAAAGAGTTGAAGAAAAAAACGTCAAGCCTCAATTTTTGCAGTATTGAAGGATTCTGTATAGGCAAACGGCCACCACTTGTCTGTTTGTCGTGCTGTGATTGAGTTGCTGTGATTCTCAGGGCTCTGCCACTGGTGTTTTAAATAACCAGCAGGGTCACCCATAGTGGACAGGTTTCAGATGAGCTTCCAGACAAAGATAGACTAGGAAGAAAGAGTGGCGAACTACTTCCGAATCGCTAGTCACTGAAAACTCTATGAATAGCATGAGATGGATCAGCCAGGTGGCATCATTTATGGACTCAAGTGTGGCAGCAGTAGTGAGGTTGGCACAGGATCGCACATTGTTTTGTTCTGCTGTGCATGGGGTCGCTATGAGTCAGTTCCAATTCAATGGCACCTGACAACAACCAAAACAACAACATACGGGCAAAATATTGAATGATGCAGGAAACATCAAAAGAAGATGGAAGCAACACACAGTCACTGTACAAAAAAAAAAAAAAAAAAAAATTGGTCAATGTCCAACCATCTCAGGAGATAGCATATGATCAAGAACTGATGGTATTAAAAGAAGAAGACCCAGCTTCACTGAAGACATTGACAAAAAACAAGGCATCAAGAACTGATGGAATATCATCATTGAAATGTTTCAACAGATGCAATGCTGGAAGTGCTCACTCACCTATGTTAAGAAACTTGGAAGACAATTACCTGGTCAACTGACTAGAAGAGATCCATATTAGTACACATTCCAAAGAAAGGTGATCCTACAGAATGTGGAAATTATCTAAAAAGATATATTAATACCACATACAAGTAAAATTTTGCTGAAATTAATTTGAAAACAGTCAAGTAGTACAACAAGAGTAATTCAAGCTGACTTAGAAGAGAACCTGGCATGAGGGATATCATTGCTGATATCTGATGGATCTTGGTTGAAAGGTATTTACCTATATATTATTGACTATGTAAAAGCATTTGACTGTGTGGATCACAACTAATTACGGATACCATTACAAAGAATGGTAATTCCAGAACCTTTCATTTTGATCACATGGAACCTGCACATACATAGACCAAGAATTCTTTGTTCAAACAAAACAAGGTGATACTGCATGGTTTAAAATCAAGAAGATGTGTATCAAGGTCATATCCTTTCACCATACTTGTTCAGTCTGTATGCTAGGCAACTAATCTGATAAGTTGGACTTTCTGAATAAGAACGAGGCATCAGGACTGGAGAAATATGTGGATGACACGCCACAACGTTGCTTGCGAAAAGAGAAGAGAATTTGAACCACTTAATGATGAAGATCAAAGGCTACAGCCTTCAGTATGATTACACCTCACCATAAAAAAAACAAAAATTATCACAATTGAGGCAATAAGCTACATCATTATAAATGAAGAAAAGTTTTAAGTTGTAAAGGATTTCATTTTACTTGGTTCCAAAATCAATACTCATGGAAGCAGCAGTTAAGAAAGCAAACAATGTGTTGCATTGGGCAAATCTGCTCCAAATGATCTCTTTAAATTGTTAAAAAGCAAGGATGTAATTTTGAGGACTAAGGTGCACCTGACCCAAGCCATGGTATTTTCAATGGCCTCATATGCATGCAAAAGCAAGAAAAAGAAAATAAGTAAGACCAAAGATGAAGTGATGCATTTGAATTATGATTCTGGTGAAAAAGATTGAAAGTATCATGGATTGCTAGAAGAATGAACACATTCTTGGAATATCTACATGCATGTTGATGTTAAGTACCATTGATTTGGTTCCGACTCATAACGACCCTGTATAGGGTTTCTGAGGAAGAGCTGGTGAACTTGAACCACTGACTGACCTTGTGGATCAAACCAACTTTGCAGTCCAGCATATTAACCTGCAGTGCCACACCAGGACTCCATCTAAATTCATAGTGGTGGTGGTGGTGTGCCTTGCAGTCGGTTCTGATTCATAGTGACCCTGCACAGGGTTTCCGAGGCTGTAAATCTTTATGGGAGCAGAAAGCCTCATCTTTCTCCCACAGTACAGCTGGTAATTTGGAACTGCTGACTGTGAGGTTAGCACCCAACTCATAACCACTATGCTACCAGAGCATAGGAAGTATTAATTTCATATTGAAAAGTAGGAAAACATAGCAAGCCAGCACATAGAACATTATCCCAAATTTGTTTAAAAATTTAAAAGAATATATATGTATTTTTGCATGGAAAAAATATATACCCACTCTTCACTTATTGACATGATAAGGTTTCAAATACCAGGTCATTATGCAAAAATTGATGCTATATGAAAATAGAAGATGACCACAGCAGATCACAAAATAGACAACTACATCATTACATACCTGCCAAATTCAATCATTACATAACTGTCAGAAATATGGACCACTCAAGTTGACATACATTAACCATCATAACCAGCGTTACTCTCACCTTGCACCTCAGTATTTGTTGCTGTCAGATGTGTGTCATTTATGAGTAAAACAGAAGTAGACTGTTTTTACTACTGTCATAAATGTAAAATGCTGGATAACGAGATCATTAATAAGTGAGGAGTAGGCAAAATTAATCAGCAGTAAATATTGATGGTTGTTATATCTGGGCATTGGGACTGTGGGTAATTTCACCTTCCTACTATGTCTGTTTGGACTGTTAGATCTTTTCTGAAATACATGTTAATCACTTATGTAATCACAGAAGTGAAAATGTAGCTTCTGTACAATGGTGAGAGCTTTCCAGCTTTTTCTATCCTGAGTCAGAGAGAAGATAGTCAAGGTGACACCACATAACTTCCCATCACTTTCTATGTAGTATTTCAGTTAGGAATGCTTTCAACTACAAGTAACAATTGAACAGGTTGTGCCAGTATATATATTATTTATGAGTCAGAATTGACTCGACGGTACTTAACAACAACACCAAATATGTCTGGAAGTATGCAATTTCAGGACTAGGTCTAGAAGTTCAACAGTTATCAACTTTACTGGTTTCTTGAAAAGGCAATTTCAAAGTGTGAATGCTCTGTCATCCCTAAAGTGTTGGCTTTTCATCCACTTGCATGTGTCCTTAGAGTCTCAAGATGACTGCTCACCTGCTTTCACATTCAAGGCAGAAGGAAGAAAAAGGAGGCCAGGCTGCACTGGCATGTTTAGAAAGCAAGTCTTTCTGGAGAGAAAGAGATGGGACTTGGAATTAGTTGTATAAATCAGTCAGAACTGTTGGTCACAGGCAAGAAAAGACTGTTTTCTTGGTTTGCGGCGTATCACAGCCTGATTATTACTTTTCTCATTCCATTATTACTTTTTTGATGTTACAGTTAGTGAAACATTCCTTCAAAATATGGGCGGTGAGTTGTTAGTTTCAGTGGGTGTGAGTTTTTCTTTCTCTGTCTTGAGGGTAATTGGGAGGGGATACATCAGAATGTGCTATGAGAAGACATGGTGAACCGGAGCTACTTAAGTTTTCAAACATATTCACATCCTTATCTCAAATGAGTATGTGAGGTAAGTAAGTATGTTTGTGTGGTTAATAAGTAAATATGAAAATATTCTGCAAATTTTATATATGAGGAAGTTGAGAGCCAGAAAGACTAAATGATAAATGGTCTTGAGTTAGGATGTATTTAGGACACTAAAACATAACTGTTGTTGTTGTTGTTAGGTGCCACCGAGTTGATACCAACCCATAGCAACCTTATGTACAGCAGAACGAAACACTGCTCAATCCTGGGCCAACCTCACTACTGTTGCCAAGCTTGAGTCCATCGATGCTGCCACTTGGCCAATCCATCTCGTTGGGGATCTTCCTCTTTTTCTCTGACACTCCACCTACCGGTTCCAAGTCAGACATATTTCATTTCTATTGAGTTTGATACTACTATTAGTCTAGTGGTAAATGAGAATTTTAGAAATAAAAGGCACACCATTTTGGAATTTGTTTCACTTTTACAACCGCTCAACCCCCATCGTCTTCTAGGGTGACTATTTGCCCGAACTAAGTAATTTTACCTTATTCCTCTATCTGTAAAATGGGAATTATTTTATATAGCACTTGCCTTGCTGAGTGCCATTTGAATTAATTTGTTAATGTGCTTAAAAGGCTTTCTTTAAGATTAACAGTACCAAGCATTATTATTAGTTCATGTAATGGTGTATTTGCTGTATAACAGTTAAACCTCAAAAAAAAAAAGGATAAAAGGTTGAAATTCTCTGTAATAGGTAGCACTTAGCTGATGATAATACTAGCTAAATGGCTATAAGTCTATTCTTGCAAGAAATGAATCCAGAAAATAAAAATTAAGCGAGTTTCACTTACAAGTAAACTGGATTTAGTGATAGAGTTAATTGACCTAAGGCTTTGAACATTCAAGCAATAAGATTTTGCTTTATAGTTTCAGTCTGTTCCACTTTAGCTGAATTATTTAATTCATTCTAGCTTACTATTCCTTCCCATTATTGTCACATTATTTCCTACAAACAACCATTGTTTTATTTTCATTTGAAACACTTCTTCAGCATTTATGAGCTGCCTTTCTGCACAATAAAAATTCTTTTCTCTTGCCTGTTTTTATATTCCACATTGGAATCTTTCTCATTGGTTCCATGCATATATATGTTTCTTCCCCAGTTGTTCTTCTGTACCATCAAGTTGTTTTCTAGTTCATAGCTACCTTAGATGACAGAATAGAATCACCCCATAAAATATCTTAGTCACCAGGTCTCTTCACCCCCTCAGCACCATGGGGTTAGTTTAAGCCTCAGACCTTTTGGTTAGTAGCCATGCATTTAATTGTTGTATCAGAACTACCTTGTTTATTTTCTTTGGAAACCCTAAAGACAATGTTATATAACAAGTATAACACAATCCTTCATGTTTATATAATACTTAATACAATTTTCAAAGCATTTTCACAAGTATAAGTTTATTTGATCTCTTTGAGATAGGTTGTTATTTTTCCTACAAACAATAGCTATATCATATATATTTATGCCATGTTTTCCTTGCCAAATGAAAACAAAATCCTACAGTCAATTCATGATTTTATAAGGTATTTAGAGAAATATGAAATTAATATTTTTATAATATCTTTTTTTCATTTTTATCTTTGCTCAGAATTCTGAGCTAGAAAATATTAGGAGAATGCAGGCCATATAAGTAAAAGGATAGTGTAAAGTTATACATTATTTAGTGGCAAGTGGGAGACCAGAACTTTGGAGAAGCCTTGAGCATTCTCTTTAGGTAGCAAAGAAACCTTGGGGAGCTGGATAGTCTTTAAAAAAACACTTTTTCAAGCACAGGAAATCACACTACATGTAACAATTGAGCACCTCTCAAGCCAAGGACTCCAGTTTATAAAGGCCAGAGTACTCCTTAGAATTGAGAATGGGGAGACTTCATCTCATGTACTTTGGACATGTTATCAGGAGGTACCAACCCCTGGAAAAGGTATCATGTTTGGTAAAGTAGAGGGTCAGAGAATAAAAAGGAAGAAGACTCTCGATGAGAGGATTGGCACAGTGGTTACAACAATGGTCCAAACATAAACACTGTGAGAATGTCATAGGACTGGGCAACATTTCAGTCTGTTGTACAAGGGATCACTGTAAGTCAGAACCAAATGGATAGCACCTAACAACAACATTTCCTCCCCTCAAGGTACTTTATGACTTGTAGGTCAGGCATACACTTAGGTAACCAAACCCAAACCAAATCTACTGTCATCATACTAATTCTGACTTGTAGCAACCCTATAGGACAAAGTAGAACTGTTCCCTAGGTTTCCAAGACAATAAAGCTTTTTGTGAGCAAACAGCCTCTTCTTTCTCAGAGTGTTTGGTAGGTTTGAACTGTTGATCTTGTGGTTAGCAGCCCAACACTTAGCCTACTAAGCCACCAGGGATCTCCCTGCAAATCATTAGAGACTGTACTTTGTGAAATCAAATCAGGCCAATTTTAACAATGCTTTGTTTAGGCTGGGGATGACAAGTGCTAAGGGGAGGGCAGGAAGAGGGAAGGAGTAAGTAAAACAATACAGAAAAGGAGTAAATCATATAAATGAGTGGAAATAAAAAGAAGGTACGTTTGCATAACTTTGCATAAGATGGATTACCTCTGATTTCATTATATCATAAATATCTATTTGCATGTCTACCTTTGCACTGAACAATTGCCTTATTGCTAGAATCCAGTTTGTGATTAAAACCTGCTAGTTGAACTATACAATTATCTTTCCTTCTTTTGTAGCATCAGAAATTCCAACTTTTTGGCTGAACCAATGACACCCAGAATAAAGCCTACATCTCTCAGCTTTCCTTGCACCTGGCTATTCTGTCAGAGATGATGTGAACAGAATTGTTATATGGGAGCTCTAGGAAGACACCTTAAAGGAAAGAGGTATATACCATTTCTTCCTTTACTTCCATTTTTTAACCCTGCTTCCTGATCCAGAGTAGTAGCTGATGTTTCTGCTGTCATCTTGGCTTATGAGATGACCTTGAGGGTAAAGATCAAAATAGGAAAGAAAGAATGTCCCTGAGTCCCTGATGACTTTGTGAGGCTCCCATCTTTTGGACCACTAAATCTGTTTTCTTAATTCACATAAGAGAATATACTTGAGTGTATTTAGTCATGTAGTTAAGTTCCCATTAACAGCAGCTAAAACAAATCCTAATCAATTCTTACTGTATCTCAGTATTTTCAAAAAATATCATGGTGCCATGGAGAGTCAGTCCTCAAGGTTTAAAACCATAGAAAGCAAATAAGAGAAACACAGGACAAATATCAGTCCTTTGTAAGGGCAACAATGTTATAAAACCAAAAATATATTAAAACCATAGATAATGAACTAAAAACAATGGAATATGAGCTGCTAATACATTAAAGGACAAAAATCAAATTGAAAGTGATAGTCAAGAAAAGTTGAGTACTGATATATGAGGTAATAAAATAAATGTGTAAACTTATGACAAAATTTAACTAGGTCAGCAAAGATGTAGCTTTGATGAATAAGGTGCACCTGAACCAAGCCATGGTCTTTTCAATCTCATATGCATGTGGAAGCTGGACAATGACAAAGGAAGATAGAAGAATAGATGCTTTTGAATTATAGTATTTGGGAAGAATAATATTCTATGGACTGCCAGAAGAACAAACAAATCAGTCTTAAATACAACGACAGTGCTCCTGAGAATCAGGGTATCAAGACTTTGGCTCACTTACTTTGGATACATCATCAGAAATAACCAGTTGCTACTTAAGAGCATCATAATTGCTAAGTGGAGGGTCAGTGAGGGAACCCCTTAATGAGGTGGATTAACAAGAGACAACAATGGACTCAAACATGCATTAGTATGATCATGAAGATGGTGTTGGACCAGGCCACATTTTGTTCTGATATAAAGTTGCCATGAGTCTATGCCAACTCAACATCAACTAAGGTCAATAAAAAGCCTAAATAAAAGGATTGTATAATAAATTGTTGTGCTGTTGTTGTGAAGTGCCATCGAGTCGATTCCAACCCATAGCGACCCTGTATAGGGCTTCCAAGGCAGCTGGTGAGCTTGAACCACTGACCTTGCAGTTCAAACAACTTTACAGTCTGGCGCATTAACCCACAGTGCCACACCAGGAATAACTGTTTGTAACTAGAATCTATCTAACAAACAGGAATTTAGCAATACCATGTCTGGCACTGTTCTAAACACTTTACAAATGTTAACTCATTGAATCATAACAACTTTATGAGGCAGCTGCCTATACAGGGTCGCTATGGGTTGGAACCGACTCGATGGCACATAACAACAACAACAACTGTTATTATAGCCATTGTTTACATGAGGGACACTGAGACCCAGATTACTTGCCCCAAATCACACAGTAAGTGGAGGAGGAGGAGTTCAGCTCTTAGATGTGTGCTCAAACACCACTACACCATTGTTTGAATGACAGAAGAATGACATATCAAAGATCAACTCCCTTTATATTTAATACTGGAGGCAGGCCAGCTTCTTGGCTCCTTTAGATATAGTTCACATTTTGAAGATATAGAAAAGGAAAGGAATCTGGAAAGGGCTTAGCAAAAGTCACAACACTATGAGATGCAAAACTCAACCTCTGAGAAAAAGTCAGATATGTATGATTAACTTAGAAAACAGAAAACACTAATGACCTTTTCAACTGTCAATGAGAGTACAGTCAAATGAAATAAGTAACCATTTGAAAGTGGTAGCTAGAAAGGCAGCCTTTGGAATCTGTGATCCTAATGGTTCTTCAAACAAGCGTATCTTATCCAAAAGTCAAAACCCACTGATGTCAAGTTGATTCTGACTCATAGCAACCCCTTGAGACATAGAAGAACTGTCTTGCAGGGTTTCCAAGACTATAACTCTTTACAGAAGCAGAGTACCATATCTTTCTCCCACAGAGCAATTTGTGGGTTTGAACCACTGACCTTTCCCTTAGCAACCAAGTGGTTAATCACTGTATCACCAGGGTTCCTCTCAAAACCAGCATGTTATGTTATGATGTTATGTTATGTTGTGTTATGTTATGTGTCATCAAGCTTCCATTCATAGTTACCCTGTATGTGGTATCCAAGGAGGGGCTGGTGGGTTTGAACTGCTGACCTTCTGATTCTCAGTCCAGTGCTGATCTTACAGCACCACAAGTATACCTAAGTTCTGAATGTCTTCTCTACCTTTTCCTCCTTGATCTGCCTGGAAACACCTCTACATCCTCCAGCATTCTGCTCCAGCATCATTCTCCCTCAAAGCTCCCCAGGCCTCACTCTGCCCCTTCCTATGTGCAGTTAATGGTTGTTGCTGTTGTTATGTGCCGTGGAGTCAGTTCCAACTCTTAGCGACCCTGTACAGGGTTTCTGAGGCTGTAAATCTTTACGGGAGCAGAAAGCCTCATCTTTCTCCCATGGAACAGCTGGTAGTTTTGAACTGCTGACCTGAAGGTTCGCAGCCCAATTCATAACCACTATACAGCCTCGGAAACCCTGTACAGGGTCGCTATGGGTTGGAACCGACTCGACAGCACTTAACAACAACAATAACATGCTACCAGAGCTCCTTACAGCTAATGGTAGGTATCTTCAAAATTTGTCACCCTTCTTGTTGTAATTGTTTGTTGCCATTGAGTCTACTCCAACTTATGATAACTTTATGTGTAACAGAATGAAACATTGCCCTGTCTTATGCCATCACCATGAGCACTGGTAAGTATAAGTTCATTGTTAAAGTCACTATGTAGTGCCTTCCAACCTAGAGAGCTCATCTTCTGGCACTGTATTGGACAGTGTTCAGTTGTGATCCATAAAGTTTTCATTAATTAATCTGCAGGAGTAGATTGTCCGCTCTTTCTTTCTAGTCTGTCTTAATGTGGGAGTTCCACGGAAACCTGTCCACTGTCGGTGACTCTGTTGGTGTTTGACATACTGGTGGCATAGCTTCCAGCATCATAGCAACACATAAGCCACAGTATGACAAACCAACACACATGTTTGTAACCCTTCTAGATACTTTTATTCAAGTTCTTTCCCAATGTGTTTATAATGATTTGTTCACAAGCTTCCTAGGGCACCTTCCTAGGGCAGGAACCATTTCTTTTTGGTCTTTTCAAACCTGACCCCCAGCATAGTGATGGGCACTAGCTTGCCACTAAAGAAAAACTTGTTGAGTCAAAATATTATTGAGCAATTGACTAGCTATATGTGATATTCTTGTGGATTTATATAATCCAGAGAAGGCAACATTTTTTTTTTTTTCAAATACTTATTAAAATTTGACGGTGATGATGTGAAGACACAGATTGTACTGTCCAGGAATAATCTTAGAATTAGAAATAAAAGACAAAGCGAGATAATTCAAAAATAGTGTTACTGATTGTTTTTTTCTCTAGAAAAGCCACCTGCTGAGTGTGTCCTCTATGACAAAGGGACATCATCTTGGTTCTTTGACCTATGTTTCTAAAAAAAAAGGCAAAGAAATATCCTTGGTAAAATAACAAAAAAACAAAAAAGAAAGGAAAAATTTGACCTTGCTGTTCAGTTTGCCTTGTAATTTTTTCTAGTTGTATTATAGCCTTGGTCCTTTGGCTATGACCTCTGTATACCCCAAGGTCAGGTCAGCTTTGCTTATAGCTTACAGATTAAACCTTCTGGACCCTCCCAGAGCCCGAGCTTTAACTGGTCTCAAGAACATGTACCTAAACCTGCATATTCTTTTCTTTTTCTTCCTTTTGCTTGGCAGGGGTTGGGGCTCCTTTTTTAAACCTGAGGTTCAAAAGATAGTGGCTGAAATTTATGCTGAAGTGGCGAACTGAGCTTTGGAACTGAGCAGTGTCCTAATGCAGGTGAAAAGCATGTATTGATTACTTACAGAAAGTTAAAATAAAAGCAATTTTTTTCTCCCCATTTCGGTACACTGCAGCTTTTGGCCTATCCACTCATAGCTAAAAAAGCATTCTTTCCTGATAATCAAGCTTCAGCTGTCTGAATTTCAGGCCGAGCCTCTCCTCCCGAGCTCCGCTGAAGAGCTGCTTTAATTAACCATTATACCACAGATGTTATTGATTTTTTTTTTTTTCTTCAAATCTGGTTGAAACATCATTGTGCTGGATCATGGCCAAAACTAAGGCCTGAATTTGTGTGTGTGTGCGCTGCTTTTACTCCTTCTGCATACCTTATTAGTCTCCATGTCTATTAAGTGCAATCCTTAGTATTAACTCAGAAAATATAGAATTGATTTTTAGCCTAGCAGCCGTGATCTAAGGGCTCCTAATTTGAAATCTGAAAACCTCAGTTGCTGAGGAAGTCTTTTTGCTGTTGCTTTTTACTTCCTTGAAGTAAGCTTTTTATTCTTTAGTTTAAGAACAGAAATCTCCCTCTATCTTTCACTCTCGTTGTCTCCCTCTCTCATACACTACACATACACACTTGGAAGTCTCACAGGAGTAGGACCCTTCCTTTGCATTTTGAACATGTTTATTATGACAGGCCCCCAGAGCCTTATTCTGGTCTATCCAAAATGTTTGCTGTGCATTGTGGATTGTATGCAATTTTGAAATTGAAATGTCTCAACACTTTCAAAATTTGGAAGAAAATTCGTAAGAGCCTGAGAGCAATGTTCATGTTGAGCAAATTGCAGGATATGAGAA
Organism: Chrysochloris asiatica; assembly: GCF_000296735.1. Classification (NCBI taxonomy): domain Eukaryota; kingdom Metazoa; phylum Chordata; class Mammalia; order Afrosoricida; family Chrysochloridae; genus Chrysochloris; species Chrysochloris asiatica. The sequence continues at coordinate 10,769,790 of NW_006408535.1, read as the reverse complement.
ACAACGGGGCATCTGCATCCCTTTTACAATCCCCCTTCCAGTGATGATAAACTCAAGGACCAAACAATCACAGTAGGTTCCTAAATTCTGATAAGGTTTCTGTGCGTTTAGTGATACGTTCTTTAAACATAATTTGAAGCTTTTAAAAATACTGTAATGGTAGCTCTTGACCTTTAAAAATCACATGGAGCAAGAGGTGGTGAAAAATGTTTATTTACTTAGCATTAGTGGCTAGACTCCCGTTTCTTCCTAGAACTAGTAGTTCTTTTATCCTCAGGAACTCACGCATGTCACCCCCATTCTCCCAACATGAACCAGACAGGCCCACTTGAGCTGGAGAAACAATGGCCTGCAGTCGGTCCTATGCCTCAGTGCGAAACAACAATGCAGGCCTCTTGACAAATTCTGGCGTCGCGAGTGGAATCTTGCAGTTCAACATGTCTGCTGAACAGAAGTTGGAAAAAGAAAAGATCATCTTGTAAACAATTAATTAATGTTTGTCATGAATTATCATTTTTACTTCCTTCTCAAGAGGCTCAAAGGGAATAAAAAGGCATTTTTGCAGGTGGTGGCATTCAAACTAAGGGCAATCAAAGGTTTGAGAGCTGAGGCACCGCACTCTGAGTCTCGAAGGGTGAATGGTGCTAGGATTAGAGCACAGCAGGGGGTTGAGGGCTTCAGGTGTGAAGCTTAATGTTTGTGATCAGCAAAAAAAGTCTTGAATTTATCTAAACTGCTCTTCTGCTAACAGTACTTCTAGCACATAAATGTTCTGAAACTGACAAGTGTTCTCATTGCTCTTCTAATGCAAACATGATCTGCATTTGAAAGATGCATCCCTTTAGCCTAATTTAGAATGTGCATCACAAAGAGCGTTAGATGATGACCCCACAAAGAAACACACACACACTCACTCAGTCCTGATACGCATGCTGCATGCGTATACACACATGTAAACTGTCTCTTGCCTAGATTTTATCTGAAACTCCCAGCAAGGACTCTGGCAAGATTGTTTCTCTTTAGATTCCTAAAAGAGAAGTTGAGAAGTAGGATACCCAATGGCCATTTGACCAGTGAGTTCCTATCAATACATGAATAATTCCTTTTCATTTGGTTTGGATAATCATCTAGAATATATTATTGTTGTCATTGTTAAGTGCTGTCAAGTTGGTTCTGACTCAGAGCGATCCTGTGTAGGGTTTCCGAGGAGGAGTATTTTAATTAGCAGTCCTTCCCGGATCCCCACAGCACCCTTCTCTATCAATAGTAAGATACTAAAGGATTTTATGTAATTTAAACACACAACCACCACTATTCAATTCCCTTAAAGAGTTTTAAGTAACGTTTGCAACCCCTAGAACCAAAAACCTAGGTAGACATTGCTGCTGGTTAGAAGTCCATTTAAATGCATCTGATCATTTAATGAATTCTCCCCATAATCTACTGAACTCTAATTAAATACTCATTTTCTCTATTTATATCACTGATAGATGTCACCTACTGGGAGAGCTCTGAAAAGAAATACTAAGTTAAAGGTTGATGAGACATTACTTAATAGAAATCAGTCATGGGTAATAATGTGGGAAGACCAAGATGAATCTGAAACTTGAGTTAATTTTTTTATCTAACCTTCCAAAATTCTTCCCAACCCCGTGGAATTCACCCATTTTCCTTCACGCATTCATTTCTTATCTCTTTAGTGGAGTTCTGGTGTGGTGTTGTATGATAAGCACTGGACTGCTAACTACAAGGTCAGTGGGCAACCCCACCAGCTCCTGCTCCTTGGAAACCCTGAACCAGGGTCGCCATGAGTAGAAACCAAGCCAATGGCACTTAACAAGTCTCTTTTAGCATCCACTATCCATCGAACAGCAAGTGCAGGTTTAGGGAGGCATTGTGTTTCTTCTTTTCCATCAAAGGCACTGGTGGATCTAAGATGACAGTGATGAATGGAGGCTCCCATTGCCTGTTCCTGCCTTGTCTCCTTTACACCAATAAGACCAAAGCTCTGAGTACAGTGGTCACAACCCTAGACCAGGTCATGGAGTTTAACCTGGACTCTAACCATGTGAGGCAAACCTATGGGCTTAAACTTAGGAAAGATCCTCAGAAACTCCAGAAGAGTTTGGGTAAAAAGAGCCAAACTAGAATTATCATCAGGTGAGGGACATGAAAGGCGTTTTAGAAGGTTTAGAAGAGAAAGGAAATCTCAAAGGAAAGAAAACCAACACAACTTAGGACTGAATGTTTAGAAGTTCTAGAGATCAAGGACCCCTTTTCCTTACATTTCTGGAAACTTTGGTTTAAGTTAACTTCTAAAAGTGGGTGAAAGAAAAGATACGTTCGTTTTTCAAAATTATTAAAATTCTTAAAACCCAGGGGTCTGTCAAAGTATTTTAGTTTGGTTCCCCATTCTTAGTAAAGATTTAAATTCCATTAAAAGTCTAATGACAACTGTTTTAGAATTATATTTCAAAGCAGTGAAAACAAAATCGCGATGATTGTAATTACGTTCAAAAGGAAGCACCAAAAAGATTACTTTTGTGACAGATACTTTGGAGTCATTTCTGGATTCCAGAATCCTGAACCTTTGTCGGGATCAAGACTCTGCCCAGTGGCCCACTCCCACGCACTCCACTCTCATTTCTGAACAATGTTCTGCATGTGGTACTGTCTCCAGGACAGGTAACTTACTTAGGGGACAGAAAGGAAGGTCACCTTTACTCCACACCTGTCTCATTCCATTTTTACAATTTTGGGTGGCTGAGATAGCACTTACCTGGGCTTGGTGTGGCTGAGGGGTTGGATGGGGTTAAAAGGCTCCAATAAGAGTTAACTATTGAAATTATAAATGACTTCTATTGGTTTGGAATCAATTTGTCTAGATCTAACTGTAAAATATTTTGCTGTAAGGATGATTTTTTACATTAGGAACTTTTAACTTTAAAATAAATAGTATTGATGAATCCAACTACTTTTTAAATGTGCAAAAAAGAGCGCAGTGTCCCTGCCCACTACCAGGAATTACACAGATTGAACATTAAAAAAAAAAACCAGTGGTTTCCCACACTCTTTCCAGTGTAAACAATTAGATCCCCCAAGTTCTTAGCTGCAACCCAGTGTTTAGCTGGATTGAATTTACCCAAAGCAACAAAGAATAGTTTTATGGAATATTACTAGGAATGCATCTGCTTTATCTTATAGAAGAAAAAGTGTTTGGGGAATAAATTCTTCCTATAAATTGCTAATAAATGCCCCTCTCCCAAACCACCCAGGAAAGAGTTCATCAAAGAATTAAAATTTGTTACCACTTGAACGGCACTCCTGGGTGGACCTGCCTCTTCCAAAGGAATTGACCTTTCTAGGACTTCTGACAGCGTGACAGGTCCCACCCACCCTGTTACTATTTTAAGGAGATCTATGAAAGGCTCCTTATTTTGCTTCCCTTCCCCCACCCCATTATGCCACCACTGTGTGCTAGTGCTTGAAATTAATCAAGGGCCCCTTCTGGGAAAGGGATTCCTCTTTGAGAGAAACGGAACTGGACACTTCTCTGCCTTCCCGCGTCCCCTCGCCCCACCAGCCCCTGCTCCCCAAAGCTCCCCAGACAAAGCCCCAGAACTCCAGGGGAAGGCTGCTGGGAGCCGCAGACCTGCCCTTGCCAGGCAGCTGCTGTTTGAACCCAGCCCTGACCGTAAAATCAAAAGTGGGTCCGAGGGAAGCGGTAAACACTGAGCAATGAGCCTTTTGAAGGCAGCTGATGCCTCATTTGGGGTGACATGTTGTGGCTGATGAGTGTGGATGATGTGGGGTTTTCGATAAGTGCCTCATCAGTATCCTCATCATGATCGTGTTGCTCCGCCGCGGCGTGTGCCCTGACTTGATTGTAATTGCCCGAATCTGCTCCCGCTGCTCAGGCGCGCACAGTAATATGCAATAAAACAGCAAGAAGTGAATGTTAACCATCTGAGTTCTGACACGGCGGCTCTGCAGTTCAAGATCTCCATTAAGGACACCTCCCCCCCCCCCCCCCCGGAAAAAAAAAAAAAAAACAGCAAGAAAAGAAGAAATCGGAAAATTCCCAGGGTCTGCTTCTAGGATCAAAGGAAAAGTCCAGAAATGAAGGAGACAGAGACATTTAGCTTTCTTAGAGCTCTGGTAGCATAGTGATTATGAGTCGGGCTGCGAACCTCACAGTCAGCAGTTCGAAACTACCAGCTGTTCCGCGGGAGAAAGATGAGTCTTTCTGCTCCCGTAAAGATTTGCAGCCTCGGAAACCCTATACAGGGTCGCTATGAGTTGGAACCGACTCCAGAGCACTTAACAACAAGATCCTCCTAGGTAGAGACTAACAGGTAGTTTGCTGGAAACTGTTTATTAATGAATATTTTACAACCCAGGTGTCCCTGCTCATTAGATCTATACAGTTTGTGCTTCGATTGCCTTTTCCCAGGTGTGGATGGTGGTCAACTTTCTTCAGGGTAAGAACCCAGAACCAAACCCACTGCCATCAAAAGTGACCCTATAGGCCCGAGAAGGGCTGCTCCACACTGCCATATCTTTCTCCCCTGGAGCCATTGATGGCCCACCTTTCAGTCAGCCTAATGCTAACTGAGCCATCTCAGGTTACAAAGCCCCACCCCCAGATTTGCAATGGGACCTTTCAGGTATTGAATTTATTAGATTCATTTTTTTCTGTGAATTCAGCGGAGTCCACACCTGGAAGCCATGCCTAATCCAATCACTCTGCCAACTGACTTGGTTTTCAAGTTCACCAAGCAGCCCATTCCTGGAGGCGCTGTGGGTTAATGTGCCAGACTACAAATCCATTTGAACTGCAAGGTAGGCGGTTCAAACTCGCCAGCTTCTCCTCGGAACCCTATACAGGGTCGCTGTGGGTCAGAACCTACTAGACGGCACTTCACAACAACAAGCAGCTTAAGTGGTCTCTTTTGCATTTTTCACCACCTCGGCGGTTCAAGCTCATCAGCCACTCCTCAGAAACACTATACAGGGTCTCTATGGGTCGTAGCCGGACTTGACGGCACTTAACAACAACCACCACACATTGGAGGGTTCAGCTAAACTCAGTAGTGACAGGGACACTCGGAGAACCAACCTCTAGATAGAAGGGGTGGCCAGAACTGCTCATTTAATCCTCAATTGTAAGACAGGAAAGCCTCGGCCGGGAAGCAAAGTGGTCATTTTTCTCTGGTGAAATTTAAAGCGGGGGGAGGGGCGAGAGATTTGTTTATTTTTCAATAAGCCAATTTCCTTAAGTAAAATTAGACTTTGTACAAGCATTATTATTTTTCGGTCTGGATTTTAGTATGTTGCTAGGTGACCCTCTGCACAACAGAACCAAACACTGCCCGATCCGGACCAACCTCACAATTGTTGCCACGCTTGAGCCCATTGATGCTGCCACTTTGCCAATCCATCTCGCTGGGGGTCTTCCTCTTTTTCTCTGTATAGGTCTAGTGATAAATATGTACACTTGAAAAAGCAATATCCACATTATAAACCTAACTTTCTTAGCCTTACCCCTTTTCTTCTATCTTGGAATGAACTACAATTGTTTATCCTTTGTAGGTAAAAGCTACTAGTCAACCCTTTGTCTATTTGACAACATTTCTCAAAGTATCTCAAACAACATATTCTTTGCAGTTTCTACTTCACTGAGTCTAGTAGGAGGCAGATGCAATAGTAACTTAGAATGAGATTTGAGGAGTTACATATGGAACTCTTGACCACTGTTTTTCATTGTAAAGAAAATAGAATTTTCTGAAAAGCACTAAGGCCCACCCCCCATTTCCAGTAGCAAAATATTTTTCAGATCTTTAAAAATGCTATTTATTTGAACTGTGTATTTTCACATTGCTTTAAAAAAAAACACACAAAAGCTTCACATCTGAAACTAATGAATTCAGCCCACAATCCCATTGGAAGCCCCTATACACATGGAGTTTCTTTAACTAAATAAATGTCTGTATCAGAAACTGCTGCAGAAAAACAATCCCTGCCCACATGAATAATTAATAGAGCACTTTACAGTAAAAGACCAGTCACTACCTGACCCTTGCTTAGCAAACGTGACAGCTTTAACTTTCTCTTGCTTGTGCCAGCCCTTCCCAAAGGGAACTTTTTTGGAAAGCTCATAAGGGGCGGCCAACTATAACCACCTCCCATCAACAGCTGCTTAACAGGCCTCTTCTAAATTCCTGGTAGCTTCAGTTCAGGTGTACAAAAGAAGAGAATGAAATTACTGTGTGATTTATACCCTGTAGAATGCTGTGAGAGGCAGCCTTTCCTTTACTCCAATGATATGTCCTTGCTTGGGTGGGATACAGAGAATCATTCCTTTAATAATAATGGTTAATACACTAGTCTGCTAACTGAAAGGTTGATGGCTCCAGTCCACCAAGAAGTGCCTTAGAAGAAAGGCCTGGGGCTTTACTTAAAAAAAAAAAAAAATCAGCTAGTAAAAATCAGTTCTACTCTGACACATATGGGGTAGCCATGGTTAGCAACCAGTTCCATTGCAACTGTTTGTTTTACATCCATCTTTTATTATCTGAGAAGACTTAATCCTGAGTTTAGGGATCAAATTCCTATATGGAGACATTCCAAGCCAGCTTTTAAACACAACGCCCCCCCCCAAAAAAAAAAAAAAATTCAGGTAGAAAAACTCTCCATTTACTGCCTGTTTTAACCAGGTGTGCAATGTTAACAGCTCAATGCTTCCACACAGCTGTTGCTTTTTATCTACAAAGTGGATGCATTTCAGAGGTAGGTGATTTCAGGATAGGGTTCTGGTTCTTCTAATTAGCTTAGCATTCTGTTGCAGCTTATGAAAGATGTTCTTTTTACAGGGGACAAACAAATGAAATAGTACTGGGGGATTTTCTCCCCAAAACAGACACACTAAATAAAAACTTTTTTTTTTTCTATTGTGGTATAAATATACATGGTAAAATATCTCCAATAATAAATAATATTTTGAACCAGGGTTTTTTTTTTTTTAAAGCTGAAAATAATAATGTATTTTGCTTGTTGTTGTTAAGTGCCGTCGAGTCGGGATCCGACACATAGCGACCTGTACTGGGTTTCCGAAGAGCAGCTGGTGAATTGGAACTACCGGCCTTTACCGCCCAAACTGACTTTGCAGTTTACCGCATTAACCGGCAGCGCCACACCACACGTCCAAATAATGACTAACGGATTCCCAGAACTTGAGGCCACATAGGCAAAATCGAGGTAAGCCCTGTTGTTGTTACGTGCCGTGGAGTCGGTTCCGACTCATAACGATCCTGTACAGGGTTTCGGAGGCTGTAAATCTTTACGGGGGCAGAAAGCCTCATCTTTCTCTCGCAGAACAGCTGGTAGTTTGGAACTGCTGACCGTGAGATTATCAGCCTGATTCATAACCACTACGCTACCAGAGAAGCAATAATGGATAAAGTGAGTAAATGCAGAGTTTCCTGCACTAGTGTGAGTCCTCTAAATTAGGATGCAACAGGGATGAACTCTAAGAAGGAAAACATAAAATCGGGAAATGCTACATGAACCACCAGCAGATATCTTCTCAAAGATGATGTTTATGTCATTTCTTTTCAGAGACAAGTATAAAAAAGGTGCAAATGAGTAAATAATAAATGATTTAGAAAATGTATTGATGCACAGAGGTGTTTAAGGTTCTGTTCTTGATGAATATCAATCAATTTAATATGGAAGCCTAGAGAAGTAATAAATTGAAAAGAAACTTCATAGAACTTTTTAGATATAGAATATGCGTGAGTTTTTAAATGCAAGTTCCCTCAAGTATTACATGTACATAAACACATACACACTTACATAAAGTAGAGGCTAGCAAGAGAATTTGCTCCCCAAAGTAGCTTTTTATTATAGCAATTAAGAGAAAATAGTGAAAGGAGGAAAATAAATTCTGAAATGTACAAAGCCTCTGTGAAATGGCAAGTTTAATCAGTAAGAATGCATAAGTCAGCGTTTAGAGGCTGTGTCTTGCTTGGTGAACCTGATTGGAACCAGGCTTATAAGTTCCAACTGTGAATTCTACACAAGTTGAAGGATGTGCAAAAACTGCAGCATCAACAGTTCATTTCAAAAAGGTTCTAGAAAGTGGGAAAAAAACAAACAAAAAAACCCTGCAGTAACATTTCAGCATTAATAGATGGGGTTGCCATGGGCACCAGAAAGAAGCTCAGTATAAGGACCGTTGCCTGAAGTTACTTGTGGGGGATGGTGATAAACTGGATGTCTACTATGTGGGGCCTAGCATTATCAACTGAATGGTAGCATCATTCCAGAAGCCTTCAACAAATGCTGTGTACTATTGGTCAGTGGAAAAGAATGGGTCCATATGCTTATAAGATCCCTGTGAAGTGAAAAATAGCTGATGCCCTCCAATTTATGTTGTTGTTAAGTGCCGTCGAGTCGGTTCCGACCCATAGCGACCCCGTACAGGGTTTCCGAGGGTGTAAATCCTTACGGGAGTAGAAAGCCTCATCTTTCTCCCGCAGAGAGCCTGGTAGTTTCGAACTGCTGACCTTAAGGTTCGCAGCCCGATTCGTAACCACTACGCTACCAGAGCTCCAATTTATAGATAAATTGATATTCCTTGGCTGGCACTATGACAAGTGTTAGAAAATCATTTGGTGACCACATGCTTAGGTTTCAGTCCTGCTCCTATGTACTTAAATATTCTTCTGGATTGCATGTTAGCTCAGGTCAGAATTAACCCCAAACTGTAAATTTGTACCAGAAATTTGGTGAACTCAAATGGTTATGAATCAAAACTCAACAGTAAAAGTCAGGAAAGAATTTAGCTCATTCTAGAGCCAAATCTGCAATTTGAGTTTATTCAAGCAATGTCTTAGAACAGGCTTTGTGGATGTTAAGTGCCATAGACTCTGTTTTGACTCATATTGACCCTGTATAGGGTTTCTGAGGCTGTACATATTTATGGGAGCAGAAAACCTCATCTTTTTACCACCAAGTAGCCTGTGGACTTGAATGGCCAACCTTGTGGTTCGCAGACCAGCGCTTATCCTGTAGAGCCATTCAATGGCACTAACAACAACAACAAAGGTAGACTTGGTGCTCCCAAAGAGATCATTCCTCTTGATCTTGTTAAGTGCCGGTATGTTTGTTTAGACTCAAAGTGACCCTGTATAGGGTTTCCAAGGAGCAGCTAGTAGGCTTGAACCACCAACCTTAAGGTTAGTAGTCCAGTGCTTGTCCTACAGCAGCACACCAGGAATCCTGCAATTCCTCTTCCTAGAGGTCCCAATTTCCTGTGGTAGCCTGGCACATTGGGCCTGAAGTAAAATGTGTCCTCAGTTTAGGCCCACCCATGCGGGGTTGAGAAGAGCAATCCAATTTATATTCTGTTCCATGAATGGAGCCCTGGTGTGGTGATGTAGGATAAGCAATGGATTGCTAACCTGAGGACAGTGATTCAAACACACCAACTGCTTCATTGAGACCTTATACAGGGTCATTATAAGTCAGCACCAATTCAATGGCACTTAACAGCCATTCCATTAACACAACCCATTGCCACGGAGTGGATTCTGATCCCTGGTTACCCCATGTGTACACAATAGAACTGTCCCATGAGGTGTTCAAGGCTCTGACGTTTCAGAAGCAGACTGCCACGCCTGTCTTCTGAGGTATGTCTGGGTGGGTTTGAACCACTTTCCTTTTGGTGCTTAACCATTTGCACACCTAGGGATTCCTCATTAACACATACCAGGAAAAAATCAAAAACCTGTTGCCATGGAGTTGATTCCAACTCATAGCAACCCTGTAGGGCAGAGGAGAACTGCCTCATAGTGTTTCCAAGACTATGAATCTTTATGGAAGCTGATTGCTGCATGTTTCTCCTGCAGAGCTGCTGATGAGTTCAAACCACCAGCCTTCAGTTGTCAGAGGAGCGCTTAACCATTGTACCACCCAGGCTCCTATCATTAACACACTGAAGGAGCTTTATTGATTACTGATAAATTTATAGTATAGAATTTGTATTAGCGTCCTAAGGTGGGTGTTTTAAAGACAATGAAAATGTTGGCTAATTCAGATACAGCAGAGAAAATAAGCAAATGTTTGTGAAAAAGACATTCCTGTCTTTCCTAAACTTGGGACAAAAGAGGATCTGAGTTTTATTCCTTTCTTTTAGTTGATAAGGAGAACTTTTAAAGAACAAAATCCATGGAATAAACTAGAAATGTGTCTCAAGACAGACAAAGGGAATGCAAAATTAAATTCCTGATGTGAAAGGGAAGGTACAATGAAGCCTTCTACATGAGATACCTTTGGGGAAATTTTCAATTTCACTGTTTCTTTTCTTTCTTGGTTGCTTTATTTTTTTTCACAGATATGCTCTATGGAAAGCCTGAAAGCCTTTTTATTATTTTCTTTTTCCTGTGTGGTATACATCCATTTTTTTCCCCTTCCAATGTTGAAGCCGTTACCATTTTTCTAGTTTTGTTTCTGACACCTAGCTGTAACCAACAATACCTTCCATTGAATCCTTTCTTCCATCTCATCAGTTTTTCTTATTTCCTTCATCTCTCCTTTTTCTTCACCTCCTCTTTTCCTCTTATTAACCTTGGCATTTCATAAAGATGCATTTCTTTCAGTCTTTCTTCTTTGCAAGCCTAACCTATTTTTCTTCGTGAACTCAAGTTTCTATCCATGATTCTACCTAATTAAATTCATAGACTCAGTCTTTTCAGCAAACTGAAAACTTATATTAATTTATTTCATAATTTTGCCTTTGTTTTGAGAGGGTTTGTAAGAAGCTGTTTTCATTAAGAGAATAAAGAATATTTCAGTCTGAGCATAGAATAACTTCACAGCTTTACACTGTATTGACTTACTAAGTCATTAGTTTCCAGTGGTCACTTACACTCAATTATGACATGATTTGAACTTGATGTTATGCTCTTTGCCCTTTTTTCCTATAGTTTTTTCTTTTGGAAGGGGGTTGAATATTCTACTGAATAATATTTATGTCAAAAACATGTTCTAAGGAGCTAAATCTATGAGAAATTAACAAAAATTTAATGTTTCCAGATAATTTCAGGATTTGAGCTCTTCTTCCAGGTAAATAACCAGGACATTTGGGTACATTCATAAGTTTTTGCAATAAAAATTCCAGATTTATGAATGAGAGTCATCTAATTCTCAACTCCCTATTTATGAGAGTATGAAAATTTGTTTTTTCTCTGTATCCTTTCCCATGCTTGTAATTCTGATGCTATAGAAGAGTATTGCTACAAATTTTGTATGAAGCTATAATGGAATCTTTTTAAAATCAATTTAATCAACTTAGAAAACAATTTGGCAGTCTTCAAATTTGAAAATAAGGCTAAGGAAAGAAGTTTAGTTTTATTTTTTTCCCTTTAAAGGAAAAATTTCTTTTTAATATAACAACATAGAATTCTTTCTTTCTTAAAACTTTTACATATGAATGAGAGTGAGTGAATGAAATTCACATTTGAAAAACTTAGGGCAAAAGTTCTTTGATACAGTTGAATGACAAAGGAGTGTTGCTTGTGTGGTGATATAATCATATAATCATACTTTCCATCCAATTTACTTCAGTTCATTAAGTACAGCAAATTTAAAATAAATGATAAGGTCTTGAGAAAAAGATTACATATGCTTCAAAAATAAACTGCTATGTGAACATTTAGGAAACTCAAGAAATGAAGTATTTTTTTAAAATATTTTGAAAATTGCTGTTTTCCAAACTCAGAAAATACATTAACTTGAAAGGCTTGTATATCATAAAAATTATGGCACACAGAACTAATGATTACCACACTGTTTTAAAGTAGCCACAAGGCTGAAAATAGTCGTGCAACCAATTTTGGATTCAAATGTTTGATTTCATATTAAAGTATATATTTTAAAATATTTTAAAGATAGTTACGAAAAATCCTACTGCCTTAGGAACAGTTTCTCTTTTAATCTTAGCATTTTCTTCCTTTCTTTTCCTACTTGCAGTATAAACTTTCATAAAAACCAATGGGACTTTAAAACAATAATATTTCCCTGTTTCGAAGTCGAATTTTTAGCATAAATGAATCACAGAGCCTGTGCATTCTAGACATAGCTTTTTGTTTTGTTTTGTTTTTAAATTCATGAATCTGGAAGTAGTGTACCAGTAAAATATGCTTTCAGGATTGGTGAGGGTATCATATTCTTTTAATGTTGTTGTTGTTAAGTGCTGATGAGTCAGTTCTGACTCATTGCGACCCTGTAGAGGGTTTCCAAGAAGCGGCTGGCGAGCTTGAACTGCTGACCTTGCAATTCAAACCAACCTTGCAGTCAAGAACATTAACCACGCCAGGACGCCAACAGTAATTTTGTGCAACTATATTAGGTCTCCTGGTGTAATTCTATGCTATTGGTTTTGTTTCCTTTCCTCAGGGATTCCCTGGCTACTCTGCTCCAGTTTTAACTGCTTCACTTTAGTCATTGCCCTCTAATTGCCCTATCAAAGGTTTACTTGATCTCATTTTGAAGTATAATGCATTTGACCATGAAATCATGCATTTGCCATTGAGTACGCATTTACATCAAACTTATAGCTTTAAATTTCACTTAGGAGAAAAGCCTCATATTTCAATGCAGGTTTTCAATGCAGATTTACTATAAAATAAGTGAATAATAATGCCAGGTTATTTTGGAAAGTGTTCTTTTATGTAATCACTGCGTTTAATACAATAACAAAATGGCTACCCAACAGGTGGTCTTTTCAGAGTGTTAAGCCACAAGAATCAGAACAAAAAGGACACCAGAACCTAATGTTCTTCAGAATTCAAAAAGCTGTTCACTTTCTTTTGTTAATTTTCAGATTTAGCCATGTTCATTATTGTTGAGTCCCAAATGCAGGACATTCTTTTTTGACATTTTGCCCTAAATAGACACTGACCGAGGCTGACTAGTCAACTAGCTATTTTGTCACATGCAAGCGGAAACTAGTTGTGAACAATGAGTGTGCATTCTTGGTACTTAAATGGCTACGGACAGAGCCAGTTTTGACATGCTCCAAATCTGGCAATGTCTGGGTTAACAAAAGTGTGTTTGACAAAAGATGAAGTTTCTTTTCCTATATTTCCCCCAAAAGTACGTATTTAATTATGTCATAACAAATTTTCTTCTTCTTTTTTTTTTTTTTTGCCTGGAGGATTATATGCCCTAGTGACAAGTTCATTCATGCTCTGAGGTTATCATGTGGCATTATGGACCATACCATTCAAAAGCCTTCTTTGGAAAAGTTTATTCTTTAAGCAATAATAATTCACTTAAGGGAGATGCACTACAAAAATTTATAATTTCATTGTAGTTACCATTAGACTATGGCATTAATATCTTATAAAGTTAGGTTGTTAAAGAAAATTGTTAGGTTGAAAAAGAAAGTTAGGTTGTCAGAAAATTGATAAATGTGGCAATATATTTTTCTAATGCAAAAATCTCAAGGAAAAACATTTCAAAGGATTTTGGATTTACAAATAGAAAAGTGAATCAAAAAAGAAAATGAAGAAAACACCTTTTTGTTTGAAAGTAGGATTAAATTTGCCTTCAAGTAAATTGTAGAGTATTTTATACATCATTATAAAATCTGTAGCCTTTAAAAGTAAGGACTTTAATTAGTATGCAAAAAGTGTAGCATCATTTGTATTTTCATAAAGCTAAATAATTCCTTAAGAAAAGAGCATAGTAATAGGTGCTTGTGAGAAGGATACAAATATAGATTTTATAATATGAATAAGTTGAAATCATTCATATATAATAAATTCCCATTTATCTGTAATAAACAAGTAAAAGTTAAAATAACTAAAGTGTTTGTCTGAATGGAGTCATAAGAGAGAAACATTAAAATATCTTACATTTAAGGGCTTTATTTTTAAATGCAACTTAGGGAATGTGTTCAGACTGCTCCCAATTCAGTTATCCTTGCCTTGTGCGTCAATATTAATGTTCAAAGAACACTGATATTCAGAATGGTTTATCTGGGCCTTTTGAAATTCTGTCTTCACAATTATCAAAAGAAGATTGCATTACATCTGGTAGAGTTTTTAGAAACGTCTTTTTATTGTATCTTACTTAATCTTTGATACTCAGTAATATATGCGTTAAAAGTGATGTTTTCCATTTCCAAAACATATTCAGATAGTCTTTAAAGGGCAGAGTTTATTTTGATATTCATAATTTTTATTAAAGTGGCCTAAACAACTTTCATTCTTTAAAGATTCCAAAGTTTTCTGGCCTAGAGAATTTCAGCCTAATCACCTATCAGAGTTTTTAAGTAGATTCAAATTTCCCCGTGTTTGAATTGACTATGTTCCACCACTTATAGATTGACTGAAAATAAAATCTGGTAAGAAGACACTTATGGCCAAGCTAGGAAATGGCTTTGTGACTTCCATTGCTCAAATCACATTTACCCACACGGTACTGGCCAGAACTAAGTTTCATGTTCCACATCTAACTGCAAAGGAGTCTGGGAAGAGGAGTCTTCCCTTATGTCAGAGAAAGAAACAATGATATTGGTGAACCTCAAACAGAGCCCCAATCAAAGTGACCTTTAGCAAAAGATTACAGATCATTTGTTTTACTTTTCATCCACTTGTGTATACATATTTCATATACACATTTCCAAGCTTGACCTTCTTGGCATACATTGTAAGAAGTAGAAGTGTCTTCACTTTTACTTAATCTACCTTAGAGTTGATCACTAGCATTTGGGTATAAAAATGAAAATATTCATCCTGTCCTTCAAAGTGTTCTTAATTAATCTGAATTTTAGAGGAACTATTTTAGTTAGCTTCTGGTAGCATAAAGAAAAGTGTACTTGTCTACTTCCCTAACAAACAGTGATCCTTAAACTTTTCATATCAATCAAAGTATTCAAATCTAAACATTAAAAAATACAAATTTGTAAAGTAAATTTGCCAAAAGAAAAAGAAAACTGAAAGGTTCTGCATAGCCACTGTACTATTTCAATATTAGTAATTAGGATTCAGGCATCCTGGTATAGCTCCATAGGATAAGCACTGGACTGTTAACTGCAAGGTCAGTCGTTCAAACCCACCAGCCGCTCCTCAGAAACCCTATGCAGAATCTCTAAAAGTTAGAACTGACTCCATAGCACAATAACACAATTATAATCCAAAGCAAGACTATAAAAGTGTGATGTTCAACATAGTATATTAGTAAGATTTAAAAAACATATTTAGTGAACTAACATTCATCTGTCAGTTAGTGGTACAGTGGTGGCTTGCATGTTGCTGTGATGCTGGAAGCTATACCAGCAGAGTCATTCATAGTGAACAGTTTTACCAGAGTTTACAGACTAAGATTAGGAAGAAGGAAGATGCAGATCATTGGATATGGATATGGATAACATTGGGAAGAATGGAATTTCCAGAAGACTCAATTTATGCTCATGTGGAACCTGTACATAGACAAGAGTTAGTTGTTCAAATAGAACAAGGGAATACTGAGGGTTTTAAAAACAGGAAAGGTATGCACCAGGATTTTATCCTTTCACCATACTTATCCAATCTGTATGCTGAGTAAATAATTCAAGAAGCTAGACTATATGAAGAATAATGTGACATCAGGATTGGAGAAAAGCTCATTAACAGCCTGTGAAATGCAAATGATACAACCTTGCTTGCTGAATGTGAAGAGAACTTGAAGCACTTACTGATGAATCAAAAACTACACCTTCAGTGTCAATTACAGCTCAATGTAAAGAGAACAAAATGCTCACAACTGGACCCAAAACTTCGTAATAACTGGAGAAAAGATTGAAGTTGTCAAGGATTTCACTTTAGTTGGTTCTACAAATAAATGCTCATGGGAGCAGCAGTCAAGAAATCAAACAACATATTGCACTGGGGAAATTGCAAAAGACCTCTAGAAAGCAAAGATATCACTTTGAAGATTTTGGGGTACCTGACCTAAGCCATGCTATTTCTAATCACCTCATATGCCTGTGAAAGCTGAACAATAAATAAGGACAATTAGGGAAGAACTGAAACATGTTATTTTTGGTGTTGGTGAAGAACATTAAATATACCATTGACTGTCAGAAGATTAACTAAATCTGTCTTGGATGAAGTGCAGCCAGAATGCTCCTTAGAAGCGAGGATGGTGAGATTTCATCCTAACTACGTTGGCCACATCATTAGGAGATAGCAGTCCTTGGAGAAGGACATCATGCTTGGTGAAGTAGAGGGTCCATGAAAAAAAAAAAAGAAGCTCAGCCTGATGGATTGGCATAGTGGTTCCAATAATGGGTTCAAACATAGTAAACATGGTGAGGATGGCACAGGATTGGGCAGTGTTTGGTTCTGTTGAGCGCAGATTCAATGATGCCTAACAAGAAGTCACTGAAAAAAAACATTGGTATTATCAGTGAACTGTTTGTGTAGGCTATGGCTCTCTCTGTTAGCAAACATATATATACATTTACTTATTTTAAACAGATGACTATCATTTTGTATTCTCTGGTTCAAAAGTATGAGGAAAGGTATAACAAAAGTCTTTAATGTGAATTTTAATATTGAGCTGCTTGGAGATGACTACTCTTAGAGAATTGGAAACTAGAAAATGAATCTGTAACTAGTCCAGATTTGGGTAGCTAGTCCAGCCCTATTGACAGAAGCAATTTATCTATACTTATAAAACTGATGATATACTGTCAGAATGCTCCTTCGAAGTGAGGCTTGCATGTATTTTGGACATGTTATCAGATGGAACCAGTCGGGGGAGAAGGATATCATAGTTGGCAAAGTAGAAGTCTATAGACTTCATATAGTCTAGCTTCTTGAATTACTCAGCAGACAGCAACCATAAAGAGAAAGACCCTCAACAAGATGGACTGAAACAGTGACTGCAACTATGGGCTCAATCAAGCCCAGCAACAATAGTGAGCATGGGGCAGGATGGGATGCTGTTTCCTTCTCTTTCACATAGGATGACCATGAACAGGAACTGACTCATAACAACATGTGGCATAACAACAACAACAATGTAAAACTGATTGGCAGAATCTGTTTTACTGCTGGGACCAAATAGATTTTCATGATATTGTTATGCTAAATTGAACATCACACCTTTTATGTTCTCTCCATTTGGCCTTGAATAAACATCAGTACAATAATAATCTAAATGATTTGCAAGTGGTCATGAGCGGTTGCCCATCTGCTTTGGACAGAATTACACAAATCAATTACATGGACATAAAAGCCAAACAAATGTGGGTGAATCAACAACAGAAATGAAATAGATGAACTCTCAAGTTTTGTTCATCATATATAATCCCTCCACTAACCAAGGATGGGTAAATTACACTCATTAACCTTGAAAAATTAGGTGATTTGTACATAATAGGTTTGAAACAATACCTTCCTATTCCCGGTCATGATGAGTATTTTGTCCATGATGAGTATAGTTTAATTGAAGGTCTACAAAAGGAATTGTTTTTATATGATTAGTTTCTTCCTAGAGAGATTATTCCATGAAATTAGCTTGCATTTGTTTCTCTCTCCACAACAAAAACTAAAAATTCCAAACACACAGTGACTGTCCTAGTTGTTAACGTGAGAATTTAGTTTGAAGAAATTAATACTGATTCTGTGGGCAGGGGCTTCCCTTGAGAACGGTCAAAGGAAACAGTGTTTATGCTTTCAATTGCGTATTTGTCAAGAAAAAATTATCAAATTATTATTGCCTTGTAAAACTCATCACAAAAATACTTGCATATTAGGGTACAGTTAAGTAAAATCTGAAATATTCAGCTCTTCAGATGCTGTTCTTATTCCATAAAAGTAAGATTAATGAGATTACTTTTCTAACCATCAGACTCTTGGAGAGATCCTCGTCGGGAGCTCCCAAGACTGGGTGGTTCCGATTTTCCATTTCTACTGAGACGAAATACTTCAGTGTATTTGGTGGCCACTTCCCATGTCTAAGAAACCTATTTACAGGGTCTGAACTGGAAATCCCAGTGGCCGTCTTCTTATAATGGCTTGGAAGAAATTCATGCACTTTAAGTTCTCCAAACTGAGACAAGACTATGCGCGAAGAAATGGGCTGGCCTCACAGAGACAGAGAGTACTTTGCTGTTATTGTTAAGTGCCATCGAATCGGTTCCACCCCATAGTGAACCTGTATGGGGTTTCTGAGGAGTGGCTGGTGAGCTTGAACCACTGACCTTACAGTTCAAACTGACTTAGCAGTCCAGCACATTAACCCACAGTGCCACATCAGGACCGCCTATGTTGGCATAGGAAGAATGATTTGATTGCACTATTGCATAAACTGAAAAGGCTGCCTGAATTAATAATCACACCTAGGATTCTTGTTGTTAAGTGCTTTCAAATCAGTTCCGACTCATAACAACCCTGCAGGTTTCCAAGGAAAGACTGGTGGATTTGAACCACCAACCTTGCGGTTAACAGTCCACTGCTTAACCTACAGCACTACACCAGGAGTCCATACCTAGGATACCTCATCAGATATCAGGCATCTAGACTAAATATGCATTGCATCCCCTTCTAGTGATACCATTCTACCTGTGAAATAGCCACTATTTCTTGTTTGCGTTGTGTTACCTTTTTATTGAGCGCTTACTCTGTGCCAAGCCCTTTACCTCTTTCGTATGCCTCCTCCCCATTTCTCCTTCCCACATTTGATCTTTCTTTTAAAGTGAGAAATGATATATAAATCCAGCAGATTCCAAGTCTTAAGTTTTTAGCTCGTTCTGACAGTATGACCGGGCAATCATTCTAAATTGTCCTTTTTAACTTCTGACTATTTTTGCCAGCACCTGCACATAGTTTGATTTCTTAATCCCTCAGGTTTTGGTTTACCATTGTTATATTTTCACAGCTCTTCATGCGTCTGAATTAGTCCACGGGATTTAAACTTGGCACTGGAGGATTTAAAACACTTGAGGAGTAGTGTAAATTCTTAATTAATACAGAAAGAAGAATCACTTGTAATTTATTTAAAAATATCCAATGCTGATCCAAATAATATTTTAGAGTAAATGGGTATGTAGTGAACAGTCTTCCATGGTTCCTCATTCACTGATTCTTCCTGCTGGTGTGAGGGCTGTTCAAAACAGCACTTCACTTTTTGGTTTATTTATTAAGATCCTGCACTCAACTCTAAGAAATTAGCCTCCTAGAGGTGAATCACTTCCTACACTACAAAGAAGAAAATGCTGCCTACATTCCTGAAACGGATGATAAAGAAAAGATCAAATAGGTTTATTGCACAGCCCATTCCAAGTGTAAGATTGAGCAGCTGGATATTGAAGTAATGTGGACTGAAACAGCCATCTCATTACCACCCATTAGATGAGGGGTATGTCCGAGATGGGAGCATGATGGCTGTTTTGGTGAACTTTTAAACTCAAAGCTCTTTAGTAATTGAAAACTGGAATAGCTCAAAGAAAAGTGTTTTTCCCCCACGTAAGATATTCTGAAAGCTAATTGCATAACTGCATTGGAAGAGACATTGAGCAAGCTCTAGTCAAGACCCGTGTCAGGTATGCAAAAATTGCCCTGCTGCATGCAGTGAGTCAAAGTCTTTGCTTTAATTAGCTGTAAAAATGCTCTGGCAACAGTCATGTTTCTCTTTCCTTCTGCTGTTCTTACCAGCAGACTGGCTGCTGGATTATTGAATAGGAACTTTCAACAGTCCCCCACCCACCCA
>NW_006408535.1:10745332-10746068 GCF_000296735.1 Chrysochloris asiatica | reverse complement strand
ACCCACACTTGCAGATAATACCCACTTGACCTGGCTTCAATGACTAGATGATCAGAGCTCAACCAGAAGAAGAAAGAAGAGGAAAAATAGAGTAATCTGATATAATTTAATGAACTTGACCTACACCTATGGATGCAGTAGCTCAAAAGAGGGAACAAATCCTTACAGCAAGGATCATTCTCACCCCCTCCATACACAGAGCAGACAGGGATGGGCAACATGGACATTGGCTACCCAAAATGAAGAGGCTACAAAGGCAAGAAGTGACTGGCTTACAAGCTTTCAAGAGAGAACCTAGATTCAGAGGGCATGAAGGAAGGTAGAATCTCCACTGAGTAGTATCCAATCTGTCTAGGCGGGGCTGATGAAATGAAATACAGATGGGTCTCTTGTGATACAATAGTGAATAATTGTTATCAGGACTCCTTGTGAGGGTTGGAAATGTAAAGGTAGGAAGGGAGTGATTAACTTTTCAGTCTAGGAGCAGAGGTCCCTGGGACCATCAAGGGAGAAGAGCGGAGAGCCGGACCCTACCCAGAGAAGCAGTGATGCCAGAGATGGAGACAGAGACGATGACATGGAGAGATGGAGCAGTTGGGGACTTTAGACAAAGAGAGAAAATGGGGCTGTGTGCTGATGACCCCGGGGCACGCTTGTAGTGTATAACCTTTGGTTGGTTGATGATGCATGGAGGGGATTGTAACTATGGCAATGAAACGATATACGATAGGATGAA
>NW_006408535.1:10738756-10743932 GCF_000296735.1 Chrysochloris asiatica | reverse complement strand
TACCTTTGCATTCCAATCACCAGTAATGATCAATACATCTTGATTGCATGTTTGATTAATTTCAGATTGAAGAAGTTGGTAGAATTCTTCTATTTCTTCCTCACTGGCTTTAGTGGTTGGTGCATAAATTTGAATAATAGTGGTATTAACTGGGCTTTCCTATAGGCACATGGATATTATCTTAACACAGACAGCGTTGTACCTCATGACTGATCTGGATATGTTCTTTTTGAGAATGAATGCAACACCATTTCTCTTCAATTTGTCATTTTTAGCATAGTAAACCATGTGGTCATAAGATTCAAAATGGCCAATACTAGTCTATTTCAGCCTACTAATGCCTAAGATATCAGTGTTCATGCATTCCATTTCATTTTTGACAACTTCCAGTTTTCCCAGATTCATACTTCGTACATTTCATGTTCCAATTTTCAATGGACGTTTACAGATGTTTCTCTTTATTTTGAGTTGTGCCCCATCAACAAATGAAGGTTCTGTGGGCTTTTCTCACCCGGGCTTTACTCCATTCGCGTCATCACGGTCAACTCTACTTAGGAGACTGCTCTTCCCTAGTCGCATTTTGAGTGCCTTCCAACCTGAGGGACTCATTTTCCGGCACTGAATCTGACAGTGTTTCTCTGCTATTCATAAGGTTTTCAGTGACGAAATATTCGGAAGTGGTTCGTTACTCTTTCTTCCTAGTCTGTCTGGAAGCTCAACTGAAACCTGTTCACCATGGTATTTAAAATACCAGTGGCATAGCTTTCAGAATCACAGTAACTCACAAGCCACCATAGTATGACATACTGACAGATAAGTGGTGGAAAGCAAATGGTTAGGGTGGGTCTATGTATTAGGCAGATCCCTGGTGTGGCGCTACATGTGAGCATTGGACTGGTAACTGCACACTTGGTAGTTCAACTCGTATACAGGGTCGCTATGAGTCTGAATTGACTGGACAGCATACAACAACAGTGATATGTATTAGATAAGGAGCCCTGGTGGTGCTGTGGGTTAAGCATTGTGTTGCTAACCTCGAGATCAGCATTTCAAACTTATCAGCCACTCCAAGGGAGAAAAAATGAGCCTGTGTACTCGTGTAAAGATTTTGCCTCAGAAACCTTATGGAGCATCTATACTCTGCCGTGTGCATAGGCAATCGACTGAAGAGTAGTGGGAATGTATGAGAAGGCTTCAAAGAGTTGGTGGGAAAATTCCATTATGTATTTCATTTTTCCATGAACTTTTCAAACCCTCTCATGTTCCTGGGTGGCCCAAACAATTAAGCACTTCTTACAAGTCAGAAGATCGGCTGTTTGAACCCATCCAGAGGCTCCTCAGAAAACTGGCCTAGTGATCTGCTTGTAAAGGGTAGTTTTGAAAATGCTATGGAGCAGTGTATTCTGCATGCCTGAGTCACCGTAAGTTTGAATCAACTGAAAGGCGACCAACAAGAAGAACAAAATGTATTCGATGTTTAAAAATAGGAGTGCTGGAGAGATAGAGGCTCCCCTTTTCCTCCAACTTACACTATGTTGGAGAGTTGGAGAAAAAGAGGAAAACTCCAAATGAGATGGATTGGCTCAAACGTAGCAATGATGGTGAGGTTGGTGCAGGACCCCATGCACAACAGAACGAAACACTGCCCGGTTCAACGGCACCTAACAACAACAACAACACAATGTTGCTGTAAATATTTACATGAAAAACTTGAAAGTCTTCCAAATAGTGGAAAAGAAATATGTTGAAAAATAAAATCCTTTAACCACACATTAAATCCTGCTTTTATGCTGTTAACTGCTCATGTGGAGATCATTTTCCTGAGGCGGGAGACAGGCAATAAGCAAAACCTGTAAGTAAAGAATGCAATTTGTTACAAGCTGAGTCTCATAAAGGAAGGGAAGACGTTAGGGAAGAGGAGCCTGAAGTCCTGGGCTGTGAGGAGCCGGAAGGTAAGATGTACTGGATTCGGGTGAAACCCATTGTAAAATTGCCAGATTTAGAAAGACAAAACAGACACAATAGGGTGCCCAGTCAAACTTGAATTTCAGATAAATTAACAAATATTTTTAAAAGCATAAATGTGTCCCATGCAATATTTGGAACATACTTACAGTAAAACATTATTCACTGTTTTTCTGAAATTCAATTTTAACTAGTGCCCTGTGTTTTATCTGTCGGTTCTACTCCACTGAGAAGGTAAGATATGAACAAAGATTAGGATGGGCTGGAGGACAGTGTTCCAAGTGAAAGAACACTTAGAGCCCAGGTTAAGAACTAGATGGCTGGTGTGTGTGGGCAGCCAGGAGGCCAGTGTGGCTGGGGCAGAAGAGGAGAGCGAAGACTGTCAGAGAAGGAAGGAGGGCTTTGTGTGTGGGAAGTTGGTCTGAGGGAAGCTGATATGTAGGGCCTGGTAGGTAGTTGGAAAGGCTTTGTTTTTTCTCATGAATAAACTGAGAATCCATTGTAGGGTTTTCAGCAAAGAAGTGACGTGAACTGACTTCCGATTTTAAAGGCTCTTTCTGGCCGCTGTGCTGAAAATAGAAGCAGAGGGGAAGAAACAGGAGAACCAAAGGGAGTGTTTCCAGTAATCCATGGGATTAGTATTGATGGTAGCTCAGACTAGGGTGGTAGCAGTCAACCAATGAGCAATGGTTTGATTTTGAATTAAGATTATGTAGAATTTCCTGACAAATTGAATGTGGCTACAAGAAAAAGAGGAGACTAAAAGATGGTTCCAAAGTTTTTTGACCTAAGTGACTGGAAGGTGGGGAAATGCTATCTGTTGAGGCAGCAGTGGATGGAGCAGACCAAAGGAGAGGTCAGGAATTTAGTTTGGGATGTGCTGGGTTTGATATGACTCACATCTAAAAGGGAATGGCGGGTAAGCACTGGATATAGGGAATTTGAGAGCGATCTCTGAGCAGGTGATATAAATTTTACAATGTAATTTGCTCTTAAATTAGCTTTCCCAAAGGCAAATGGCCTGTCTCAATTCTTTTAAGAATATGTTCACTGCCATTCTAGTTTTCATTGAAAAATGAATTTCTTTGAACCTGTTTTTGTTTAGTTTCCTGTTACACATCCATCACTTTTTAAAGAAAAAAAAAACAACAACAGTAAAATATGTATAGCAAAAATATTGCCATTTCAACCATTTCTACATGTGCAATTCATTGACATTACATTTTACCATATTGTTTACGATCATCATATCCATTTCTAAAATGTTTATATCACCATCAACAGAAATGTAATATCCCTAAAGTAAATACTTCCTGTTTCTCATTTCTGCCCCTGGTAACTACTGTTAAATTTTTCTTTTCTTTTTAAATGGGGTGATACATGTTTCTATAAATTAGATTAAGTCGAAAGAGTTACGAAATCATGGAAAAAATTTTAGTAAACTAAGGGATCCAATTGTGAAGCTACAGTTTCTTGACCTATTCTTCATCTAGGTTTATACTTTTTTTTAAAAAGTTTTTATTATAAATTATGTGAGTTTACATGGAGGAATACCATGAATGAAAGCTTTACATTCATCCTCTCAGATTTCATTTCAATGTAATGATTACAACCCCCTCCATGCATCAACAAACAACCAAAGGGTATACCCCACAGGCCTGCCCCCTGGCATTCAGCACACAGCCTCTCTCCCTCCCTGAGTCCAGAAGCCCCAGATGCTCAATCTGTCCACATCAGCATCTCTGCCTCCATTTCTGGTGTCTCTGCTTCTCTGGGTAGGGTCCTGCACTCTGCTCTTCTCACTTGCTAGTCCCAAGGAACAGCGCTTCTGGACTGCAAAATCAATCTCTCCCCTCCTTTTGTTAGAAAACATCTACCTTTACATTTCCAACTCTCACAGTCAGTCCTGATAGGAATTATTCATCTCCTTTCATCAACCCGGTCCCAACAGATTGGAAATCATTCAGTGGAGGTTCTGCCTACCCCTGCCCCGTCTGGAACTAGGCTCCCTCTAGAAACCTTGTAAGCTAGTCACTTCTTGCCTTTATAATCCCCCTATTTTGGGTACCCAATCTCTATGTTGCCCATCCCTGTCAACCCTGTGTACTGAGGGGGTGAGAATGTGCCTCGCTGTAAAGATTTGTTTCCTTTTTTGAGTTACTGCATCCGTAAACATAGGTAAAGTTCATCAAATTGTAGTGGGTTACTCTTTTTTTAATTCTTTCTTCTTCTAGTCAAGTTCTGATCGTCCAGCCATTGAAGTCAGGTCAAGTGGGTACTATCTGAAAGTATGGGTGTTCTTGTGCATTTCCCCTCATCTCATATCAGCTGGACGCTTCACTCTCCACTCTAATCCTCTGTGGCTATGGCATTGTCTCTGGACCCAGGAGTCCCCGGGTCTTGCCATACTGCTGGCCAACCAGGTCTCAACCTGGGTTCACAGGAGTCTATTGAACATGGTTGGACTTAGCTCACAACTTCATTGCTGTTTTTCCCTCACTTCCCCTTATTGGTGACCAACATGGTCACCAGCCAGACCACATGCCTGCTCCTGTATTCCCCTTGAGTCTTAGTCTTGGAAGGTGGTTTGCTCTGAGAGGACCCAACCACGTGCCTTGATGGCTCCCAGGTGAATAGCTTGCTTGTTCTTGCAGTTGTTCCAAGGTTGTGCATACATCATTATTTGCCTCTGTCCCACTTAGCCCATGCAAACCAGCCTAACTGTTCTCCCATTCACCTTGTTTTTCCATTCCCCTCGCCCATTTTATGTAATGCCCCTCCTGCCCCCACCTCCCCAGCACCCAAGCTATCCTGTATCTATTTCCTACCCTGTGCTCCATCTCCCCTCTCCTCTCCTCACCTCATCCCATACATCCCGGCGATCAGCAAATATATATGGTTTTTTTCCCCTTTCAGGGTGAGTTCTTTTTCTTAATCTTTTACAATAAAGGTCCTATGCAGTATTTATCCTTTTGTGACTAACTAATGTCACTCAGCATAATGTCCTCAAGGTTTATCCAGGTTATGCGGTGGCTTGCAGCTTCCTTGTTGTTCTTCAAGGTAGCATAGAATTCCATTGTGTGTATGTACTTACAATTTGTTTATCCATTCTTCAGTTGATGGGCATTTAGGCTGTCTCCATCTTTTTGCTATTGTAAATAGTGCTGCTATGAACATTGGTGTGCATATATCTACTTGTGTTATGGCTCGT
>NW_006408535.1:10736336-10738656 GCF_000296735.1 Chrysochloris asiatica | reverse complement strand
CACTATAGGATCAACACTGGAATGTGAACCACAAAGTCGGCAGTTTAAGCGCACTAGCCTCTCCTAGGAAATCCTGAGTTCCAACTCATAGTGATCCTAGTGAGTTGCGATGAGTCAGAACTGACCCGACAGCAAGTAACAACAACAACAATTCCAGTTAGAAGGAGCCCTGGTAGCATAGTGGATTTTGTGCTGGGCTGCTAACTGCAAGGTCAGCAGTTCAAATTTACCAGCTGCTACATGGGAGAAAGATAGGACTTTCTGCTCCCGTAAAGACTTACAACCTCAGAAAGCCTATACAAGCTTGCTATGAGTCAGAACAGATTACCACCACCATCAATGCCAATTAGACTTTAAGTCTCTCAGCAAAAATGTATTTCTTCATAAATGCCACCTCAGGGGGCAAAGGTGATTGATTTACAGTTGGACTGCCTTCCTAAGTGACACTGCATACAAGTTTCTTCAGTGACTGGGTCTAGGAGAATTATTAAATTTTAATCTTGCTTCTGTTCTTTTCCTCTTCTGGGTTTGTTTGTTTTTTTTTTATGTTTTGTTAATAATTAATTGTTGTTGCTCTGACTCATAGTGACCCTGTATAAGGATTCTGATTCACAGAGAGTCTGTATAGGCGCAGTTGGTGAGTTTGAACTGCCGACCTTGCAGTCAAGTGCTTATCCAGTACTCCAATGAAAACACGGCACAAAAATATCCGCATATACTTGGAAGATAAATGTTCACACACAGTATATACCATGTCTCATGAAGTTCAAGAAATTCATGGAACAATGCTTATCTTTTAATTCCATCTCCCCATGAATTTTTTCAAAGCTCCTTGTATAGAACCTTCACCTCACCATCATCTTGCTCAACTAAAGGAGAGTCTGAGTTACGCGAATTGTTAAGTGCTCAACTACTAACCTAAAGCCTGGGGATTCAAACCATCCAGAGGCACCCGCGAAGATAGGAAGATTAAGTCTGGCGGTCTGCTTCCAGGGGTCACAACTTTGAAAATCCTTTGGACGGCAGTTCTATGCTGCCACTCACAGGGTCACCATGAGTCCAAATCTGCTCCACAGCAACTGGTTTGGTTTTTTGGATTTGTTAACTAAGCACTGTCTTATTTGGATGTTGTTGTTGTTATGTGCCGTGGAGTCGGTTCTGACTCTTAGCGACCCTGTACAGGGTTTCCGAGGCTGCAAATCTTTACAGGAGCAGAAAGCCTCGTTTTTCTCCCGCGGAACAGCTGGTAGTTTCGAACTGCTGATCTGGAGGTTCGCAGGCCGATTCGTAACCACTATGCTACCAGAGCTCCTTAATCACGAATAGACACACAGAAATCTTATTATATCAAAATTAAAAGTACCTGCCAGCTCTTTCTTCTGTTTCTCTATTTTTAAAAGCCTTATCCATTAGTGAAAATCTACAGAAATGAATTAAATTTCATTCATCTTAGGGTTATGGATGTTAGTTACACATATAATAATTTTTAAAATTACATTTAAACAGACCACAAAAAGATATTTAAAACAGATCTATAGTGGCTTCTTCAAAGCAGCTCTTTTCTGACATTTTAGTTGGAGACCCAGAAGAAATCAAGACTCTGTTTATAGTAATAACTTCTTAATCAAATATTAAGTACTTAAGCATAGTAAGCTACTCTCCAGACTGTAGCCAGTAGCCAGAGTGATTTCACTAAAATGCTAGTCTGATGGGGCCATCCCCCTGCTCCTCCCACGGGCTCCTTCAGCTGATTTGCAAGGCCCTGTCAGAACTGGACCCTCTTCCCATCTCAGGGCAACACTCACAGGCTCTCCTCCCCAACGTTCCACACATGGGAGCCACAGAGTGACCTTGTACTGAATGAATAAATGAATAAATAAAAGGAAAACGGAGGTTATGTATTCTAAAGCTCTGACTAAAATACTGAGTTCAACAGATGGCCTTTTGCTGCTGCAGGGAAAAAAAGTTCATCCATTAATTTCTAACACAATATGTATATTTTGTTGCTATCAAAGAAAGAACAGATTGTGAAATTCAATCATAATACTTGGATTTTTAAAAAAGGTAATTGATTTCCCTCCTCTCCATCACTGGAATTTCTTATGTTGTTAGTTATGTTGATGGTTTGTGTGTGTGTATGTTGTTGTTAAGCACCGTCGAGTTGGTTCCAACCTATAGCAACCGTGTTTAGGGTTTCTGAGGAGCACTGGTAAGCTTGAACCGCCAACCTTGCAGTTCAAACTGACCTTATGGTTGAGTGTTTATCCTACAGCACACACACATACATATAAATATATATATACATATAAATATACATATA
>NW_006408535.1:10730642-10731399 GCF_000296735.1 Chrysochloris asiatica | reverse complement strand
TCCATTCATTGAAGCCAGGTCAAGTGGGTATTATCTGCAAGTGTGGGTGTTCTTGTGCATATGCCCTCTCCACTCTAGTCCTCTGTGGCTATGTCACTGACTCTGGGCCTGAGAGTCCCCAGGTTTTGCCACACTGCTGGCTAAACCAGGTCTCCTCCCGGGTTCACAGAAGTCTGTTGAACATTATAAGGCTTAGCTTGCAGCTTCATTGCTATTTTTCCCTCACGTCTGCTTATCAGTGATGAGCGTGGTCACCAATCAGTTGGTGAAGTCTTTTGATGCATATGTTATTCATTTTTAGTATGACCCAATCATCCATTTTGTCTACTTTTGTTTGTGAAAGTTTTCAAAATGTTTGGTAGTCTGTGTATGCCCTGTATTAGAGCCCTCACATTTGTTCCTATTTTTCATTGATGGCCTTTGTAATTCTGGGGTTCACATTTAGGTCTTTAATCCATGCTGAGTTGGTTTTTGAATAGGGCATGAGGTAAAGGTCTTGTGTCAATCTTTTGCATATCGCTGCCCAGTTCTGCTAGCACCATCTGTTAAAGAGACTATCTCTTCCCCATGTAACACATGTAGGCACTTTGTCAAAAATCAGTTGGCTGTATATGTATGGGTTAATTTCTGCGTTTTAAATTCTGTTCTACTGATCAATGTATCTTTCATCATACCAGTACCAGGCTGTTTTGACCACAGTAGCCGTGTAGTAAATTTTGAAATCAGGGAGTGAGAGGCTTCCAACCTTGTTCTTCTT
>NW_006408535.1:10702938-10724821 GCF_000296735.1 Chrysochloris asiatica | reverse complement strand
CCTTGGTTGGGCCTGGGCCTTTGTGACCAGTCTGTGGGCAGGTTGGGCCTCAGGGCAGGCCTTGGCCTCAGTGGCAGTGTCTGGGCCTTGGCCTCAGTGGGCGGGCCTGTGCCTTGGGCGTTCCTGAGCCTCAGTGGCATGGCAGAGGGCTGGTCTAGGCTGGGGTTGTAGAGGGATGGGGTAATGGCTGGAGGGAGGCAGTGTCCGTATTTGATGACGTAAAGAATGCCTCTCTGAGTCTCCCTGCAATGTGGGTACCCCAAATTTCCTGATATCTGCACCGATATCCCTCTTTATTAGTTTGGCTTTGTTAGTTTATGCTCCCTTTTCTCTGGAAATGCAGGCTTCTAAGTGGGGTTGCTCTCGCCCTGCATTCCAAGGTCTGCAGGGGGCAGAGGCACTTGCGGGCACAGGCAGGAGCTGCGTGCAGGCAGGCAAAAGCTTAAAATGCTAGTAATTCGTCAGCAATTTGATCCTTTTAAAAAACGAGTTCAGAATGTTGAAATATAAGATCTTGTGTTTGTTCAAAGGCTGTCTGTCTGCTAGACTGAGGTTTCCTATGTGCGATTCTGCCCCTTTTCCCTGGAGACTTCCCTACCTGAGTTGCCTGGTCAGGGAAGCGCCACATCACCTCTGATGCATTATATTTTTGATGTGATGTTGGATTCAGTTGGCTAGGATTTTGGTGAGAATTTTTGCATCTATGTTCATGAGGGATATTGGTCTGTAATTTTCTTTCTTAGTGATGTCCTTCCTGGTTTTGGTATGAGGATTATTATGCTTGCTTCATAAAAACTGTTAGGAAGTTTAGTTTTTAAAGCAGAGACAAAACCCACCACTCAAAACCAAAAATATAACCATAGCTGACTTACCAGTCACCATTGCTGCACAGGTTAGTGTGCATGCACAGTCGAAACCTCCAGCAGTGGGTGGGGTGTCCACTTTCTCGGGCACCTCCTCTAGTTATTACTATAGAGGTGTGCAGATAGATATTGAGAAGTTAATGGGAGAAAGATTGTATACTAAGTTTGTCTCTGAAGGTCGGTTAGGTATCTGCATGTACACAGCATAATTCTTGAAATAGTTGTGTCCTTTTGTGAGTAGTTAGTGTTGACTCTTGCATTTTATGTTGGGGTTTTGCAGAGTGTTCATATGGTTTGTCTGTCTGGCCAGACCTGCTTTTTTCTTTTTGGGTAGGCAGGAAGGAGTAAAGTGTCCTGCCCAAATCAACTTTAGGGCTGGGTCCCAGAATCAGACGTCATAAGCAGCCACCAAAGGATCAACCTGTAGGATCAATGGGGTTCCTCCTCTCTGTGCCATAGGAAAACTGTGGGCTCAATGCTGGACACTTTTGGGGGTGCATGCCCACCCGCCTGAAGGTGTCTGGGCTGGGCATAGAGGAGGGCACGACAGGGAAGAGGAGGAAAAAATGTGTAGAATCTCCCACAGCTCTTTTTCAAATGTTGCTGCATGGATTTTAGTGCAGTTTCACTGTGTTGTTCTGGTTGTGGCCCTGCCCTCTGAATTCAGCCTGGGCAGTGTGCCCGCAGAGTCCTGTGTTTCAATTGATTCCAAAATTGTAGTATTTTCCTTTATACAGTGATTTTTCCTCTGGTGGGTGTGGGAAACTGATGCCCTGCACTTTGTACTAGATCCAGAGCTCTAGATCTAGTACACCTAGTCTGGGTTTTCAGCACCTCTCCCACGGAGCCTGTCCTACCTGACTCTGCTTCTGCTGCCTTCAAAACTGGAAGTACTGATAAAACTTTTGTCTGTTTATATTTGCTTATTTGAGACAATTGGAATGATACACTCACTGCCCTTTTGTGTCTGACTTATTTCACTTAGCATGGTTTTAAGGTTCATCCATGTATCAGATGTATCAGAATGTCATTTCTTTTTGTAGCTGAATAATATTCCGTTGTATGACCATATTACATTTTGGTTATCCATTTTTTGTTGATGGAAAATAGTTATTTCCACCTTTTGGCTAGTGTGAATAATGCTGCAATGAACATCCATGTACAAGCATCAATTTGAGTACCTACTTACAAGTCTTTTGGGTAAATAATGAAGAGTGGGCTTCATGGATCATATGGTAATTCTGGAGTCCTATTCCATACTGCCAACTTTGTTTATACCAGTACCATACTTTTGATTACATTAGAGTATGTTTTGTAATTCAGAAATCTACGTCCTTCTACTTTGTTCTTCTTTTTCAAGACTACTTTGGCTATTTTGGGGGCCCTTTGCAAATTTCAAATGAATTTGAGGATTAATCTTTCCTTTTCTACAAGAAAACCTATAGGAGTTTTGATAAGGATTGCATAGAATCTATAGATTGATTTGGGTACTTTGGCTCTTTGACTCTGGTTTCTGAAAATAACCTGAGTAATTAAGGGGATCTTAGTCTTAAAAAAAAAAAGTAAGTAGGGCCTACACAGACCTCACACTAGTGAACTAACTTCAAGAAGTCATGCATATTCTTAACTGAATCAATCTTAACTATGGATTGAAGCCCAAATCCTGCATATTCATTGAGGTCCCATTGACTAGGTGAGAGGCACTCTTTGGAACCTCTTGAATCAGTGAGAACACACACGTGTTCTCATGGAGAGAGGAAAAGCACATTCCTGAGGACACTGGAGGTCCCGTGTCTAGAACTCTCTGATGTTGGCTAATGCATCTCTAAATCTATATCCATTCTGGTTATAATAAATGAATAATTGTAAGTATAGGTGATGTTATTGTTAAGTGCTATTGAGTCGGTTCTAACTCATTGTGACCCTGTATAGGGTTTCCAAGGAGCAGCTGGTGGATTTGAACTGCTGACCTTGTGGTTAGCAGTTCAGTGCTTATCCTACAGCACCACATGAGTTTAGGTGCTAGTCTCTATGAATTTTGTGAGCTTTTATAGAGATTTAGTGAACCCACAAGGGCAGTGAGTCAGCAGGGGCTGGCTATTGTGTGTCCTCAAGTTGGTTTCTGAGGCTATAAATCTTTGGGGGAGCAGAAAACATCGTCTTTCTCTCACAGAACAGTTGGGTTCAAACCACTGACCTTGTGATTCTTAGTCCAGTGCTAATTTGTTTTGACCTAGCTTTGGGTACTGGAGAAAGCCTGCTAGGCCATTGTGACCTGGTCCCAAAGTACTAAAGACAAGTCAGGGGGAAGGCCAGCTGGTTTGAAGTGCATACTCCTGACCAGCATCAGATTACCTAGTAAGGTCGGTAAACTATGTGAAATTAGTAACTATGCACAAATAAATCCACGATTACCTTTCTTATTGGGTATTCCATCCTGTCAGGAATTATAAATTTGAAAAAAAGGCTTTGATTCTGTGAGAAGGTGCTCTGGGATCAGGAGAGAGACAGATGTCATCCAGACCTAGAGGAATAATCTTTGATGCTGAGAAAAATATGAAATTATTCACTACAGATTAGTGGTTGTTGTTGGTGGTAATGTGCCATGGAGTTCATTCTGACTCACAGCAATCCCATACAGGATTTCCAAGGCTGTAAATCTTTATGGGAGCAGAAAGCCTCATCTTTCTCCCGCAGAACAGATGGTAGTTTCGAACTGCTGACCTTAAGGTTCACAGCCCAATTTGTAATACACAAATCAGCCTGTGGTTACCTTTGTTATGGGGCAATCTCCTGCTCTTGGGCCTGTGGCTGCTCCCCTCTGACGTGGCCTCAGATGGCCAGGGATGTTTTATTTTGAACCAGGTCAGGATAGCTGAAGATGAGGAGTGATCTAACTCTAAAAGGTAGGGTCAGAGTTTTTGATATGACGTATGTGTAACAAAGTATGAAGATGTGGGGAAATGAGGCCTGCATCCACTTTCAGCTGAGAAATCAGAACTGTGCTGATCCTTGCTAGACAGTCTGTGATAAAGGTATGTTTGTCACCTTGTTCCTTTTGAGTCACAGTCCTCATTGTTGTTACGTACCATCGAGTCTGCTGCAATTTATAGTGACTTATACACAATATGGAGTTGTGGTGTGGTGCTGTGGGTTAATGCACCAGACTGCAAAGCCATTTGAACTACAAGGTTGGTGGTTCAATCTCGCCAGTCACTACTTGGAAACCCTATGCAGGGTCACTATGGGTTGGAACTGACTCGACGGCACGTAACAACAACAACATACACATTATGCATAAGGTTGCTATGGGTCGGTATTGACTCAATGGCACCTTACAACAAATACACAATGGAGTCCTGGTATGGCGTGTTACCAGACTGCAATGCTGTTTGAACTGCAAGGTCAGTGGTTCAAGCTCACCAGCTGCTCCTCAAAAACCCTATACAGGGTCGCTATGCGTTGGAATCGACTAGACGGCACTTAACAACAACATACACAACAGAAGGAAACACTATGCCATCCTCACAATTGTTGTGTTTGAGCCTATTGTTGCAGCCATTGTGTCAATCCATCCCTCTTTCATTGACCCTCTACTTTACCAAGCTTAATGTCCTTCTCCAAGGACTGCTCCCTGATAATGTGGCCAAAGTATGGGAGACAAAGTCTAACAGCCTCGCTTGTAAGGAGCATTCTGACTGTATTTCATCCAAGACAAATGCGCTTGTTCTTCTGGCAGTCCATGGTACTTTCAACATTTTTTGCCAACACCATAACTCAAATGCTTCAATTCTTCTCTGGTCTTAACTGTTTCATTGTCCAGCTTTCCCATGCATGTAAGATGACTGAAAACGCTATGGGTTCAGTCAGACAAAGTTTAGTCCTTAAAATGCTCTTTAACACTAGGCCTGTTTCGACTCATAGTGACCCTGGATAGGGTTTCCAAGGAGTGGCTGGTAGGTTTGAGCTACCTACCTCGTGGTTCAAACCAACCCTGCAGTCCAGGGCCTATCCTACATCGTCATACCAGGACTCCAACATTTCTTGTTGTTACGTGCCACTGAGTCAGTTCCAACTCAAAGCGATCCTGTATAGTGGTTTTCAAGGATCATCTAGTAGGTTTGAACTGCCAACCTTGTGGTACAAAACCGACTTTGTAGTCCAGTGCTTAACCTACAGCACCACACCAGGACTCTTAATATTATGTCATGCAGTTCATGAACATGAGATGCCTTTCCATTTATTTATTGTTGTTAAGTGCCGTCGAGTTGGTTCCAACTCATAACGTTTCTGAGGAGCAGCAGCTTGTGGGTTTGAACCACCGGTCTAGTGTTTAGCAGTCCAGTGCTTAGCCTGCAGCGTCACACCAAGAGTTCATCTTCTTTAATTTCTTCTACCAAATGTTTTGTAGTTTTCACTGTACAAGTCTTTCACCTCTCTGGATAAACTGATTCCTAGGTATTTTATTATTTTGTTGTTGTTGTTGTTGTTAGGTGCCATCAGGTCAGTACTGGCTTACAATGACCCTATGCACAACAGAAGGAAACACTGTGTGGTCCTAGGACAGTCTCACAATCATTGTTATGCTTGAGCCTGTTGCTACTGACACTGTGCCATTCCATTTTGTTGGGGGTCTTCCTCTTTTCCTCTGACTTTCCACTTTACCAATCATGATATCCTTCTCCAGGGACTGATCCCTTCTGATAATATGTCTGAAGTTTGAGAGCTACTGTCTGGCCATCCTGGCTTCCAAGGAGCATTCTTTTTTCAATACAGATTGGTTTATTCTTTTGGCAGTCCATGGTACTTTCAATATTCTCCTCCAACATCATAATTCAAATACATCAATTATTCTACGGTGGTTCCTTATTCACTGTCCAAATTTCCCATGCATATGAGGTTACTGAATAATACCATGGCTTAGGTCAGACACACCTTAGTCCTCAAACTATGTGTGACATTTTTGCTCTTCAACACTTTAAAGGGGTTTTGTGTAGCAGATTTGCCTAATGTGATACATTATTTGGTTTCTTAACTGCTGCCTCCATGAGTGTGTTGATGGTTGATCTGAGCAAAATGAAGTCTTTGACAATTTCAATCTTTTCACCATTTATATGGATGTTGTTTATTGATCCAGTGGTGAAGATTTTTGTTTTTGTTTCATGAGGTGCAACCCATACCAAAGGCAGTAGTTTTTGATCTTCATCAGTATTTTAAGTTCTTTGTTTTCCAGCAAGCGAGTTTATATCATCTATATATGGCAGGTTGTTAATGAGACTTCCTTCTATCCTGATGCAATATTTTTCTTCATAAAATCCAGTTTCTGGAATTATTTGTTCAGCATACAGATTGAATAAATATGGTGAAAGACTATAGCTCTGGAGCACACCTTTCCTAATTTAAACCATTCAGTGTTCCCTTGTTCAGTTCACACAATTGCCTCTTGGTCTATGTACAGGTTACTTATGAGCACAATTAAGTGTTCCAGAATATTCATTCTCTGCAATATTGTCCATAGTTTGTCACAATCCACACAATCAAAAGCCTTTGTGTAGTCAATAAACATAGGTAAACATCTTGCTGTTATTCTCTGCATTCAGCCAAGATCCATTTGAGGTTCAAGCCGGATTCAGAAGAGGATGTGGATTATTATTGTATTTGCTATTATTGTAAGTGGAATTATTAATTCCTTTTCAGATTGTTAATTGTTGACCTTGAATTCTGCAATTTTACTAAATTGTGTGGCTCTTTTGAGTTAATGAGCTGGACTGTAAAGTTGGTTTGAACCACAAGGTTGACAGTTCAAGCTCACCAGCTGCTCCTATGAAACCCTATACAGGGTTGCTATGAGTCAGAACTGACTCACTGGTACTTAACAATTAGTAGCTTTCATGTAGATTTTTTTGAAATTTTCTATAAACTCATGTCATCTGAACCCAGATCTCCTTAATCTGTGAATAATTTCGAAATAGTTTTACGTCTTCCTTTCTGATTTGGATAGTTTCTTTTTCTTGTCTAATTGTTCAGGCTAGAACTTCTAGTATAATATTGAATAGCAGTGGTAAGAGGAGGGATTGTTTTCTTGCTCTTGATCTGAAGGGGAAAGTTCATAGTATTTTTCTGTTGAGTATGATGCTAGCTTTGGATTCT
Organism: Chrysochloris asiatica; assembly: GCF_000296735.1. Taxonomy (NCBI): domain Eukaryota; kingdom Metazoa; phylum Chordata; class Mammalia; order Afrosoricida; family Chrysochloridae; genus Chrysochloris; species Chrysochloris asiatica. The sequence continues at coordinate 10,717,808 of NW_006408535.1, read as the reverse complement.
TCATAAATGTCCTTTATCACATTGATATTTCCCTTCTATTTTTTTTTTTTTTAATCATGGAAGGGTATTGGATTTTGTCAAATACTTTTTCAGCATCAATTGAGATTGTCAGGTGGTTCTTTTTCTTCATTTTATTAGTGTGATTGCTTTTATAATGTTGAACCAACTTTATATTCCTGGAATAAATCCCACTTTATCATGGTGTTATAACCCTTTTAATTTTCCATTAATGTCCCCGTTAATTTCCCATTAACTTCAGTGTCTGAATATCCCTAAGCTCTCCTCAATGCTTGTTCTTCACACTGGTTTGTTTGTATTTGATTTTTGTTGTTGCTGTTTTAAGTAGAAAATATTTGGGATTTGAATTAATCTAAACAAATTATAAAAATTTAGTTCCACTTGCCAGCGATTGGTTAGGAAGGAGTATATGCTACAAACTGGTTTATAAAATGTCTGATAAAAGAGACATAGGAAGCAACACTTTTCTCCACAATCATACATTAGTTTATCAGTATGTGACACGTGGAAGCACACAGCCACCTTGCTACCATGAGGAAACTGATCTAGAGATGACACAACAGAAAGCTGGAAAGTGACACTACTGAGCTGGTGAATTAATCTACCTTGGACTTCTCTTTATATGGAATAATAGATCCTTTCATTGTCAGTTGAGGAGTTTTCTGTAATTTACATACAAGAGCATCCTAATGGATACTATACCCTGTCAAAAGGCAGAAAAGTTGAGAGACCTGGTAAAACAAAGCAGTCAAGTTCTGGCTCTCACAGGTCTCACTGGCTTATATCACCCTCTAGGTGATTCTATCATTACTATTTAAAAAAAAATTTTTTTAAGCATATTTGGAGATTATTGATTTATTTATAGGGCAAGTTATAATGGGTTTTATTCTATTCTTTAAAAAGTAAGTTTTCTCATTGTCCTTAGGAAGACATCTATGAAAGACTAAAGGTCCTTAGAAATCATTTTCTACAAATAGCTAGAACTACTCAAAGAGAACCCTAAAACTAAAATATTGTCTAAAAGGCTTTGATGGTTTATCAAGGGTTGGAAGATCATAAAGCTTTATAGTTATTGTCACTGAAAAAAAATTATTTCTCAGAGAAGTGTAAAATTTATAGAGGTCAGCCAGTCTAAATCAGTTTCCCAATTCATGTTGTCTTTGCTAGTAGGGTCCCCTCATTCTCCAAGAGGCTGGGTACACATGGAAAGTTTTGTTCTTAAAGATCCTGCCTCTCGAGTCACAATTAATCCAGGGGTGGGCACTTGACCCAAGTTAAGAGTGACTTTTTTTTCCCTACATTTTGAATATTAAACAGTAACTAGACACTGAAGCCAGCTCTGGGCCATAGCTAGTGGCCAAAGCCCTGAGCAAGCCGAAATTGCAAGGAAGCAGGAAAGAAGACGTCTTGAAAGAGTCAAGCTACGAAGGGCGAGTAGTAGCTGTGCAGTTCAGGAGAGGTGACAAAACCTGTAAACTTCCTACAGTTTGTTTTCATCTGATTTTTTGTAACAACACACCTTTACTTAACAGTTCTAACTGGGTTCCTGTTTCCTGGAAACAAGATAACACTACAGCATAAATTAGTCCCAGAAATGGGATTGCTAGAAACAGACCCTCAGTGAAATACAAGTTCTGGCGTCAAGGCAGAGAGGTATAGTGATAAAAGGTACAAGTGAACAGACAGGATTCCTTCATCTGAGGCAAGTGATGGCAAACTAGTTCACGGAATAATTTCTTAAAATCACTTGGAACCTAAATGATGTGTGTACTAGAGGCAAACTTTAGTGTTTAAAAGATGTGAAGTGTAAAAAAACAGGAATGTGCCCTTTAGTCTCTGTAAATACTAAAAGACAATGGCAAAGAAATATGTTTCTATTCAAGCTTGTCAATCTAAAAGCAGAGAGAAAAGAGCAGGAAAATTATATAATATGTTCCAAAATAGTAGTCTTCAGTATGGATTACACCTTAAAATAAAGAAAACAACTGGGCCAATAAGCAACATCATGATTAAAGAAGAAAAGATTGAAGTGGTCAAGGATTTCATTTTATTTGAATTCACAATTAATGGCGATGGAAGCAGCAGAAAAGAAATCAAATATGTATTGCATTGGGCAAATCTGCTGCAAAAGACATCTTTAAAATGTTAAAATGCAAAGATGTCACTTGAGGATAAAGATGTACCTGCTCCAACCCATGGTATTTAAAATTACCTCATCATCCGCAGGGCCTAATCTCTGGAGGAGACATATACTTGGTAAAATGGAGTCAGCGAAAAAGATTAAGATTCCCCCCCACCCTCCCCCCAATAAGATGGATAGACACAGTGGGAACAGGAATGGGCTCAAGTGTAATGGGAACTGTGAGGATGGTGCAGGGCCAGGCAGTGTTTCGTTCTGCTGTGCACAGGGTCACTATGAGTCCGAACTGACTCGATGACACCTAACAACAACATATGCATGCGGAAGCTGGATAATGAATTGATATTTTTGAATTATCGTGTTGGCAAAGAATAGGAAGTCCATAGTACTTTGAATAAAGAACAAAAATCTGTCTTGGAAGAAATATAGCTAGAATGCTCCTTAGAAGTGAGGCTATGGACATGGTACCTGGAGGGACCATTCCCTGCAGAAGGACCTCATGCTTGGTAGGAGGTCAGTGAAAACAAAGACCTTCAATGAGATTGACTGACACAGTGGCTGCAACAATGGGCTTGAACACAGCAGTAACTGTGAGGCTGGTGCAGGACCAGACATCATTTCCTTCTGTTGCACATAGGGTTACTGAGACAGAATTGACTTGACATGTTCCATAAAGGAGCTTTTTCCCAGATTGCTGAAGAACAGATGTGGATAGTACTCATAAGTTTGGATAAGCACAGGAACGTAGCAACTGAAAGAAGGCTACCTAGCAGCAGCCAGAATAGCCACAAAGCCTGAGCCTTTGCCACAGGACAAATAGGTTGATGTCCATCCTCCCAACTCCATGCACTGTAAAACCCATTCCTAGATTGGAATGCAATCTCTCTAAAAGGGTGTTGGGAGGAGGGATTTATATGGGGCAGATAAGGGAAGAAGTGCATCCTGTCTCTGCCAGTTTCTTGCTGGTCACTTGCCCCTTGAGGATAGGGCCATTAAGAAGAAACAATGGGGACAAGAGGTGAATTACCAAAATCCGGCAGGAATGATCACTAGGTAGCCTACTGATTACTATGCTTACTCCCCATAAAAATTCCTGGCATCACCTAGTAGTCAATGGCATGCTCAAGTAAAGCAAAGACTAAAAGCCCACTAAAGTTGTGGAGGCATTATTGCCAGAAGCTTAGATGAGAAGAATAAGTCCGTAAGGTCAACTCATACTAACATGGTGTTAAGTCGTAGCCTCTTGTGCAGGCTCCAGACTTAATTGAGAAGGATGCTGGCACCAGACAGAAAGTACTTAGTGAAGTGGAGAGAGACGCCTCCCCCTTTAGTAACCCTCAGAAGAGTAGGTGGGAGAGACAATGAAAAAAGGAAATCCCTCAAATGAGCAGATCATACAGCTGCCAAAAATAGCTTATTTTACTGCCAAGGGAGTCAAGAAGTACGATTTCTTTCCTAACTCCAAGCCAACCACCTTCTCTGACTATTTTTGTTGTATTTTTTTTTTTTCTACTGTCTAGCAAAGTCATAGAATTCTGGCAAGATTGATCACGTCCCGACTCGACAGATTGGTAAGTAGGCAACTGTAACTACATAAAATACAAGGACACCTAGGCAATTCCACGTTGATGGATGAATTTACGGGGCAGAGATGAAACACAGTGGGGAGACATCAGTGGAAATGACCTAGCCCACATCCCCATGATTTCACCAGGAAACCACATCTTTAAGGTTCCCACAAACAGCTGTGCAAGGTGTCCATTGCATTATTCTATGAAGAGGTGCCACCTCACCATCCTGCCTAGAATCAGTTTCACTTTCTGAAGAATTTGAAATAAGAGATATAAAGACTGGGTAAGCAGTAGTCAACAGAGTCATGAGATTCTACAGAGGTGGGTGGAGAGTTTGCACCATGGTAGCTCAAAGGCCAAAACAAACCCAGACTGTACAGAGTTGACTTGGTATCTGCTGTGGGGAAGCAGAAACGAAGAAGCCAAGAGTCAGAATCAATCCGTAGGTAACTGGTATGACATTTTTTGCTTTTTTGATGGAGAGGGGAGTGAGAGGATTAAAAGAAACCAGTTCATAGTGGGAGATAAAAGCATTTGCACAAATGAATGTGTGTAAAAAGAAAGAGGGAGGGAGAGGGAGGGAGACAGCGATTAGATGTCTGGTGACTTTCTGGATTCCAGTCTAGCAATACTTCCTGCCATGTTGTTGTTAAGTGCTGTCGAGTCGGTTCCGACCCATAGCGACCCTGTACAGGGTTTCTGAGGGTGTAAATCTTTATGGGAGTAGAAAGCCTCATCTTTCTCCCGCGGAGCGGCTGGTAGTTTTGAACCGCTAACCTTAAGGTTTGCAGCCCGATTCATAACCACTACGCTACCAGAGCTCCTACAAGTTCCATATTTCTGCTTATTTGGAGCAACTCACATTTTAGGTGGATATCTTGCTACCAAACAGTTCCAAACTATAGCTGCATTTTTTACGTTTATTTGCCACGATGGCAATAGAGAGAGTCCTAGTGTGGCACTACAGAATAAGCACTGGATTGCTAACTACAAGGTCGGCGGTTCAAACCCACCAGCTATACAGGGTTGCCATGAGTCACAAATGACTCAACACTTAACATACTGCTAATATAACTGGAGTCCTGATGTGGCACTGTAGGATAATCAGTAGATTTCTAACCACAAGGTTGGTTCAAACTCACCTTCTGCAACTTGGAAATCCTATAAAGGGTCTCTATGAGTCTGAACCAACTCAATGGCACTTAACAGCCACAACAACAAACGTGAGGCTCTCAAAAGGAGAGCACTAGAATTTGTTTGTAACTTCTTAACTATGGCCCAAAGATAAACAGATCGGATTTTATACGGTAGTTACAACATATTTACTGGGGGCAGTGTTTTCAGAGCTTTGCATGAACCCATCTATGCTTTATAAAATCCAGGCAGCAGGTCTATTATTATTAACCCCACCCCCACATTACCGATAAGGAAAATGAAGCACAAAATGTAACTTCTCCAGGGTCACATGGCCAGCAGTGAGTACAATTAGAAAATATGTCCAAAATAATCCACTGTTTATTTACATTATCTGAATTAACAAGTTTTTCCATTTGTTGCAATTTTTCTTGTCAAAAGATTATTAAGTGGAAGGTACTGATTCAACCTAATAAGCTGGTAAGCTGGTTACAAATATAAAGTACTTTTAAATATCACTATCCAAAATAATTCTATGGTACATGCACACACACAAAATTAAGTTTTCCAATTTCCAAAATACCTCCTTTATAACAGGAGGGGGAAAACAAAATCCGTAATTCTATTTTTAATGCATTCACTATTTCTAAACTCACTGGAATATTTGAAGATTACTTGCTATAAATTGGACTGATTTGAAAATAAACCTTGACTTCACAGAGTGAAGGCGACACTGATAAATATATATGCATGTAATTAATTACACTGTAACTTACACACATACAAATTAGGTAAAATGACAAGTTTTCATGGAAGGTGATGAGTTGCCATGGATTCTGCTTCTCTTGATTTTCTGAGCAGGGCTTGTTTGAGGGCACTAATTTTCTCATCAAGTTCAGCCAGTGAATAGTTCTGCTGTAACAATAAGAACACAAACTGCTGAATAAGATTCTGAAGTGTCTAGATGCCTAGATGCAGATAAAGTGCTAAATGAACTATAAATATTTAAAATATCAAATAGCGTGGGAAACGGTTTTGTTTTTTTCCTCTAAAAGAACTTTTAGGTTGAACAACTGTATATGATGGCCACATCCTAAATGTAAAGGGCACTAAAGGGCACCACGGTAGAAACTTTTATGAAAGTGAAAGGTATAAAACTTATCAAACTACCTCAGAAACAAAAATGAAAATGCAGTAACTTACTTGAGGTGGATGAACTTTTCTTCTTTTCCCAGAAAAGTTCTAGGTTAAAAGTAAAACAATGGTAAGTAATCAACCCTTAGAAAATCTAAGCATCAATTTATCATTATAGGATAGGACAGAAAATATGGAGAGGATTTGCAAATGCTGACAGTAACAATGCCCACAAACTTAACAAGCACTATTTGTAATCAACATCTACTTGCTTACATTCTGATAGGTGGCCTTCAGAGATGGTGATATTAAAAGTATGTAATAGGACCATGGAGTCCTGGTGTTGTGGGCTAATGCATCAGACTGCAGTCGTTTGAACTGCAAGGTCAGTGGTTCAAGCTCACCAGCTACTCCTTGGAAACTATATACAGGGTTGCTATGGGTCTTAATTGACCTAATGGCATGTAACAACAACATGATGTTCCTGGTAATTTTCAGTTTTCATTAATTACTAGCTTGTAATGGGGGCTGTTCCCATGTTCTGTTAGAACAACTGCTTCTTGGTCTAGGTACAGATTTCTCAGAAGTACAATTAAGCGTTCTGGAATACTCATACTTCTCAATGTTGTCCATAGCTTGTCTTGATCCACACAATCGAAAGCCTTTGCATAGTCAATAAAGCATAGGTAAACATCCTTCTGGTATTCTCTGCTTTCAGCCAAGATATCTCTTGTTCCACGGCCTCTTCTGAATCCAGCTTGACCCTCTGGAAGTTCTCTGTCAATGTATGATTGTAGCCGTTTCTGTATTACCTTTAGCAAAACTTTACTTGCTTGATATATTAAAGAGATTGTCCGATGATCTGTTGGGTCACCTCTCTTTGGAATGGGCATAAATATTGATCTCTTCCAATCAGTCGGCCAGATAGTTGTCTTCCAAATTTCTTGGCAGAGATGAGTGAGTGCCTCTTGTGCTGCCTCACTTTCTTGAAACTTGAGGACTACGGTGCACCTGACCCAGGCCATGGTGTTTTCAATAGCCTCATATGGATGCGAAAGCTGGACAGTGAATAAGTAAGATCATAGAAGAATTGAGTGGTGTTGGAGGAGAATACTGAAAGTGCCATGGACTACCAAAAGAACCAATAGATCTGTTTTGGAAGAAGTGCAGCCAGAGTGCTCCTTAGAGGCCAGGATGGCTAAGCTTCGTCTCTCATACTTTGGACATATTGTCAGGAGGAAACAGTCGCTGGAGAAGGATGTCATGCTGGATAAGGTGGAGGGTTAGAGAAAAAGAGGAAGACCCCTAACAAGATGGATTGGCCAGGTGGCATCATTGATGGACTCAAGTGTGGCAGCGGTAGTAAGGTTGGCCCAAGATCGGACATTGTTTCGTTCTGCTGTGCGTGGGGTCGCTGTGAGTCGGTTCCGACTCGATGGCACCTGACAACAATGGGGGCTGGACAATGAATAAGGAAGACCAGAGAAAAACTGATACATGTGAATTATGGTACTGGTAAAGAATTAAAACATTTACTGATGAAGATCAAAGAGCACAGCCTTCAGTATGGATCACATCTCAATGTAAACAAAACAAAAATCCTCACCACTGGACCAGTAAACAGCATTCTTATCAATGGAGCAAAGATTGAAGTTGTCAAGGACTTCATTCTTCTTGGATCAACTATCAACACTCATGGAAGCAGCAGTCATGAGATCAGACAACGTATTGCATTAGGTAAATCTGCTGCACAAGACCTTTTAAAGTGTTGAAGAGCAAAGATGTCACCTTGAGGACTAAGGTGCGCCTGACCCAAGCCATGGTATTTTCAATAACCTCATATGCATGCGAAAGCTGGACAGTGAATAAGGAAGACCGTAGAAGAATTGATGCCTTTGACTTATGGTGTTGGAGGAGAATACTGAAAGTGCCATGGACTGCCAAAAGAACCAACAGATCTGTGTTGGAAGAAGTGCAGCCAGAATGCTCCTTGGAGGCCAATATGTCCAAACTTTGTCTCTCATACTTTAGACATATTGTGAGGCGGGACCAGTCACTGAAGAAGGATATCATGTTTCGTAAGGTGAAGGGTCAGAGAAAAAGAGGAGGATCCCCAATGAGATGGACTGGCCAAGTGGCAGCATCGAAACAATAAGTAGTGAGGTTGGCCCAGGATCGGGCAGTATTTCATTCTGCTGTGCGTAAGGTTGCTATGAGTCAGTACCGATTCGATGGCACCTAACAACAACAACAAAGAATATTGAAATTATCATGACTGCCAGAACAAACAAATCTGTCTTGGAAGAATTACAGTCAAATGTTCCTTAGAAGCAAGGATGGCAAAACTTTGTCTCACATACTTTGGGCATGTCATAAGGAGTGACCAGTCCCTGGAGAAGAATATCATGTATGGAAACTGAATAACACTCTACTGCAAAGCAACTGGGTAGTAGAAGAAATAAAATATGAACACACAAAGTTCCTAGAAACGAGAACGAAAACACAACATACCAAAATCTTTGGGATGTGGAGAAATCAGTGTTGAGAGGACAATTTATTGCAATAAACACACATATCCAAAACGAAGAAAGAACCAAATTAACACATCATCTACAACAGTTAGAAACAGACCAACAGAGGGATACAGCCACCAAAAGAAAAATAATAAAGATTAGAGCAGAAATAAATGAGATAGAAAAACTCAACAGGACAAGAAGCTGGTTCTTTTGAAAGGATTAACAAAATTGACAGACCACTGGCAAACCTAACAAAAGAAGACGACACAAATAACATGTATTATTAGAAACCACATGGGCGATGTCACAATGGAACCAAAGGAAATCAAAAGGATAATAACAGAATACTATGAAAAGTTTTACTCCAACAAATTTGAAACCTTACAAGAGATGGATACATTTTTAGAAAAATACGACCTACCAACTTAATACTGGTACAATGAAAGATACATTGATCAACGAAACAGAAATGAGAATCCAGAAATTAACCCAACCACATACAGCCATCTGATTTTTTTGATAAAGTACCTAAATATATCACATGGGGAGGTGAAAGACTCTTCAACGGATGGTGCTGACAGAACTGGAAAGCGATATGCAGAAGATTGAAACAAGACCTTCACCTCACGCCTTGAACAAAAACCAAACCATCATGGATTAGACCCCTAAACGTAAATCCCAGAATTATGAAGGCCATCAATGAAAAAGTAGGTACAAGTGTGAGGGCTCTAATTCACGGAATACACAGACTACCAAACATTTTGAAAACTATACAAACAAAAGGAGACAAAATAGATGAGTGGGACATACTGAAAATTAATAACTTATGTGCATCAAAAGACTTCACCAGAATAGTAAAAAGGGAACCCACAGAATGGGAAAAAATCTTTGCAACGACACATCAGACAAGGGACTCATTTCTAAAATATGAAACTAACACCTCTACAAGAAAAAGACAAATAACCCTATTAAAAAATGGGCAAAGGACATGAAGAGACACTACACCAAGGAGGAGATCCAGGCAGCCAACAAACATAGGAAGAAATGTTCACTGTCACTAGCCATTGTTGTTAAGTGCCATTAATTCGGGTTCTGACTCATAGCGACCCTGGACAGGGTTTCTAAGCTGTAAATCTTTACAGGAGCAGAAAGTCTTACCTTTCTCCTGTGGAGCAGCAGGTAGTCTTGAACTGCTGACCTTGTGGTTCACAACCTGATTTGTAACTACTACGCCATTAGAGAGATGCAAATCAAACCAACAATGAGATAGCATCTCACATCAACAATAACAGCAAAGATCAAAAAAGTAGAGGACAATAAATGCTGGCAAGGATGTGGAGATACTGGGACCCATCTACATTTTGGTGAGATTACAAAATGGTCCAACCACTCTGGAAAACAATATGGTGCTTTCTTTCCTCAGAAGAAACAGAAATACCTTATGATCTAGAAATTCCTCTACTTGGTATTTACCCACAAGAAATATGAGCCATAACACAAGTAGATATATGCACACGAATGTTCATAGCAGTACTATTTATAAGAGCAAAAAGATGGAGACAGCCAAAATTCCCATTAACTGAAGAATGAATGGATAAACTGTGGTACATACACACAATGGATTATTATGCTACCTTGAAGAATAACAAGAAAGCTGCAAGCCACCAAATAATATGAATGAACCTTGAGGACATTAAGTTGAGTAAAACTAGTTAATCATGAAAGGAGAAATACTGAATAGGACCGCTATTGTAAAAGACTAAGAAAAAGAACCCAATACCAAAGTGGAGGGAAGTCCTTTGCTGGTTACCAGGATGTGGGGGGGAGGGAGCAGAAGGTGGAGCACAGTGTAGGGAATAGACACAGGATAGTTTGGGTGCTGGGAAGGGGGGCAATACATGAGAAAGGGGAGGGGAATGGAAAAACAAGGCAGATGGAAAACAATTAGGTAGGTTTGCATGGGCTAAGTGGAACAATGGTAAGTAATGATGTATGCACAACCTTGGAAAACAGGGATACAGGGACTGAGGCATGGTTGGAAAGGGTAAAATAATGTTAAGATGCTTGGCTGTTTTTGAATCTTGGTTTCCCTTGCATACCATTATAAAATAGACACTTGAGGGGAAGAGAAAGGAATAGCCGGAAATATCATCATAGCCATAGAAAGCTTGTAAATCCGTCTTCTGACTATAATTGATTGGAATACCTAAAACGGGGCTACAATGTACCCAGTAAAGGAGGCTTCCTGTGGAGACTCTGTATTACATAAGACCATAGGGGGAATCCTGAGCCCCATCCAGAATCCTCTGAGGTGGGAAATTTCTACTTGAAAGGACAAACATACCAGCCTGGAGCAGCTAGAAGAACAGAAGATACTTCTTGAAAGAATGACCAACAGAAAAAATACAAAATAATAATGGCAGTCCAACTGCTACAAGAACAAGCAAGTTGCTCACCCAGGAAACATCAAGGCAAGTGGTCGGGTCCCCTCAGTGCAAACCCCTTTCCAAGACTAAGACTCAATGGGAATACACGAGCGGACATGTGCTCTGACTGGTGACCACATTGGTCACTGATAAGTAGAAGTGAGGGGAAAACAGCAATGAAGCAGCAAGATAAGCCTACCACATTCAATAAACTCCTGTGACCCCGGATGGAGACCTGGTTAGCCAGCAGTATGGAAAGACCTGGGGACTCCTGGGCCAAGAGTCAGTGACATAGCCACAGAGGACTACAGTGGAGAGTGAAGCGTCCAGCTGATAAGAGAGCACATATGCACAAGAACACCCACACTTGCAGATAATACCCACTTGACCTGGCGCCAATGGCTGGATGATCAAAACCTAACCAGAAGAAGAAAGAAGAGGTACTGAAGAGTAATCTGATACAATTTGATAAACTTGACCTACACCTATGGGTGCAATAGCTCAAAGGAAGGAACAAATCTTTAAAGTGAGGATCATTCCCACCCCCTTGATATACAGGGATGGGCAACTTGACATTGGCTACACAAAACAGGGGACTATAAAGGCAAGAAGTGACTGGCTTACAAGCTTTCAAGAGGGAGCCTAGATCCAGAGGGTGTGGAGGTAGGAAGAATCTCCACTGAGCAGTATTCAACCTTTCTAGGTGGGGCTGAAGAAAAAGGAGATGGGGATAACACTCATGTGGCACAATAGTGAATAACTGCTATCAGGGCTGACTGTGAGGGTTGGAATGTAAAGGCAGACATTTTGTAGCACAATGAGGGGAGTGATTGACTTTGCAGTCCAGGAGCAGAGGTCCCTGGAGCCATCAAGGGAAAAGAGCTAAGTGTGGGACCCTACCCAAAGAAACAGTGACACCAACGATGGAGGCAGAGACAATGAGTTGGAGAGAGGGAGAGGGGCTGTGTGCTGATGACGGGATGGCAGGCTTGCAGGGTATACTCTTTGGTTGGCTGATGATGCATGGAGGGGACTGTAACCATGGCAATGAAATGATACACGATAGAATGAAAGCAAAGCTAATGTTCTGCCATGTAACTATCATATAATTCACAATAAAACATTTAAAGAACAAAACAAAACATTTCAGGATAAACAGAAGCTAATGGATTTTGCCAAAGCTAACCCCGCACTATAATATATCCTTAAGTGAGTTCTGTGAACTGAGAACAAACAAGAACAGACAACAACCAGAGATTGACAGATGTGGCAACACCTCCCAGAACTAAATCAACAGATGGAAGAGTCGAGAACAGAACAAAACTAAAAGAAAAGAACAAACTCAGAGAATATGGGAGGTGAGTTTATCATCAAAACAATTACAATGTGAAAAAAGGTAAATATGTAGGAACAGAGATCCAGATGGTGAGAAGGTCAGGTAAATTACAGGATAAAATAGACTGTACTACATGGAGGGAAACTTATGGAGAAAAAAGTTAATGGACTATAAGGTAATCGCAAATAAAATTAACATTTCACAACGTACCAAGAAGAACACGGAAACATTAAAACTATGAGGATACTCACAAGAAAGAACACAAAAACCATGAATTCAACAAAGTAAGATATACAGAACAAAGAAAGCAAGCAGTAATAACACACACAAAAAAAATACTGGCAGCAATTAATCCATACCTATAGATAACTACATTGAATGTAGTAAATGGACTAAATGCACCACTTAAGAAACAGAGGATGGCAGAATGGATAAGAAAACAAGATCCTTCAATATGTTGTCTGCAAGAGACACATCTACCACACAGAGACAAAAACAGATTAAAAAAATCAAAGAACTGGAAAAAAATATACCATGCTAATTGCAGTATAAAATGAACAAGAGTGGCAGTACTAATCGCTCATAAAATAAACTTTAAGGCAAAACCAGCATAATAGATAAAGATGGATATTATCTCCTGATTAAATGGACACTTGAACAAGATGACATAAGCATAATAAATATCTATGCTCTCAATGAAAGAGCTCTAAAATATACAAGGCAAACTAGAATAGATTTGAAGAAAAAATAGACAAATCTATAATAATTGTGTGCGATTTTAATACACTGCTTTCAAAACTGGAGAGAACCAGAGAGAAACTTGACAAAGACACAAAGGAACTAAACAACACAATCAACCAACTGTACCTCATAGATGTGTACAGAGCATTCAAACCCAACAACAGTGTAATACACATTCTTTTCCAGTGCAAATGAAACATTCTCCAGAATAGACCATGTCTTAGGCCACAAAACAAGCCTCCATAAATTTAGAAACATCAAAATACTACAAAGCATCTTCTCAGACAACAATGCTATCAAATTAGAAATCAACAATAGGAAGACCAAGGAAATAAAGTCAAATGCATGGAAACTGAATAACACCCTGCTGAAAAACGACTAGGTAGTAGAAAAAATAAAACATGAACTCACAAAGTTCCTAGTAACAAATGAAAACGAAAATACAATGTTCCAAAATCTTTGTGACACGGTGAAAGCAGTGCTGAGAGGACAATTTATTGCAATAAATGCACACATCCAAAAAGAAGAAAGAATCAAAATTAACACATCATCTACAACAATTAGAAACAGACCAACAGAAGGAACCTACAGAAAAACTATAGAAAGAATCAACAGGACAAGAAGCTGGTTCTTTGAAAGGATTAACAAAATTGACAGACCACTGGCAAACCTAACAAAAGAAAACAGGGAGAAGACAAAAAAAACATGCATTAGAAACCACACGGGCGATGTCAAAACGGAACCAAAGGAAATCAAAAGGATAATTAGCAGAATACTATGAAAAGTTGTACTCTAAAAAAATTTGAAAACTCAGAAGAGATGGATACATTTTTAGAAAACCACAACCTAACTGACTTTACACACAGTGAAGTAGAAAACCTGAACAGATCCCATAAACAAAGGAAGAAATTGATCAGTTCATCAAAAACACTCCCAACCAAATGAAGTCCAGGCCCAGATGGCTTCACTGGTGAATTCTACCAAACATTCAGGGGTGAGTTGTCACCAATTTTACTCAAATGATTCCAGAAGATAGACGAGGATGGAAAACTTCCTAATACATTTTATGAAGCAAGCATAATCCTCATACCAAAACCAGTGAAGCCATCTGGGCCTGGACTTCATTTGGTTGGGAGTTTTTTTGATGACCTGATCAATTTCTTCCTCTGTTTATAGGTCATGAAAGGAGCTCTGGTAACATAGTGGTTACGAATCGGGCTGGGAAACACAAGGTCAGCAGTTAGAAACTCCAGCTGTTCCGTGGGAGAAAGATGAGGCTTTCTGCTCCCGTAAAGATTTACAGCCTCGGAAACCCTGTACAGGGTCGCTATGAGTCAGAACCGACTTCACGGCACATAACAACAACAATCCTTCATGAACACAGACACAGAAATTCTCCACAAAATCCTAGCCAACTGAATCTAACAGAACATCAAACAGACAATACACATCATGATCAAGTGGGATTCATATGAGGGATACAAAGATAGTTCAACGTTGTTGTTGTGGTTATGTGCCGTGGAGTTGGTTCCGACTCATAGCAATGCCCCTGTACAGGGTTTCCGAGGCTATAAATCTTTATGGGAGCAGAAAGCCTCCTCTTTCTCCGGTGGAACAGCTGGTAGTTTTAAACTGCTGACCTTGCGGTTCTCAGCCTGATTTGTAACCACTACGCTACCAGAGCTTCTTACATTAGAAAAACGAAATCCACCATATAAATAAGAAAAAAGAAAAGAACCACATGATCATATCCATTGATACAGAGAAGGCATTTGACAAAATCCAACATCCATTCCTGATAAAAACACTCAACAAAGTAGGAATTGAAGGGAAATTCCTCAACATAATTAGCAT
>NW_006408535.1:10700000-10702553 GCF_000296735.1 Chrysochloris asiatica | reverse complement strand
CCATATTCCTGGATAGGAAGACTTAAATTGTGAAAATGTCAATACTGCCCAAAGCAATTTACACATATAATGCAATCCCAATCCAGATTCCAACGACATTCTTCAAAGAGATGGAAAAAACAATTACGCAAAGGAAAGAGACCCAGGATAAGCAAAGCACTGCTTAAGAAGATTAAGGTTGGAAACCGCTCACTCCCTGATTTCAAAATGTATTACACAGCTACAGTGCTCAAAACAGCGTGGTACTGGCACAATGAAAGATACATTGATCAATGGAACAAAATCAAGAATCCAGAAATTGACCCCATCCACATACAGCCAACTAACTTTAGACAAAGTGCCTAAATAAATTGCATGGGGAGGTGATAGTCTCTTCCACAGATGGCGCTTGCAGAACTGGAAAGCGATATGCAAAAGACTGAAACAAGACCTTTACCTCACACCTTATACAAAAAAATCAACTCAGCATGGATTAAACACCTAAATGTGAATCCCAGAATTATGAAGGCCATCAGTGAAAAAGTAGGGATAAATATGAGTGCTCTAATTCAGGTCATACACAGACTACTAAACATTTTGAAAACTACACAAATAAAATAACAAAATAGATGATTGGGACACACTAAAAATTAAAAACTTATGTGCATCAAAAGACTTCACCAGAAGAGTAAAAAGGGAACACACAAAATGGGAAAAATCTTTTCAACAACACGAGACAAGGGATTTATTTCTAAAATATATAGGACACAACACCTCTACAAGAAAAAGACAAATAACCCAATTAAAAATGGACACAGGAGGAGATCCGGGAAGCCAACAAACATATGAACAAATGTTCACTATCACTAGCCACTGTTGTTGTTGTTAGGTGCTATTGAGTCGGTACCGACCCATAGCGACCTTATACAAAGCAGAACGAAACAATGCCCGATCCTGGGCCAATCTCACTACTGTTGCCATACTTGAGTCTATCGATGCTGCCACTTGGCCAATCCATCTCGTTGGGGGTCTTCCTCTTTTTCTCTGACCCTCCACCTTACATGATATCCTTCTCCAGTAACTGGTCCCTCCTGACAATATGTCCAAAGTATGAGAGACCAAGTTTGGCCATCTTGCACTCCAAGGAGCACTCTGGCTGCACTTCCTCCAAAATGGATCTACTGGTTCTTTTGGCAGCCCATGGCACTTTCAATATTCTCCTCCAACACCACAAGTCAAAAGCATCGATTCTTCTATAGTCTTCCTTATTCGTTGTCCAGCTTTTGCATGCATATGAGGTTATTGAAAATACCATGGCTTGGGTCTGGCGCACCTTAGTCCTCAAGCTGACATCTTTGCTCTTCAACACTTTAAAAAGGTCTTGTGCAGCAGATTTGCCTAATGCAATACATCATTTGATCTCTTGAGTGCTGCTTCCATGAGTGTTGATATTTGATCCAAGAAGAATGAAGACCTTCACAGCTTCAATCTTTTCTCTGTTGATAAGAATGCTGTTTTATTGGTCCAGTGGTGAGGATTTTTGTTTTCTTTACATTGAGATGTAATTCATACCAAAGGCTGTGCTTTTTGATCTTCATCAATAAATGTTTTAAGTCCTCTTCACTTTCAGCAAGCAAGGTTGTATCATCTGACACCAGCAATAATAGAAAAGATCAAAAAAGTAGAGGACAATAAATGCTGGCGAGACTGTGGAGAGAGTGGGATGCTCCCGTATTGTTGATGGGATTGCAAAATGGTCCAACCTTTCTGGAAAGTAATATTTCTTCAGAAGAAATAGAAATACCTTATGATTCAACAATCCCCCTACTTGGTATTTAACCACAAGAAATACAAGCCATAACACAAGTAGATTTTTGCACACCAATGTTCACAGCAGCACTATTTACAATAGCAAAAAAAAAAAAAAAATGGAGACAGTCTAAGTGCCCATTAACTGAAGCATGGATAAACAAACTGTGATACCCATACACAATGGAATATTATGCTACCATCAGAAAAACAACAAGGAAGCTGTAAGCTACCACACAATATGGAAGAACCTTGAGGACATTATGTAGAGTGAAATTGTTGTTATGTGCCATGGAGTCAGTTCTGACTCATAGCGACCCTGTACATGGTTTCCAATGCTGTAAATGTTTATGGGAGCAGAAAGCCTCATCTTTCTCCCGTGTAACAGCTGGTAGTTTCGAACTGCTGACCCTGAGGTTTGCAGCCCGATTCATAACCACTACACTACCAGAGAGTGAAATGAGTCACAAAAAGAAAAATACTGCATAGGACCGTTATTGTAAAAGATTAAGAAAAAAGAACCCATACTAAAGGGGAGTTGGGGGATTTCTTGGCTGGTTACCGGGATGTGGGGGTTGGGTGACGGGAGGGAGGGGAAGGTGGAGCACAGGATAGGGAATAGACACAGCATAGTTTGGGTGCTGGGGAGGGGAATGGAAAAACAAGGCGGATGGGAAAACAATTAGGCAGGTTTGCATGGGCTAAGTGGGAAAGAGGTAAATAATGATGCATGCACAACCTTGGAACAACAGGGCTCTGGGATAC
>NW_006408535.1:10696739-10699405 GCF_000296735.1 Chrysochloris asiatica | reverse complement strand
TTGGTCACCGATAAGGGAAGTGAGGGAAAAACAACAATGAAGTTGCGAGCCTACCAGCAGTACGGCAAGACCTGGGGACTCCTAGACCCAGAATCAGTGGCATAGCCACAGAGGATTAGAGTGGAGAGGGAAGTATCCAGTTGATTTGAAATGAGGGGAAATGCACAAGAACACCAACACTTGCAGATAATATCCACTTGACCTGGCTTCAATGGCTGAATGATCAGAACTCAACTAGAAGAAAGGGGAAAAAAAGTACGAAAAAAGTAATCTGATACAATTTGATGAACTTGACCTACACCTATGAACGCAGTAGCTCAAAAGAGGGAACAAATCTTTAAAGCGAGGATCATTCCCATCCCCTCGACACACAGGGTAAACAGGGATGGACAACTTGGACAATGGCTACACAAAATGGGGGCTACAAAGGCAAGAAGTGACTGGCTTACAAGCTTTCAAGAAGGAGCCTAGATCCAGAGGGCACAGAGAAAGGTAGAATCTCCACTGCGTAGTATCCAATCTGTCTGGGGGGATTGATGAAAGGAGTTGGGGATAGTACTCATGTGGCATAATAGTGAATAATTGCTATCAGGATTGACTGTGAGGTTTGGAAATGTAAATATGGAAGTTTTGTAGCAAAAGGAGGAGAGTGGTTAATTTGGCAGTCCAAGAACAGAGAGGTCCCTGGGACCATCAAGGGAGAAGAGCAGAATGCAGGACCCTACCACTAACGCCAGAGGTGGAGTGACTGGGAACTCTAGACTGAGAGAGGCAAAGGTGCTTGGAGCTGTGTGTTGAGGATGAGGGGATTATAACCATGGCAATGAAACGATATACGATAGGATGACTGTTAAGCTAATGTTCTCCCATGTAAACTGACATATAATTCAGTATAAAACATTTAAAGAAAAAACAAGAGGAAATAGAAGCACATACTGTTAAATGATGATGCATGGAGGGAATTGTAATCATTGCAATGAAACAAAAAAAACGATAAGATGAATGCAAATCTGATGTTCGCCCATGTAAACTACCATGTATTCACAATAAAAGTGACTTAAAAATAATAATTTACACAATGAATCAATTAACCCTGAAGACTACACTGCCATTGGACACCTTGTTTTATAATTTCCCTGGCACCTTAACAACATTCTGCTAAAGCCAATTTGAGTTCAAATTTCTATTACTTGAGGCTGATAACAGTCTCAATGACAAGCTGCTGAGTCTTAAAACTTGATCTAATGTACTAATTTTAGAAGGTATTCTTAGGTTTCCACAACTCCACAAGCTTTTAAATGGCAAACTTATAAATTAGATGTCGAAACAGTGAAGCTAGGTTGCAAAACGAGCACTTCTAAAACTCACATTTCCCCACTCTCTGAGGGAAGCATTAGAGGGGTATTTTTGAAATATTGGAAATTTTTTTATATCAATGTCCTTTGATGTTAACCCTCTAAAGGAATTTCTAATTCTTTTATCACCTGTCAAGCACTAACCTTGTCTGTGAACTCACCCTGGCATGTTTCTGAGGTTCACCTATAGATTCACAGCCTTGGAAATCCTGTAAAGGGTCGCTATGAGTTGGAACTAACTCGATGGCACACCACTACCACTTTTTACTACTTTTATTAACTAGTAATCCCATTTTATGGACAGCCACATTGTCGTGGATTTTGTTCTTATTAACATTTGTAAACATTACTGGTTTTGTTCAATTCTTAAAATATTCTTCCTGAAATAAATTTGAGTTCCAGTTAAAAAAATAAAAACTTACATTTCCAGAGCTGGATACCTATGGAGGGACCTCTAGGTAGTTAAGGGATAATGTCTAATTTGATAATTACTCATTCTCCTACCTTCTAAAGAGGTGCCTTTTTATTATACACCTGACAAAAATATATTTCTTGTTCTCCTAACAGTTTATGCTACAAAATTTTGCAATTTTCTGTATCAACGAACAATCAGATCACTGTATCACGAGCTACAGAAATCTCAGAATGAGAATAAGGGCAACAGAAGGCGGGGCTTGATGGCAGCTAGGGTGGAGGTGCAGTGAAGTTTGCCATCAGCCATACCACAGAATACCAGGCAAAGCAGATCCAGGGCAGAGATCCAAAACTCGGAACCACACAGCTAGGAATATTTTACACGTTTGAAGACTTACAGCTAAAGTAAGAAATTGTGTACTTTTGAATCTGCGGGCTCGGAGACCTGGAGCTGACATTTTGGGCAAGACCAAATGGCAAGACCAAGCAAGGGAGCAGAAATACCATGGAAAAATACCATGGGAACCTTGGAGCAAAGGTGGACAATACACTTTGTCGGTTTTGCTTTGTGCTGATTTTCTTTTTTTTTTGTATCTGCTCATTGCCCCCTGCCTCCCAGCCACACTGTTTGTGCACCTCCATTCTGGTGACTAGAGGAAGTGCCTGAGTGTGTGGACACCTACACCCTCACACACTGGTGGGTTCTTCTGCCATGCATGCGCACAAATACTCAGCCCAAGAGCAGGCCCCGAACATTTTTTTTTTTAAATACAGGAATGGCCAGGACAGGGCTGTAGAGAGGGAAAGAGAGTTTAAAAACAAAACAGGCTGAAAATTAAATTAAAGCTTGAGGTACAGCAAAACAACCAACAGCGGCATCTTGAAATCTCTCAGGCA
>NW_006408535.1:10694391-10695450 GCF_000296735.1 Chrysochloris asiatica | reverse complement strand
CAAAACTATAAGAACAAACTCAGAGACTCTGGAAGGTCAGACTATGATCAAAACAATTACAAAGCAAAAGAAGGTAAACACATAGGAACAGAGACCAGATGGTGAGAAGGTCAGGTAGATTAACGGATAAAATAGACTGCACTAAAAGGATAGAAAAGTTAATGAACTATAAGGCAACCATAAAGAAAATGAACACTTCACAACATACCAAGAAAATGAAAATCCAAGAAGAACATGGAAACTTTAAAACTATAAGACAACTCACATGAAAGAACACAAAAAGCATGAACTCAATAAAGACACACAGAACAAAGTAAGCAGAAATACCACAAAAAAAACAACCAAACATTATGGCAGCAATTAATCCATTTTGTTGTTAAGTGCCGTTGAGTCGATTCCGACCCATAGCGACCCTGTATAGGGTTTCCAAGGAGTAGCTGGTGAGCTTGAACCACCGACCTTGCCTATCAATAATTACACTGAATGTAAATGGATTGAATGCACTTGTTAAGAGACAGAGAGTGGCAGAATGGATAAGAAAACAAGATCCTTCAACATGCTGTCTGCCAGAGAATCATCTACCACACAGAGACAAAAACAGATTAAAAATCAAAGGACGGAAAAAAAAACCAAGCTAATTGCAATCAACAATGATCAAGAGAAGCAGTACTAATCTCTGATAATATAAACTTTAAGGCAAAACCCAGCATAACAGATAGAGATGGACATTATCTCATGATTAAAGGGAAAATTGAACAAGATGACATAACCATAGTAAATATCTATGCACCCAATGAAAGAGCAAGAGCTCCAAAATATATAAAGCAAACTCTATAATAGATATGAAGAAAGAAATAGATGAATCTACAATAATAGTGAGTGATTTTAATACACCACTTTAAAAAATGGACAGAACAACCAGAAAGAAACTTGACAAAGACACAGAAGAACTAAACAACACAATCAGCCAGCTGGACCGTATGTATGTGTACAGAGCATTCAACCCAACAACTGCACAATACACATTCTTTTCCAGTGCACACGGAACATTCTCCAGAA
>NW_006408535.1:10676508-10681331 GCF_000296735.1 Chrysochloris asiatica | reverse complement strand
GTAGGGAATAGACACAGGAGTGCCTGGGAGCTGGGGGTGGGGGGCTGGCAATACATAAGAAGGGGGAGGGGAAAAAGAACAAGACGGATGGGCAAACTGTTGGGCAGGCTCGCATGGGCTAAGTGGGACAGAGGTAAATGACGATGTAACAACAGGGCTTCAGGATACAGGGACTGAGGCATGGCTTAAAGAGGAAAAGAGGGGGCTAATGTAAGGATGCTTGGCTGTCATTTGAATCTTGGTTTCCCTTGCCTACCATTGTGAAATAGACACTTGGGGGGCGGGGAATAGCTAGAAACATCACAAGAGAAAACATTTAAGCCCATTTTCAGCCTATAACTGACTGGAATATCTTGGGGTGGGATGGCTGGAAACTGCCCAGACCCAAAATGGTGGTGGTGGAGCTATAAAGGCAAGAAGTGACTGGCTTGCAAGCTTTCAAGAGGGAGCCTAGTTCCAGCCTAGGCAGAACCTCCACTGAATGATTTCCAAACTGTTGGGATTGCGCTGATGAAAGGAAATGGGATAAGACTCTTGTGGTACAACAGTGAATACCTGCCGCCAGGACTGAAAGTGGGGGGTCGGAAATGTGGAGGCAGATTATTTATTTTTTTCAGCAAAAGGAGGAGATTAATTGATTTTGCAACCCAGGAGCAGAGGTCCCTGGGATCATAAAGTGAGAAGAGCAGAAAGTGTGACCCTACACAGAGAGGCAGTGAGGCCAGGCGTGGAGACAGAGATGATGGCGTGGACAGATGAAGTGGCTCGGGACACGGGACTCAGGGAGAGAGAGGAGCTATTTGCTGACAGCCAAGGGGGGGTGGGCCTGTGGGGTGTATCCTTTGGTTATTTGATGATGCATGGAGGGGACTGTAATCATTGCAACGAAATGAAATGTGACGCTGAAGTGGGACAGAGGCAAATGATGTATGCACAACCTTGGAACAACAGGGCTCTGGGATACAGAGATTGAGACATGGTTTCAATGAGGAAAAGGGGGGAAATAATGTTAAGATGCTTGGCTGTCTTTTGAATCTTGGTTTCCCTTGCATAACATTATAAAATAGACACTGGAGTGGAAGAGAAAGGAATAGCCAGCAATACCACCATAGAAAACTTGTAAGTCTGTCTTCTGCCTATAACTGATTGAAATACCTAAAATGGGGCTACAACGTGCCCAGTGAAGGAGGCTTCCTGTGGAGCCTCTGCATTACACAAGACCACAAGTGGAATCCTGAACAGCATCCAGAATCTTTTGAGGTGGGAAATTTCCACTTGAAAGGACAAGCAGACCAGTCTGTAGCGGCCAGAAGAACAGAAGATACTTCCTGAAAGAAAGACTGACAAGAAAAATACAAAACAATATATGCAGACCGACTGATTACTACAAGAACAAACAAGTGGCTTTCCCAGGAGACATCAAGGCAAGTGGTTGGGTCCCACTTGGGGCAAACGCTTTTCTAAGACTAAGACTCAATGGGAATACACGCTCTGATTGGTGACCAAGTTCATCACCAATAAAGCGAAGTGAGGGAAAAGCAGCAATGAAGCTGCGAGCTGAGCCCTACAACGTTCAATAGACTTCTGTGAACCTGGGTGAAGACCTGATTGGCCAGCAGTGTGGCAAGTCTAGGGGACTCTTGGACCCAGAGTCAGCAACATAGCCACAGAGGACTGGAGTGGAGAGTGAAGCATCCAGCTGATAAGAAGAGAGGGCATATGCATAAGTACACCCACACTTGCAGATAATACTCACTTTACCTGGCTTCAATGGCTGGATGATCAGAGCTCAAACAGAAGATGAAAGAAGAGGGAAAAAAGAATAAACTGATAATTTGATGAACTTGACATACACTTATGGAAGCAGTAGCTCAAAAGAGGGAACCAATCTTCACAGCGAAGATCATTCCCACCCCCTCTGCACACGGAGAGGACAGGGAAGGGCAATTTGGACATTGGCTACCCAGCATGGGGGGGCTACAGAGGCAAGAACTGACTGGCTTACAGATTTCAAGAGAGAACACCTAGATCCAGAGGGCATGGAGCAAGGTAGAATCTCCAGTGAGTAGTATCCATTCTGTCTAGTAAGGGCTGATGAAAGGAGATGCAGATAGGTCTCTCGTGATACAATAGTGAATAATTGTTATCAGCACTGATTGTAAGGACTGAAAATGTAAAGGTACACGTTTTGTGGCAAAGGAAGAGGAGTGATCAACTTTGTAGTCTAGGAGCGGAGGTCCCTGAGACCATCAAGGGTTAAGAGCAGAGAACGGAATCCTACACAGAGAAGCAGTGACGCCAGGGTTGGAGGCAGAGACAATGACGTGGGGAGATGGAGCAGCTGGGGACTTTGGACTCGATGAAAAGGGTCTATGTGCAGACGACCAGGGGCAAGCTTGTGTGGTATACCCTTTGGTTGGTGGATAATGCATGGAGGGAATTGTAACCATGGCAAGAAATGATATACAATGGGATCAATGTGAAGCTAATGTCCTCCCATGTAAACTATCACATAATTCACAATAAAGCACTAAAAAAAAAAAAAAAAAAAAACCCAAAAAACAAAAAACTCCCAAATAAAAGAAGTCTAGGCCCAGAGGGCTTCACTGGTGAGTTCTATCAGACATTCAGTGAGCAGTTGTCACCATTCTACTCAAATTATTCCAGAACATAGAGGAGGATGGAAAACTTGCTAATACATTTTATGAAGCAAATATAACCTTCATACCAAAACCAGGGAAGGACATCACTAAGAAAGAAAATTACAGGCCAATATCACTCATGAACATAGATGCAAACATTCTTAACAAAATCCTAACCAACAGAATGCAGCAACACTTCAAAAAAATAACACATCATGACCAAGTGGGATTCGTATCAGGGATGCAAGGATGGTTCAACATTAGAAAAATAATCAATGTAATCTACCATATAAATAAGAAAAAAGAAAAGATCCACATGAGCATATCGATGGATGCAGAAAAGGCATCTGACAAAATCCAACATCCATTCCTGATAAAAACACTCAACAAAGTAGGAATGGAAGGGAAATCCCTCAACATAACCAAGAGCATATACGCAAAACCAACAGCCTACATTACTCTCAATGGAGAGAAACTGAAAGCCTTCCTTCTGTGAACAGGAACCAGACAAGGATGCCCTTTGTTACCACTCCTATTCAATATTGGGCTTGAAGTCTTAGTCATAGCAATATGGCAAGATAGGGACATCAACGGCATCCAAATTGGCAAAGAAGAAGAAAAACTCTATTTGCAGACGATATGATCCTATACGTAAAAAACCCCAAAGACTCAGTAAAAAAGCTACTAGACTTTTCTGGAAGATTCAGCAAATGGCAGGATATAAGATCAACATACAAAAATCGGTTGGATTCCTCTATACCAAAAACAACAGCGTTGAAAAGGACATTAGGAAAGCAATACCATTTACAATAGCCATCTAAAGGATGAAATATCTAGGAATAAATGTAACCAGAGAAACAAAGGACCTATACAAAGAAAACTACTGAATACTACTACAAGAAACCAAAAGAGACCTACAAAAATGGAAGAATGTACCATGCTCCTGGATAGGAAGATTTAACATTGTAAAAATGTCAACACTGCCCAAAGCAATTTACACATATAATGCAATCCCAATCCAGATTCCAACGACATTCTCCAAAGAGACGGAAAAAATGATTAAAAACTTTATATGGAATGGAAAGAGACCAAGGATAAGCAAAGCAATGCTTAAGAAGAACAGGGTGGGAAGCCTCTCACTCCCTGATTTTAAAATTTACTACATGGCTACAGTGGTCAAAACCACCTAGTACTGGTACATTGATTGATGGAACAGAATAGAGAATCCAAAAATTAAACCATCCAACTGATTTTCAACAAAGTACCTAAGTTTATTGCCTGGGGAGGAGATGGTGTCTTCAACAGATGGTGCTGGCAGAATTGGAAAGCGATATGCAAAAGACTGAAACAAGACCTTTACCTCACACCTTATACAAAAATCAACTCAACATGGATTAAAGAACTAAATATGAATGTCAAAATTACAAAGGTCATCAATGAAAACATAGGGAAAAATGTGAGAGCTCTAATACAGGGCATAAACAGACTACCAAACATTTTGAAACTTACACAAACAAAAATAGACAAAATAGATCAATGGGGCATATTAATCTTAAAAATGTATGTGTCTCAAAAGACTTCATCAAAAGAGTAAAAAGGGAGCCCACAAAACGGGAAAAAAATCTTTTGCAATGACACATCAGACAAGGGACTAATTTCCAAAATATACAGGCACCTACAACACTACTACAAGGACAAATAACCCAATTAAAAAATGGGCACAGGACATGAACAGACACTTCACCAAGGAGGCGATCCGGGCAGCCAACAAACATATAAAGAAATGTTCACGATCACTAGCCATTAGAGAGATACAGATAAAAACAAAAATGAGATATCTCATACCAGCAATAGTAGCAAAGATCAAAAAAGTAGAGGACAATAAGTGTTGGCGAGGATGCGGAAAGACTGGCACCCTCCTACATTGCTGGTGGGATTGCAAAATGGTCTAACCACTCTGGAAAACAATATGGTGCTTCCTCAGAAGGTTGGAAATAGAGATACCTTATAATCCAACAATTCCTCTACTTGTTATTTATCCACAAGAAATATGAGCCATAACGCGAATAGATATATGCACACCAATGTTCATAGCAGCACTATTTACAATAGCAGAAAGATGGAAACAGCCTAAGTGCCCATCTATGAAAGAATGGATAAACAAACTTTGGTACATACACA
>NW_006408535.1:10656520-10676286 GCF_000296735.1 Chrysochloris asiatica | reverse complement strand
TTTCTGTTTTTTTTGTTGGTTACTGGTATGTATGGGGTGGGGTGAGGGGGAGATAGGGAAAAGTGGAGCACAGGGTAGGGAATAGACACAGGACAGTGGAACACAGGGTATGGAATAGACATAGGATAGTTTGGTGTTGGGGGGATGCAATACACTAGAAGGGGAAGGGGAAAGGAAAAATACGGATAGGAGAGCAGCTATGGGCTAAATGGGACAGAGGTTAATAATGATCTAAGCACAAACGTCGAACAACAGGGCCCATGGATACAAAGATTGAGGCATGCTTTGAATGGGTAAAAGTGGGGAAATGATGTTAAGATGCTTGGCTGTCTGTTGAATCTTGGTTTTCCTTGCCTATGATTGTAAAACAGACACTTGAAGGGGAGTTAGAGGAATAGTCAGAAACATCACCAGAGAAAGCTTGTAAATCCGTCTTCAGTCTATGACTGTTTGGAACAACTGAAATGCGGCTAGAACTTGCCCAGTGAAGGAGGCTCCCTGCAGAGCCTTTGCACTGCACAAGACCATAGGTGGAATCCTGATCCTCATCCACAATCTTTTGAGGTGGGACATTCCCATGTGAAAGGACAAGCAGACCAGTCTGGAGCAGCTAGAAGAACAGGAGATATTTCTTGAAAGAAAGACCAGCAGAAAAAATCAAAAACAGTAACAGTAGTCCAACTGACTACTACAAGAACAAGCAAGTTTTTCCCAGGGAGCCATCAAGGCAAGTGGCCAGGTCCCCTCAAGGCAAACCCCCTTCCAAGACTGAAACTCATATGGAATACACTAGTAGGCATACGATCCTGCTGCTGACCACATTGGTGACTGGGTGACAGATATTGGGAAGTGGGGGGGGAGACAGCAACGAAGTTGTGATCTAATTCCGACCACGTTCAATAGACTCCTGTTAACCTGGATTCAGAGCTGGTTAACCAGCAGTATGACGAGATTTGGGGACTCCTGGGCCTACAGGCAGGGACATGGCTCCAGAGGATTAGAATGGAGTGTGAAGCATCCAGCTGATATAAAGGGGGGATGTACAAGAATACCCACACTTGCAGACAGTACCCATTTTCCTGGCATCAATGGCTCGATGATCAGAACATGACTAAAGAAAGAGGAAAAAAAAAAAGGAGTAACCCACTATAAGTGAATGAGCTTGACCTATGCTTGTGGATGCAGTACGACAAAGGAGCGAACAAATCTCTACAGTGAGGATCATTCCCACCCTCTTGGTACATAGGGTCGATAGAGAGGGGTAACTTAGACATTAGCTACCCAAAATGGGGGGACTACAAAGGCAAGAAGCGAATGGCTTACAAGCTTTCAATAGGGAACCTAGCTCCAGAGGATACAGGGAAAGGTAGAACCTCCACTGAATTGTTTCCAACCTGTCTGGATGGGGTTGATAAAAGGTGAGGGGGAAAGAACGCCTGTGGTTCAATAGGAAATGATTGCTATCAGGTCTGACAGTGAGTGTTGGAAAGGTAAAAGTAAATGTTTGGCAACAAAAGGAGGGGAGCGGCAAGGGAGAAAAGTGTACTGCAAGACCATATTCAGAGAGGCAGTTAAACTGGGATGGAGGCAGAGGAAATGACGTGGACAGAAGGAGGGCTAGGGATTCTGGACTCAGGGACTGGGATGGGTTTTGTGCT
Source organism: Chrysochloris asiatica (assembly GCF_000296735.1). Lineage (NCBI taxonomy): Eukaryota > Metazoa > Chordata > Mammalia > Afrosoricida > Chrysochloridae > Chrysochloris > Chrysochloris asiatica. The sequence goes on along the minus strand of NW_006408535.1, from coordinate 10,674,628 downwards.
GGCGGCCAGGGAGCAGGAATGTGGGGTGGACCCTTTGGGTGTTTGATGATGCATGCAGGGGATTGTGATCATTACAATGAAACAAAGTATGATAGGAAGAATGTAAAGATAATGTTCACCCATGTAAACTAACAAGTAATTCACAATAAAAACGTTTAAAAAAAAAAAAGTATACACACATGATATGGCTTTTCTATCCAAAGTCTTAATTCCCAAGTGATTGGGAGAGACCATGCAAATAAGGTATGCAGGACTCTAAGGCTGGGATTAGTTAATTTGACACCAGCTAGGTTTAAAAGGAAGGAGCTCTGGTAGCATAGTGGTTACGAATCGGGCTGCGAACCTCAAGGTACACAGTTCGAAACTACCAGCTGTTCCACGGGAGAAAGATGAGGCTTTCTACTCCTGCAAAGATTCACAGCCTCGGAAACCCTGTTCAGGATCCCTATGGGTCAGAACCGACTCGACAGCACTTAACAGGTTTAAAGGAGCCATCTCAGGAGCAGAATAGATGATCCCAGGACCATCAAGAAGGAAGAGCATGAGTGAAGCTTGAGATCAGTACCTAAAACAGTGGGTGGCATAGAGCGACAGTGCAGTTTCAGGCTCTAGACATGTGGACTGAGTAAAACTCAGTGCTTATGGGCAGTAGACTAGCTTGAAGAATGTGTCCTTTGGACATTCACAGACTGGCTAAATGAGCTTTGTACCACTTGCTTTAGCAAGGCAGTGGTCAAGGGAACACACGTCTGAGAGGCCGAAGACAAGAGTGAGGCATGCCTGCAATATGGCAGACAAGAGGCACTCCTCACTGGAGAACTGCTGGGTCCTTGAGCAGTTTTGATCCTGAATTGTACCCTGTTCATGCCCCAAATTAAGCTCCACAATCGTACTGTTATGAGTTCTGTGTGGCCATTGCAATGGATTATCAAATCTAGATGTGAAGCAGAGTGCTTGGGGAGGAATGGTTGGTGTTGGAACGTGGTAAAGAAGGTTGATAGGGTGGAAGCATGTCTGACCTCTGCTTCATAGAATGGGCCTGGGCTGATTTTGAGTTTCTCTTTCCCCCTTGTGAAGCCTGGGGCTAAGTCAGACAAAGGCTCTCACAAGGTTTTTGCAGAGGGGGAAGGAGAGGGTAAATTAAGATTTCTCAAATTTCAAGTTTATATCTAGAATCCCATCATTTCTCACCACCTCTCCAGTGACTATTCTGGTCCATACCACTACCATCTCTCATGCGACTTTCAAAACTTCCACACTGGTCTCCCTGCTTCTGACTTTATCCCAGAATCTATTCTCAACACATTTAGATCATGCCACTTCTCTGCTCAAAATCTGCCAGTATTTTCCCATCTCATGCAGATTAAAAAACTAAAGCCCTTACAATGGTCTGCGTGGCCCTACACAGTCAGCCAGTCTCCTCACTTTCTCATCACTCTATTCCTTTTTCTGTTATTTGACTAGGCCGAAGCACTTGAAGTTCCCTTTGCCTCCTTATCTCCAAGGCTCACTGTCATCAGCTTTAAGTCTTGGCTCCAAAGTTACCTATCGGTAAGGCTTTCTCTGCCTAAAATCCATTACCATTCAGCTGATCCCAACTTATCAGCCCTACCTCTGACCTGGTTCTCCCTCTATCTTCTCCATTTTTCTCCATAGCATTATCACCACCCAACCTTCTATATATTTTGTTTATTTATTACCTATTTCCCTACTCGAATGTATGCTCCAAGAGAGCAAGTTTTATCTGTTTTGTTCAGTGGGTATGTGTGTGCAGCTTGTGTACTATACAAACCTAGGACACTTAGACAGTAGTTAATAGACTACAATGCCTGCTACATGCAGGTGCTCCATATTTACTGTTTGGCTATACGATCAGACAATCATTACATATGGGCAAGTTTTGGTATCAAATGTTATCAACTAGCAAAATGTAAAACTCTAAAAATACATTCTTCTTTAAAATATTTGTTCTGGTTCTGGAATAAGGTAAAATAAGTGACCCATGTGACTTTTCCCCTGCTGCTTCCTTTTCCTAGAACATCCTCTGCTTTTTCTCTGTACCCTTCAAGCCAGTTCAAGCTGCACTGTGTAATGAAGGAGTGCCTCACATTCTTCCCATGGAGGCTCTACTTCACAGCCCCTCGAATGTCCCACTTCTTAATGAGTAGGTCTCTCTCCCCTACTAGATTATAAATTCCTTGAAGACAGGGACTATTATTATATAAAATAGCATCCCAAGTATCTAAAATAGTGCTTGGCACATAATAGACATTTAAGAGATATTTGTAAAAAAAAAAAATTAACTACTTGAATACTATACAAAATAAACTTGTTAAACAATTTATAGTTTCATTTTAAATGCATCTACTTTTGGGGAAGGGGATTCATTTTTAGTGCTAATCTCTTATTACCCTCAAAGATATGCTCATTCTCTTACGGGCTTCCCACCTCCAGTAGCAAGTACTCCAGTTAAACTAGATTCAGAAAGTCTTTGACCCATATTTTGTGCTCCTGTGCTCTTTGCAGACACTGTTTCCTTTCTGGAATGTTTTACTCCTGTCTGTGGTAAATTTTTACTAATCCTCCAGGGTCTCATATGTCATTTCTCAGGAATACCATTCCTAGACCTACCCTGAGGTTTCTGTGTTCTAACTTTTTGTGTTCCAAGCATACTTTGCACATATCTGACAAGGTGAAATTAGCAATAACAGTTCATTCAGCAAACATTTGAGCACTTGCTTTCTGTCTGGCACTGCAATGAGCACCAAGTAATGAATGTGACAAACACAGACCTTATTATCTACAGAACAGAGAGACATTAAGGAAACAAAGCTGTGGTAACTGTTATAAAGGAGGGCAGGGAGTAGCAGGTGTTATGAGGTTATATACAGGGGAACCCCTTGGTTGGGATCAGGAAAGAAAAGCATGGGTAAAGGCTAAGACAAAAAGATGAACAGTACAGAGAAGCCTAGAGAGGTGGCTAGAACTTCAGGAGTGGATCATATCATTTAAAATTATAGCCCCCTTCCACCACAGTCTCCTTTCCCATCTCTTGGTCAAGTTGCTTGTACCCATAGTCCTTCTTCTCTAAGGTACCATACAATTTCACTATTATTTATGCCATCTCCTCCAACTAGAATTCATGTTAAGTATTCTTAAAACTAGAACAGTGACTAGCTTATAGTAGATTAGTATCTATCTGTTGAATAAATGAAGTAAGTATTAAGTTTGGTAAGCATTTAAGGGCAACAGGAAACCATTAAAGACTTCTTAGCTAGGGAGTAACAGATCACATTTGAGCTTTAGAAAAATCATGTTGGCTACTGAAGAGATACAGAATGGTCTAGAGGAGGAAGTCTAGTGCTGAAAAGTTCAGTTAATATCCTCCCATTAGAATGTGTGAGGAGACCAGAGTGGTGTAACTAGAGTAGTTACAGTGCAATCAGACAGAAATACAAGATTCAAGATATTTAGATGACAAAATCAACAGGACCTAGTGACTAAATTATAAGGGAGATGCAGGCTCTGTAGCCAGTTAAGATGAAGATTTGAATTACAGTTGTTACTCATGAACTTGGGCATGTGGCTTGGACCCTACAAACTTGTTTATCTGTACAATGACAATAATACCACCACTTCACAAGGGTACTGTCAAGCATTAAGTGAGCTGACACATGCATAAGGTTTCAGAGTGACTGGCACTAAGTATTATTTTTTTAAATGTCAGTTCACATTCCCCACAATATTTATTTATATGCTTAATTATGCTGTAAAGTTGGTTTGAACCCTAGAGATGGTGGTTCTAACTCATCAGCTGCCGCTCAGAAACCCTATATAGGGTCACTATGAGTCAGACCCGACTTGACAGCATTTAACAACAACAGTTTCACAGAGACATCCTTGATGGCTAGGATCACACATTATCAGCACACTATATCTAGCAGAGTGGGTGGAAGATAAGAATGAGACATTCGTTACTTCTGGCAAGATGGTGGACTAGGTTGATGCACTACATGAACCCTCTACAGCAAAGATACAAGAGATCACACAAAATGTACACAAAAGAAAATTCTGGCACCCTGAACTTCAGAAGAAAGGTTAGAGAGGTGGATGGAGTGCTTGCTGGGAGGAGAGGCATGCAAGGACAGTGAGAAAGGGAGACTGGTCAACGGCTGGCCAGGCACAGTCCCACCATCTTGTGAGCAGCTTTAGCAGCTGACGGAGGCCTGGCAGGGCAGATTGGCATGGGTGCCAGGAGAGGTATGATTTCTGTTTCTCTATGCTCCCCTGGTGACCAGAGGTGTGGCCAGCTCCCACCCTCATTTACCCCCAGCTCAGACCCTGCTCTCCATGTGAGGTGGGGCCCAGCTGTGCCACCTTTGGTTCCTGGATTCAGGTGAGCTCAGCTTCAGACCTACAAAACCCACAGAGCCACGAGACCAGCACTTAACCAGCCACCCTGCCCCCAGCTTTCCTATGGTCCTAACAAACACTGAAACCAGCTCCATCGAGGGCCCTCATGAACTACTTCCAGACTGAGTGCCCTGAACATAGATAACACTGAAGCCAACAGGAACTCCATCTAAGGCCAAGAACTCTGCTGTCACATCCCTTCCACAACCACCTCCTGAGCTCTTTGAATTGCAGGAGTCCACCAGAGATTTTTCCCCTCCGATCCAATAACTGCACTGTTTGTTTTTACAGATATGACAACTCCAAAATGCCCAGGAGACCAATAGCCAATTTTAGCTCACACAAAGAAACAAGAGAGAATGACTTAAACAAATAACCAAGAGCTAGAAAATGTTTCTAAGGAAAATGTAATGGAACTAAGTGAAGAAGAATTCAAAAGAATGTTAATTAAGTACCTTCAAAGAAAAAAAAAGATCAAGAAAAGCAAGGAGAACACAATAAAAACTTTTGAAGATTCAGGAAAACACTACAAGAACAAGCACACAAAATAAAATGCAAATTTTGAAATAATACAAAATCTGCAATTAGAAATCCAGAAGATTAATACTACTAAGGTCTCAGAAATGAAGACGTTGAAACAGCAAAGAAGTATTGTGAAGAAGTATTTGGGAGCCCAAATTAGTGAACTTGACAATAAATCTCTCAATACTAGTGCACTAGAAGAACAGAGAAAAGAATGGAAGGAAAAAAAAAAAAAAATGAAGAAAGCCTAGGAATTATGTGAGACACCAGGAAGAGGCACAACTTAGGAGTATTTAAAGTAAAACAAACCTGAACGACTGAAAATACGAAACAAGAGCTCTCTCTGTATAATGAAGTCAACTACAAAGCAAAAACGGGATAGTATAGATACGAAACTTCTGAATGGCAAAGAACTCGAGTAGATTTTAAGATTAAAGACTGTTCTAAGCAGGGAAAAAATTAATTACAAGGTAACCTTAAAGAAGAATAATGCACCTGTACATAAAAATAAAAAAAGAGGAAAATCAGAAAAATTTCGTAAACATTAACACAACAGAAGTGAGAAGAAAACACACAAACAAAATTAACTCAGCAGAGAAAAATCATGCAGAACAAAGAATACAGCAGTACCACACATACACAAAACACATACACACAGAAAAATAACAAGTCAATTCATACCTATTGATAATTACACTGAAAGTAAATGGATTAAATGTACCAGTCAAGTGTCTTAACAGAATGCCTAAAACAGGATCCTTCAACATACTGTCTACAAGACACATAGCAAAAAGACGATGATGATGTGAAGCACCGTTAAGTCAGTTCTGAACCATAGCGACCCTGTATAGAGTTCCCAAGGCGCAGTTGGTGAGCCTGAACTGCCGACCTTGCAGTTCAAACGGCTTTGCAGTCTGGTGCACTAACCCACAGTACCACACCAGGACTCCCCAATGCGCATCAACAGAAGAATGGTTAAACATTGGTACATACACATAATGCAATATTACAAAATATTGAAGAATAATGATGAATCTGTGAAACACTTCACAACACAGTTGAACCTGGAGGACATCATGCCAAGTGAAATCAGTCAATCACAAAAGGATAAGTATTATATGAGACCGATGTTATAAAAAAATTAAAAAAGGTTTTCTTGATAAAAGAAACAATCTACGATGATTAAGGGAGTAGGGAAAGGGAAAATTATTCATGGGCTACAGAGCAGACAATATACAACAAGAGGGAGGTTAGCAGAAGAAAGATGAAGGCAGCAGAAGACACAGAGAGGAATGCAGTAGTTAAAAGTGAATAGAGGTATATGCTATCAACTATTGTTACACTGCAGGGGAAATACAACAATTTAATGAAGCAATGTACATAAATTTGTTGAATGTAAAACTGATGATTTGCTCTGTAAACCGTCACTCAATTTACAATTTAAAAAGTACACCCACACACACATACAAAAAGAATGAGATGTTACCATGATAAGTTATGAAACTGGTAGTTGAAAAAGACTGCTAAGTTTTCTATTGTGAATCCAACAATATTGAGAATATCAGGATCTATTTGGAACCTATTCCCATCCTACTAGTGCTCTCTCAATTTGAAAAGATGGTGAGAAGAGCAGAAGAGCATAAAAATCTTAAATTCCTTGAGAGCAGACACCATTCTTCATTCATTTTTATAGCAACCAGAACAAGGTTTTTGAACATGACACATGCTCAAAGACTATTTGGTGATTACATGAATTGAAGCTTCTTTACCACTTGCAAAGGCACATCACAGGTGGTTACCACCTACCACTTTGCTTACCTGTCTGTAATCGCAAGTGAGCTTCAATATTCTGCAGTCGTTCTTCTACAGCTTGATTACCACAATCTCGAAGCATGCTATTAGGTTTATGACCTGATCCTTGTACTCCTCCTTCAGGTCTAGTCTGTGGTCCATAAGTATTCACAACTCTAGAAACTAAGTTAAGAAACTCTTGAGCTTTTGTAAATGTGCATTTCAAATGATCAGAAACTCTCTCACAAGTGTTATTGTTCTGTGCCACAGAGTTGATTATGACTCACAGTGACCTTACAGGATAGAGCAGAACTACCTCATCAACTACCCAGATCTTTTCTACCAGAGAAGGGCGGATGGGTCCAAACCACCACTGTTTCTGTTAGCTGCCATCACACCCTCAGGGCTCCTAAAAATACTTTATATTTCTTTCAGAAAGATTATCTAATCACAAACCCAGGAATAAAGAAAACAAGATTTTGTTCATTTGTTTGTTTTAAAATAAACAAATCTGAATAGAAAATTTTTTCTATTCTAATTGGCTAATAATCTAGAATAAGCTTCTGTCCATGATAAAGCTATTATGATGTGATTACTTACCCTTTACATGACTTTTAAATCCAGGGTAAGGAGTAAAAACGGCATCAGTTCTTGCACAACTATTTTCTGTGGAAAATTTATAAAATAATATACTTTGAATATATTCTTAATTTAACATGTATGAGATTTTGATAAATCTCCAATGGTTTACATTAGTAGAATGCTCATAATAAGATAATAAAAATGTAAATAATAGTAATCAAATGACACCACCTACAAGATAAAATTTAGTGGCTTTTGCTGCCCTCTCAAATTTATCATACTACCTAATAAATCTTCTGATCTAATTTTCAGATTTACATACATAAAATGTCTCAAAATTTAATGGCATTAATTGGTTTAATTTTTACTGACAACCAGTATCCCTAAAACTCATCTTGGCCTCTGGAGGAAATAATTTAAATATTATAAAGAATAATTTAATTTCAAGACAAAGACATTATTCACTTTTATCATAAAGCTCATTATCTTACTGAAATATTGTTAAATAAGTCAGCATTTTTTAATTACTTGCAGATCAAATTAGTATATATTTAATAAAGACAACAATACATTTAATAAGAGTTTATTTCAAAACTCCATATAAAAATGATCTTATACCTTTCCATGTACCTAGATTTCTAATGCTCATTTAAAAAATTCCTAGTCACAAAAGCTGTCTCCCCTTCAGTTCATCCTACCCACTTTCAAAAAATCCAATTTAAGAGATATGAAAACCTCTTACATTTTTTTTTCCCAGTTGAAAAGTACAGTGACTTTTTCAGATTAGATATCAATTAATAAGTTTAATAATTTAGTAATAAAACTTAAAACATAAGGAAAGATTGGGAAGATGATGGCATAAAACATTCCAAATCCTATAAATTACTTAAGTAACATTAAACAAAACCATGCATTTACAAAAAAATTTCCTGTAAAATTATCTTTCAATTATTTTATAAAAATGGGTAGCGGTAAAATAGATTCTGAAAGACAAGTCTTCTTTTCCCTATAGAATTTGGCTTTTTTTTTTCTTCCCAATCCACTGTTTAGATTTAGGTCAAATTGAGAGACTAAAAGAATATACTACCATATTAAAATACATTTGTATTTTTTCAGTCTAAGTTTCCTTAATAAAGTATTACCACTAATAACTCAAATTACGTGAATAAAATTCTAAATTCACTTATCCTTTATATCTAGATACCAGAATCAAAATTTTTCTTTCTTTCTTTTTTAAAGACACCTCAAAATATCTATCACGGGCTGATACATCACCATCCTCTTTTTACCATTTCATGGGACAAAGGGTTAAAAATAAGAAGCTATCATCCATTCCTGAGCTATAGTCCAAATATATAGATTAACTTGACCTATTAGTGAGAAATTCAGCATGGTATGAAGACAGTGAATGTATGAGAGCTAGTCACTCTCCTGAGCAATTCTTGCTAGCACTGTTTTGAGCCAGCAAGGAATTGAATGGGCCAAGGAATCCTGCTGAGCATTTCAATTCTTGTCAATTTCTATCCCCTGGTGGTTTATAATAATAGAGTTAGCAGGGAGAACAGAGGAATAACATTAGTGACACATGTGCTTGCTCCCGCAACAGACCCTTTCTCTCTCATGGGTTACTTACAGTTGGACAGTAGTACCTGAGATTTTGCCACTGTTGCACCTGTTCTGAAAAGCTAACAGGAAAATATACTAACTCTAAAGGTATGCATGTGTAATGTTAATAGTGGGAAAAGTTAAACTTACGCACTAACTTGAGGCTGTATTATTTTATTGTTAAGAATCAGTACAGCAATGTGATAGGAATCATCTGACAATTTGGTGTTTATATTAACTAGCCAAAATACATTAGCGAAAAATAAGGAAATCATTCATTCCAATTTTGAACACTTCTCTAAATTTTTTTCTAAGAACTTCTTGTCCTGATTATTCCTATGATGGCCAAGTAGGGTCTGTTTGACAATATTCTGTATTCTACAGCCTACCTGCAAATGCCCTATAGCATTAAATGGAGGGAAAGAAGCTGATGAAAATGTAACTATGTACTATGAAAGAAAGGAAAAAAGCCTTAAGACACATGGTCTTCCTGACAAATTGGTTTTATCGTGACATAAAACATTTCACACAGCTCAGGAGTAGTGTGCAAACTGCTCCCTCTTGAGGAGTATAAACTTTGCTAAGTTCAGTTTAGGTGCTAACATCATAGTTTCATAGTTATAGCTTGGTTCCTTCTTACTACTGAGACCAAACAACCCTGCCACTCAAGCTTTACCTTCAGTCTGTAAAGGAACTTTAAAATAATCTTATCCCTGTGGTAAACATTAGTCTTTTCACCTTAGCATTTCGTGACTTTTGTGTAATCAAAATGAAATTCATTTTTGCAATGTAGTCTATTATTCAACAGAAGAAAAATATGCTACCTGGGTTCCTAAATAAACCTGTAAACTGAATTCCGTTCATTTTATTCATTTTTAAAAAACAAATGAAAGATCAGAGCAACTTTTAAAATTGTGCTCAAAATCCTACAAAAATAACTACCAGTTACCTTGATTACAATCAATAACATTGCAAAATTCCCTGACGTTGTTTTCATTGATTTCAGCTTGCTTTCTTTCAATAAATGCAGATATTCGTCTCTCAATCTACAAATAACAAATATGCATGTTTTAACAATTCAAAAATGCTGCTTGTTTTATTTAAATGATACTCCCCCCTCAATAAAAACTTACTTCTGCTTTTCCAGCCTTTATTTGAACTACTTCTGGATCAAAATACATCTGTGTCTTTTTTACATCTCCTAAGTCATAATCTTTGTGTTTTTCTTCCTCTTGTAGGTCGCCAGCAGGAAATTTGGCATTTACTTGATTCTCATTGCCTGATTCTGTTTTTCCTATCTCTTCAACAATGGTTGCATTCTCCTCTTTAATCAGAGGCTGAAGTTTTGCTAAAAAGGGCTGAGAAGAACACAATTCCATCTGTTGGGATTTAAGCTGATCAAAATTAATGATATATTTAGCACATTTACAAAAATTCCTGCTAAGTGAAAGTAACATCTAATACCAATGACCAAATATAAGAAGTTGGCCTATCAGGACATATAAATCTGGCTCCTGTTCTCTGCTATTGTAACCACTATCATTTGCTATAAATTTGTTTTTAAAAAAGAAAATAGAAAGAAAACCTGAGGAAATTTTAAATTTTCTTTGAAGGAATCATTCTGTCACTCATCTTTTATTTTGTGCCAAATCAAAGCCTCAGCCTCTGGCACCAATGCCACTTAATTAACATGTCATTCAATGCTCCTCAGAACACTAAGGCTTAGTAGTTTTCCTCCTTAACAGGAGAGCCCGTGCTCTCACTCAGCAAAGCCCTGCATTATCACTATATCACTGGAGATTCTCCACTTGAAACTGCAGTTGGCCATAGTGAATGAGAAGAGCACAGACACAAAATATATAGGTGTTATGCAGAGCGAACACTCAGGCTTTTCCTGACATGGCAGGATAGCTTCTTGGGTCATGAAGTTAAATTAAAAAAAAAAAAGAAAACGAACAAGGAGTTTTTGTTTTTTTTAAAAAAGGACCTACCAACAACACTATCCTAAATGTACTTCTGGTGGTGGTATAGTAGTTAAGTACTCAACTGAAAGGTCAGTGGTTTGAACCCACCAGCCACAAAGCGGAGTGATGTGGCTGTCTGCTCCTGTAAAGACTTACACCTTGGAAACCCTGTGGGGGCAGTTCTATTTTGTTCTGTAGAGTCACTATGAGTGGGAAAGGACTCCACGGTAAACAGGTTTGGCTAGTTTGGGATCACAATACTGTAGTTATAGTTAGAGGCGGAGGAAAGCCCTTTTATACAAGGGGGCTTCAAAAAGTTCATGGAAAGAAGAATTAAAAGATAATGGAATTTTTCAGCAAACTTTTTGAAGTTCCCTTTTATAATGTCAATTTTGTTACTCAGTCCTCTCCCCAACTAAACACACAATTAGGCCGCACTTCAGTGCCAATAGCTCACAGTTTCTGCCCTTTAAAACTAGGGTCAACTATTACTTCTAATACGAAAGAGTTAAATTTTCCTAAAGTCAATGAAGTAAAAATGAAGTAAAGGGATGGCTAAAAATGAATGTGTAGTCCACTAATCAAAACACACCAACACTATCAATGGTCCAATTCTTTTGATCATATCTACAATTTTGCTTGCATTATTTTCAATACCAAATATTCTTCTGAAACCTTAAAAGCAGTACATTGACTAATCCAAGCAGTTCTTCCACTTATCTTTTTGACATAACACATTTTGACTAGAGATAAACTGCAAACTTAACATCAATTACAATTGCAGGGATGCTCAGTTAGAAACCAGCAAGGTCACAACATTGTTCAGATACTGAACTGAAATATTAAAAAACACAATACGACTACAAATAACTATTCCCTGTTGACTTGTGATATAAAGAAAGTTATTTACAATTGTTAAGCAAAAGAAAAATAAAATAGTGACTGGCTATTTACTAAGATGAGACATTAATGTCAGAGAAATTACTTTCTTTTTAAAAACTATGCTGAAACTATTTAATTGCAATAGACACTCCAGGATGTATCATGCTGGGATAATGCCACTTCTTGAACCACTGAAAGCACTCCATGAGCCTCCAAACTCACCCAAGGCATGGAATCATTATCATAGCATGACACACACCTGCCGTGTCTTATTGCTTAATTATAACCCACCATAGATGGAACTGTATTGAATTTCCAGTGCAAGTCTAGAATTGAATAAAAACGCATTCATTCAGTCTTCATATCCACACTGGCCTATTGGGCTGTATTCCTGTATCTGTGCTGATCACTATGTAAATTAATAGATTTGGATCCAATCTGGATGTAAGTAACCTTTTATTAATAACTCTATTCATATAATGTTAACACAGAACTGACAAATATACCAGCTTATAATTTAATCACAATTAATTTCTATTCTCAATATCAAGTTAACATGTCTAACAAGAAATTTACCTGTAAATACAAAACGTGCTGCTCAAGTGCACTAAAGAGCAATGCAGGCTGGAATGCCGAGAGGCTCTGGAGCTTGTTCCAATCGATTGTAATTTTCACCACATCATCTCTGAGGTTAAGCTTCAAAAGGACAAACCAGCAACATAACACAAATTAATGATTAAGCTGCACATGTTAGATTGTTACAAAAACAAGATTTCTACAGAATAACCCAAGGTTGTTACAAAAATAAGACTTCTATAGAATAACCCGTGCCTATTTTGCTCAGTTGTCAAGTTTTTCATCTTATATTAAAATTGTCTACCTAGTTATTATTTGTAAGACGAAGAAAGGTGTCGAGTCTCATAATAAAACAGAATGACATTTTACTTTCGGTCTACTCTAGGATCTGTGTAACAGGATCATCTTTGAGGTGAAACCATCCACAAATGATAAAGGTTATTTTCATACTTAAAATCTAAAATTCTTTTAATGTGGTCCAAGACAGGTTTGCTGTTTTCAAAACCCTACTACTTTTAACTCAGAACATTAAACAAAAGAAGCACAACTGTATTGCTAATGTTCTAATATGCACATTTCCTTGTTAGACAAATATGTACACTCATACTTTGTGACTCTGACATATCTTATGCATCACAATTTTATTGTTTTCAACTTTTATCAATTTTAAAAACTAATTTAAAATCAAGATTAGTCATTGTTATTGTTTAGTGCTGTAAAGTTGGTTCCCACTCAGCAAATTCAAAGACACAGGTTATTTATATACATTATAAGGTCTAGGGGTAGATGGCAACATGTTTATCTATTTGAAGTACAAAAACAAACTATTACTTAGTTGTGGGCATCTGAAAATAAGTAATCCTTATCCACAATAGTGAAATTAATGACCTGAGCTTAAATGGAGAATCCAGATCTTTTGTTAAATATTGTTTTCTAGTAAGGCGTGAACACTCACTATATGAAAATTTCTTATAGATTGGATAGTGTGATTTATGAGAATAAAATTATATCCAGCAAACTACCAAGAACTCAAATATAAAACTGGTATGAAATAAATAAAAATTGTAGAGTGCGTATCTGTAGTGTCTGTTGAATGACTAAGAGTGAACCACCATAAACTTTCCTAGGACATGTGTTTATCGCACACTACAAAGACTTATGCATAATGAGTATTAAATAATAAAAAATATATGAATTTATCAGAAATCACTTATTTAAAAAACTAGTTATGCATTTTATAAAATAAAGACAAGTATTACATTAGTTCAAATATAGATTTTATACGAAAAAATGAAAAAGTACTGTACAAGGAACCAAAGTGACCCAAAGTATCTGATGAAAAACACTATTCTCAAAGAAAACTGCAAGACAGAAATTGACTATTCTCTGAACAGAAGAGCAGAAGCATTTTATGCCCAGACTAGACAAGTTTACAGAACTATAAAGTTCTATGTAGGCTATACTGGCAAAAATTAATGATGCCTCCTAATTTATATTACCTTAACGCCTTTTGGAAACCCTATCCAGGGTCGCTATGGGTCGGAATTGACTCGATGGCACTTAACAACAACAACGTCTTTTAAGTTAGATAACAACTTATGGGTGGACGTATACTACTATACTTTTACAGTCCTCACAGAGATCTATAGTCAAGTACAGCAAATTTATGACTATAGTTTAGAAGAAAAAAAGCTATTCCATTCTACAAAATTATGTAAGCCTTGAGGTGCAATAAGGATCACTGGTGTTGCAAGAAAACCATATAGTAATGTCATGAATTAACTTTCAAATTATCCTAATAGATTCAACTAAATAACAATTTATTCACTTATACACTATAGGATTTGTAACAGTAAACCATTTGCTCACAAATCTCTATTAATCTGCTAATTAATCAACATAGACTATTTAAATATGTATTTTCAGTAACAACTTTATTAAATCAGTAAGAAAATCCAAGCTAACAATAATCATCCAGAAAGTAAACAATAAGTTAAAATTAGCAAAAATAATAAATTTTTCAATCTGGGTTAGTAAATACCTGTAACACTCAATTTCATGCTTCCTATTGAGAAGGGCAAATAATACAATGACATTATACATTATGAATTTAGTGATATAATGGCATATATTTTAAATACTTAAAATTTATTACAAGAGGTATCAGTGATTCCCTTGAGGATATTATGTATTACAATATCCCGGTTCTTATTCTTATCTTTAAATAATACATCCCCAAATATAAAGGCTATAATCAAAATGGTCAGCATTTAGTTGATAGTTTGTAAAAGAAGGTGACCTTGTATAGAAGATCCCTTCACTGGGTCAGATAAACTTACCAAATGTTTACTCTATTCATTTTTGACAGCTGGCATAAGTAGACTTTAATCACCTCTTTCTGTATCTGTACTGACAGAACACCTAAATATTTACCATTTTTTAAATGAGCATGAAAAATTGAGAATGCAAAAATCTTTTTAAAATTTAAAAAAAAAAAATTATTCCTCAATGATAACTTGTAAACATTGAATCAGAAACCCCTTCTGCAAATAATAGGTCACCATGAACTTTTTCCATCCTGTCATTAGAGTATAAATAAACTTCAAAGTTCCAATATCCACACCATAGAAATAAAAAGTTCTCTAACTTTCTAAAGCATTTAAGTGTCTTGGGTCTTAAGGTTAAATTTTTAATAGTAATTAATCAGAATTCCCCACGTATTTAAAACCATCTTTTGGTAAGTAAGTCCTTGGCAAGCAACCAGTTAACAGTTCTAGTCTTCTTTTAGCAGAATGGCGAATTACAAGAGCAAGTTACAGTATGCTCTTTGTAATTTACCACAAACATGCTAGAACTTAAAAATACTAAAATAACTTAAAGAAAGTCATTTCATACACCCAAAGCTTTAAAAACTAGTTTACATAAATAAATCAGACAAATACTTTATTTTCATAGGACTTTACCATTGCCATTATCTGCAACACTTGTGTCTATTTCACTACAGGCATTCATTCCCTCGTCCTCCCAACAAACTTTTATATCTACAAAGTGCTCCAGCTAAGATTTACAAAATAAACATCTTTTAAGGTTATTTTTCATTTAAAATTTGTCTTGAATTGTACACCATGAAACCAAACAGTGATTGGATCCGATATAGAGCGTGTAAAGAGCTCATTTCTTTCGACGCCAAAGCTGCTATATCTATACGCTAAAGTTATTCTCAAACAGTTGAAACTAGTTAATTGTTAACGAAGAGCTCTGAATCAGATTAACTATGGGCAGGCAACCCATCCAACTTCATGCTGTATTTTAGATTAATTAAGGGAGATGACATCCAGAAACGAAAAATTAACAAAATTAAGAGACTCCGCAGAGCAAATCAATCAAAAAGAAAGCAAAAAAGCTGCAGAGAGCGTTTTCCAGAATTACAGGCCGCACTTCCAGCCAATTTCTGTAACGAATAGTTGGAAAAGGAACAGTGAACTCAAGTCGCCTCCCAAACTCTTAGAAAAGCTTTTCCGCATACTTTCTCTCGGGGAAGCAGGTTTTTATTTACACTATCCTCACCTACTATAGGGGATGATAGTTGCAAAGAAATCTAGTTTGCAACCAGTCCCTGCAACTAAGTCCATGGGCCATCCTCCTAGCTCCGATAGCGAGCCGGGTTCCTCCCCCGGCCTCCGCTCCTCCTGCCGCGGGCAGCGTGCGGCCTCCGCGGCCCCGGGAGTTAACTGGGGAGGTGAGCAGGGAGGAGGGAGTGGGGGTTAGGGGGGAGTGGCTAGGCGATTCCCACACCTTACTTCTCTAAGGCACTACTCACCTGTCCAGCCAGGGTGCGCAGGGAGCGAAAGGTTTCGCAAAGCACCTCTCGGGAGAGGTTGGGGCTGCAGCCGCGCTCCAAGCTCCTGTCACTGCTGTTCGGGCGACTAAGCTCCGTAGCAGCAGCCATGACACCTTCGCCAGCAGCCCCCACCTCCGAGGTGAGCTCACCCCCCTTTCCTGCAGGCTTTCGCCGCTTGAATTTTACGTAAAAACGCCGCGTCTCGTTTAGAGCGTCATTTTTGAGGCTCCACCATTTCTATGTGATTGACAAGCACGGGAACCAATCAGGTGATCAGAATTGTAGCGTCGAACCTAAGAGGCTGAAATTGCAATCTGGGGGAAGCTGCATGTTGTATTTGGACTGTGATTGCTTTACAATTTGTTAAGAGTTAATGTCAGGCATAATTGGTGTCTATTCACCTGGAGCAACGGAAGATGAAGAAGTGAAGAATAAAAGAAGGATATAAAATGTGTGGCCAATTGCCTCCATTAAAAACTGCCTCCTTTGTCATGAGACTAGAAGAAGTGGATGGTGCCCAGCTACCATTACTGAACATTGTGTTCAAAGATTCCATGTAAGAATGCTGGTCAAAAGGGGGGAAATCTAGAACAAAATTTCAAATCTTCATAGTCGTTTGGAACCATGGGGGGTAGATGATCCCCTGAAACTATTTACCTGAGATAGTCTTTAAACTTTAAACCAAAAATATTCCACGAAGTCACCCTAAACCAGATTGCATTAGTTTAACTAGTCAGAAAGTTCTGCCTTGTGCATTGTAAACTTTAAAACAAACCTTATGGGATCAAATTGACTACAGCAACTCAAAAGTTTAGCTAGGAGCCTTGAGGTGGTGGTGGTGGTGGTTATGTACTGTGGAGCCGGTTCCAACTCATAGCTACCCTATGTAGGTTTGTGAGGCTGTAAATTGTTACAGGAGCAGAAAGCCTGATCTTTCTTCCTCGAAGCTGCTGCTGGATTTGAGCTTCTGATCTTGGAGCTGCTAACCTTGTGGTTAACAGCCTGAATGGGTAGTAAATTTATGTTAATGAGGGAGGGACAGCTCAGGAAAGGAAGAAGCAAATGATCACACAACTGGAAGAATGTAATCAGTCATTAAATGGTACATGCCATGCAGTCGGTTCTGACCCATAGTGGCCCTGTGTAGGGTTTCCAAGGAGGAGCTGGTAAGCTTGAAAAACTGTCAAATTGGTGTATGTTTTGCTGAGGGATATCACTGGTGATGTCCAATGGATTTTAGCTGAAAACAGAGAAGATCAGAAAGGTGTTTACCTGTGCTTTATTGACTACACAAAGGCTTTCGATTGTGTGGATGATGACAAGTTATGGACAATATTGCGAAGTATGAGTATTCCTGAACACTTAATTGTGCTCATGGGGAATTTGTACCTGGACCAAGAAGCAGTTGTTCGAACAGAACATGGGAATACTGAATGGTTTAAATTGGGAAAGGTGTGCAACAGGGTTATATTCTCTCACCATACTTATTCAACCTGTATGCCGAACAAATAATCCGAGAAGCTGGCTTATATGAAGAAAAATGTGGTATCAGTAGGGAGGAAGACTCATTAATAATCCATGATATGCAGATGATACAACTTTGCTTGCTGAAAGTGAAGAGGACTTAAAATAATTACTGATGACTATCAAAGAGTATAGCCTTCGGTATGGATTGCACCTCAATGTAAAGAAAAAAATCCTCACTACTGGACCAATAAACAACATTCTTATTACGGAGAAAAGATTGATGTCAAGGACTACATTCTTCTGATAAGCTATCAACACTCATGGAAGCAGCAGTCAAGAAATCAAACAACGTATTGCATTCACCAAATCTACCCAAGACCTTTTTAAAGTGTTGAAGAGCAAAGATGTCAGCTTGAGGACTAAGGTGCACCTGACCCAAGCCATGGTATTTTCAGTAACCTCATA
>NW_006408535.1:10642861-10655005 GCF_000296735.1 Chrysochloris asiatica | reverse complement strand
TTTGAGTTATGGTATTGAAGGAGAATATTGAAAGTGCCATCAGCTTCCAAAAGAACCAATAGATCCATTTTGTAAGAAGTGCAGCCAGAGTGCTCCTTGGAGGCCAAGTTGGCCAAACTTCGTCTCTCATACTTCGGACATATTGTCAGCACAGGCCAGTCACTGGAGAAGGGTATCATGTTTGGTAAGGTGGAGGGTCAGAGAAAAAGAGGAAGACCCCCAACAAGATGGATTGGCCAAGTGGCAGCATCGATGGACTCACGCATGGCGACAGTAGTGAGGCTGGCCCAGAATTGGGCAGTGTTTTGTTCTGTTGTGCATAAGGTCACTGTGAGTTGGTACCAACTTGATGGCACCTAACGACAACAACAACAACCCCTACTATGCAGGAGTCCTGGTGTGGCGCTGTGGGCTAATGTGTCAGACTGCAGAGTCGTTTGTACTGCAACATCAGTGGTTCAAGCTCACCAGCTGCTCCTTGGAAACCCTATACAGGTTGCTATGGGTCAGAATCGACTCGACGGCACTTAACAACAACAAAAATCCCTACTATATAGGGCCACTATAAGTCAGAATCAACGAGCAACACAAAAAAAATCAAATTAAAAAATATCTAATCCAGTTGAAAAAAACATGTTTTAGAAGGCTATTAAAAATCATATTTTATAAAGCATAATCAGTTTAAAGATAAGGGATGAGAGATTTAAATTATTAATTCTAATAGTCTAATACATTTATAGTAGAGCAAGCAAAGACAGAAACTTGTACAATGTGTATTCTTTCATTTTAGAGTAGGCTGATTTAAAGGGGAGGAATAACACATCAAGAAACTGGGATAAGGGCAGTAGAGATAAAAGAACCCTTTTGACCTGTCCCTAGGGAGCCTCTTAATTAGGCTTTCATTTCCAAAGATTTGTGGCATCACCATCACAGGACTTGACAGGATCTCAGGAAACCTTACCTGTTCCCTTGTTAGCAGACAAGATATGCAGCTGATAGCCCAGTTTACACCTAGAGGCATTCAGAAAAAGACTTCAGATCCTTCTGATCCCGTTAAGCAACCCTCTTATTCAAGTCCTTAACCCTTTGTCTAACCCAAATTTATGATTCCTTACAATGTTAGCATATGATATTTTCTTTGCTGTTGGTTCTCTTGTTAAAGGTGAATATTGCACTGGGGAAATAACTAGAAGTTTTTGTTTCTATAGCAAAACCCACATCAGGTCATTTATTATCTAAGTGTGAAATACTTTTTCAAATTCGTAAGACATGTATATGCAAAACTTTTGCTGTACATTAAAACAATACCATCCAGAAGAGTTGACACTGACTTGAGGCACTTAACACGATCTATACAAGGTGCTGCTCCTTCCTTTTTTTGTCATATTTGATTTCAGCATTTCAAGTTTTTTGTTCCCTGGAACCCTTGTTGTTGTTGATGTTCAGTGCCATCAAGTCCGTTCAGGCCTATAGTGATCCTGTATAGGGTTTCCAAGGAGTGGCTAGTGAGCTTGAACCACCAACCTTGCCAATCAAACCGACTTTGTAGTCCAGAGCATTAGCCCACAGTGCCACACCAGGACTAGGATTCCCTAGATAATACTTGGGCTTTGGTAACTCTTTTGGACACTATTTCTTCTTTTCAGGGGTCCTTCTTATATCTTTATGAGGTCTATTATCTGCATTTGGGTAATTTTTCTTTGTCTTATTTTATTTTCCTATTTGATACTAGAAAATTCCATTTTAAATAGAAGAGTTTGTAGGCTGACAAGATGTGGGTTCCTTTGGCATAACCTTAAATAGAAATTTATAGATATTATTAATGTGTAACAAAAATAAAATGAAAGCTATGAAATTTAGAAAAGGAATAAAGGAAATAATTTGTCCTTTATAGAAGACTAATTACAGTTTATGAAGTGGCTTGCTGAAAAAAATCTGCTGCCTGGCAGAAATGATTCAAAATGTTGGTGTTGGCATTAGCTACAGAGTTAGAAATACTGTCCCGTGAGTTTATGCCAAGAATCAATTGGAGAAAAGAGACAGCATAAATGAAAACTAGGTTTTCTACCTTATATATAAAAAAATGTCCTTTAAAGGCACAATTATAATTCATTGTGCTGTATGAACAGTTGTCTATTGAATGAGTGATAATATAGAGAGACAAAACAAATGATATTTGTTTTCTCTTCTTTCCCTTCATCTGCTGAGTAAGTCCACCTTGATGGTCTGACTGCTAAGTTTCTAGCTTCATTTTCTGTCACAAATCATCTTACACTTGTTGTCATTGTTAAGTGCCATCGAGTCGGTTCTGACTCATAGTAACCCTGTATAGGGTTTCCAAGGAGTGGTTGGGGAGTTTGAACACCGACCTTGCATTTCAGTGCTTTAACCCATAGAGCCACACAAGGACTCTTATACTTAATGCTCTCCAAACCCCTAAACTGCTCTTACTTCTTTATAGTACTGTGATTTTTGGACTCCTTTGTTTTTATTTAAGCCTTTGCCTTCAGTTTGCTTATAAAACTCCTCCTTTATTTAAACTTTACCTCATAAAGAGCTTATCTTCTCTGCTTTACTACTCCTGAAATTCATGTATTCTTCTGTTACTGTACTTAACACTTTGATGTTGAAATTTATTTAAATACAGTATGCATCCATATTTAATGATGAGCATAAGTATTTATATATATATATATATATATGTTTGTGCATATTTACCATAGTTCCTGGCACAGAGCAATTACTCTGTATATGCTTGCAGAGTTTAATTTATTTGCCTATCTAAGTTGAACATATTTGTAAAATAGAAAAATTAGAGTTTCCACTGTTGGGGGGAATTATAGGATATAGTAAGAATGTTATTAAAAAAAAAGTCATTCAAAATGAAGCATGTCTGTTTATCCTCTTCTGGGACAGAAAATTCAAAGTGTTCAAAAAAGTTTTTTTCTTAACTTTTTATTGTGAATTAAGTGAAGATTTGCAGAGCAGATCATCAATTTTACATTCAATAAATCATATTCTTTGATTCATTACAATGATTGCAATCCCTTTCATGTACCAACAGTTAACAGTCTCTATTCACTTTCACATGGCATTCCTCCCTGTGTCTCCTGCTACTTTCATCTTACCTCTGTTAACCTCCTTCTTGTATATTGCCTGCCCTATGTTAAGGAGCTCTGGTAGCAAAGTGTTTATGAATCGGGCTGTGAACCTCAAAGTCAGCAGTTCAAAACTACCAGCTGCTCTGAGGGAGAAAGATGAGCTTTCTGCTCCCGTAAAGATTCACAGCCTCGGAAACCCTGTTCAGGATTGCTTTGGGTCAGAACTGACTAGATGGCACTTAACAACAATAACATCACCCGTGTTAACATGTATCTACCCTCTAGCCGGTGAATGCTTTTCTCTCCCCTCTAACCATCATACATTTTTTTAGTATTACGAAAATCTTTTCTTAACTTTTTACAATATTGATCTTATACATTATTTGTTCTTTTGTGATTGACTAATTTCACTCAGCATAATGTCCTCCAGATTCATCCATGTTGAGAGGTGTTTCACAGGTTCATTGTGTAGTATTTCATGGTGTGTTTGTACCAAAGTTTGTTTATTCTGCTGATGGGCATTTAGGTGGGCAGAAGAATTTGATGTGTCTCTTTTAGGCAGCATATTTAAGGATTCTGTTTTCTTATCCCTTCTATTCTGTCTCTTGACTGGTGTTTTTAATCCATTTTCACTCACTGTAATTTTTAGGTATCAATTGATTGTTCTCTGTTTGCTGTGTATCTCTTTTGTGCTGCCGCTGGTTTCTTTGTTCCACCAATTTTCTGCACTGAGTTCATTTTGTTTGTGGATTTTCTTTGTCTTTTCAATTATGTTGTGTTAATGTTTACTAATCTTTCTGATTTTCTTCTTTTTTAATTTTGATGTGCAGGTGTATTCATTTTCTTTGAGGTTACCGTGAAATTTATTAATATTTCCCCCTATTTAAAACAGTCTGTTTTATCTTGAAATCTGTTTGACTTCCTTGCCTTTTGGAAGTTCTGTATCCACACTGTTCCCTCTTTATGCTTTGTAGGTGACTTCATTATTAATTGATACCTCTGGTTCCCTATTTTTAGTCTTATAGATTTGTTTTACTTTTAGTACTTCTATAGATAAACACTGAACTATGAATCCCAAGATCTGCAGTTCAAGCCCAGAAGCCACTCCATTGGAGAAAAATGAGACCCTTTGCTCCCTGGAAGATTTAAAGCCTTGGAAACCCTGCACAGAGTCGCCATGAGTCAAAAACCGATTCAACTATACTTAATAACAACAACAACATAACTGGATTGAGTTCTGGGTGGTGTTATCATGTATGGTAATCTCAGGTTATTGTCTGCTATTGTTTTCCAGTCCAAAGAATACTGTTTAAAATTTTTTGTAAAGTTGATCTTGTTTTTACAAATTCCTTTAACTTCTGTTTATTAGGAAACATCCTATGCTGAAAAATCAGAGCTTAGTCTTATTAGTTCTCCTTTGTAGGAAAGATTTTTTCCCCCACCTCTTCTCCCTGCCCCCACCCCCAGAACTATGGTAAATAGTTCTATAGGTCAGAACTGACTCAATGGCACTTAACAATAACATTATATGACCGGCAAAGGCGCTCTGGTAGGTAGTGGTTACAAGTCAGGCTGCTAATGTCAAAGTCAGCAGCTTGAAACTACCAGGGGTTCTGCAAGGAGAAAGATGAGGCTTTCTTCTCCCATGAAGATTTACAGCCTCGGAAACCCTATACAGGGTTGCCCTGAATTAGAACCACCACCAAAAGGCCCACAGGTTGGATGTTTCTCACCTCTGCTGTATAGGGTTTCCAAGGAGCAGCTGGTAGGTTTGAGCTGCTGACCTTGTGGTTAGAATTCCAGTACTTATCTTACACCTGTATTT
This sequence comes from Chrysochloris asiatica, assembly GCF_000296735.1. Classification (NCBI taxonomy): domain Eukaryota; kingdom Metazoa; phylum Chordata; class Mammalia; order Afrosoricida; family Chrysochloridae; genus Chrysochloris; species Chrysochloris asiatica. The sequence continues at coordinate 10,650,079 of NW_006408535.1, read as the reverse complement.
ATTGTTAAGTTCCTCAAGTTGGTTCCAACTCATAGCAACCCTGTATAGGGTTTCCGAGGGTGTAAATCCTTACGGGAGTAGAAAGCCTCATTTTTCTCCCGCGGAGCGACTGGTAGTTTCGAACCGCTGGTCTTAAGGTTCGCAGCCCGATTCGTAACCACTACGCTACCAGAGCCAATCCATCTCCATGGGGGTCTTCCTCTTTTTCTCTGACTCTCCATCTTACCAAACATGATATCCTTCTCCAGTGACTGGTCTCTCCTGATAATATGTCCGAAGTATGAGAGACAAAGTTTGGCCATCTTGGCCTCCGAGGAACAATTCATGTAAAATGCTAGCACTCTGTGTTCTATGCAGAACTGACAGCATTGTCTTAATTTTTCTGCTTTCTTTTTCTTCTTTATCTATGCATCTAATGTTTATATTTTACAGTTTATAAAAATTTTCAATGTTTCAATTTATCATTTGAAGTTTTTCTTTTAAAATAATGAAGCCATTTTGTCATAGGCAAGTTTTGAGTACTACGTTATATTATTTCATACATGATACTCAAGGGAGAGTGCCAGCAACAATAGCAACGAAAATTTTGGAAAAAGGTTTAAGAAAACAACATTACTTTAAAAAGAGAATTATAAAACAAATTGATGCTGTTTTTTAAATCCCAATCTGTTAGCGTAGTGGTTACAAATCAGGCTGTAAACTGCAAGGTCAGCAGTTCGAAACTACCAGCTGTTCCGCAGGAGAAAGATGAGGCGTTCTGCTCCCGTAAAGATTTACAGCCTCAGAAACCCTGTACAGGGTCGCTATGAGTCAGAACTGACTCCATGGCACATAACACAACAACAATAACATACTAAAACAGCAAATAGATGCTTTCTTTCTTCACCAGAAAACATACTGAAAGAATAAGAAGTAAGAATGCAAGCTCTCATCCGGTGTGGCACTGTAGGTTAAGCACTGGACCGCAAGGTTGGTGGTTCAAATACACCAACAGCTTCTCAGAAACCCTATACAGGATGGCTCTGAGTTGGAACTGACTCAACAGCACTTAACAGTAGCAGCGGCAGCATCTTTAACAGTCTAGTGAGATGCAAGGAAAGCTTTCCATGGGTTGTAAACGGAGATAAAAATAGGATTGTTCTGAAAATGAGTAAAACTGACTGTACCAGGGGTTTCCAAACATTCGTGGAAACAGTCCCATTATCTTTTAATTCTACTTTCCACGAACCTTTTTGAAGTCCCTTGTATAACATCGAATCTTTTCTGATCAGTGGTTGATTCTAGTATTTAAGGAATGTATCTTGTAATCTATGCTGAGAAAGTACTCTGATACATATATACACAAAGTTTTAACATATTCTTCTTGTTGTTAAGTGCTGGTTCAGTAGATTTTGACTTACAGCAACCCTGTGTAGGGTTTCCAAGGACCTTGCTGTCCAGTGCTTATCTTAAGAGGGCCACACCAAAATATCTTTCTTTCTATATAGCATAGTGGTTACAAATCGGGCTGCTAATCTCAAGGTCAGCAGTTCAAAACTACCAGCTGTTCCACGGGAGAAGATGAGGCTTTCTGCTCTGGTAAAGATTTATAGCCTCGGGAACCGTGTAGAAGGTCACTATGAGTCGGAACCGACTCCGTGGTACATAACCACCACCACTAAATCCTGGAAGTATCTTGTACAAATATTTAAATGATATGCATGGAAAAATGCTTATTATGATGTCAAAAGAGAAAGGTGGAATAATAAACTATATGTTTTGGTTGTTAAGTGCCGTCTAGTCGGTTTTGATCCATAGCGACCTTGTATAGAATTTCCGAGGAGCGGCTTGTGAGTTTGAACTGTCGGCCTTTCGGTTCAAACCGACCTTGTGATTGAGCGTTTATGCCTGCCACACCACACCAGTACTCCAATAAATCATGTGGTGGTGGTGTACCATGCAGTTGGTTCCGATTCATAGTGACCCTGCATAGGGTGTAGAGAATGTTCATTCAAATACGTGAATGATATATAGAAAAAAGAAAGGAAATTCAGAAAAATATTAAATGTGATTAATTTGTTGTTGTTAAGTGCCAGCGAGTCCTTTCTGACTTATAGCGACACTGTATATGGTTTCCAAGGAGCAGCTGGTGAGTTTAAACTGTCAAACTTGTGGTTCAAACCGACCTTGCAATCCAGTGTTAGAGTGACGTTTTTGTGTATCTACTCCTGTTTTTCAGTTTTATCAGCACTAGACTGTGAATCGCAAGGTTAACAGTTCAAATCCACCAGCTGCTCCTTGGAAACCCTGTACAGGGTTGCTATGAGTAGAAACGGACTCGATGGCATTTGACAACAACAATAATGACTATGAATTGATTGTGAATTCAAAGAAATAGAGGCAGGAATCAATAGGCTAGTATAAGATAGCTGATTTACAAGTTATCAAATCAATTGAGATATGTTGTTTTTGTTGTTAAGTGCCTGTGAGTGGGTTCAACCCATAGTGACCTTGTATAGGGTTTCCAAGGAGTGGCTGGTAAGTTTGAACCACCGACCTTGTAGTTCAAACCAACTTTGCAGTCCAGCGCATTAACTCACAGGGCCAGATTGAATAATCAAAGAAATGGGGGCAGGGATCAATGGGCTAGTCTAAACTGCCTGATTTACAAGTTGTCAAATCAATTGAGCTAGAGTGTGTGAAAGTATGTTGTAAACTGAACACTAAAATGTTAAGATAAATTATCGCTATTATCAATATCTGAAGGATAATATAACATCTTTTGAACTCTCACATGGAGAGCTCTCTTTTCATTCAATTTCATCTAATTTATCTTTGTCAATACAAATGAGGTGCCAAAACACTCGGAAAATCTCCCTGAAGATAATAGACTGTATTATATTTGCTATGTTATTGTTTTGAACTATTGCAGTGATAACAAACAAATCTTATAAGTTGATTTCACTTCCTATCCCTATTCCTAGCATCATCCCTTTCAAAATGTACATATATACTGGGATTTAAAATACAGTTTTGCAACAGTTTTATCTCAAAGGTGAGTTAGTTAAATCATGGGCAAAGAAAATCTGTGCCTATTAAGCAACACATTAACTGCAAGTGATTTCATATGTAAATTACCTGTAATTTGAATGCAATTTTCTAAATTTTTTTAATGTGAGTAGTTCTAAAAGTTCTTTGGTGTTTAATAACATGTGCCATTTTAAGACATTTGTTAAAGTGCAGATGTTTTGTTCAGTTCCTGACCCATTCAAGGTACTGCCTAAGAGAAGGTAGTTATTTACAATTGAGGCTGTTTCTGGCCTCCTGTCTTCCTTTCTCCTCACACCAATTCTGTATCTGACACTAAAGTAGGCAGTGGAGGTTCAACTGTGGACAAATCAGACACCGATCTGCTCTGGGTTGCACACCGTCTAGTCACAAAAGTATTTGAATGTCTGGTGTGAGCCCAACCTTGTCCTGAAAATTTTAGACTTCTCCCAAAAGAAGAGCTTTGGGGTTCTTATACTCTTGGATGGTATTTTCCTGACTATGACAGTTTGTCTCTATAGAACAAGGAATCCCTCTAAACTGAGGAAAATTCAGGTTTAGAAAATTGGTTAAAAATAATAGATACTAATTCTTCCATAAAGAGTTTTAGCATCTTGATGTATTCAATCATAATTTTTAATAAGCTAATGCCATCTGTCCTATTTGCTTATGTTGTTGTTGTTGTTAAGTGCCGTTGAGTCAATTCTGACCCATAGCGACCCTGAACAGGGTTTCCGAGCCTGTAGCAGAAAGCCTCCTCTTTCTCCCGCAGAGCAGCTGGTAGTTTCGAACTGCTGACTTTGCGATTCGCAGCCCGATTCGTAACCACTACGCTACCAGAGCTCCTTGCTTATAGTCATTTCAAATATTCAAAACCATGGACTTGGTAAAATTGGACTAGATAATGAACAACATAAATGAAAATGACAGCACCTGACTCAGTGAAGACTGTTCATTTATTTCTGTTTAATTTCCTCTGGAAAAGAGCCCTGGTAGCATAGTGGATTATGAGCTGGACTGCTAAGCACAAGGTCAGTAGTTAGAATCTACTAGTTGCTCCATGGAAGAAAGATGAGGTTTTCAGATCCCGTAAACATTTGCAGCCATGGAAACCATATACAGGGTTGCTATGAGTTGGAACTGACTTGGTGGCATACAACCACCACCACCAATGTCCTCTGGAAGGAGCTCCCCTTTTGCTCAAAAAGGAAATTAATGAGATCGATAGTATGAGAGTTCTGACATCTCACAATGGAAAAGCAAATAATATTGTTTTTTAAATATCACTTTTGCAATAGCTTACCTTTAACCTTTGTTTAATTTCATGGCAATTTTGGGTAGGAGTTTACTACAAGGAGATACTTCTATGGACATTGTGACATAAATGAGCTCTAAATCAGGCTTATTAATGATACAACTCTTTCAGAAGTCTTGTTGAAATGCACATTTAGAATTCAACAATTTAGAAATCAGTAATTCATTTTTTATGGATTAAGAATAATGAAGTATATGGATTAGGAATATTTGGGGGAGTGAGGTCTTGCCTTTGGCAAAATGTAAAACTCTATTTTGTATTTATTGAGTCTCTACGTTGACACCATGTCCATCCTTACTTACCTTTAATCACCCTCTATACTTATATTTTTTCCCCGATTGTTTTCCTGAACTGTGGATTATTTAAAGGAGCCCTGTTGATGTAGAGGGTTCAGAATTGAGTGCTAATTGTAAAGGCAGCAGTTCAAACCCATAAGACACTGCAAGGGAGAAAGATGAGGCTGGTAAAGATTTACAGTCTCTGAAACCCTTTTAGCAATGTTTGGTAAGGTGGAGGGTCAGATAAAAATAGGAAGACCCCCATAAGACACTGCAAGGGAGAAAGATGAGGCTGGTAAATATTTACAGTCTCTGAAACCCTTTTAGCAATGTTTGGTAAGGTGGAGGGTCAGATAAAAATAGGGAGACCCCCAGAGAGATAGATTGGCAAAGTTGCAGCATCAATGGGCTCTCAAGCGTGGCAACAATTGTGAGGTTGGCCTAGAATCTGGCAGTGTTTCATTCTGTTGTGCATAGGGTCGCTATGAGTCTGTTCCGACTCGATGGCACCTAACAACAACAACAACTCTGTCCTACAGAATTTCTGTAAGTCAGAATCGACTTGATGGCAGTGGGTAATTTTGTTAAAATAGTATTTTTGGAGAAAATGTTATCAACTGACCTGCTACAAAATGAATTCATCCTACTCCAACTGGGTTCCCCTTGCTGCTTCATGTTCTTGGTATTGATCTGATCTCCCATGTATTCCTCATCACACTTTCTTAGCAGGTGCTTCAGAGCTCTCTGTGCTCCCACATACAATTCACTACTTACACTTTCCATTCTCACCACATAATAACCATGCTGCTTTACTGAGAAATTCACAGACAACTAGTTTATGCTTTCCAATTTCCCCTTATCTGTATCTTAAAGCAGCAAATCAACCAGGTGCTAGGCTTTGTGCTAGGCAACAGGATGCAAAAAAGTGATGGTGCTGGTTCGTCTTTGGACCCACAACACTCAGCACAGTTCCTGGCATATCTAGTAAGTATGCAGCAAATGTAGAAGTGAATGAATGCATTAGTGAAAAGATAGGGCCAGAGGATGAAATCCTTTAAGTAGAGGAGAAAGAAAGGAAGGAATCACAAAATAGGTATTATGATTTTTCTTAGATGTTCTTTCTTGGTAAATGAAGATGGTCCCTATCTCAAAGGCATAGGTATTCTTTGAATTCCAAGGCTAAACCCATGTTTTCTATGAACTTGAGTCATCTCTGTCAAAGGGGGACATTATCACTATAATTAAATACATACCCTCACACTCATAAACCCATCACCACTCACAACTTTACCAGACCCTGCTGACTCTAAGCATCCTATTTCTAGAAGTATACTCATCTCCTTGCCATCATATTGCTCCATGCATTCTAACCTTTGTTTTATTACTCTCATCAAAGGGCCTAGTAGTGTAGTGTGCTACACACTGGGTTGCTAAGCATAGGTCAACAGTCTGAATCTACCAGTTGCTCCGCAGGAGAAAGATGAGGGTTCTGCTCCCACTAAGTCAGAGTGCATTCCATGGCACACAATCACCACCACTACCACACCAACTGAAATACTACCTCTCCACCAAACCTTCTCAGCTGGGAGCTTCCCTAAGAGAGTCAGCATTAGCTGAGCTACTTCTATGACATACGTCCTACCCTATATTGTACTATGTGTTGCCATGGGTTTCATTTCCCTATCATAGATAGGATTCAATAAATTCTGGTTGAATGACCATGATAAATCGAGTGTCTTAAATGGAGATGGTAAAAGGAAAAAATACTAAAGTTCTTTTTTTACAAAGCAATTTTTTTTCTATAATCACTTGAAAACACAATTCATTTAAAAATTCCACTTCCACTCGTGTCTTGCCACTCGAATGAAGTCCTCAAAAATCTGGCTAGCCTTGGCTTTAGCGAACGAGTTACTGTTAGCAATGGTAATGGGGATGCCACTTTAGTTCGCTCCCTCTATTGTGGGAAGAATCGAAAGTCTTAATATGATATGTGTTACTAAAGATTCAATTTTCTCCAATGAAATTTCAAGGGAATTGCCAAGTAGCTCTGAAAGACTGGTTTCTTAATCAGTCTTAAGTGGATTACTTAAGACTACAAATGGAGATTTCTGGTTTGTTTTCAAATGGTTCTGATCTTTCTCACTTTGTCTTGTGCTGGTATCCCTGTACGCTATCAAACAGCCTTCCCATTCAACTAATACTGAAGAGGTTCTCAGATAAAGAACTTGTAAAAAGTAGGTATAATAATAAAGTCATAGATGGTTCTTGGAATTTGTTAAAATGAAATGCTGCAACTAAGTGCAATGTAAGTACAACATCTTAGCCATGTAAAATCATTACCATAAAGTAATCATTATGATTAAAAAATTCTAATTGAATCATTATTCTTTCCAAAAGATTGGAATTCTAAGAATACTTCTCAGAAGCTCTCAAACTTAATATGGAACAGGAAATATTGCAATGAGTCCTCAAGAGTGAGAAATAAAAAAACAGTTGCTGGTGCCATTCTTTCATTATATTTTTTAATCATTTCATTATTCATAACTATATAGTACTTGTGTGTGCTGAAGAATGTATTCATAGGGGAATGTAGCTATC
>NW_006408535.1:10641736-10642761 GCF_000296735.1 Chrysochloris asiatica | reverse complement strand
CAGGACTGGGCAGTGTTTCGTTCTGTTGTGCCTAGGGTCACTGTAAGTCGGTACCAACTAGATGGCACCTGACAACAACAACAATATTTGGTCAAATGTTTAATTAACTCACCTCTAATGTAAGGAGCTTTGGTAGCGTAGTGGTTATGAATAGGGCTGCGAATCTCAAGGTCAGCAGTTGGAAACTACCAGCTGCTCCGCGGGAGAAAGATAAGGCTTTCTGCTCCCGTAAAGATTTACAGCCTCGGAAACCCTGTTCAGGGTCGCAATGGGTCAGAACCGACTGAACGGCACTTAACAACAATAATGTGATGGCAACAACAACAACAATAGGATGGCTTGAACTGAAGTTGTCTAGGAAGGAAAAGACCAAATGTTGCGATGTGGGTTAATACACTGGACTGCAAAGGGTGCTTTGAACTGCAAGGTCCATGATTCAAGTTCACCAGTCACTCTTTGGAAACCCTATACTGTGTCAGAACCAACTAGATGGCACTTAACAACAACAACATGTAAACTAAGTTTGCCTAGGTAGTAGGAACAGACCAAATGATTTTGCAGGCCTTATATACTGGAGTCTGGTATGGCACAAGAATGGTTTGAACTGCAAGATTGGCAGTTCAAACTCACCAGCCACTCTTTAGTAACCCTATATAGGGCCCCTATGGGTCAGCACTGCCCAGTACTAAGCCAGCCTCACTGCTGTTGGCACGCTTGAACCCATTGATGCTGCCACTCTGCCAATCCACCTTGCTGGGGGTTTTCCTCTTTCACTCTGACCCTCCACCTTACCAAACATGATATCCTTCTCCAGCAACTGGTCCCTTCTGAAAATGTGCCCAAAGTATGAGAGACGAAGTTTGGCCATCCTGGCCTCCAAATAGCACTCTGGCTGCACTTCTTCCTACACAGATCTATTTGTTCTGTTGGCAGCCCATGGCACTTTCGATATTCTCCTCCAACACCGTAAGGTCTTCCTTATTCACTGTCCAGCTTTCGCATGCATATGAGGTTATTGAGAATAC
>NW_006408535.1:10619604-10638177 GCF_000296735.1 Chrysochloris asiatica | reverse complement strand
TATATAAAATAAACATCTTCAGTAGTTCTCATATTTTATATATGAAACTCCACACATGTATTACTTTTTTAAAATACAAGTAAAAAATGTGTATTCAGTTGAACAGATGGTATGGGAGGGAAAATGGGAGTATATCCACAATACATAAAGGTTTGACAGAGGGTATTTGTACTTAGGTATTTACCTTTGCTGAAAACATAACCATGAATGTGGTGGAGCATACAGGTACCAAAAATAAGAAAACGTTTTAGATATTATCAAACATCTTGAGGGAATGAGTTGCTGGGCCTGGGGGCTCAGGACCATGGTACTGGGGACACCATGGTCAATTAGAATAACAGTCCACAAAACAGTGTATCTACATTCTACCTTGGTGAGCAGTAACTGGGATCTTAAAGCTTAAAAACACCGTCCAAGGTGCAACTATTGGTTTCTCTCTGTTTGGAAGAAGAAGAGTGATGAAAATTGAAGACCCTTGAAAACAATTAGACCAAAAGACTAGTGGACCACAGGAACAGCAGTCTCTAAGACCTTGAGACCAGAAGAACTAGATGAAGCTCAGCTATCATAGTCAACTTTTCTGAAAGTTATTACATTTGAAGATCCTGGACCAGGTAGGGGAAATGTAGAGCAAACACTAAATCATAAAACAGACCAGGCTTACTGATCACATGGAGACTGCTGGAACCCCTAGACTATGGCCCTTGGTCACCCTTCAGATCTGGAGCTGAATTCATCCTGTGGCTTAATTTTCAGCCAAGCAGTAGCTAGGTCTATAGTGGGAACAATACCAGTGAGTTAGTCATACCATATAGCAGTCAACCTTTTGAGATCAAAAGGGCAGCATTTACCTAAGGTCAAAATTCAGAAGGGTTAGGAAAGAAGGAGGACTAGAAACAGGAAACAGGGAGAAAGTGGAATAACTGATATCACATCTAGAGAATTACATTCATTGAGATGAAACAAAGTATATGACTTGTTGAATGTAAATTGATGCAATGTCTGCAAATCTTCAATCAATTCACAATAAAAAGTTAAGCAAAACAAAAACAATGTTTCTTTATGCCATAACTAGGCAAAAGGCATCTCCTAAGTATAATAATGCCAGATCTGTGATTTTTTATCTTGACTCCCTGAACAATACCAACAGCAAAATAATATTTTTAAAAAATGTATGGAATTTAACAGCTGCATCCATGAGGACAAATGGAATTTTAATAACCAGAAGCCTTATGGGTAGGAGTTATAGAAATCTGCCACTAAATTTCCTGGTGGTTGGTAGTGGTCATGTGCCGTGGAGTCGGTTCTGACTCATAGCGACCCTGTACAGGGTTTCGGAGACTGTAAATCTTTACGGGAGCAGAAAGCCTCATCTATCTCCCACGGAGCAGCTGGTAGTTAAGATTTTATCATCAAAACTTCATCATAACCTTCCACCAATTAAGTTTTCTTCTGCCATAAAGACAGGGGTCTTTATGGTGGGAGCTAACTTAATTGATGTGGCCAGTTGTTAAGCCAGAGCATCTTAAAACTATCCTGTAGAATATTAATGTTCATCTCTTTGAAGTATTTTTTCAAACCTTAATGTGCTGCTTCTTCCTGCCGCTTTATCTGAGGTGATATGGATAGTTTTCAGTTCATTTAGTATAGATTTACTGTATCCACTACCAAGAACATAGAACAGTCAGAAAAGCCAATTATAATTGAACCATTAAATACTATATACTAAGAATAAATAAAATGTATCTATGTGAAAAAAATATTCATAATAATGTAGAGAGTTTTGAAGGAAACATGGGAACTACAGAGAAAGAAAAGAAATTGTGAACAAATTGAAAAGAAGATGTTTAAAGGAAGTATTGAACATGATTCTTCACCCACCAGTTTAGGAGATGAAGTTCTGCATATGCTCCTGGGTTGTACATAGTCGAAGGTGCTGTAACTTAGCCAGTGTGGTATAGTGAATTATTTAATGTCTCTTTTTGCCTTAGTCTCTGTAACTCTACAAAGCGATTCTTTTCCTGATGGGTCTGGATAAGAGAAGGTGGGAGAAGATGCTGATACGATAGCATGATTCAACTGTGGATTTTAACAGTTCATTATAATTGTAAAAAGCTGAAAATCTAGCATGGCAGATTTTCAAAAGGGGGTTAGGGTGTGGTGTAGTTTAGGATCTCACTACCATCAAAGACTAGCCAAGAGTGGAGGGAATGCTTTGGGCCCTGAGACTCCTGTGCACTGAACCTCCTCAATTCAGGGACAGAAATCTGTGACACTGAAGGAGTGGCAGAGGAAGAGCAGCAGCAAAACCAAGAGCCAGAGCACTAGACAGAGTGGTGGTCTTCCTAGCCCATGGAGCTAGTCAAGTTGAATGACTTTGGGCAAGAGGCATACTTACATTGGTGTGGCTCCAGGCATTTAACTGGGAAAGCTAGGTTTGCTGACCCACAGAGCTAAAGCTGAGTGCCTTCAGGCTGAAGTTTATGGTGAAGTGGTGCGTCCTGTGGACATTTATTTAGCAGCAACCCTAAAAGAGCTTTGTAACATTGTCTGGGCAGAGAGAGACCTGCCTGTGGGCATGGCTGAGCAGAGGCTATCCTGACTAAAGAACTGTGCTCTGGACATCTGCAACCCTGAATTGTAACAAACCTCATAACTGTGAGTATGGTGCCTGAGTTGTATGTGGCCATTGCAATGAATGATCAAGCCCAGCTGAACAGAGAGTGCTATGGGTGGGATGTTTGGTGCTCATTCATTTTTTGTTTCAGTCTCTCATATTTCAACATTCTAAATTCCATCCTGACATTAGTAAGACATTTAATCAGTCAAGATAGGCTAGGCTAGGCTGCAGTATTATAAACTTTATGGCTTAAAACAAGATAAGTTTGTTTTTTGCTCCTATTTACATGTCCATCAGGAGTTTGGTGAGGCTCTGCCCTATGTTGTCCTCATTTAGGGGGGTCTTCCTGAGGAAGGGTCTCTACCTCCATAGTACCACAATTACTATGACAAGAAAAAAAGTAAAATGGCAAGTAGCACATTATTGATGTTTCTCCCTAGAAGTGTTATTTGTCACTTCTGATCACATTAATTTACTAAAGTAAATTTCATGGCCATACTAACATGAAACAGGCTTAAGAAGAGGAATCTCCACATGTGCTCAGAAGGAAAAGACCCAGAAATATTCAGTGGGCAGAAGTAAGGATTTCCACAGCCACCAAAAAACAACTGGACAGGACAGTTCTTCTAACTCATTCTTGGCTCAAGCCAGATTTGAGCAAGAATCTCTTCCTTTTCATTTGTGACATATAAAGCTATCATCAGAAAAAATAAATAGTTTCCTTGTGGAGGAATATCATATGGAGTATTAAAATGAACTGTTTTGCTATTTGCTGCTTTCTTATGTCTCCGTGGTTTTTCTTTTGCTCTTAAGGAGGCTGTAGTTTGGTGGCACTGTAAAACAAGGATAACTAAGGATACAACACATCATCAATCAAGTGAGTAATGCAGGCCACAAAATGAACTAATAAAGACATACAAACATATACCATTAAGTAGACATATTGGGCTTGGACTGATAGAAAGAAGGAAACGGAGTTTCTGTTAAGAAAACTAGCAACTAAGAGTCCAGAAAAAAGAATGAGCCAGTGATTTCATCAGGTAGAGTAAAGGTTGAGATTCGAGATTGATGTAGTACATCAGGATTAGTTTTCTATGAACTTGAACATAAGGCTAGAAAGTTTAGATTTGATCTGATCACAACAGTAAGAAAATGTGGCTTCAACCAAGGCCAGAATTCAAGAATGTTTTAAGTTTAGTAGCTTTTATAATTGTTGTTGTTAGGTGCCCTTGAGTCGGTTATGATCTAAGTAATGTGGAAAGAAGATTAAATTCCAAGAAGTGGGGGCTAATTGTTGTCAACACACCTATAGGGTTTGTTATATGACATACAAGAATTGCCAAAATGAGATCTCAAAGTTTCCTCAGGAGATCAAAATTAAGGACACATAGCCTTTGTTTTGCTGGCTTGAAATTAGATAAAGAAACAGAATGAGAATTGTTCTTATGTTTGAGCCTGTAGTTCTTGCTACTGTGTCAATCCATCTCCTCATTCTCTTTTTGACTGGCCCTCCTCTCTACCAATCCTGATGTCCCAGAGACTGGCCCTTCTTCTTCTCTTTTTTAATGTTTTATTGTGAATTATATGATAGTTTACATGGGAGAATATTAGTTTTATATTCATTCTATCGTATATCATTTCATTGCCATGGTTCCAATCCCCTCCATGCATCATCAACCAACCAAAGGGTATACCCTGCAAGCCTGCCCCCTACACTACCCCACCGCCTAGTCTTCAGCACACAGTCACTCTCCCTCTCTGGATCTAAAGTCCCCAGCTGCTCCATCGCTCCACTTTATCCTCTCTGCCTCCATCTCGGGCAAATCTGCTTCTCTGGGTTGGGTCCTGCTCTTGACTCTTCTCCGTTGATGGTCCTAGGGACCTCCGATTCTAGACTGTTAAGTTAATCACTCCCTTCCTTGCTATAAAACGTCTACCTTTACATTTCCAACCCTTACATTCAGTCCTGATAACAATTATTCACTATTGTATCACAAGAGACCCATCTGCATTTCATTTCATCAGCTCCACCTAGACAGATTGGATAGTACTCACTGGAGATTCTGCCTTCCTCCATGCCCCCTGGCTCTAGGTTCCCTCTTGAAAGCTTGTAAGCCAGAGACTGGCCCTTCTTGACTACATGTCCAAAGTATGACAGACAAGTCTTGTAATCGTGCCTTCCAAAGAGCAATTCGACTGTACTTCTTCCAAAACACATGTGTTTGTTCTTCTGGCAATCCATGGTAGTTTCAATATTCCTTACCAACACCATAATTCAAATGCAACAATTCTTCTACGGTCTTCCTTATTCATTGTCCAGCTTTCACATACATATCAGGCTATTGAAAATACCAAGGCTTGGGTTGGGTGCACCTTAGTCCTCAAACTGTCATCTTTGCTCTTGAACAGTTTAAAGAGACCCTTTGCAGGAGATTTACCTAATACATCTTTTGATTTCTTGGTTGCTGTGTCCATGGGTATTGGTTATGGATCCAAGCAAAATGAAGTCTTTTCTCCAATTATCATGATGTTATTCATTGGTCCAGTTGTGAGAATTTTCATTTTCTTTATATTAAGGTGTAATGCATACTGAAGAATTTGTTCTTTATCAGTAAGCATCAGTAAACCCTCTTCACTTCTAGCAAGTAAGGTTGTATATCTTTATAGTGCAAGTTGTTGATGGGTCTTCCTCCAATCCTGATGCCAAGTTCTTTATAAAATCCATTTTCTCAGATTATTTGCTCATCATATAGATTGATTAAGTATGGTAAAAGGAAACAACCTGGATGCACACCTTTTCTGATTTTAAACCATTCAGTATCCCTTTGTCCTGTTCAAATAACCGTGGAGTTGGTTCTGACTGTATAGGGTTTCCGAGGAGCAGCTTGTGGGTTTGAACTGCTGACCTTGTGACTAGCAGTCAGTGCTTACCCTACAGTGCCACACTAGTACCTTCTGAGGCATCTCCAACCTTTCAATATGAACTCATTAACTGTTTGAACCACATACATAATCTAATAGGGTCATTAACTTAATCGAATATTGAAGTCTAATACTTCTGACTGGGTGGTTCCGTCCCAAGTGGAGATAATGTTCTCAGTCTCAGCAATTAGGAGAAAACGAACAATGGTACTTATTCTCCAAAAGTATTTATTTTGGTGACTCCTCAATAGACAATCCAGAGTTTCTGCTTTACCAGAGAATCATTTACCCCATCAAAATTATTGTGACATTATTGATCACATTTCTTGAAATGGTGTGTGTGTGTGTATGTATGTAGAAAAAGTCACTTAAGGTGACAGTGAATTTTTTGTGAATCTTTGGGCCAGGTAAGTGTTTATTGCAGACTTAGTGTGTAAAGGAGCCTTGGACAAATGAGTTTGGCAAGTCATTGAGAGTAATATGACCTCTATATGGGACATGACTACTGCTGTGCCACACAAATAAATCAAATAATAATAAAAACAACAACAAAATCCACCTTAAAATTAAATTTCAAAAGAGAAAAGGAAAGTGGGGTGGGATGGGAGGAGGGAGATTCTAGGTTTTGGAAGTGTTCTGCTGTTTTATAATTTCTCAGTTGAATCGACAATTTCCTTTTTCTTCGTACTACTTTTACACACACAGCCCAGAAGATGGACATTTGGCAAGCCATAATAGACTGCTCCTTTCCCAGGTATCTCCTGCTTGTTTCCTTTATCTTGAATAGGAAATGGCTTAAAGGCACCTGTGTGGTGAAGGTCCCAGGGGCAGCTGCCTGACTAGTGAATGCCTGATTATGTGTTAACACGCTTTGTCAGATATTGGCAGAATCTGTTCTCTTCTTTTGCCTTTTCAGCCAGGGTACCATTGACAGCCTGGCTACCCATTGATAGAAATGTTGTCCATCAAACTGTGAGGAAGGACAATAGTGTTTTTCTGTGGCCAGTGACTGTGGGAAACTTTTCTTTGGCTATTCAGGCAATTTTTGTAGCTTGCTCTGAAGAGGAGAGACTGATGAGTGCAAAAAGTACAATTAAGCAAAGCCAGACTTCAATTGCAGGCTGTAGTGCAGTCTGCTGTTCTCATTTTTTTTTTTTTAATTTAGAAGAGGAAAAAAAAAAAAAAAAAAAAAAAACCCTATGGGTTTTCACGTTGCTGTGTGGCATTCAGCAGGGGGCTATTACAATCCTAAATTTTTTTTCTAGACCACCTAATTCTAAGTTAAAATTAAATGTAATGAGAGCCACTTGGAGTTCTGAATATTTTAAAGCATAATTCCCACAGAAGGGATCCGACCTAAACTGCAGTGAGCATCAGTTGGCTAATTATAGCTGCATTTTATATTACAGCAGGTGTCAGATGCAGCCATCTCAATAAAGTCCACATAATACTTTGGGAAATAACAAAGACTTTTCTTTGAATGTGGGCACTAATTTCTGCTAGGTGTCATATGAGCCATGATACTTCTTATGGGCATTAATAAGAGCACTGCAGAACGCAGACATGCTTTTTGCTTGGGATGAATTGATACTGTAAAACGCTTACCAGTTAGACTTGCAGATGTCAGTAGTTAATACTAGTGTTGCAGAGGTCAGAATACAATGCAAAGAGTCTTATGTAAATACTCTTAGATGATGGGCTGGTTTTGAGAAGGCAAGGTGCCTGAACACAGCACCAACTCACTTAATGAAAGTGAAATAGACAGCAGTAGGGTATCTGCATTTACTTTGGCTCTTGTTTTATTGAAAATACTCTAGAAGTGAAGGGCAGATGGGAAGGCAGTAAACTAGGTGAACAAAATACAATGGACTTAGATAAGGATTTGCTATGTTCACAGTGCTTTCCTTGAACTTGTGTGAGTTGAATGGCTTACGTAATGTTGTTGTTGTTGTTAAATGCCATCGAGTCGGTTCCGACCCATAGCGACCCTGTATAGGGTTTCCGAGGAGCAACTGGTGAGCTTGAACCACTGACCTTGCAGTTCAAATGGCTTTGCAGTCTGATTCATTAACCCATAGCGCCACACCAGGACTCCGACTTAAATAATGTTGTTGTTGTTGTTAAGTGCCGTCGAGTCGGTTCCGACCCATAGCGACCCTGTATAGGGTTTCCGAGGGTGTAAATCTTTACAGGAGTAGAATACTGAGCGTAAAACCATGCCTGAGGATAAGAACTCCTGTGCATTGTCAACAGATAAGAAATGCATTTTATTTAGAAAATATGTCTAGTTGAAACTGTTGGACAATGGACAAAGCAAAAAGAATATTGCTTTTAAATGATGACAATTGTTCTTCATGGCTATAGTGGTCTAGAAGATTTATAGTTGATCCAACTTAGTGTAGCCATATTGGATCATGACTGATGAGAAGACCAAATAGGAGGACCTATTAAAAATCTTAGTACAAAATTCCTGCTAAGAGATAGTAAATGCAAACTCCTTACACACATTCCATTCCAGGACCAGTCCTGTTTCTAAGCCTAATTTTGAGCTGGCAAAGCAAAGGCAGTGTGTCCTTAATTTTGACTCCCTGAGGAAACTTTAAGTTCTCATTTTGGCAGTTCTTGTATGTCACATAGCAAACCCTGTGGGGTGTTGACAACAATTAGACCCCACTCCTAGGAATTTAATCTTCCTTCCACATTAATTAGATCAGTAGACTCATGAGCACTGGGAGGAGCAGAGTTCTGTGCAAAGCCCAGCAGTGAATCTGAGATGGAAGACACAGTGCTGACTCCCAGAGTGCTGACCATTTAATTGAAAAAGTAAAGTCCTTGCTACCTCTTTTGAATACTGAATTAATTTTTCTTAAAATCATATATGTCCATAGATTTTAATAAAGCTCCAGACAAAATTGTGAGAAAGTATAAAACCCAAACCCATGCTGTCAAACTGATTCCAACTCATAAGGATCCTTTTCGACAGAGGCCTGTAGAGTTTCCAAGGCTGTAATCGTTATAAAAGCCAAAGATCTCATCTTTCTTCTGTGGAGTGTCTGGTGGGTTCAAACAGCTGACCTTTCAGTTAGCAGCTGAGCACTGTAATGACTATACCACCAGGGGTCCTTATTAGTAAGAAAAGTCACAGAAAAATTGTTACAAAGGGACACAGGTAAAACGTCACTCATATCCTTATATTATTCACTCTTAACAATGCTGGTGTGGCGCTGTAGGATAAGCACTCACACACAAGCTTGGTTTGAACCGCAAGGTCGATGGTTCAAACTCACCAGCCACTCCTCAGAAACCCTATGCAGGCTCACTATGAGTTGGGACTGACTCCATGACACTTAAGTAACAATGCTGATATGTTTTTATTATCCTGGAAGAATAATTTCTTTTAGAAAAATCAACACAAGGGTGGTTCCTGTGAAGTAAAAGTTAAAGACATCCCAAATGTCTGACTTTCCTAAAGTGCCATATTGCTGTTTCTAAGCATCGTGGAATCGGTTTTGACTCACAGAGACCCAGTGTAGGGTTTTCAAGGAGCAGCTGGTGGGTTTGAATTGCCAACCTTGTGGTTAGCCTTCAGCACCTGAGTCCTGGTGTGGCACTGTTGGATAAACACTGGATTACTAACCACGAGGTCAGCGATTCCCTGATACCAGTATTCTCCCCCACATTCCAAGGTTCCCATGAAATTCACTGCAATGTCTCCCAGAACTCACAGTCCATCAGGAACTCACTCACCCAGTTGTGGTTATGAAGGCTGGCACGTTCCAAATCTGCAGCTCAGACATCAGTCAGGAGGTTCTCTTCACTCTGGCAAATCAGGGCAGGCCGCTGACTCAAGTCCCAAGAACCGGAAGTCAGATGGGGGTGAATTTCATTAATCAAGCAAAGGAGCCTACAGCCTACTCACAGCACCTTGATGGCCATTTTATACCCAGCAAGATGGCAAAACTGACCAAGCCCCTTCTTAGCTTTCCAAGTTTTTACAACACAATTAAACCTGTTAACAATCACTCATATTTCCTCTATGGCTTCATATAATAATTGTTCTAAACCTCTTTTATTCTTTTCCTAGATAAGTCTCACGAGGGACTAAAAGCTCTAATTGAGAGCAAAACAATGTATGTTGTGGTTGTAAAGTGCCATTTCTGAGTAGTTGCTGGTGGGTTTGAACCACATTTCAGTTAGCAGTCCAGTGCTTAACTTACAGTGTATGTTTTCCTTTAATAGAAAATTAGGGTACAAGAATAGCATAGAGGTTGTGTCTTACCTCTTCTGACATCAGAAGGAGTAGAGAATCAAACTCAGCATTGGTCCAAGGCCCGTTCCTATGAGCCAGAGGCCAGACATGCTTAATTAAACCCTCCAACCTTTTTACCAATTCTGACACCAACCATTCCTCTGGAGGTTTGAGAATTCTCTGCCAGATTCGAGAATTCACTGCAATGGCCACACAGAGCTCACAGACCAGATTCACAATTGTGGGGTTTATTAAGGAAGCACCTGGTTAGAATTCAGGATCAGGAACATTCAGGATAAAGTTCTCCACATCAGGACAGCCTCCTTTCAGCAGTGCTTACAGGCTTGCCCAGACTCTAGGCCTTGTAGCATGCTAGGGCACGTGTTAGAAAGCTGTTTTAGCTCTTGTCTTCCCAGCCCTATGGCCCCTTGGCCTCTGCCCTGCTTGGGCAAGTGTAGCCAATTAAGCACCTACTCTACTAGCCACCGGATCAGCAGTTGGAGTCCACCAGCTGTTCCACAGGAGAAAGATGAGGTTCCCACAAAGATTTATAGCCTCAGAAACCTATACAAGGTTGCTATGAATCAGAACTGATTCAACGGCACTTAACAACAACCACCAGCAGTCAAACCTCCCATCTGAAGTCACTCAGCTTTGATACTCTTTGGGAGGAAACAAGCCAATCTGTCTTGTCCCAAGATCAAGGAAGTTCAGTCCAGGGGTCTGGTATATAAAGGATGTATTCTACTCCTGGCTCGTCTTTCTTGATGGTAATGGGATCTTCCCTTTCTGCTTCTGATGACTCATTTTAAACCTAATAGTATGGTGGTGCTATCAATCCCCACGTAAGGGTTAATGAACTGGACTGCAAGATCAGTTTGAACCAAAAGCTGGTGGTTCAAGCTTACCAGCTGCTCCTCAAAAACCATATACAGGGTCACTGTTGTTGTTGGCACTTAACAACAACAACCCACATGAGTGCCATGTACCTTATTTGCATTATTAACAAGCTATCCAATCCCCTTGGTGGGCAACTAACATCTCACATTTGCATAGTCCTACCCTGTTACTTAAGGAGCTCTGGTAGCGTAGTGGTTACGAATCAGGCTGCAAACTGCAAGGTCAGCAGTTCGAAACTACCAGCTGCTCCGCGGGAGAAAGATGAGGCTTTCTGCTCCCGTAAAGATTTACAGCCTCGGAAGCACTGTACAGGGTCGCTATGAGTTGGAACCAACTCCATGGCACATAACAACAACAACAACCCTGTTACTTGGAGTCCTGGTGTGGAGCTGTGGGTTAATGCACTGGACTGCAAGGTCCTTTGAACTGTAAGGTCAGTGCTTCAAGCTCACCAACCACTCCTCAGAAACCCTATGTGGGGTCACTATGGGTCAGAACTGACTCTATAGCACTTAACAACAACAAGAAGAACCCTGTTATTTAGTAGGACTTACAAAGATTATAGTCAGAAGGGCCTTCTCAAGTAATTCACTGCACAGCATAGGGGTAGTAAGTGATCTTGGAAATATTTTTGGACTTCATCTTTTTCAAGAAGAGTGTTATAACCATAATCATTCAACTTGAAGAAGTGGGAAAGGTTGACTGATCATATTAATCCTATATCCAACTCTGAAGGGAGTGGAGACATTCCTACTGTGG
The DNA here is from genome assembly GCF_000296735.1 of Chrysochloris asiatica. Lineage (NCBI taxonomy): Eukaryota > Metazoa > Chordata > Mammalia > Afrosoricida > Chrysochloridae > Chrysochloris > Chrysochloris asiatica. The sequence continues at coordinate 10,626,727 of NW_006408535.1, read as the reverse complement.
AGTACTTTCAGTTAAGTGTCTATGGTTTACCCTAGTAATGCATTTCATCATTTAAAATTCTCTCTCTCCTCCCATATGAAACACAGAAGTTAAGATGGTTACCTGGCATACAGCATTCTGAATTTGACCTGTCCAGGTTACTGCCTATCTACTTTTGTAGAAACCACTTTTCTCCAAACTCTAGATTGTAAGTAAATTGAGACTGTTGGCCTCTTATAAGGAACTCTGGTGACTATGTAGGTTAAGCCTTGGATTGCTATCCACAAGGTCCACAGTTCAAACCCCAGCAGCTCCACAGGAGAAACTGAAGGTTTTCTACTCCCATAAAGATCTGAGTCAGAATCAACTCAATGGCAGTAGGTTTGGTTTTACGATGGGTTGACCTCTATTATGTTCCTCCACCCTAAAAATGATGATCAATCCAGAGGTGGGAAAAGTAACCAGGCAAGGACCAAGAGAGCTTTATGTTTTATAATGGGAAATATTGGGTAAGATCTTTCTCCTCTTTGTTTTATATGAACTAATCTAGAGTTAGATTTTTTAAATTTTAATACAAAGTGTCATGGCTAATAAACATTATAACTCTGATTCTTGTTTGTCTATCCTCAGTAAAATCTCTAGAGATGACAGTGAAAAATTAGAATTGGGTTTCTCTTCCCAGAGCTCTTAGTTGGGAACCAAAGGGAAATACTGGCAGAGTTCACATGTGAAAATTTACATGTGACAGCCCACCAAATACCCTATGAATTTGCAGTTCTCATTTCACTTTAGTTCCCAATTAAGTCCGTAATTCTTCCTGGAATCATTTACTGATGTTTCCCTCTGGGTACCAGATAGTAGTAAGTACTATAGAGCAAAGATGTCAGTTTGAGGACTAACGTGCACCCGACCCAAGCCATGGAATATTCAATAACCTCAAATGCATGTGAAAGTTGGGCAGTGAGTACAGAAAACCATAGAAGAATTGATGCACTTGAGTTATGGTGTTGGAGGAGAATATTTAAAATACCATGGGCTTCCAAAAGAACAAACCAATCTGTGTTGAAAGAAGTATAGCCAGAATGCTCCTTAGAAGCCAGGATGGCCAGACTTTGTCTCTCATATTTTAGACATATTGTCAGGAGAGACCAGTTCTTAGAGAAGGAGATCATGTTTGATAAAGTGGAGGGTCAGAGAAAAAGAGAAAGACCCCCAACAAGATGGATTCACACAGTGGCATTAACAATGGGCTCAAATGTAGCAACGATTGTGAGGTTGGCACAGGACTGGGCAGTGTTTTGTTCTGTTGTGCATAGGATTGCTATGAGTTGGTACTGACTTGATGGGACCTAACAACAAAAACAACTATAGAGAAGTAAATAGACTAGCTTCCTACCTTCAAGAAAGGAACCCTGATAGCGTAGTAGATTATGAGCTCAGCTGCTAACTTCAAGGTCAACAGTTCAAATCTACGAGTTGCTCTGCAGGAGAAAGATGAGACTTTCTGCTCCTGTAAAGCTATACAGCCTCAGAAAGTTTATGCAGGGTTGCTATGAATTGAGACCCACTCGGTGACACACAACCACTACCACCACCTTCAAGAGGTTTACAATTTGGTAATAATTATGATAGCACATAGTTACACATTTAGAAATTGTTCTAAGTGTGTAGCACTTAGTGTGTAGTGAACCGCTGAGCTTGTGGTTCACAGTCCAGCGTTTAAACTGTGGTGTCACAGCAGGCTGTTGTTCTCAATTGTACCTGTATAAAATGAATCTGTAAGTTGTTAAAGTATTTTGCATATGCTGAAACATCCATGCTTTTACATGTTTAATGTATTAAAACTTGTCTTTATGAATACAAGATTCTTTAATGTTTTCTAACATTTAACCATTTTTTTCTAATCCCAAAAGAGATGCATTTATTTTGAATATATAGAAAATATAGAAGAGATTTACTATGGAAAATATAGAAGTTATCCATAGTTACACCTTCTGTATATGTTCATTGTTGCTTCTAAGTGCCATTGAGTCAGTTCGGATTCAATATCGACCCTGTATTGGTTTTTCAAGAAGTGGCTAATGGATTTGAACTTCCGATCTTATAGACAGCACTCGAGTGCTTATCCTACAATGCCACACCAAGACTCCATTGTTCACTGTTAATATTTGTTATTCAGTTTCATGGTATAATCTTATTGTTGTTGTTTAGTGCCATCAAGTTGGTTCTGACTTATAGCGATCCTGTATAGGGTTTCTGACGAGCTGCTGGTGGATTTAAACTGCTGACTCTGCTGTCCAGCACTTATCTTACAGTGCCACACCAGGACCCCAGTTGTATAGTGAGCAAGTCCTATTTCTCTATTTTGCTAAGTACCAGAGTATCTATTCCAATACATCTTATAATAACTCTAAAGGTAGATTTTTCAGTATTTAACTTAGTGTGTGTATGTGTGTTTTGTATATATGTTTAAAATAATTCTCATGGAAATATAACACACACCAACAGCTACATAATTCCTAGCAACCAAGAGTATGCACTAATTGTACATTTCATAATGATTATATCTCACTTGGAGTCCTGGTGTGGCACTGTGAGTTACTGTGCCAGACTGCAAAGCTGTTTGAACTGCAAGGTCAGTGGTTCAAGCTCACCAGCTGCTCCTTAGAAACCCTATACAGGGTCGCTATGGGTCAGAACCGACTCGACGGCACTTCACAACAACAACAACATATCTCACTTGATTCAGTGCACATTGCTGGATACCCAGAAACAGGACAAATAGGCTACTACTTGTTTGAGAAACATCATTTTTTTTCTTAAAAAAAATAATTCTTTCCACCTCCTACCTGAAATATAAGGTATTTTGTATATAAAATTAATAAGGCATTTTATATATAAAATATAAATTATTCTTTAAAAAATTGACCTGATATTTAAAGGTGTCTGATTTTAAGATTTCATTATTAACATGTAAATATTTTGGAATTCTAATAATCCTAACTAGTATCAACAAATATCTTTAAACATGGTAACTGAAATTAATGCTGTGGAAAGGAGACACTAACTATCTGGAGTTAAGGAGAATGATCAAGTGGCCTGAGTCAAATTCTTCCTCCTGCCATGGCCTCACTGTACTTCGCCTTTCTGTGACTCAGCTTCCATATCTGAGAACAGGGAGTATTATTGCTCATGAATATATTATTATTATTATTAATGACTATAGGTCAGCATCTTGGCTGAAAGCAGAGAATATCAGAAAGATGTTTACCTTTACTTTATTGACTATGCAAAGGCTTTCGATTGTGTGGTTCATGACAAGCTACAGATAACATTGCATAGTATGAGTAGTCCAGAACACTTAATTGTACTCATGAGGAATTTGTACCTGGACCAAGAGGCAGTTGTTTGAACAGAACATGGGAACACTGAATGGTTTAAAATTAAGAAAGGTGTGCGATAAGGTTGTATTCTTTCACCATACTTATTCAACCTGTATGCTGAGCAAATAATACGAGAAGCTGGGTTCTATGAAGAAAAACATGGCATCAGCATTGGAGGAAGACTCATTAACAACCTGTGATATGCAGATGATAACAACCTTGCTTGATGAAAGTGAAGAGGACTTAAACCATTTACTGATGAAGATCAAAGAGCACAGCCTTCAGTATGGATTACATCTAAATGTAAAGAAAACAAAAATCCTCACCACTGGACCGATAAACAACATTCTTATCAATGGAGAAAAGATTGAAGTTGTCGAGGACTTCAGTCTTCTTGGATCAACTATCAACACTCACGGAAGCAGCAGTCAAGAAATCAAATGACATATTGCATTAGGCAAATCTGCTGTACAAGACCTTTTTAAAGTGTTGAAGAGCAAAGATGTTAGCTTGAGGAATAACGTGCACCTGATCCAAGCCATGGTATTTTCAATAACCTCATATGGATGCGAAATTTGGACAGTGAATAAGGAAGACCGTAGAAGAATTGATGCTTTTGAGTTACAGTGTTGTAAGAGAATATTGAAAGTACCATGGGCTGCCAAAAGAACCAATAGATCTGTTTTGGAAGAAATGCAGCCAGAATGCTCCTTGGAGGCCAGGATGGTCAAATTTCGTCTCTCATACTTCAGACATATTGTCAGGAGGGACCAGTCACTGGAGAAAGATATCATGTTTGGTAAGTTGGAGAGTCAGAGAAAAAGAGGAAGACCCCCAACGAGATGGATTGGCCAAGTGGCAGCATCAATGGACTCAAGTGTGGCAACAGTAGTCAGGTTGGCCCAGGAACGTGCAGTGTTTTGTTGAGCTGTGCATAAGGTCGCTCTGAGTCGGTACCGACTCAATGGCACCTAACAATAACAACAACAACAACAAAGGTCAGCATAAGATGAGTTAATATATGTAAGATGCAAAGAATATTATCACAATATTTTTTATTGGCTAGAAGCAGCCCTGGTGGCACGGTGGTTAAGTGCTTAGTGGTTCAAACCCAGTAGATGCTCCACAGAAGAAAGCTGTGGAGTCTGCATCCATAAAGATGACAGCCTTGGAAACCCTGTGGGCAGTGCTCGTCTCTCCTACAGGGTCTAGATAAGTTGGGATCGACTCTTGACATCCATAGATTTGGTTTGGTTTACTATGTGCAGGGCGGGAGACCCTGGATTTCTTAAACAGTTAAGTGCTGGGTTACTAACCAAAAGGTTGATTGTTTGGACCCATCTGGAGGTATCTCAGTGATCTGTTTCTGAAAGGTCACGGTCATGAAAACACTTACGAACAGTTCTCTTCTGCGCACATGGGGTCTCTATGAGCTGGAATCATCTTGATAATGCTTTGTCATTGTCGGTATGTGCAAGGTACCTTAATGGGCTGAGGCTTTAGCAGTAAACAAATTGAGTTGTGGTTTTGTTTTGTTTTTAAATTCCTAAGCAAATGGAATTTCTATTCTATTAGAGTGAGAAAGACAATGCTATAATGCTGTAATAAGCAAATATGTAGTATTATGGATGGTGATGAATCTTGTGAAAAAGCAGAAAGCAAATAGGGCATGGGAGGTGGAGAACATAATGTTGAATAGTGTGGTGAGGGAAAGCCTTGCTAAAAGGCTCATTCTCGAACAAAGATCCACTTCACAGATCAGGTAGACTGGGTTGTCATTCCCAATTCTTCACTCCCGCCCTCTGCCATGTGATTTGTCTATACCTCCCACAAGAGGAAATGCTTACTGTCATTAAATCATTGAAATTTGGAAGTTATTTGTTGAACAAAATTTTTGCAGCAATAACCGCCTGATATACCTCCTCATAACCATGTTCTCTGTTAATGAGAAAGGCTGGTCTGTCTGACCCTAAAATCTATCTTCTTTATTACTTACCATACTACTACAACTCATCTCAGACTAGATTCAGGGTGAAAAAACCCAACAACCTAACAATGTTAATTGAAATATTTTCAAAATATATGGATTAACTTATTATTTTCTTCCTACATTCCAAATAAACATTTCCCCATCATCTCCTAATAATACCATCAGTCATTTACCATAAAATCTAATAAACTTAACATGTCAAAAGTGGTAAGTTCAGGACTAGATATGTAGTGGTCAGGATAGCTTTTAAATGAGAAAGTCCAATATTAGCACTCTAGTAGAACTATTTAGGATATTGATAAAGAGTTATAATCCTATCACAGATAGCCAGGTGGCCAATGGGATTTAACTATTCTTCAGGGTAATTTGAGCTGGTACAACAGAAAGGTCTTGTGTTCTTCATTACATCCCTTCAGCCAACATCTGATTACTATAGCTGTAGTGGACAGGTAATGCAAGTTCAGAGTAGGCTGACAGCGTCCCACTTCAAGCCTGCAATATGTGTCTTTCAGTTTCTGCCCCTGAGTCTTCTTCAAACATGGAGGAGCTTGCTGGACCCACTTGAAAGAGCAGCCAGCAGTGGAACCACGTTGCGAAGAATCCATAATGACAGGCCCTGGAGTCTGGATTCTCTCTGGAGAGCAGGAGAGAGCTACTGAAGTACTTTTGAGCAAAGTGGTATGAACAGAGCATTGCTTTAGGAAAATTAATCTGATGGTGGTTTGGTAATAGAACAGCAGAGAGAAGACTTAGATACCAAGAGAGGAGTTGGAAGAAATGTGAAGTACTCTAGTGCTGATGTGATAAGAACCAGGACCAAGGTAGCGACCGTGGGACTAGAAAACTCAAGACAAATGTGAGAGGTGCTTTGTTAAACAAGCCAAGAGGATGAAATATTCTTTATACGTGACTTATAAAAACAAACAAACAAAGAGCTTACCTCACACAGCAACTAATACACATATAACCAGAGATTCACATGCAAGTACATTATCACCAGGGTAGTTCTGTGGGGTTACAAAAGGTAACCTTTCCATGATCAGACTTATACTTTATAACCCTGATGTGTTTTGAAAACTAACACTGGCAACATGAAAATGAGTTAATAATGTTGTTGTTGTTGTTGTGTGCCTTTGAGTTGGTTCTGACTCACAGTGACCTATGTGCAACAGAACAAAACACTGCCTGGTCTTGCATCATTCTCACAGCATCATCATTGTTATGTTTGAGTCCATTGTTGCTATCATAGGGCCAATCCATATTGTTGGGGGGTCTTCCTCTTCTCCTCTGACCTTTCACTTTTCCAAGCATGATTTCCTTCTCCAGGGACTGGTCCCTCCTGACAACATATCCATCCTTCCAAGAAGCACTCTGTCTATACTTCTTCCAAGACAGCTTTGCTTGTTCTTCTGGCAGTCCATAGTACTTTCAATATCCTTTCCCAACACCATAATTCAAATGAACCAATTATCCTATAGTCTTTCTTATTCATTGTCCAACTTTCACAAGCATATGAAGCAATCGGCTTGGGTCAGGCACACCTTAGTCATTAAAGTTACCACTTTTCTCTTTAACACGTTAAAGACATCTTTTGCAGCACATTTGTCTAATGCAGTATGTGTTTGATTTCTTCTGCTGCTACCATGAGCACTGGTTGTGAATCCAAGCAAAATGAAGTCTTTGATCCCTTGGTGCATTTGGAAGGATTTTCATTTTCTTTACATTGAGGTGCAATCCACAGTTTTATTAATGTTTTATTGTGAATTATATG
>NW_006408535.1:10599251-10619162 GCF_000296735.1 Chrysochloris asiatica | reverse complement strand
TGAATAGTAACTGGAAGGCTGCAGTCTTTTATCTTCATTAGTATTTCAAGTCCTCTTTGCTTCCAGCAAACAAGGTTATGCCATCTTCATATCTTAGGTTGTTTATGTGTCTTTCTCTAATCTTAATGCCAAATTCTTTTTTAAAACTCAGTTTCTCAAATTATTTGTTCACCACAATACAGGCTACAACCTGACACACACTTTTTGTGTGAATGGCTACAACTCTGGACTTTTCCTGATTTTCAACTATTCAGTATTCCTTTGTTCTGTTCTAACAACTGTTTGAATGATTGCCTCTTGGTCTATGTACCAATTCCTCAGCAAAATTAAGTTTTCTGGAATACCCTTTATTCACAATGTTGTCCATAGTTTGTTATGATCCACATATTTGAATGCCTTTTAGTCAGTGAAGCACAAGTAAACATCTTTCTGTTATTCTCTTCTTTCAGTCAAGATCCATCTAATATCTGCAATGATAACCCTCATTCTATATCCACTTTTAATCTGGCTTGAATTTTCGGCAGCTCCATGTGGATATATTGCTGCAACCATTTTTAATTATCTTGATCAAAAATTTTACTTACTTGTGATAGTAATGACACTGTTTGATGATTTCTGCATTCTATTGGATCACCTTTCTTTGGAATGGGTACAAATATGGATCTTTTTCAGTCAGTTGGCCAGGTAGCTGTCTTCCGAATTTATTGGCGTAGGCTAGTGAGTGCTTCCGGTTTTGCATGAGTTTGTTGAAACATGTCAACTTGTATTCCGTCAATTCCTGGAGCCTTGCTTTTCACTAGTGGCTTTAGTACTGCTTGACATCTTCCTTCAATTCCATTGGTTTCTGATAATAAAGTACCTCTTGAAATGTTTGAACATTGACCTATTCTTTTTGGTACGGTGACTTTGTGTATTCCGTCCATCTTCTTTTGATATTTCCTAAGTCATTCAATATTTTGTCCATGGAATCCATGTTGCCACTGAGGCTTGAATTTTTTCTTCATTTCTTTCAGCTTGATAAATCCTGAGTATATTCTTTATTTTTGGTTTTCTAATTCCAGGTCTTTGCACATTTCTTTATAGTACTTGACTTTGTCTTCTTGAGCTGTCCTTTGTAATTTTCTGTTTAGCTCTTTTACTTTATCATTTTTTCTACTTGCTTTAGTTTCTCTGCATTCAAGAGCAAGTTTAAGAATCTCTTCTGAAACTTGGTCCATTTTGGTCTTCTCTTTCTTACCTATTTCTTTCCCTATCCCAAAATGATCTTTTACTTTCTTCATGTATGATGTTCTTGATGTCATCCTACAACTCTTCTGATCTTTGGTCGTTAGTGTCTAAAGCACCAAATCTGTTCTTGAGGTGGTTTCTAAGTATAGGTGGGATGTACTCAAGGTCATACTTTGGCTCTCATGGACTTGTTTTAATTTTCTTCAGCTTCAGCCTGAACTTGCATATGAGCAATTGATGGTCTGTTCCTTATTTGACTCCTGGCCTTATTTTAGCTGATGTAATTAAGCCTGTCCATTGTCTTTTCCAACAAATGTAGTCACAATAGAGCATTACAAGATTTATCTCTAAATACAAAGCTGTCTGTGATTGGATAATATCTATCTGCCTATAAGAAAAACCAGTTAATAACACTATTATTCAAATTTACACACTAACCACCAATGTTAGTGATGATGAAATTGAATAATCCTACCAACTGCTTCATTCTGAAATTTATTAAACATGCAATCAAAATGCATTGATAATTAGTGGTGATTAGGATGTGAAAGCTGGAAATGAAGAAGGGAAGGCTCAGTAGGTAAAAAAAACATGACCTTGGTGATGGAGATCATGTTGGAGATTGCATGATAAAAATTTGCAAGAGCAATGACTTATTCATTACAAATACTGTTTTTAAACAACATAAATGTGACTATGCATTAGGACATCAACAGATGGAATACACAGGAATTAAACTGATTACATCTGTTGGAAAAGACGGTTTGAACCACAAGGTTGGTGTTTCTAACTCACCAGCCACTCCTAGAAACCCTATACAGGGTCACTGTGAGTTGGAACAGGCTTGACGGCACTTAACAACAATACCAACAATGTCTGATTTTACCGGGCACCACTAGTTTCTGGTCTCAGGGTTTTAGAGGCTGTGGTTCCCATGGCCCATTATCCTTTGAATTAACTGTTTTCTTTCTTTTTTTTTTTTTTTTTTTTTGTTCACTGCAGCACTTTTATTTCTCCTTATATCAAGGCCTTGCTGCTGGAGCCTAATATTTGCACATGATAGTAGAGAAAACAAAATTTGTTGTTATCTCAGAGTTGAGAATTACGTTTTAAAAAAAAAACACCTTATAAAAATTAAAAGGATGAATAAATCTACAGGTTTAAATGCAAACCACCTTCCAACTCAAGGCAAGTAACAACCCCTGGGGTTCCAGCGGGAGAACATCAGCTAAGACAGGAAACAAGTCCCAAGGCTCAGATTCCTACAACCCTGACAGGCTGGCAAGACTGATATGACTGCTGTGGGCCACTTACCAGGCCTGGGGCAATCCTGGGGCCATCAGCTTTTCACATTAATAGCCTGCACAGACCATCACAGCAATGGTCATCCCATCACCTCAGTCACTAAGTGACAAATTCACACAAACTAGGGGCTTAAATCAAAGATGTGGACAGGGTATTAAATACAGATCAAGGGAACAGCTACCTTGAATACGAGGTAAAGATCAGCAACAAGTCCTATGATCCCGTGCTGCTGATATCATGATACAGACTTCAAGGACATTTTCGTTCCAAACACTTCTTCCAGTTTCACAAGGCTAGCAAACCTGCATGCGGGAATGAGCTCTTGTGGCAGGCAGTGGCATCTGATGGCACCTGATGGCAGTCGGTCTAGAAGCATATCCTTGTGCACCTTCTTGCTGATACACGTCTGTTGGAAAGTGGACAGTGAGGCCAGGATGGAGCCGCCCATCCAGACAGAGTACTTGAGTTTGGTGGGGAGCAACGATCTTGATCTTCATGGTGCTGGGCGCCAGCTCTATGATCTGCATCGGGTCGGCAATGCCCGGGTGCATGGTGGTCCCACCTGACAGTAACGTGTTGGCATACAGGTCCTTCCGGATGTCCTGGTTACATTTCATAATGGAGTTTAAGGTGGCCTCATGGATGCCACAGCACTCCATACCTAGGAAGGAGGGCTGGAGGAGCGCCTCCAGATGCCAGATGATGCAGAGGTCACCATCTCCTGCACGAAGTCCAGCACACTTTTCCTTAATGTGTGCACCATCTCGCGCTCGGCCGTGGTGGTGAAGCTGTAGCCACGATCTCTCAGGATCTTCATGAAGCAGTCAGCCAGGTAGCGGCCAGCCAGGTCCACTCAGGATGGTGTGGGGCAGGGCGTAGCCCTTGTAAATGGGCACAGTGTACGTGTCATGGTCACTAGAGTCTGTGACAACGTGGCAGTGCGGCTGGAGGCGTACAGGGACAGCGCGGCTTGGACTGCCATCTACATACATGATCTGAGTCATTTTCTCCCTGTTGACCTTGGGGATCAGGGGTGCCTCAGTCAGCAGCACCAAGTGCTCCTCAGGGGCCAGGCACAGCTCGTTGTGGAAGGTATGGTGCCAGATCTCCATGTCGTCTCAGTTGGTGACAATGCCGTGCTCGATCGGGTACTTGAGGGTCAGGATGCCCCTCTTGCTCTGGGCCTCATCGCCCACGTAGCTTTCCTTCTGGCCAATGCCCACCATGAAGCCCCCGTGCCGGAGACTCACCATGATGGAGCGGAAGGCCGCGCTGGAGGCATCTTCACCAGCAAAGCGGGCTTTGCACATACTCGAGCCATTGTCGATGAGGAGCAGGAATTTCTTTTTCCATCACAACCAGGCCGGGTGGCGGAAGCAGAGAGCACGAGCAGGCGACAGACTGAGATCCCTAACTGTTTTCTTGAGTCTTTTATTCTCCACTCTTCTTTGCTCTAGATAGGGAGAAACCATTAGTTGCATCTTAGATGGCTGTAATCTTTATGGAAGTAGATCTCCAGGTCTTTCTTCTGAAGTGCTGCTGTGTGGGTTTGAAGCACCAACCTTTATTAGTTGTTAAGTGCCATCGAATCTGTTCTGACTCACAGAGACCCTGGATAGCGTTTCGAAGGAACGACTGATGGATTTGAATTACAAACCTTGTGTTCATTTCTGCAGCACAACACTAGGACTCCTTCTTTAAGGTTGTTGTTAAGTGCCGATGAGTTGGTTTCGACCCATAGTGGCCCTGTATAGGGTTTCTGAGTGGCTGGTGAGCTTAAACCACCGACTTTGTGATCCAAATGATTTTGCAGTCCATCGCATTAACGTACAGTGCCAGAGGCTATCATATTCTTAGTATTCCTCACAGAACACAGTCCTAGTGCCCATCACACAGTAGAAGTCTCAATAAATGCTTGTCAAATTGATTGAAGTATAAGCACTAAAAAGTCCTAGTTAGGTATGTGCATGTTTATTTTCATGTGTAATTCATAGTTCTCCCATGGGTCCCCTGAAGAGTGTGTTGATACCTTGGCTGCACTTTGAAGTTCTGGTGCATTTAATATGTAGTGTTTTTAGAGTTTTTGTGCCAAGAAGGTAGATTACATATTATAATGTATTCAGTGTTCAATAAAAAAAAAAGAAAGAAAAAGAAAAAAGAACTATTTTAAAATTTGGTTAATAAAGACACCAAAGATAGGAAATAACTGAGGTTTAAACTAAAACCAATTCCATTCATCCTAAAATTAGATATGCTTAAGATCTTTTCTGTTATTTAATATTCCTACTGTCTCGCCCTCGCCCCCATCCACCCACCTTTTGGTTAGAAGGGATTCCTTCCTAGATAATTCCACATGGGTTTATTTTCCTTAGTGTATTTACTTATGTAAGAATTTTGAAAAGAATGCTAGAGCCTCACTTTCTGAACTACAGTTTATGAAGAAGGCCTGTTTTAAGCCAAGGAGTTTCCTTGGGATCACACAAGGAATGAAAATGTGCCTGGCAGGCAAATAGAAGTTTGCAGCCTAGGACAGGTAGGGTGGGGTGTGTGTTTCTAGGTTTCTGGTTTTCTTTGAGGGTGGATACGCCACACCTTTCATCTTACAACCTCCTGGCTGCCAATATTTTCTAGGCACTTGGGATGCAACAAATGGTTTCCTGGGAAGCATTATGGTACATATTAAAGCTCTGTATCTCAAACAGGGCTGGTCACTTTTGGCGTTTGCAAAAATTTGTACTCTTGGGCCTTATCCTAGAGTTTATGGAGACCTGGTAGCATCGTGAGTTATGAGTTGGGCTGCTAACCACAAGGTCAGCAGTTCAAATCTACCAGCCATTCCATGGAAGAAAGATGAGGCTTTCTGCTTCCATAAAGATTTACAGCCTTGGAAACAGTATACAGGGTCGCTATGAGTTAGAACCAATTCGACAGTACACAGCCATTGCCGCCACTACCACCCTATAATTTACTTTAGCAAGAACCTAAATTAAGTCCTATCCTCAAACCACTTTCACATAGTAGTTTAAAATAACTGAAGTCCTAGTGTGGTGCTGTGGGATAATGCACTGGATTGCAAGGTTGGTTTGAACCACAAGAGTGGTGGTTCAAATTCACAAGACCGAAGCCCTAATGAGGGTCACTATGAGTCGGAAATGACTCAATGGCATTTAATAACAACAACAAGTAGCTTTCATTTACTAGTTATATGAATCTAAAGCAAGTTACATTTGTCAACATTTCAGTTTCCTCAACTGCAAAATAGAAAGAAGCATTTAAAAAAGAAAAAGTGATTGCCAATAAATTGATTCAGACTCACGGCCACCCACACATGTCACAGTAGAACTGTGCCCATTAGAATTTTCAGTGACTGATTTTTTGGAATATATCTGTAGGTGGACTTCAACTGCCAGTCTTTGACTTAGCAGCTGAGCAAGTTAACTAACTAGTTGGACCAGCCACGGATACAAGTAACATACTTAGCATAGTCTCCTGGGCCTGCTAAGTGCTCCACCACCGGCTATGTAGTGAGCTCCTCTTCCTTCATTAGCTCAGTAATCTTATCTGTTAGAGGCTGTTGTGCATTTTTATCCAGGAAACCTTTCTGTTTAATTGGAAAAGATTTTCTGAGGTACCTCCTGACTAACCCTACAGTCGCTTTCCTAGGAGGTTGTAGCATTTTAGAGTTGGAAAGGATTTAGACGTTTTATAATCTGACACCAAATATTTGCTCATTTTTGTTCTCTTCCTTATTCATTTTTCAGGTAATTTCCTATTCATGTGCAGTTGCCCAATTTCTTTCTAGGTCCACCTCCCACCTAGACTGAGTAACCTGAACTGACTTCCCAGATGGTTCCAGGATCCCTCCTGTGCCTCCCAAAATGCCATGGTTCCTTTAATGATTATAAGATTGGTCCCTCCATGTATGTTTTATCTTTCTTTTTTTTAATGGTAGCTTTGCTCCCCCTGGCCAAAGAGAGGCAATATATGTGCTTGTTCTGAATTCTAAACACCAATGCATTTTCCTCACTACTAACAATTCAACTTTTAAAACTTTTTGTTGAATATTTTTCTAGTTGTCTGCTTATTTATGGAATCCTGGTATGACGCTGTAGGATAAGCACTGAACGACTAACTGCAAGGTTGGCAGTTCAAACCCACCAGGTGCCTCCTTGGAAACCCCATGCAGGGTCGTTATGAGACAGAACTGACGCAACGATGCTTAACAACTGCAGCAACTTATTTATATCTGAATCAGTTTTCTCACTATTTTACCATACGCTCTTTAAAATCAGGGATTTTCCCCAGTTTTCCATTGCCTCATGGAAAAATGCTGCCCAACTACATAATAAATATACCACAAAACTGTGATATTGATGCTGGTGGTAAGAATACCGGCTTTGACTTTATTCTGTCTTTGTTTCAGTAAAATTCTTCTGGCCCTGAGATGTAGTTCTCTGAACGCTTTTCACTTTAAAAACAATTAAACGCACAATTAATCTCTGTCCTCTGTATTTCTCCAGTCCTAGGGACCACTTCTTTGTAGGTGGAAATTTGTCAAACAAAACTTTAACGAAGGTCTCCTGGAAATTTAGAATAGAGAATTTTGAGGCATTCACTTTTTTCTTGGCATGTGCTTCCTTAAAGAAGTCAAAAAATTATCGAAGCATGACTTTTTCATTCCAGAGACTGCCTTGGCTATCCTTAATCAAGCTGTGCTTTTCTCAGTGTTTCCCATTTAATCTCCTAAAATACTTCCTAAGACTTTGCCCCCCACAATGGAATCAAAACTAAATGGTCTGTAATTTCCTCAAGTGTTCCCAGATCCTGTTGTAAATAATGACATTGTGCTGGCCACTTTCCAGTCTGAATGAAGTGACCTTGTAAAAATGTCTGCTCACTCTTCTATAATGTCTCTTTCTACTTTCTGTAGGGCTCTTGGATACAGCTTGGCAAACAATACCTATTCCAAGAAGCGCCATTCTTCACCTCAGCCATGTTATTTCCTTCATATAGGCAGTACTGTATCCAGAGCTTAAGACCTTATGTTTAAAAGTTAATTACTATTTTAAAATAAGGAATCATTGCTGCACTGTGGCAGAAGGCCAGATTGGATGACCTCTGAATATTTGAACTGACAGAAAGAAAATGTATTGTGGTCTGTAAACTCTTTGAGAAAATGTTGAATTTGCATTCAATCATTAGACAGCTCTTATTGTAATCATGTTCAATACCTTTTTGAAGAAAAGAAACCATTTCCTACTTTATAACACAAAACCTTTTAAATTTGTGATTCCAAGTGGCAGTTAGAAAAGAAATAGTTCACCTTATTGGTAAAGATAGATGTTCTCTTTGAGCAATTATGTTGTTTTCAAAAGAGAAATACATGATGTTCTAGTTACCCTGATTTCCCCCTTTCCCAGTCTGACCCCCAAAAGAATCAGGATTTCAGGAAGGGCCAGGGAAAAGCAGCTAAACTCACTGAAGGAATTGGGTGCTTCTCACATGAAGAGAGACTAAAATTACAAAAACCGATTAGTCTGAAATAATAAAAGCTAACAGGGGAGAAGGTAGTGAGACCTCTGAATCCCAGCTATGTAGGACTACCAGCTAAACAAGCTAAAATGATCCACTCCCATTTTGGTTTATGGACTACATGCACAGTCAGGTTTATAAATTAAATGCAAATACTGTAACTAAGAGCAATTGAATAGTCGGAGACATTGGTAGTCTTCAACCAGATGGAGGCAATTTTGTTACAGTTTTTTTTCTAGAAAAGCCAGTAGGTCATAGATGTGTGAGTGTGTTTTGAATTTTAGAAGTCAAATCAAGATTTGAAGACATTTTGGGGAGTTGTAAAGCTAGTAAATAGAGCTGCAACAAGGTTTTGTTTTGTTTTGTTTTCATAAAATAGGAGCAAAATGACAATGATTTAAAATGTAGCCATATGGTTCTAATTTTTAGAAAAGCAGATGTTTTTGCTAGGGCTTTTATAAGCTGCAAATATCACATGCATTTGAGGGGGTCAGCGTGTGCTCTTTTACCTTCCCTCAGCATTGCCCTGTTCTCTCAAACACCTACAGCATAGTGTACTCCATTGTAGGGGACTGGCAACAAGGTCCTATTTAATTAACTAGCTAATTAGATGACTCGTCCTACATCGAAATTAGCACTATTAGGTCTTTTATAATGATTGTTGACACATTGTAAATTAATTTTCTTACTGGCTATGACCATCATCTGCTGCTCTCACAGTATTAAGAGATAATGCCATGCACAGTAGGAAATCTCTGTCGGCAGAAAATGAACATGGTCATCCTTGGATCACCAATTAGGAAACCTATTGTGTGGCAAAAAACATCATTTCTATGCTGTAATATGATCAAATAACCATTAATTACCTTCACTAGTGGGAATTACCTTCTTTGTTGGAAAAGTATTGCATTCCATATTATAGTTCAAAAATGTCAGGAGAAACCAGCAACAAAAACATCAATTTCTAAAAACGATACATGTAATTCAAATCATATTAACCTAACATGCTACATGTCAGGTTAAATTAGCATAAGCTTTGTTATAGAGCCTGAATAATATAGCTTACCTCTTAGCCTTTGGATGTATTGATTAAATAGGTCATCCTCACCTACCTACAAATACAAATATAATCAAACCACACTGTTCTCTAGGGAACTGAAGGGCAAAAAAAACCCTGATAAGTAGCAAATCCAGATTCATGATACCTGAAAGCCTGCTTCCTTGCCTGGTGCAGAGATGACAGAATGAAGATGAGCAAGTCCCTTGAGATAAGTAAGTCTCCTTAGAGCTAGGGTGTGTGTGTGTGTGTGTGTGTGTGTGTGTGTGTGTGTAAATATGCATGCTTCCCGTAGGCAGGTTCCATGAGATTCTCAAGGGGACCTGTGACAGCCTCCTTCTCCCACCAAAGCTCCCTGCCTTAGAAGGCTTATGCAGAGGCAGTCACTGTGGAGGAGATTGCATAACTTCATGTTCAGCCTCCATGAATGAAAATGAGTGTAAATATGAGGTCTTGCCAGGGAGGGGGTATGGTGTACTGGTCAGGAGAGGGACCCTGAATTAGGTTGGCAGGGCTGAATCCTAGGTCCTACTTTCTAGAAGTGGTGTCTCCTTAGGCCAGGTGCCCTAAATTCACTGTGGTTCAGCATTATTCACCTCAAAAGTTTGTTATGACTATACATATTCCCAGAGGATTTCAGATGGTATAAATAAGAGAAACCATAAAAGGAAGGACTAATACATTTGATTACATGACAATGAAAATCACAACAGGGCTAAAATTATTTTAGATAAAAATGATATATTTACTTTAAACCGATCCAGCAAAACAGAGAGAAGGAAGTAGTGGGGAAAGGTTATTATTAATAAATGAAAAGTTTGTTGACATGTTGATAATGCTGGGTATAGCTGCAAACATCCACTAATAATAGGGATGTGGAATGTATGGAGTACGTATGACTCTAGGAAAATTAGAGTTGTCAAAAATGAAATGGAACATATAAAAATCAATGCCCTAGGCATTAGTAAGCTGAACTGGATAGGTATTGATCATTTTGAATCAGACAATCATATGGTTTGCTATACCAGGAATGACAAATTGAAGAAGAATGGCATTACATTCATTGTCAAAAATAACATTTCAAGATCTGTCTTGAAATGTAATGCTGTCTGTGATAGGATAATACCCACATGTCTACAAGGAAGACCAGCGAATACCACTATTATTCAAATTACACACCAATCACTAAAGCCAGTGATGAAGAAATTGAAGAATTCTACCAAATTCTTCAGTCTGAAATTGATCAAACATGTAATCAAGATGTACTGATAATTACTGGTGATTGGAATGTGAAAGTTGAAAGCAACAAGGAAGGATCCATAGTTGGAAAATATGATCTTGGTGATAGAGACAATGCTAGAGCACGATAGAATTTTGCAAGACCAATTTTGAAAATATCTTTTATTAGCAACATAGAGGTAACTATATACCTGGACCTCACTAGTTGGAAAGCACTGCGAACAAATTGACTAATCAAATTTCTGTGGGAGAAAACAATGGAGAAGTTCAATAGCATCTCCTAAAAAATGGCCAGGAGCTAACTGTGGAACACATCATAAATTGCTTAGATGCAAGTTCAGGCTGAAGCTGAAAAAAACTAAAACAACATCATGAGAACCAAAATAAGATCTTGAGTATAGCTCTAAATTTAGAGACCATATCAAGAACAGATTTGATGCATTAGACCAGATGCTAACAATTGAAGACCAGAGGAGTTATGGGATGACTTCAAGAGTATCATGCATACAGAGAGCAAGAGATTGTTAAAAGACTGGAAAGAAAGAAAAGATAAAAATGGAAGTCAGAACAGACTCTACAACTTGCTCTTGAGTGCAGAGAAGCTGAAGCAACTGGAAGAAATGATGAAGTAAAAGAGATGAAAAGAAAGTTTCAAAGGGCAATTCGAGATGACAAAGTGAAGTATTATAATAAACTGTGCAAAGACCTGGAGTTGGAAATCTCAAAGAAAGAACATGCTTAGCACTTCTCAAGATGAAAGAATGGAAGAGAAAATGTAAAGCTTGATTTGAAATATTTAAGGATTCTATGGGGAAAATGTTGAATGATGCAATAAGCATTTAAAGAATTGGTGGATGCTCAGCCATCTAAAGAGATAGCATATGATGAAGAACCAATGGTACTGAAAGAAGAAGTCCAGGGCACTGGCAAAAAACAGGACTTCAGAATTTGAAAGAACACTAATTGAAATCTTTCAACAAACTACAGTCACTGACTTATCTATGCCAAGAAATTTGAAAAACAGCTACATAGCCAATAATTTCATATTTTACCCATTCCAAAGAAAGGGGACCCAATGAAACACAGAAATTATTGAACAACATCATGCAAATAAGTTTTACTTAAGATAATTCAAAAATGGTTGCAGCAGTACACTCACAGGGAGCTGCTAGGAATTCAAGATGGATTCAGAAGAGGATGTTGTTGTTAAGGGCCATTGAGTCAGTTACGACTCCTAGGGACTCTGTATAGAGTTTCTGAGGAGCAACTTGTGGGTTATAACTGTCGACCTTGTAGTTAACAATTCAGTACTTATCCTGTTGTGCAACACCAGAACTACAGAAGCGGAAATTGCACTAGGATAGAATTGCTGACATCAGATGGATCGTGGCTGAAAGCAGAGTACCAGAAAGATGCTTACTTGTGCTTTCTTGACTACTCAGAGGCTTTCAACCATGTGGATCATGACAAACTATGGACAACCATTACAAAGAATGGGTATTCTAGAAGACTTAATTGTGTTCATGAGGAACCTGTACATAAACCAAGATAGTTGTTTGAAAAGAACAAGGGGACACTAAATATTTTGAAGTAAGGAAAGGTGAGCACCAGAGTTGTATTCTTACACCATACTTATTCAATCTGCATGCTGAGCAAATAATCAGAGAAGCTAGATTATATAAATAGAAGAACATGCTATCAGGACTGGAGAAAGACTCATTAACAGCCTGAAATATGCAGATGACACAACCTAGTTTGCTAGAAGTGAAGAGGACTTTGAAATATTTACTGATGAAGATCAAAGACTATAGTCTTCAATACGGCTTGTATCTCAGTGTAAAGAAATGAAAATCCTCACAACGGGAACAATAAATAACATCGTGATAAATGGAGAAAAGTTTGAAGTTTTCAAATACTTCATTTTACTTGGATCCACAATCAATGCTCATAGAAGCAGCATTGTGTCTGCTGCACAAGACCTCTTTAAAGTGTTCAAGAGCAAACATGCCAGTTTGAGGACTAAAGATGCACCTGACCCACAAAGCCATGATATTTTCAATATCTTCATATGTATGTGAGCTCTGCTAGTGTAGTAGTTATGAATCAGGCTGCTAACTTCAAGGTCGGCAGTTCAAAACTACTAGCTGGTTCTGCTGGAGAAAGATAAGGCTTTCTGCTCTCATAAAGATTTGCAGCCTTGGAAACCCTGTGCAGGGTCACTATGAGTCAGAAGCGACTCTACAGTACTCAACAACAACAACAACAATATATGTATGTGAAAGTTGGATAATGAATATGGAAGACTGGAGAATAATCAGTGCATTCGAATCATGGTGTTGGGGAAGAATATGGACAGTTCAATGGACTGCCAAAAGAACAAACAAATCTGTCACAGAAAAAATATAGTCAAAATGCTCCTTAGAAGCAAGGGTGGTGAGACTTTGCCTCTCATTTGGACACATAGTTAGAAGGCATCAGTCTCTGGAGAAGAACATCATGCTTGGAAACATGAAAGGTCAAGGAAAAGGAGGAAGATTCTCAATGACATGGATTGACACAACGGCAGCAACAATGGACTCAAACAATTTTGAAGATGGTGCAGGACTCAGTGGTACATCGTTCTGTTATACACAGAGTCACTAACAGTTGAAATTTACTCAATAGTACCTAGTTATAGCAACAAACTATTCTTTCTACTTTTGTGTATGTTTGATTTTTTATGGAGTAAGCCATTAAATAAGTAAAATGACCATATTTAATCTCAGAAAAATAATGACAAATTAGTTTTTAACATGTAGCATGTAAGGAGCTAATTTCTGTAATATATAAAAATGTTATATGAATCAGTAAGAAAAAAGCCAACAAAGAAACATTTAAAACATAGAAAACAAACACAAACAGGAATAAGCACAGAAAGGAGAAATTGCTTTTAAATATAACAAATAATTCTCATTTTATTTATAATAGGAAAAATACAAGACTGCAGTGGAAGTCCATATAGGACTTATCAAAACTGACAAAGATTGGAAAATTTGACTAAAAGAGGGGCCTTAAAAAAGTTCACGGTTAGAAAATGGAATTGAAAGACAATAGAAATTTTCCATGAACTTTTCGAACGCTCCTTGTACATTGTGGGCAAGAGTATAAAGTAATATAACCTCTTTGGAGAACAATTTTCCAATACCTGTGAAAAGTTAAAACACACATTCCTTTTTAACTCTAGGAATTCGTCTACAGATATGCTTCCATATGTATTTAAAAAGAAACAGGTAAGGCTATTCAATTCATTGATTATAGATTGTAAAAAAAAACAAAAAGAACAAACTCAAAATATCTATTAGGAGGGGACTGGTTAAATGGATTTTAATATACCCATAGAATTGTAACACATTCTAAGGAGTAGTTACAAAGACTAAGACAGTTCCATGATATTAATATCAATGGATTCCTAAAGCATTGGAAATATAAGTAGTAAGGAATAGAACAGTATATTAGTACATGATCACTTGTGTAAAAAGTATGTACATATACTGTATGCTTATACGTACACAAAATATCTCTAGAAGGATGTGCAAAACAACAATAACAACAACCCATGTAACCAGGTTTACCTCAGGGAAAGATTTGAGGTACAGGAAGAGAAAGGTATGGAAAAGAGTCTTTATTGTATGTTCTTGTGTTCCTTTTAATGTTTTTGCCATGCTCATGTGTTACTACTTATAAAAGGCAGTCTGCTGGCGGGGGTGGGGTGAGTGGCTACAAAGGCAAGAAGTGACTGGCTTACAAGCTTTCAAGAGGGAACCTAGAGCTAGGGGGCATGGAGGAAGGCAGAATCTCCAGTGGGTAGTATCCAATCTGCTAGGTGGAGCTGATGAAATGAAATGCAGATAGGTCTCTTGTTATACAATAGTGAATAATTGTTATCAGGACTGATTGTAAAGGTTGGAAAGGTAAAGGTAGACATTTTATAGCAAGGAAGGGAGGGAATAACTTTTCAATCTAGGTCCATCAACAGAGAAGAGCCGAGAGCGGGACCCTACCCAGAGAAGCAGCGATGCCTGAGATGGAGGCAGAGACAATGACATGGAAAGATGGAGCAGCTGGGGACTTTAGATCCAGAGAGGGAGAGCGACTGTGTGCTGAAGACTGGGGGTGGGGGGTAGGGGATAGTGTAGGGGGCAGGCTTGCAGGGTATACCCTTTGGTCGGTTGATGATGCATGGAGAGGATTGTAACCATGGCAGTGATACGATGTACGATAGAATGATTGTAAAACTAATGTTCTCCCATGTAAACTATCATATAATTCACAATAAAACACTTAAAAATATATATATATCAAGAACAAATGTTTACCAACACAACCATTTTCAGTTGTATAATTGAATAAAACTAATACATAAATCTGGTTGTGCAATTATCACCAATATCTGCTGTGAAATATTCTAGCCCCACAAATAAAAATTCTGTTACCTAAAAAAAATGAAAAACTAAATCCTCTTTAGTTTAAAAAAAAAAAAAAGGTAGTCTGCTTCCATAAAGATTTACAGCCTTGGAAACACTTCTACTCTGTCCATGGGGTCGCTATAAGTCAGAATCGACTCAGCTCAATGGCAGGGGTTGGGTTGCGTTGCTATTTCCATGCCTATGTTCATGTGCTTATCTCCCTTTGGAAGGTCTCCTTTCCCATATTTACCTGTTGCCATTTTACTTATTCGTCATATACCACTTCTTTCATTTAACCTTGAAAAACTTACATAACTGCTAAAGCCTTAATTTTTCATCTTTTAAATTGGAGGGAGTGAGTCAGAATCTACACAACAGAAACAGATTTTAAAGAAAAAATAAATTTAAGGTTATAATAAGGAAAGCAACTCTCATGTATTTATTCCACATATATTTCTTGATCATCTGTTTTTTGTAGGCACTATGATATCCACTAAGGAGCTCTGGTAGCGTAGTGGTTACGAATCGGGCTGCGAACCTTAAGGTCAGCGGTTGGAAACTATCAGCGGCTCCGAAGGAGAAAGATGAGGCTTTCTACTCCCATAAAGATTTATACCCTCGGAAACCCTGTACAGGGTCGCTATGGGTCGGACCCGACTCGATGGAACTTAACAACAACAACATGATATCCACTAAAGCTTGTTGCTGCTGTTAAGCGCCATCGAGTCGGTTCAACTCATAGCTACCCTGTATAGGTTTCCAAGAAGCAGCTGGTGAGCTTGAAGTGCCGACCTTGTGGTTCAAACTGACTTTGCAATCTATTGCATTAACCCACAGCGCCATACTAGGACTCCATACTAAAGCTAGGACCATGGAATAATGAACAATATGCCTGCCCACAGGGGTATTATGAAACTTACAGTCTACAAGGGAAATTTCAGTACTGTTAATAAATGCTCTAACAGCTGTGAGCACACAATATAAGGTTGTACAAAGAAGGGCACCTAACCAGACAGGCAAACACTTAGGGAAGAAATAATTGGGCTAGAAGGAAAGTCAGAACAACATCTGAATTTCTGTTTCAGGACTTGAAGTGAGCCCAGTGAAGTTATAAGTAGAGGGCAGCAGGGAATTTAGAAAGATTAGTCTTAACAGCTCTCCTGTCTGTGACCACCTTGGGTCACTGGCCTGATAAGCAGGGATAAGTTCATAGAAAGCAGTTAGTGCTCCTCCTGCCCTTGGCTCTGAAAGCTCTCAAGAAGTATTCTTGTCTCCCACCCCAAGCCTCTCAGCCTCCATGAAGCCAAGACGCTCCTCCTCCACCTCCCTAAACTATAATACAAAAAGTATAGTTCTTTTCTGAAGAATCCGGCAGAGATGTAAATGGTTGCAAGGAGAAATAAAAGTTGAACTTAGATGTTTCCAAGTACCAAGCAAGGGCCAGGGCTTTACAAATCAGGAGTACTAAAGGATTGTTATGGGCTGACAAGTCAGTTCCGACTCATAACAACCCTACATAGCGTTAACCAAGGAGCAGTTGGTGGGTTTGAACTACCAAGCTTTCAGTTCGCAGTCCAGAGCTTATCCTACAGCGCCACAGCATGACTCCTACTAAAGGATATTGCCTCCCTGACTCTACTCCTGCCAGAAGTGTTCCCACACCAGAGTTTTCTCCCCACACCAACCCTATCCCAGACCTCTCTTCATATCTCCAAGTTAGACATGTTCCCCACTGCTCTTTCTGGGACTAATGTACCTCACTCCTTAGGAGGAAGCTTCTTCCTATAGTTTCTTCACAAACTTGCAAATTTAAGCAAGGTCTCAGGTCTGGCCTATTTGTGAAGTGAAGTTCTGTCAGTAGGTGGTATCCAGAAAACTATTTTAGTTCTCTGGAGAAATGTTAATGAAAGTTTAATCTTCCCATTGTTGAGAGGTGTATCATCAGGTAAATAAATACAAATCGTAAGAACTATCATTACTTTTCTTAAAGTAACTTTCCACAGAGGAGAGGGTATTTATATTAGGATGGTTTGGGCCGTGACCTCTAGAGACTGCCATTACATCACCCCCCACTACCATCAATACACTGAACGAGACCTTTTTTCTTCCAACTGAGGTCTGACTGCTTTATAAAAACAACCACAATAGCCATTTGAAAGAAAGCTCCATTAAGATCCTTCCGACGTCAGATACTTCTGATGGAGGTGAAGAGATAAGTTTGCCAGTTCACGCAGCCACACATTGAATAATCCCACTTTCAAGTGCTTAAGGTTTTTTTGTTTGTTTGTTTTTTTACTTTTCTTGGGAAAAAAATTTGCCCTCCCCGCTACTCGCCAAAAAATCTAGGAGCCAAAAAATGACTCTTAAATCCTTCTGTCTCCTCATGGTCAATGCAACCGCTCGCAGTTGAAACAGTGGGTAAGAGAAGCTTTCATCATTTTTGATCAAGCAGTCATGAACTGGAGCTGAGGTCTGGTTCAACAACACACACAATAGCATGGTGTACCAATAGCACCTGCCAGACACACCCCCAGTTCCCAGACTGCCTTTAAAGAATGGTGACGCCCATAGTCGCTCTGAGCATGTGCAAGGCAACAGATTTATGCTGCCCTCTGCTGGTAGGCAACTCTACTGAAAAAAATTTTTTTTCTCCCATTGGGGATGGACTTGTGCTAGTAGATTGCTTCTCTGCTTCCAGGTCAACTTCCTAGCAGCGTCAAAGATACATAACCCTCTAGATTTAGAAATGGAATTGTGAGTATGCCTAGGGTAATAATGGAGTGGAGGAGAATCTAAGACGAAGCAGAAAAGACCACAAACCAGGGATATTAGAACCAATATAGCCCACACGGTTCACCTGTCTATTTGCTTTGTCAAAGGGAAATTTTCATTCAGACTCCCCTGTGACATTTCAGTTACTTAATACTGAATGCATTCTGTGATGTATTCAGAAAATGCATTTCACTAATGCTTTCCTAATTCACAGAGGCTGCTGTTTTACCAGTCACCATGATCCTTAATCAGTGGAGTTGTATGGCATGTAGATAGTCTGTAAAAGTGCTTAATAAAAATCATTTAATTCTAAATTACAAGAGTGCACTTAACCCTAAAGATATTAAAACTGATTGTTTGATGTATTGCCATGAGTAAGTAGAAACTCAAAAATAAAAGCTTCCTGCACTTAAATCAAAGAGTACCAAGCTCATCACCACTCAATACAAGCACATGCATCAGTGTCATGAAGCCGGGCTATGATCAACGAACCCATTTTGGGCTTTCAAACTGTAAATATGAAGTACTTGAATTTGATCAGTGATGAGATACATAAGTGAGGTTTTTTTTTTTTTTTTTTCCCTGAGCAAAGTACTGTGTGTGACCTGATAGCCAGTTAAAAGCCTGTAGAATCACCTGTCACTTATTTGCAGAGGGGACCAGCCGCTGCTGTTTGACAGGGCTAATATGCAATGCTAGTCTAGACTCCAACTTAGAGACAGGTTCCGTGAGAGACAGGTCCGGTGGGAGCAAATAGGAAGGAGAAGGTATTCTCATTGACTGCTTTGGAGCTCTTGGGTTTTCATTGTAGTTACATTCACACTTGCTTAAATTGTTCAGTATAACCCTCAATACAATACCCATGAGGAAACTTAACAAATCTGTCTTGATTATGGATCAAAATACATTGGGGGAGGGGAGGGTGCGTCTCTATTGAATATGAGAGAATTTCAGTAACTTCCATAGTTTAGTGTGTGTGGCAAGATTGAATATAAAATGTATGCAATCTCTATTTTTCACTCTCTCTGGTTTCGGATAATAAATATGTTTACCCCTTCATTCAAGATTGTTTCTGTATGAGACTGACACTGTGTTTTTAAGCCTTCCTCTGAGTGTTGCAGGAGAAAAGGGATATCCTCTTCTCTGCTCCTTCCCTCCACATTTGGAGTGTTTTATGTTTGACTTTTAAAGCTTCTCTGAAGCCGAAGCTTTTAGAGACATCCTGAGAAGAATGAAAATTCTCAGAAATATCAGGGGTTCGGCACAAAATCTATACATTCCATTTAGAACCAAGCATAGAGTTAGCTAGTAAGGACATGGGCTCATTATGAATTATCTATACAGTACCTATTGAAGGTAATAGAATGGGGTAGGTCATGGAGCCTTTTGTGTACTGTCTAACATAGGTGTTTCTGGCAATACTCCGAGATGAAGATTGCAAGCAGGAGGTTTAGTGGGGAGATAGTGTTAGGAAGTGAAAGAAGCAAGCTTTGTCAGTGGAAGCTGAACAGAGGCCTCAGCTGATCTTATGGGAAGTTTTGAACTTTGGTGGTCTTTGAGATTTGTTCCAAATTGGGCCAGACTTTTGTAACTTGTAATGTAACTAGACATTAGATGCAGGCTGCCCCTCTAGAGGGAGCATAACACTGGTTGAAACAGCTCTTTGGCCAAGGAGAATCCAGAGAGGGACTCAGTCTTGAGCTTTTAATTGGCAACATACACAGCAGCAGGGTCCTAAAAAGGAAAAGGAAATGTCTGTGTGGTGCATTATGTGTAGGTGCCATCGAGTCGGTACTGACTCATAGCAACCCTATGCACAACAGAATGAAACACTGCCCGGTCCTGGACCAACCTCACTACTCTTGCCACGCTTGAGCCCATTGATACTGCCACTTTGCCAGCCCATCTCACGGGGGTCTTCTTCTTTTTCTCTGACCCTTCACCTTACCAAACATGATATCCCTCTCCAGTGACTGGTCCCTCCTGACAATAGGTACAAAGTATGAGAGATGAAGTTTGGCCACCTTGGCCTCCAAGGAGAACTCTGGCTACACTTCTTCCAAAAGAGATCTGTTAGTTCTTTCGGCAGCCCATGGCACTTTCAATATTCTCCTCCATTACCATAACTCAAATGCATCAATTTTTCTTTGATCTTCCTTATTCATTGTCCAGCTTTTGCATGCATATTAGGTTATTGAAAATACCATGGCTTGGGTCAATCACACCTTAGTCCTCAAGCTGACATCTTTGCTCTTTAACACTTTAAAAAGGTCTTGTGCCATCAGATTTGCCTAAAGCAATATGTCGTTTGATTTCTAGACTGCTGCTTCCATG
>NW_006408535.1:10594475-10598836 GCF_000296735.1 Chrysochloris asiatica | reverse complement strand
AGACGAAGCTATAGCATCCACTATAGTCCAATCTGTATGCTTCCAAGATCCATTTGTGTCTTGGTTTGAGTTCTATAGAGAGGCAAAGTAAGGAGTCTTGGTAGTGTATTGGATTATTAATTGGGTTGCTAACAGCAAGGTCAACAATTCAAACCTACCAGTCGCTCCACTGGAGAAAGATAAGACTTTCTGCTCCCATAAAGATTTATAGCCTTGAAAACCCTTTATAGGGTCATTATGCATTGGAACCAACTCAACAACACACAACCAACCAAAAGAGGGGCAAAATCAATTTGGATACTCTAGAGGAACAAAAACCAGATTAATATATACAAGAGGGCTTCAAAAAGTTCATGGAAAAATAGAATGAAAAGATAATGAAAGTTTTCTATGAACTTCTAGAAGCCCCCTTTTATCTTGTGACCACGTGTGTGAAGTATGAGAGACAAGTCTCCCCATCCTCACTGCTAAGGAACATTCTGGCTATACTTCTTCCAACACTTATTCTTCTAGTAGTCCATGGTACTTGCAATATTCTTCTTCAACACCGCAACTCAAATGTGTCAATTCTTCTCGTCTTTCTTATTCATTTTCCAACTTTCACATGTATATGAGGGGACTGAAAATACCGTGGCTTGGGTCAGGTATACCTCAGTCCTCAAAAGGAAATCTTTGCTCTTTAACATTTTAAAGAAGTCTTTGGCAGCAGATTTTCCTAATGCAATACATCATTTGACTGCTTGACTGCTGCTTACATAAGTATTGATTGTGGTTCTAAGCAAAATAAAGTCTTTGGCAACTTTTACCTTTTCTCTGTTTATCATGATGTTATTTATTGGTCCAGTTGTTAGGATTTTTTGTTTCCTTTGCATTAAGGTGTAATCCATACTGAAGACAGTAGTCTTTGATCTCCATTAGTAAGTATTTTAATTCCTTTTCCCTTCCAGCAAGCAAGGCTGTATCATCTGCATATCACAGGTTGTTAATGAGTCATCCTCTAATCCTGATGCCATGTCTTCTTCATATAATCTAGCTTCTCTGATTATTTGCTCAGCATACAGTTTGAATAAGTATGGTGAAAGGATACAACCTTGGCACTCACCTTTCCTGATTGTAAACCATTCAGTGTCCCCTTGTTCTGTTTGAATGACTGCCTCTTGGTCTATGTACAGGTTTCTCATGAGAACAATTAAGCATTCTGGAGTTCCCATTCTTTACAATGTTATCCATACTTTGTTATGATCCACACAGTCACATACCTTTGCATAGTCAGTAAAGCACAAGTAAACATCTTTTTGATATTATTTACTTTCAGCAATGGAATCCCTCCTTCCAGGT
Organism: Chrysochloris asiatica; assembly: GCF_000296735.1. NCBI lineage: Eukaryota > Metazoa > Chordata > Mammalia > Afrosoricida > Chrysochloridae > Chrysochloris > Chrysochloris asiatica. The sequence continues at coordinate 10,597,498 of NW_006408535.1, read as the reverse complement.
CTCCTTCTGAATCTGGCTTGAATTTCTGGCAGCACCTTGTTGATGTACTGCTGCAATTTGATGAAGATAATGCACCTTTTGAATTATCTTCAGCAAAATTTTTACTTGCATGTGATATTGTTCAATGATTTCTACATTCCGTTGTGTCACGTTTCTTGGGAATGGACACAAGTACGAATCTCTTATAATTGGTTGACTTCCAAATTTCTTGACATAATAAAATTAACACCTCCAGCATCAGTTTGTTGAAACATTTCAATTTATATACCATCAATTTCTGAAGCCCTGTTTTTTCTCCCAGTGCCTTCAATGCAGCTTGAACTTCTTCCTTTAATATCATTCATTTGTGATCATATGCCACCTCCTTAAATGGTTGAACACAGACCAATTCTTTTTGATAAAGTAACTCTATATATCTTCTGTTCCTCTTTCTCTGCTTAAGTCTCTCTCCTTTTATCCTTTGTAAGGTAAAAGATGTCACATGCCACACCCTTGGAACTCTCCTGTACATTGGATCATGGCAGTGGTGTAATTAAGGGATGCTCCTTGGAAACCCTATACAGGGTTGTTATGGGTCAGAACTGACTAAATAGAACTTAACAACAACAGTTGGGGTAGTCTCTCCCACCCTAATCCTTTTAGTAGTTTATCACACCAGATCATGTCCTGGAGGTCATCATTTAACTGTCAAACCACTGAGAGTCATGGTCCAGCCAAGCTGACACATATTTTGGGGAACACAATTCAATCCATGATCTTCTACCCTTTGGACTCCCAAAATACATGTCTTTGACACATGCAAAACACTTTCAGCCCATCATATCATCCCCAACGTCTTTCAAGTCCAAATTCCAACCTGTGGCAAAATTTCTCTTCATCTATAAATCTAGGATACAAATTATCTGCTTTCAAAGTACATTGGTAGAACAGTCTATGAGGTATACATTTCCATTACAAACAGCAGCAGCTCCAGGGAAAGAACAGATAACAGGCCCCAAGCAAGTTAAAAGCTCAGCACAGCAATTTACATTAATTAGCTCTCAAGGTTTGAAAAGAATCCTTTGTGCTCTGAGACATTTTAGTAATGACCTTTCCTACAGACTCTGAGGCCATGAATTTTGGATTATGGGTAGAGGCCCCTCAACCTTGGGGTTCAGCTCTGTCTTCCAGGACTGCAGGGATGGACACTCTGTTCCTTGGCTTTGGACAGCCCCATTCTCCAAGTACATCTGAGTGATGATGCTACCCTATGGGCCCTGTTCTTCAGCTGCCTTGTGCAATACAACTCTGCCCCCTTAACACTGAACAGAGGCCCCATCTTAAAGGCAGCCCCACACTCCAGAACCAAATTGTTGAAGAAATCTACTCCTTGAAACTTAAGAAACTGTGACCCTACCCTTAGAGATCCCAGAGGTTATGATTCTACCCTTGGAGAGCCCAGAGGTCTTGGCCCTACTTTTTGAGAAAGAGGCAACTCTCATTCCCTTGATCTCTAGAAACAGTCAGCCTGTTCTCCATTCATCTCAAGCAAGTGTTATAAAGTTCTTTAGCTATACTGTTAAGTCCTCAGAGGCACCCTATTCCACTAGTAAATTTTGGCTGGAAACTGCTCAGCTTTCTGGCTCCATGGGTAAGAGAGCCTAGCTTCACTGCTGAGTGTCCATAGGTACCCCACTCTGCCAGGAATCCTCGTACATAAAGGCGCTCAACTCTCTGGGCCCATGGATCAGCTTCTGTGTCATCTTGTGTCAGACTCCTGGTTCTGCTGCCATCTCTCACTGTCGGTGCCATTTCTGGTGTTAGAACTCTCCTTGCGTCCTTCTGAGTTGTTCATAAGAATTGCCTTTGACATCCATAATTCCACCAACAGTCTCTTTAAGGCAATCGAAACTTTTACTATTAGGTTGCTTAGTGTTCTTCCAGTTTCTGCTCATTATTCGATTCCAAAACCATTTTTACATTTCAGTTATCAGTTAGAGCAGCATGCTATTTTCCTGGTACCAAATTCTATCTTAGTTATCTAATGCTGAAATGACGGAAATACTACAAGTGGATGGATTTAACAACCAGAAATTTATTCTCTCACAGTTAAAGAAACTAGAAGTTCAAATTCAGAATGCTGGCTCTGGGGGAAGGCTTTGTCTTGTCAGCTCTGGGTAAAGGTCCTTGTCTCCACATAGAAGTTTCAGGCCAGTTATTCGATCTCCATACATCTTGGCATCAGTTTTCCCCTGGGTCTAGGAGCTTCACAGTGCAGGAAGCCCAGACCCAGAGGACACTCTCCACTCATGGCTTTTCTGTGAAGGTGGAAGCAGGTCCTTCTTTCTCTGCTCAAGTCTCTTTTCTTTTATTTCTTGTAAGATAAAAGGTGCTTCATATCACACCCTTGGAAATCTTCTGTACATTAGATCAAGGTGGTGGTTTGTTTCCTCTTATTGATTTATCACATCAGTTCACATCATGGAGGATCATCACATAACTATCAAACCACTGAGAATCATGGTCCAGCCAAGCTGACACATAATTTGGGGAAATACAATTCAATCCATAAAATTTTCCATCTTCTTTTGCTGCTCCTTACATCATTCAATGTCTTTGCCATAGAATCCTTAAATATTGCAAGTCCAGGCTTAAAATTTTTCTTCAGTGCTTTCAGCTTGAGAAATGTTGATTGTGTTCTTCTCTTTTGGTTTTCTAATTACAGGTCTTTGCACATTTCATTATAATACCTGACTTTCTCTCCTTGAGTTCCTTTTTGAAATTTTCTGTTCAGCTCTTTTGCTTCATCATTTATTCCAGTTGTTGCTCTATGTTCAAGAGCAAGTTTCAGAATCATCTCTTCTGTCATCCATTTTGATTTTTTCTTTCTTTCCCGTCTTTTTATGACCTTTTGCTTTCTTCAGGTAGGATGTTCTTTTTTTTTTAAGTTTTTATTGTGATTTTTGTGATAGTTTACATGGGGGAAGAACATTAACTTTACATTCATCCTATCGTATTTTGTTTCATTGCAGTAATTACAATTC
>NW_006408535.1:10564131-10589633 GCF_000296735.1 Chrysochloris asiatica | reverse complement strand
TTGGTACCTATACAAATCTCCTTAAAGTATACTTAGTCTCCAAACAAAGACAACTATAAAGTCATCTTTCCACCTACCATGATAAACTAACATTTATACAACCAACTAAAAATGCACTACTCCTTTTATAGCTTATATATATTTTTAATAAGTTATGAGATAAGGGAGGGAAGAAAACAAATATTTACACATACATATAAACATATATCAAAACAAGAAATTCCCATAATAATGACACTTCTTGTTTCTGCAACTGATTACATGGTTGTCGCTGCTGTTTATAACTACTTTTTCCACTACCCATTCCATATTCTCTTTGTCCTCAGTAGACTTAAGTGGTCCTGCTTCTTTGCCTGGTGGGGTGACCCAAACTTTTATTTCTGAAGGGTCTGAATTGGGTTGTTATAGTTTTCCATGGACTTTAATAACAGGACATGGTAATTCTAAGAGATAACCTAAGAGATCTCCTGTATTCCAGACATATTCTTTTCTTCCATTTTATAACCACTTCATATAGTAAATTCATTTACTCTGAAAACAGCTTCCTTTGGGTTATGGTTGGTGTTGTGTCTTGTGTACACTTCCAAGAAGAAGATTAGTAGAAAAAATGACAACCCCTGTTGCTGTACTGGGCCTCAAGATCGTATCTGATACTGCTTGTCTTCCTCTATTACCCATTCTAAGAAGTCCTGGTATAGTAGTGGATTTTGAGCTAGGCTGGTAACAGAAAGGTCAATAGTTCAAATCTACCAGTTGCTCCACAGGAGAAAGCTGCGGCTTTGTGTTCCCATAAAGATTTATAGGCTCAGAAACTCTATACAGGGTAACTATGAGTTGGCCCCGCCAGCACAATTAGCCATTCTAGATTCCCTTCATTCTTGTCATTTTGGCTAGTACCTCTGCACATTTAGGTGGCTTAATTGGAATAATCTAGACTCTCAAAAATGAGGGTTATGAATTCTGGATCATCATGCATCTTTCAGGCCATGACTGCTACAAATGTCTTTTTACTGTTAAAATTGAGCAGCTATTGTTCATTGTCATTGAGTTGATTCCAATTCCTGGCAACTCCATTAATGCAGAGTAGAACCATAGAGTTTTCAGAAGCCGGTCACCAGACCTGTCTACCAAGGCACCTCTGGATGGGTTTGAACCACCTATCTTCTGGCTAGTAGTTAAATGCTTAACTGTTTGTGCCTTTCAGGGGCTTCTCAAAATTAGAGAGGATTAAGGACTATCTATAAAGGAGCTCAGGTAGCGTAGTAGTTACAAATTGGGTGCGAACTTTAAGGTCAGCAGTTCGAAACTACCAGCCGCTCCGCAGGAGAAAGATGAGGCTTTCTGCTCCCATAAAGATTTACAGCCTCGGAAACCCTGTACAGAGTTGCTATGGGTCAGAACCGACTCGACGGCACTTAACAACAACATATAGGATCAAAGCGATAACAGCAACTTGAAAGAATAGATAAGAACCTTTGTGGGCAGTGAGTTTATGTTCATGGGAATGGAACATCTCAGAAAAGGAGGCTGAGAATGGTTGAATTACTTGAAAAATGTAATCATGATCACTGAATTGTATATACAGAAAGCCTTGAAGCAGTGTATGTGTTGCTGTGTAGAGTCTCAGCAACAAAACAAAACGAAATTTTAATAAAAAATATTGGGTAGTGGAGTACAAAAATAGACCTCAGTGGATCACCTCAGTAATACATCCCTGGCTCCATTGTGTAATAGCAGCTCTATCAACTCCTAAAGATGAAGGTCAGTTACCTTTGTCAACTTGGCAACTCTTTTTATTGCCTGTTGGTCTCTTGGCATGAGGTACACAAAGTGACCAGGTGGCAAATATGACTTCAAGCTTGAAAAAACTTTTAGTGTGTCTCTTAGTAAGAGCATTTCCTCTCTAGGAACCCAAGACTTTTAGATTTACAGAACCTAAGGTTAATTCCTCAAGCAGATCACTAGGAGTATCTATAAGGAAGTCCCCTCCTACTCCTTCCTTTTCATGGCAAGATTCATACATTCTATCTGTGAAGAACATACAAGATGATTGATAATTTAGGGTATATTCATATTCTGAAGGATAGTACCCCATAGTTTAAGGATATCAAGTCTAAGCTGACACCTCACATGGTCTTCACAGGCTGTTCTATACTAGGGGGCTTCAAAAACTTCATGGAAAATATTACATTATCTTTCTATTTTATTTTGTCATAAACTTGTGTTATTCTTTAAGACCAGGGTCCACTTATACTCCTCCTTCATTGTAAAAGAGAACCATTGGCCTACAGCAATGTTATGTGGGAGTCTACAATGATGATTAACTCTGAGCCCTCAGGTCGTAGAATGGTCTAAGGCCTCACAGGTAAGAAAGGTAAATCTGTGCCCAGAATATATGTCACTTCTAGTCAAGGTGAATTGCTGTCCTGTTAGGGTGTTATTGTGATTGTTAACTGCTGTAGAGTCAGTTTCTACTTATAGTGACCCTGTATAGAGTGTCCGAGGAGCCACTGGTGGGTTTGAATTTCAGACCTGGAGGTTAGCAATTCAGTGCTGATTCCACAGTTCCATACCAGGAGATGATGCTGCAGGGTCCATCTTTGTAGCCCCTTCTTCAGTAAATGGGTTCAGAGTCTAAGAACTGCCTCAGGTCCAGAAACTAGGCAGATATCATGTTTTTATGTTTATTTGGGGTGACTGCCCTCAGCTTCTTGGTAATCCATCCTTGATTTATTTTTCATGTATAAATTAAGCAATACTCTGTAGACTCCTCATCTAGCCTGTTCCTAGGAGCACTGTGTTTCATTAATCACATATATACCTCTCTGAATGTTAAACCACCTTGGCTGCCATTCCAATATTACTGCTCATTACAAGAACTGCATTCACTTTTTATTTGATCATTAAATCCCACCAATGGCCTCTCTGGGACTCCTGATGTGGCACTGTAGGATCAGCACTGGACTATGAACCACAAGATCATCAGTCCAAATCTACCAGCTGGTCTTCAGAAACCCTATACAGGGTCACTATGAGTTGGAACCGACTTCATGGCACTCAACAACATCGACAATTGATCTCTCTAATGTCAAGATTTTGTCAACTTCATTCTACTAGTGAGCCCAGTTGTATAATTCATCTCCTACCATGCTGTTCATTCTTCTTGGATCAACTATCAACACTCACAGAAGCAGCAGTCAAGAAATCAAACAACGTATTGCATTAGGCAAATTTGCTGCACAAGACCTTTTTAAAGTGTTGAAGAGCAAAAATGTCAGCTTGAGGACTAAGGTGTGCCTGACCCAAGCCATGGTATTTTCAATAACCTCATATGCATGTGAAAGCTGGACAGTGAATAAGGAAGACCGTAGAAGAATTGATGCTTTTGAGTTATGATGTTGAAGGAGAATATTGAAAGTGCCATGGGCTGCCAAAAGGACCAACAGATCTGTTTTGGGAAAAGTACAGCCAGAGTGCTCCTTGGAGGCCAAGATGGTCAAACTTCGTCTCTCATACTTCGGACATATTGTCAGGAGGGACCAGTCACTGGAGAAGGATATCATGTTTGGAAAGATGGAGGGTCAGCAAAAAAGAAGAAGTCCCCCAACAAGATGGATTGACTAAGTGGCAGCATCAATGGACTCAAGCGTTGGAATAATAGTGAGGTTGGCCCAGGATTGGGCAGTGTTTCGTTCTGCTGTGCATAGGGTCGCTATGGGTCGGTACCGACTCCATGGCACCTAACAACAACAACAACAACAAAGTTGTTGTTGTTAGATGCTGTTGAGTCAGTTCCAACTCATAGCAACCCTATGCACAACAGAACAAAACACTTCCTGGTCCTGCACCATCTAACAATTGTTGCCACTTTGTGAATCCATCTCACTGAGGCATCTTCCTCTTCCTTTTTTTTATTGACTCTTCACTTTTCATAACATCATGTCCTCAGGGACTGGTCCTGCCTGACAACATGCCCATCCTTGCTTCTGCAAAGCACTCTGGCTGTACTTCTTCCAAGATGGATTTGTTTGTTCTTCTGACAGTCCATGGTACTTTCAATATTCCTCATCAACACCATAATTCAAATACATCAGTTCTTCTCCAGTTTTCCTTATTCATTGTCCAACTTTTATATGCATATGAGGCTATTGAGAATATCATTGCTTAGGTCAGGCATTCCTTAGTCCTCAAAATGACCTCTTTGCTCTACACTTTAAAGAGGTCTTGTGCAGCAGATTTGCCTAATGCAATACATCATTTGATTGCTTGACAGTTGCTTCCATGAGTGTTGATTGTTGATCTAAGCAAAAAGAAGTCTTTGACAACTTCAATCTTTTCTCCTATCATGATCCCTGGTATATAGATGACACCCATCACTAAGCTTCTTGATGATGCTGATACCCCCTTCATCAGCATATTTCTTATCATTTTGGTAAATAGTGTTCTCTAGACCATCCTATAAAGGAGCTCTGGCAGCATAGTGGTTACTAATCGGGCTGTGAACCTTCAGGTCAGCAGTTCGAAACTACCAGCTGTTCCGCAGCAGAAAGATGAGGCTTTCTACTCCTGTAAAGATTATAGCCTCAGAAATCCTGTGCAGGGTCACTATGAGTTGGTTCTGACTTCACGGCACATGACCACTTGTCGGTTGGTGCTTATTTCCAGTCTTATGTGGTATATCTGCCCTGACATACCCATTAGTTGGTGTCTTTTGATTTTATCCTGCACTGCCTGTCATGGACCATTCATTTAATGAGGGCTATTCTTCTTGTGTGGAACTGTAGGATATGCACTGGATTGTGAACCACAAGGTCAGCAGTTCAAACTCACCAGCTGCTCCTCAGAAACACTATACACTCTTGCTATGGGTCAGAACCTACTTGACTGCACTTAACAGCAATTCTCTTTCCAGAAATCCTAATGTGCTGTTGAAGGATAAGTATTTGACTGCTAGCCATAAGGTCTGCTGCTTAAACCCACCTATTGCTCCTTACCAACAACAACATTGCTCCTTAGGAACCTTTTACAGGGTTGCTATGAGTCATATCAGGATTGGAGGAAGACTCATTAACAACCTGCGATATGCAGATGATATGACCTTGATCGCTGAGAGTGAAGAGGACTTGAAACATTTACTTATGAAGATTAAAGAGCACAGCTTTCGATATGGATTATATCTAAATGTCAAGAAAACAAAAATCCTCACCACTGGACCAATAAACAACATTCTTATCAATGGAGAAAAGATTGAAGTTGTCAAGGACTTCATTCTTCTTGGATCAACTATCAACACTCGCGGAAGTAGCAGTCAAGAGATCAGACGACGTATTGCACTGGGCAAATCTGCTGCACAGGAACTTTTTAAAGTGTTGAAGAGTAGAGATGTCAGCTTGAGGACTAGGGTGCGCCTGACCCAGGCCATTGTGTTTTCAATAGCCTCATATGGATGCGAAAGCTGGACAGTGAATAAGGAGGATCGTAGAAGAATTGATGCCTTTGAGTTGTGGTGTTGGAGGAGAGTACTGAAAGTGCCACGGACTGCCAAAAGAACCAATAAATCTGTTTTGGAGGAAGTGCAGCCAGAGTGCTCCTTGGAGGCCAGGATGGCTAAACTTCGTCTCTCCTACTTTGGACATATTGTCCGGAGGAAACAATCGCTGGAGAAGGATGTCATGCTGGGTAGGGTGGAGGGTCAGAGAAAAAGAGGAAGACCCCCAATGAGATGGATCAGCCAGGTGGCATCATTGATGGACTCGGGTGTGGCAGCGGTAGTGAGGTTGGCCCAGGATCGGACATTGTTTCGTTCTGCTGTGCATGGGGTCGCTATGAGTCGGTTCCGACTCGATGGCACCTGACAACAACAACAACAATGAGTCATATCTGACTCCACAGCACTTGACAGCAACAGCAACATTTGTTTTCCAAACTTTCTATACTATCTTTTGGGTTCTAGCCCTTGGGTTGTTCGCCCAGAGAGAAGGTGGGTCTAGATTATCAGCAGGGCTTGTGTGATCTAGCAAGCGGAGGCCTCTACATTATCTTTAGGTGTTATTGTAGGTTGGGAAGGAAGAGTAGGCATTATCCTTCAGTGAGGAGGAGTGGTCCCCTTCTGCAGACATGGAGGGTTCAGGATGATCAGTGTTGTCAAAGTTCTTGAGTGCAATGACGTATGTGTCCACATCTCAAGTCCTAAGACCCCACTTTTCTCCAATCAAGAATCTGATCTTGATGTGGGAGACTTGTTAGGATTGAGAAATCAGCCTTCTATGGATTTTTGTACCCTTAAAACTAAGTCCTTGTCCTGATTCTCAGCATTTTCTGTCCTCTAACTTCAAGGAATAAAAATCAACATGTTGTTGATTTGTCCCTGTGACTTTCATACTTTGCCTTAAGTTGGTGATCAATCATCCCTCTGCCTTTCATTGCCTTTTTCAAATGTATTTATAATACCCTGTGCAGCAGTCAGGGTTCTCAAGAGAAACAGAACCAGAGCTGAGCAAAGTGGCTTGTAGGCTCGAACCAATCACCTTGTGGTTTGCAGTCCAGTGTTCATCCTACAGAGCTATCATGCTGCCTATATGTATGTACATATAGTTGTTGTTAAGTGCCTGGAGTCAGTTTCAACTCTTGGTTGAAAAGTACTACTTTTCCTATACTTCTCAAACATTTGAGCTTTTATCCATTTGAAATTCAAATTATGATTTTGCTAATGTTTTCATATACTATTTGCACTAAATGCAAACACTCAATACATTTGTCTCTTTATATTACTGGATTTTGCAGTCAGAGTTACCACTAATGAAATAAACAAATGAAAAGATATTATATTTGTAGAATGAGCAAAGACCTTTAGTCCCTCTTCTATTAATAAGTAGAAGCTAGACATACCTTTTCCTTATTTGTCCCTCTTTATCTCCTTTTCACAAGTGCTTTAATTTTGTTTTCAACTCAGGGGGAAAATATCCTTCTCATCTAAGTTTGGTTACTTACTACATTATGAAGAGACAACACTCTCAAGGCCTAACAGTAAAAAAAAAAAAAGGATGGAAAAAATGTTAAAAGAGTTACTTTGAAAGAAATTCTGTATTGAGAGTACTGTAAAAAAGGACACAGGAAATCGCAGTTTTTTAGCTCAGCTTAAACTTGAGATATGGAAACTGGTATTGGTTTTATTAAGTGCCATGTGGGCTGCCAAGGACTGGTATCTCTATGGTGAGGTGTCAATGTAGTCAAGATGCCTCCACTTTGGTTCTATCCACGATGCACAGTTATGGTCAGGAATACAAGAAGGAGCTTATAAACAGTAGCAGAGTGAGGTTTATTTGAGGTGATTTTGTAATAAGAAGGGCTCTCTCAGGAATGGAACTTTCTGTCCACTTTGTTTTGTCTCACGAAAACCACTTTTGGATTCTAAAGTGTTTGGGGGAAACCAACAAACAAGCACCAAAACTAGTGCTGGGGTCTGACAGTGGGGCAAGAAGCAGGGGTGCAAGAACAAGTTGCCAAAACCTGACTGTTTTACTGCCTGGTCTTTGGTAATGACCTCTTCCCCTTTACCATTGGAAATTTATTGCTTTAGTCCAGACCCTCATCATTTTTCACCTTGATAACTAAAATAACTTATACTCTCTGGTAGCGTAGTGGTTACAAATCAGGCTGCGAACCTTAAGATCAGCGGTTCGAAACTATCAGCCGCTCCATGGGAGAAAGATGAGGCTTTCTACTCCCATAAGGATTTACACCCTCGGAAACCCTGTACAGGGTCGCTATGGGTCGGAACCGACTCGACGGCACTTAACAACAACAATAACAACATACTCTCTGCAGTTCAGGAGACCATCCCATCCACCTTCTCGTGTTCTAAGTTGTTAATTGCCATTGAGTCAGTTCCGGTTCTGAGTATCTTCCTTAAATGCAGACACGATCATGTTACTGTTTAACTAAATACTCCTCTCCATTAGAATCATTTGGGCTGCTAGGCCAAAAAATGCTGATTCCAAGTCCCAACTCAACATATCAGGAGCAAAGCTTCTGGGTGTGTGGCTTGAGGATTTGCATTTAAAAAATCTCCCTAAGTGATTCTTCTGCGCACTACAGTTAGACAACCCTTGATCCACAGTCTAAGTGCAAACTCCTTATAACATGAGAGGTCCTTCAGAACCTGGAACCTTGGCCTATCTTCTCAGCCTCATCTCTGCCACTCATGTGTTCATTTATACTAAAAGCTGCACCTAGTAGCGAAACTACTTGTGTTTTGCTGAAACATGCCAGGTTCATCCCCACATCTGTGCCTCTTCAGACAGTATTTCTTTCTTTTCCTCTAACTACAAAGCCCTATGTATCCCCAAATTTACCATCTCCTTGAAGCCTTCCTTGGTGATGTTCTTCCCTATGTGCTCCCCCAGCCCGGCACACATGACCCACCTTTGGGAACATTTAAGGCACAGGAGAGAATGCTACATTCTTTGGAGTGCAAAGCTACGCCCTCCAATGTCATTGTCACAGAAGCTCTAGTCATTAAAAGAGAAAGCCGCAGAAATGTAAATACAGTTCATTTGTAGACACCTTGCTAGAGGTGAGCTCTAGGCATCCACACCCTCTAGCGACACCATTCCATCTGAGGGAGGAGATTTAAAAAAAGAAGAAAATCTTAAGCAGGGAAACTTAGAACAAATCCAAGACATAAGCTGTTTGCCTTCCTCAGGCCTGTATGCTGGCTCCATCTAACTCAGACAGTAGTGAGTGTTTGCTGGGTCCAACCTCTACTCTGTTGGGGTCAGAACTGAAAAAAGGAAAATGATCCTCTATGTCCCTGCCCCATACTCTAGTGACCTCAATTAAGAAGTGTGGTGCCAATTGGCACCAAGAATAAGATGGAGCTGAGAGTTGGCTTGGCACTCCCAGCCTGGCACCCTCTTGGTGGACAGTAACCCAAAGCAGTCTTTTCTTTGCTTCCCCTGAAACCTTCCAGAAAAACAGGCCCTATTTTTAATTAAAACAGTCAGGTACACAAATTAGCATTAGAACCAAAATGGTTTCCTGGGAAACTAATGACAAAAATCCCAATTTTAAAAACATTTGCTTTGCAACCTAGAGAGCAAAGCCATGCATTTTACAAAGACTCAAGCCCTGAGCTAAAGAACTTCATCTCATATAAAGAAGTGTTGTTGACCAAAGTCTGGGATACAACAAAAGTACTATTTGAAGTTTTCAGGACTTACTTTATGTATTTTCCTAGACCTTGTTCCTAAACAATTCTTGCCCATTCACTAGTGCCTGTTTTTACAGAAGTGAAACCTTTCCTCCTCAATATATTCTCCTAACAGTCCTTGTTGCAAAAGTCAGACTCTAGAATGCAAGTAGCTAGATGAGTCAAGAATTTTTGCTATTGTCAAGGAGAAAAAAATTCAGAATATTATTCCTCCGTCCATCAAAACCTTTCCCTTGGAAATTAAATGAGAGAATAATTAGCATTCTAATAATAATAATAATATGCTAAGTGCCCTTGAGTTGGTTCCCCCTCATAGTGACCCTGTGCAGGGTTTCCAAGGAGCAGCTGGTAGATTTGAACTGCCGACCTTGGAGTTAGCATTCCAGTGCTTATCTTACAGTGCCACATCAGAACTCCTTTTACAATATACTGGATCCATATGTTCTCCAAATGAGCATTAAAGTCTCAGTGCAGAGTGACTACTTCTAACTATTGCAATGTACTTTATTTACTAATTACAAAAGCAGCACACTTAATACTATAGTAAACCATTTAGTATTACATAAGGATACAGTTTAAAAAGTGAACATCTCCCACAAGCCCCTCCCCACCCCCTTTTAACAATTTGTGCATATTCTTCCAGAGTCTTTTAAATGTATGTGTTTACAATGAATTTGAACAGAAATGGGACTACATTATACATGCTATTCTGTAAATAGCTCCCTTGGGTATCTTTCCATGTTGCACAGACATGTTGCTGCTGTTGTTAAGTGCAGTCAAGTTGGTTCTGACTCATAGCGACCCCGTGTAGAGTTTCCAAGGAGCAACTGATGGGTTTGAACCACTGACTTTGTGGTTTGCAGTCTAGTGTTTCTTTTACAGTGCTACACCAGGACTCCTACTATGGACATAATAAGTGCCGTCAAGTTGGTTCTGACTCATAGCAACCCTGTATAGGATTTCCTAGGAGTGGCTGGTGAATTTGAACCACCAAACTTGCATGCAGCTCAAACTGACCTTGTGGTCCACTGCTTATACTAAAGCACCACAACAGGTGTTTGTTATGTCTAGTATAGACATAACACTCTTTTAAATGAATGCAGCCATTCACTGTTCTTTTAAATGAATTCATTTGTTGTTGTCATTGTTGTTAAGTGCTGTCTAGTTGACTCCAACTCATAGTAACCCTGTATAGGAGTTATAATACAGTTGCTCCCTGTATTGGAGCAACTGGTGAGCTTGAACCACCGACCTTGTGGTTGAACCAACTTTTCAGTTCAGCACATTAATCCACAGCACCACACCATTCACTACATAGGAGCACCATGATTTATGATGGTGAATGTGGGGTGATTTTATCACTTTTCTACTGATGAACAAGGGGTGATTTTATCACTTTTCTACTGATGAACATGGGGTGATTTTATCACTTTTCAGTCTATAAAAATTCTATGATTAATATATTGTTGTTGTTAAGTACCATGGAGTCGGTTCCAACTCATAGTAACCCTGTACAGGGTTTCTGAGGCTGTAAATCTTTATGGGAGCAGAACACCTCATTTTTATATACACATATATTTGGAGTCCTGGTGTGGTGCTGTGGGTTAATGTGGCAGACTGCAAAGCCATTTGAACTGCAAGGTCGGCAGTTCAAGCTCACTAGCAGCTCCTAGGAAACCCTATACAGGGTTGCTATGGGTCGGAACCGACTCAACAGCACTTGACAACAACAAATATATGTATGGAGTTCTGGTGTGGCACTTTATGATAAACACTGGACTGCTAATCATAAGGTCGATAATTCAAACCCATCAGGCACTCCTTGGAAACTGTTATGAGTCAGAACTGGCCTGGTGACACTTAACAACAATAACAACAACAATAGTATAAATACATGGAGTGTGCTAGCTCTGTAGGATAAGTACTGGACTACTAACCACAAGATCAGTGGTTCAAGCCCACCAACTGCCCCATGGAAGAAAGATGTGGCATTCTGCTCCTGCAAAGATTTACAGTCTCAGAAACATTATACAGGATTACTATGACTCAGAACCACTTGACTGACTGTACATAGCAACAGCAACAACTATATAGGTCAGTAATTCAAACACTTCAGAAACTCTACATAGGATCACTATGAGTCATAATTGAATTGATGGCATATAACAACAACATATATATGTATGTATATGAACAGCTACTATATGTTAATTACAGAGGACTTGAAGTACTGATGAAGATCTAGGATTACAGACTTCAGTATGTGTTACACCTCAATGTAAAGAAAATTGTAATACTCACAATTGGTGAGCAAATAACATCACGGTAAGTGGAGGAAAGATTGAAGTTACCAAAGGCTTCATTTTGCTTGGATCCACAATCAATGCTCATGGAAATTGCAGTCAAGAAGGAAATCAAATGATGTATTGCATTAGGCAAATCTGCTGCTCAAGACATCTTTAAAATTTTTTAAGAGCAAAGATGTCAGTTTGAGTACTTAGGAGCACCTGACCCAAGTTGTATTTTTAGTCACCTCATATGCTTGTAAAGTTGGACAGTAAATAAGGAATATCATAAAAGAAGTGATGCATTTGAATTATGGTGTTTCAGAAGAATATTGAAAGTACCATGGACTGCCAGAAGAACAAATCAATCTGTGTTAGTGGAAGTACCATCAGAATGCTCTTTAGAAGCTAGGACGGTGATGAGACTTTGTCTCTCATACTTCAGACGTGTTATAAGAGACCAGTCCCTGGAGACAAACATCATGCATGGTAAAGAGGCAGCAATTTAAAGAGGAAGATCCACAATGAGAAGGATTGGTATAAGGACAGCAGCAATGGGCTCAAGCATACCAATTATGAGGATGGGGCAGGATACGGCAGTGTTTCCTTCTGGTGTGCATAGGGTCACTATGAGTCAGAGTCTACTCAACAGCACTAACAAACATATATGTATATGTTGTTGTTGTTACGTGCCGTGGAGTCGGTTCCGACTCATAGTGACCCCTACAGGGTTTCCGAGGTTGTAAATCTTTACGGGAGCAGAAAGCCTCATCTTTCTCCCTTGGAACAGCTGGTAGTTTCAAACTGCTGACCTTGCAGTTCACAGCCCGATTCGTAACCACTACACTACCAGAGCTTCATATGTATATATACTCATTTGCATAAAGTTTATTTCTATAAAAAGTTAATAAAGTTTGATAATAAGTTACAAGGAGGGAGGAGAATTATTGAGCAGCTACTATATGCTAATTTCAGTACTGGGAACTTACATTATTTTCATGACTGCTGGGAATTCTGAAAAAAGATGACCATTATTATTTCCATTTTATAAATGAGAAAAATTAGGTACTGAGAGGCTAAGCTTTTCCAAGGTCACACAATAGAGCCACGATTGGGACCTTATTTTTCTGATTCTTTCTACTATATCACCCCATTTCTCAGTAGTAGAAATAATAGTGTTGATTTCTCGGTTTGAACTCTGTCTATAAAGAAATTCTCAAAAAATGTTTTCATCAGTCTCAGAAATGCTGACATAAATATTCATCTTCTCAAACCTGTCTATCAAAGGTGTGACATTCTTGTGTGTGCTGTCAAGTTGATTCCAAATCCTAATGAGCACAGATGACAAAGTAGAACCATCCGTTAGGTTTCCTAGACTGCAATCTTTATGGACGGAGCCTTGGTAGAACACTGGTGAACGTGCTTGGCTGCTAAGCACAGCCACTCTATGGGAGAAAGATGAAGCAGTCTGTTTCCATAAGGTTTACAACTTTGTAAAGCTTATACGGCAGTTCTACCTGCTCCTATTGTCACCACTAGTTGGCATTGACCCAGTGACTATGGGTTGTGTTTGTTTTTTTAACTTAATCTTTGTGGAAGCAAATTGCCAAGTCTTTCCTTGTGTTGAGCTGCTAGTGAATTTGAATTACTGACCAGTTGGTTATCTACCTGTGGTGCTGTGGGTTAATGTGCCAGAACTGCAAGGTTGGCAGTTCAAGTTCACCAGCTGCTCCTTGGAAACTCTATATTGAGTCGCTATGGGTCGGTACTGACTCGATGGCACTTAACAGCAACAACTTACTCACTGTGACATGTGACTTCTAATCAAGGAAGTTACTCATCTGAAATGTAAAAAAATGGGGTATGTTAATTTAAAAATGTCTCATTAATTTAATTATCCTCATCCTCCTATTCTTTTTGTTTAAGAGTACTGTATTTTGTTTAAGAGTACTGTAAATAAAAACAAATGCATCAAAAAGACATAGCTTTTTTATGATATTTTCTGCTCTGGGCTTATGCAAATTATATTACTTAAAATGCATAGTAAAGAAGAAAGCTCATTGTGACGTCAATTTGGCTACAAGCTTCATTGTCCTTAGAACTAACCTGTCATCTAAAAATTCTATTTCCCATTATTAATTAATCACCTTTTTCTTTCCAAACCCCTTTTGAACATCTGTAGATTTGGAACCAAAATACAGATACCATTACGTAAGATGATGGGGGGAAAGCAGAGAAGCATCAAGAAACCCAAAGAACAAAATTCTGACACTTCTACCTATTTTTCAGTTGTGTCTTAGTTGCTTTACCATGGTTTCTTAACCCACAAGACAATACTTAACTTGACCAATGCAATGTTTTACTTGTGTGTGAAGATGTGCTCCTCAGCAGTGGGTTTGCCCTTTGTTTTAAGGCCTTTCTTGGCACCTGTTCTGTGTGATCCCATAGCACCCTTTTCATGCCTCTAATTTGCTCCTATCTTTTTTCCTCCTCTTCAATATTTCTATTAGTTAGTAGATCTTTGAAGATTCCCAGCAATTCCTAAATGTCCTCCTGGTACATATTATAATTCTTACAGAAGAATACTTTTAATTGATTGAAAGTTAAATAACCAAAAAAAGATCTTTAAGATATTTTATTAAATGAAAAAGGCAAAGTGTAGAAAAGTATATATAACATGCTATTAAAAGGATAGAAAAGCTACCAGTGTTTCGTAGTTTGGGGGATAAAGTGAGAATTTTTACTGTGCAGATGAGGAAAAGAAGGGGAAGATATCACTAAATACCTTTAAGAATTTCATGTTTATGCCATATGACTATATTGTTATTGTTGTTGTTAAGTGCCATTGAGTTGGTTCCGACCCATAGTGACCCTGTACAGGGTTTCCGAGGGTGTAAATCTTTACGGGAGTAGAAAGCCTCATCTTTCTCCCGCAGAGCGACTGGTGGTTTCGAACCGCTGACCTTAAGGTTTGCAGCCCGATTTGTAACCACTATGCTACCAGAGCTCCTATATATATTACCTATTTTAAAAAGAGATCAGTGATATTTTGAAGGAAATGCAATTAACTTTCCCAATGGTCAGGAAAGGATGTTTTACTACAGTAGTAAAAAAACAGTAATTATTAAAAATAAATGAATAAAGTCGTTTTCAGAATGAATACAAAGACAAAGAACCTGTTCTGGAAGACTGTTCTGATCAGTGAGTACTTCATATTAACCTGCCAATCGGAAAACATACAGCACTACAGTAATTTGGACAGTGTTCTGAAAGCCATCAGTTGGTAACAGAAAGTACTGATACAGCTAGATGTGTCCTATTTGTTCTACTACACAAGCCTAGGGGTCAGGGGCTTTTTCATACAACTAGAACTCAATAAATGTTTTGTTGTATTAAGGAAAGATTGCCACACAAAATCCCTTCAACTGTAAGAGGAGTAAGAAGTCATTTCAGTGTGATTTGTTAAGTCCTAAAAATACAACAAAACCTTTTGGGGCATCGTTGAGTTGATATCTCCTTAATAACATAAAATAGAAGGCAGTTAAGGAAGTAACTGTGCCCTCATTCACACACTCCTAACCCTAGACTTGGACAATGGCTAAACATATGTGAACTCTTTTCCAATAAAAATGACTTCAGGGAGTTTGGATCAGTTCTTAGGAAACCTGAGAATTTTACAAGCTTTTATCTCCAAAATACTCTTGAGCACATTCTGTTGTTGTTGTCAGGTGCCATCGAGTTGGAACCGACTCATAACGACCCCATGCACAGCAGAATGAAACAATATCCGATCCTGGGCCAACCTCACTACCGCCGCCACACTTGACGCCATCAATGATGCCACCTGGCTGATCCATCTCGTTGGGGGGTCTTCCTCTGTTTCTCTGACCCTCCACCTTACCCAGCATGACATCCTTCTCCAGTGACTGTTCTCTCCGGACAATGTGTCCAAAGTATGAGAGACGAAGCTTAGCCATCCTGGCCTCCAAGGAGCATTCTGGCTGCACTTCTTCCAAAACAGATCCATTGGTTCTTTTGGCAGTCCATGGCACTTTCAGTATTCTCCTCCAACACCACAACTCAAAGGAATCAATTCTTCTACGATCTTCCTTATTCACTGTCCAGCTTTCGTATCCATATAAAGTTATTGAAAATACCATGGCTTGGGTCAGGCGCACCTTAGTCCTCAAACTGACATCTCTGCTCTTCAACACTTTAAAAAGTTTCTGTGCAGCAGATTTGCCCAATGCAATACGTCGTCTGATCTCTTGACTACTGCTTCCGCGAGTGTTGATAGTTGATCCAAGAAGAATGAAGTCCTTGACAACTTCAATCTCTTCTCCATTGATAACAATGCTGTTTATTGGTCCAGTGGTGAGGATTTTTGTTTTCTTTACATTGAGTTGTAATCCATACGGAAGACTGTGCTCTTTGATCTTCATCAGTAAGTATTTTAAGTCCTCTTCACTTTCAGCAAGCATGAGCACATTCTAAGGTAGACTAAATCCCTAGGACCATGCCCAAGACAGACCTGGTCATCTCAGTCCTCTTTGGTTTAGAGATTACCAAGGACTGGTCCCTCCTGCGAGCAGAATGGATTGACAGGGTTCCAGGCTTTCTCAAGGCTCAACTTTATCTCCATTGCATCCTGTGAGCTGAATAAATGGCAGTCTGGAGTCACTTCTTTTGTGTCACTCTTATGTTGTTGTTGTTGAGTGCTGTTGAGTCGGTCCTACTCATAGTGACTCTGTATTAGGTTTCCAAGGAGCAGCTGGTGGGTTTGAATTGCCAGCCTTGTGGTTCACAGCCCAGTACTGATCCTACAGCACCATTCTTATGGAAGATAGGATTTCAACCTGATAGTATTTTAAGCCTTGTTTTAGAAATCTTGAGTGACTAAAACAAGGAAAGAAATGTATGTAGCAATGCAGACTTTTGGCTTTTCCTGATTCTAAAAGTTGTAGACAAAGTCTAATGGATTCAGTGAGTCCCAAGTCATTGCAGATGAAGACCACATGAAAGACTTGCAATAGAAAGCTAGTGTCTTACCCAAAGGGCCAAAATCTGAGAGAGTTATTGAGATGCCTGATTACTAATCTGGATATATTATGTTTGTTTGTTTATTCCATGTATGAATATTTTAAACATAAAATTCTTCCTAGTCTATCTTAGGTTGCATGCAGGTAGTTTATTGGGGAATGTTGTTAGTAACCCAACCTGTGAGAGAACAAGGGGGACAGGATGGGGCAGAAAGAAAAGTTGAACTATAGTTTAGTCACAACAGAGACCTCAACTGATCCCTGGGGGAGCACTGAAGCTGAAATGGCCCTTCAGAGCTGTCCAGAATCTCTACCCTTCACAGACTAAACATTGGACATGGGCTACCACCAGGAGAGGTTGTAACCTTAGGTGAAGCGGCTCCTTCAAACAGTAGACAATTTCTGGGGAACATTCCTGATAGCTGGAAGAATAAATATCTTGGTCCTAAGAGGGGATCTGGACAGTGCACAGCAGTATCCAGGACATAATTAAACACATAAAATGAATGCCAAACAAATGCACCATAGCTCTGAAAAATAGCATGCAGCTAGCTCAGAGAATACAGTAATGCAAAATTTGATGGAGTTGTGCCCTGGTTGAATATGTTAGGAAAGTTCTTGAAACCATAATTGTCTGTGTATGATTACCTTCTGACTCTGAAATTGCCAGTTCAGTAAGCAAAAGGAGGCTGATTAAAAGTCATATCTATTCGAAAACTCTCAGAGGCAGGGCCTCTCAGGGCCAATTCAAAGGGAGCATTCTTGCTACAGATTCTTCCGCATTTTTTCCATTTCTGTGTATTCTATGAGTAGGTGGCCACTACCTGCTGCTGATAATTACAGGCTTTATGCATGCTGCACTATGAAAGGGACTTGTCTCTGGTGCTACAACTGACAGGAAAGCATACAGCATGTGTTAGACCCTATACACAGGGGAAAATACTCCTTTTGTTATAGGCCATAGGGTTTTCAAGGCTGCTATCCATGGCAAATGTTCACCATGCTCAAGGGCTAGGGGCCAAACATACACCCTTTTAAGTACTTGTCAGCAGAAAGTCCATTCATTGAAAGTCTTGCTGCCCCACACAATCTGTGGATAATCATAGCCATGTTTTGTGCCCTCCTCTGTAAAAAATGCAAAGGTTTATAGTCTCCACAACTGAAAATATTTAATATTACATCTTTAATTTTCAATAATAATAGAGAAAATGCTGCCTTAGACTTTGCAGATAAAAATTGATGTCTTAATCTTCAGTACAACCTTTTCTCTTCTGGAATGGATAAAGGCAGCTATTTTGATAATGCCTAAGAAAAAGACATAGCAGTTCTGGGCAGGAATATTGAGACAGTTCCACTGACACTAACTCACAAGAACAATTGAACCTGGGAATTGTCCTCAACCTAGTTAATTATGCCTTCCCTGTAATTCCCCTTCCAGTTCACATTCACTGATAGCTACCAAACAATTGTTTATTTATATGATTTCTTATGGAGTTTATTTATATGAATATGGAGTCCTGATATGGACTATAAAATAAGCACTTAGACCACAAGGTTGGTTTGCACCTACCTCAAGGTCAGTGGTTCGAACTTACCAACCATTCCTTGGAAGCTATGAGTCAGAACCGACTCAACAGCACTTAACAACAACATTATAGGTACTGAATAATATCACATCATTGCATTAATATTATTATCAAAATGTTTTATTGCCTATTAGCACAAATTATAATTAAGATGCTTGTAACCTAAAATTTAGGTCAGAGAGTGATAATAGGAAAAAATAGAATGGATATTATCCAAATTACTTAATAGCATTGTGACAGCTATAAACTTTTCCTTTCTGTTGTTTTATATGGTTACATAAGAATATGAGAATATATTTAAAAATCACATAATACTTATTCAGTCATAAGACTATTTGGGGATAAAAGAAAAAATCGTAAAGGTTTAGAATCAGGAGTTACCTCTGAGGTTACTGAATCCAAGTTCACTTTGACAAAGGAAGGGAGAGACCTGGAGAGGTTGAATGAATTACCCAGGGCCCTACATTCAGGACAAAGATCCAGGCCTTTTGTATCCCTGGTACTCTTCTTCCCACTAGAAGTGACATATGCTCTGGTTATTAGCATTTTGTACTCATGTCAGTGGCAAATTTTTATTGGCTAAAGGAAAACAAAAGCCTAGATGCCTTTGATTAGGTGGGATTCAGGGTTTTTTCTTTTGCCCTAGAGAAAACTGGATTTGAGACAGTGTGGAACCCAGCCCCCAACTTGGTTTGAGCCTCACACACACACCTGACTTCTTTATCTGACTACACAGCTAGATGTATTTACAGATTTACCATGTACTTGGCCAGCACTGTACCAGTCATCAACTGGTAAATCTTGTCATCTGTTCCTGGCAACACAAATCTGCAACATCCTTATGTAAATAAATAAATAGATTGCTTTTCTTTATGTGAAAGTCAGCATTTCTGGCTTCCACATCCGCCCAGGATCCTCAGAGAATTTATAGACAATTATGGCAGAGTCACTCAATGAGACTTTTAAAACTCTTAATCTATATCAATCTATTTGCAGATTCAAGTATTTCGTTTTGTTCAGATTCCCTCATAATACATTCTTGGATACATTCTTCCACCAAGAAAAGTTGAATCATTGTGTTTTGCTAAGATGGAGCTGACCTTGCATATGCCACTGTCCTAAAACAGAGATCAAGTAAATGTCAGAATGCATGTTGCTGATATGAAAAATGTTCCATCTTTACAAGCAGTCTTATAAGTAATATAGAGATTTTTCAACAGAGCACCAAATATGAGACTGTATTTCTTACTTTTATTTCACAGGACTTTTCCATGACTACTAATTACTGGGGACATAAATATATTTCCTATTTTACCAGACATCTTAAAAAGTCCAACTTGAGGGAGGGAAGATGGGTATGAGGATCACACTTCTCCTTGAGAATGACATACAGCCCATCCTTAACTAGTCCATCCGCTCTGCAATGTAGGATGCTCATGTGTGATCATTTGTAAGCGATCCATTTATTTCATTACAAGAGAAAGTTTCAGATTTGTGTTGACAGGGACAGATATCTACCAGCTGATGACTGGCATAATACAGGTCAAGTACTTGTTAAATCTGCAATTGCTACCTCAACATATATCTATCTTTGTGCAATTCCTCCTTCTTTTCCCTTCCCTTCTTGCTGTACCAGGCTTTCCATCGTGGGAAAGAGAAGTTCTTGAACTCTGTGGCTTATGAGGCAGAACCACAGTCCCACACATTTCAGCTGTGCCTGATTAGGCATGGAGTTGCTATTGTAGTATTAAGGTTGATAACATGAGTCTAAACAAGACAATGCGAGCCTCTAGAGTGGATAGATACAACCCTAATCTTCCTCATTCTCCATCCTGCCAGGGGCTTCCTTTGAGAAAGCTCCTCCTGGAGCTAGCTGAGCAAGGATGGAAGATGAGGAAGCACAGGCTGTAGTGGAGTTGCTCTCTATCTATTGAGGCCCTGGGCGTATTGACAAGACTCTAGCCCTAAATTCTGACTCTTCTGACACCCAGTACCCAGCTGAGCTCTGGACTTCTAGTTCTGTCTCTGCTCCTGAACTTGTCATCTAACCTTCTACATGAGGCAATCTAAAACCAGACTCTCAGCTTTGAAACTTCCCAGTTGTGTCACCTTTGACAAGTAAAATAAGATGATGATCAAATGTGCCTGGCACATAGTAAGCATTCACTAAAGTTAACTTACATTATAATTAGCTTATTCCTGAACAATGACCCAGCACTGGTCCGTTGGAACTCAGACAGGGCACAAAGAGTGGGTGAGGTGCCAGGGGGGTGAGAAAGTCCAGAGGACAAACAATGGAGAAAACAAGACCATGCAGGGTAAGAATCTACAGTAGTGATGAGAGCAAGTCAGGACCCAACAATGAAGAAGAGATGGGATGGAAGCTACTGGGATGGGGTTGGGGTAGAGTCTGGTCAGTGTGCCTTTAGAGATAGTCAAGGAAAAAATCTGGAGAAACAGTTCAGGACTTTTTGTCTGCTTCCTTCCTGAGAACAATGATCTCAGAATGCTACTAAACTTGAGCCTTGGCTGGCACACATGTAGTTAGGCCAGAAATATCAGAGTGAGTGTGCATGTGTATGTGTTTAGAAGTCCCAGTCTCACTGTCCTGTTATAACTTTTGTCCTACATTTTGTACATCTTGACTAAGAAAACATGGGGGACCATCCTCAGTCTTCAAGACTCCCTCTGTGCTCTTTGAGTCAAGCCCATACCTTTTATTTCAAACAGCTGCCACCTGGGCTGCTTCTGCCAGCAAAGGTGCTCTGCTTGCAAAATTCTCTGTTTGGTTGTCACTATTTGGCTATTACACCACTGCAAAGGAACAACCCAACAGAGTTTAAACTATTCACTTTTCAAATATTAGGTTAAGGCTATCTGAAGTTTGATCAAGATATGCTGGATAAGAAATCACTGCCCCTCCTAAAAATTTAGGCTATGATTCAAGTGCTCTTTTAAGAAGTATTTCAGAATGTTGACTGGATACATTATTCCAGTGCCCAGCAACCGTGGCATAGCTCCATTTCCACAGTCTTTTGTGATGAGAGATGTGAATGGGTGAAGATGCATTTGGTCATTCAGAAAGCATCAACCTTCCCCTGACCCCGGTAGTCCCTTAAGGTACCACCTAGGTCTATCTCTTTATCCCCCAAACTGGGAAAAGGTGAGATCATCCTTTCTGTTTTCACTGCCTCTCCACCCCATAATCACATTAGATTGTATAATTCTTAAATCTTTACACACTCACTACTCTTTGGAGGTGATTATGACCCATAACGCTAAATCCAATGTCACATT
The DNA here is from genome assembly GCF_000296735.1 of Chrysochloris asiatica. Taxonomy (NCBI): domain Eukaryota; kingdom Metazoa; phylum Chordata; class Mammalia; order Afrosoricida; family Chrysochloridae; genus Chrysochloris; species Chrysochloris asiatica. The sequence continues at coordinate 10,568,215 of NW_006408535.1, read as the reverse complement.
CACAGTAATTAACCTTCCTGACTTTTCCACAGCATTATTGTTACAGTTGTTAAGTGCTATCGAGTCAGTTCCAACTCATAGCGACCCTGTATAGGGTTTCCAAGGAGCAACCAGTGGATTTGAACTGCTGACCTTGTGGTGACGAGTCCAGTGTTTATCCTACAGCACCACATCAGGAGTCCCTTTAAAAATTCTCTTATACAGAGACATCCAAGACCTGAGTTTACTGCCACTCTGACAATTCCTCCTCTGAATCCTTCTTTGGCTATTTTTATTTCTTCCCTTTAAATGCAGGTATTTTCAAAATACACTTTTGTGTAATCTTCTTCCTCCTCGCAGTTTCTCCCTGGTGATGGCTACTTTATTAGATAAGAAAGGACCTCTAGACAGTGGGCTGTTGGAAACACAGCAGGCATGGTATATTTAGCTCTGGGACTTTGAAGAATATTCTACCCAGAAATGAGAGCAAGGATTACCCCAAGAACCAAAGTGGGAGGAACAAACATAGCAATGTAGATATGGGGAGCCATGTTTGAATGCAGTTTAGGGTAGGAAATGGGCATCAAGGTGTTTGACATACAATAAATGAGAGGTCCCAAACAACCTGTAGGGCAGTGTTGCTTGAAGAAACAGTTCTGATGGCAGTTATGTTCTCTGACCTCTCTGTGGGGTTAGACATTCCTCTTGTACTTCCCCATCAAGTCCTTCTGTCACATTGGAATGTAATTGTATGTTTTCTAGTCTACCAGTCTACCTCTAGACTATAAGGAGCTCTGGTAGCATGGTGGTTACTAGTCGGGCTGCTAACCTCACGGTCAACAATTAGAAACTACCAGTCGTTTCAGCCTCGGAAACTCTATGCAGGGTCGCTATGAGTTGGACTCCATGGCGCACCATCACCATCTTAGACTACATGGATGATAAAAACCATTCTTTCTCACCATTGTTTTTCCAAGCCCTAGACCAATACTCATACCATGATAGTGGTGGTTGCGTGCCACCGAGCCAGTTCAGACTCATAGCGACCCCGTGTAAGGTTTCCAAGACTGTAAATCTTTACAGGAGCAGAAAGCCTCTTCTTCTTTCTCCCTCAGAGAGGCTGGTAGATTTGAAATGTTGACCTTGAGGTTAGCAGCCCATCTCGTAATCCACAACCCTACCACGACTTGTACCATGGTGATGGTTATATGCCGTGGAGTCAGTTCTGACTCATAGTGACCCTGTACAGGGTTTCTGAGGCTGTAAATCTTTACAGGAGCAAAAAGCCTCATCTTTCTCCATGGAACAGCTGGTAGCTTCGAACTGCTGACCTTGAGATTTGCAGCCCGATTCGTAACCACTACGTTACCAGAGCTCCTTACATTTTTGTTAAAGGAGTAAATGAATATGATTTTTAAATTTGGAAATCAAGTATGTGGAAAATATAGGAAGAAAATCATATGCAGACTAGAACAAAGTTTGTATCAAGTATACATGTATCAACTATATAATCATGTAGTGTTGCTAGAAATGGATTGCAAATCTTACTGAGGTTTCTAGCAGTCAAAGCAAAGAAAAAAAAAGTTACACAATTTATGTTGTTGTTGTTAATGATTAAATCAGTTATCCTTAAGTGTTATTAAGTGCCATCAAATTGGTTCTGCTTCATAGTGACCCTGTATAGGGTTTCTGTGGATTGGCTGGTGAGTTTGAACCACCGACCTTGTGGTCCAGTGCTTACCCTACAGTACCACACCAAGACTCCATACAATTTACACAGTCCATCAAATGTAAAAAGAAAAGTTGTTCAGATGAAGCACAATTGTCCTCCCTTGTGTTGACTTGAGATAAATGTCTCATTGCAATCCTCACAAAGTGCTGTCAGGGAAATGACATCCAGGGCATCCTATCATAGTGTTGTATAGTTACAATGCTACTTTTTTTTTTTTTTTTTTTAACCATGTACCTCATTATAGGCTAATCACATAGCATCATAAACTAATTCTATAACAGGGAGATCAGCAAACTGTAGTTATGCCCTAGAACTCTGGGGGTCTGGCGCCATTCAAAGATGAAACTTAGAATATCTAGAAAAGGGTGTGTTCTGAGGAACATGAGTATTCCTTGTGACATGATCTTAAGCAAAGTGTTCCATGACTAAGTAAGTTTAGAAAATTCTCTAAGTTCTTCAATAAAGAAACTTTGTCTAGCCTGTGCTTATTAGGTGCCTTGAATTCAGTTCCAACTCACAGATCCCCAAAACAAAAGACCGTCCAGTTCTGCACCATCCTCATAACTGTTGTTATGTTTAGGCCCATTGTTGAGTCAATGTGTCAGTCCTTCTCGTTGAGGATTATCCTTGTTTGTGCTGATCTGCTACTATACCAAGGATGATGTCCTTCTCCACAGATGGACCCTTTCTGATAACAAATTCAAAGTACCAGAGATGAAATCCTACCATCCTCACTTCTAAGGAGCATTCTGATGGTACTTATTCCAAGACAGTTTTGTTTGTTCTTATGGAAGTCCATAGAATATTCAATATTACTCACCAATAACAACATTCAAATGCATAAGTTCATCTCTGGTCTTCTTTATTCATTGTTTAGCTTTCACATGCATATGAGGCAATTGAAAATATAATTGGGTAAGGTGCACCTTTGTCCTCAAGGCAATATTTTTGCTGTTCAACACTTTGAAGAGATCTTTTGCAGTATATTTGCATAATATGATATGATGATTGATTTTTTTGACTGCTGCTCCCATAGTTGTTGATTGTGGACCTAAATACAATGAAATCCTTGGCAACTTTAATGTTGAATAAAGCTAAAATAATAACAACTTCATAGATAATAGGTGGCAATCATCAGTTTGCAAGGAACTATCCATGTATATTACCTATTTTGACTACTGTATTATCCTATTTGTGATATGGGTGTTATTGATCCTGTTTTTCAAATGAGGAAACCAAGCCTGTAGAGGCTAAATAACTGATTGATGGTCATACAGTAATTCATCATCAAGTAAGACCCTAGGTAAGGTAAATCGAAATCTCCATTTTGATGTTGTTTCTTGTTGTTGCTCGGTGCCATCAAGTCGGTTCCAATTTACAGAGATCTTATGTACAATAGAATGGAACACTGCCTGGTCTTGTGCCAATAATAGTTAAGCTTGAGCCCACTGGTGCTGCCACTGTGCCAATCCATCTCGTTGGGGGTCTTCCTCTATTTCAATGATCCTCCACTATACCCAGCATGATGCCCTTCTCCAGGGACTGGTCTCTCCTGATAACATGCCTGAAGTCCCACCACCCCAGCATCTAAGGAGCATCCTGGGTTGTAGTTCTTCCAAAACAGATTTGGTTGTTCTTCTAGCAGTCCATGGTACTTTTAATATTCTTCTCCAACACGATAACTCAAATGAATCAATCATTGTATGGTCTTCCTTATTCACTGTCCAACTTACACATGCATATGAGGCTATTGAAAATACCATGGTTTTGTTCAGGCACACCTTGGTCCTCAAACTGACATCTTTGCTCTTCAACACATTAAAGAAGGAATGTGCAGCAGATTTACCTAAAGCAATACATCATTTGATTTCTTGACTACTGCTTCCATGAATGTTGATAGTTGATCTGAACAAAATGAAGTCTTTGATAACTTCATCTTTTTTCTCCATTTTTACTCATGGTGTTTATTGGTCCAGTGGTGAGGATTTTTATTTCTTTACATTGAGGTGCAATCTATACTGAAGGCTGTGGTCTTGGATCTTCATAAGTAAGTATTTTAAGTCCTCTTGGCTTTTAGCAAGCAAGGTTGTATCATTTGCATATCTCAGATTGTTAATGAGTCTTCCTCCAATCCTGATGCCACATTTTTCTTCATATAATCCAGCTTCTCAAACTATTTGCTTAGCATACTGAATAAGTATGGTGAAAGAATACACCCTTGCACACCCCTTTTCCTAATTTTAAACCATTCAGTGTTCCCTTGTTCTGCTCAAACAACTGCCTCAATAAAACAGCTTTCTGATATTCTCTGCATTCTGCCAAAGATCTTGGCTGAAAGCAGAGAATATCAAAAAGATGTTTACCTGTGCTTTA
>NW_006408535.1:10561513-10563131 GCF_000296735.1 Chrysochloris asiatica | reverse complement strand
GTTCTGCTGTGCATAAGGTCGCTATGGGTCGGTACCAACTCGATGCCACCTAACAATGACAACAATAACACAGCTTCAGTGATAGGTGAAGTCATGGCCATGGTTGAGATCACCCAGAGAGAGTATGAATTTTGGATTATCCAAGGTCAAGTTTTAATCTCAGGCAGGTTTTCCTGCTTCCTACTCAGTGTACTCACAGGAAATACCAATTAAAATTAATTTCAACATAAGCAAAACATAATTAGGAACATAAATTTGCTGCCAAAAATATAATGAACTCCAGAATGCAAAATGTTTTTAGCTTGCTTATCTGATATTTTTATTTGATGCTTTATCTTACTTGATTCTACAACAACCTAGTAAATTAGGGCAAGAAATACATTAGAGATTTTGAGATTAGTGACAGAAAAGAAATAGAAGTTAGGTCTTGCTCCATATGGACTCTTTCCCTGTATGACTGGGATTGTGTGTATCTATGGTTACTCATTTAATTGATGGTTTTCTGGCACACTGCAGAGGGAAGTCTTCAGTTGGTTAGAAGTGGGAACACTAAACCTTATGCTCCTGGTGTGGTGCTATAGGATCAGCACTGGACTGTGAACCACAAAGTCAGCAGTTCAAGCCCACCAGCTGCTCCTTGGATACCCTATATAGGGTCACTATATGTCAGAATCTACTTTATGACACTAAAAAACAACACACAGGCATACTGTATATTATATGTTGTTGTTGTTGTTGTTAAGTGCCTTTGAGTCTATTCTGACTCTTAGCAAGACTTTATTGGGCTTCCACGGAGCAGTTGGTGGATTTGAACTGCTGACCTTGTGGTTAACAGTGCAGTGCTTATCCTACAGCACCATATCATGGGTCCATACATTATATATGTAATCACATAAACTTAATTCGTTATTACTCTTGCAATGAAAATTATATTTACCTATTTTTGTTAATCTGAAGCATGCTTTATCAGATAGAATGGACAAAACGTTGTATTATGTTTTCTTTTAGGATCTAGGGAGTCAACTCTCAAGTTTCAGTTAAGACAACTGAGCAGACTGAATTATTGGCACACTAACCCACAGAGAGTAAAGTCAGTGCTTGAGATAATTGATAGATGTTTTCAGTAACAATAGTAGTGTGTCCCTCTTCACTTCTAAAAGTATCTAGAAGTTCTCAGGCATAATCCCATTGCTGCAGTTCAGACTAAATTAGATTTTCAAGATTGTTTTTTACTGAGTTGATTCAGATTGTATTACTGAGTTTAAGTAGCATGTTTCTTTTTTCTCCATATACTAGACTGAAATCATGACTAAGACCATGCTTGAGTCCTTCCTGAAGAGGCTATGGCATGAAGATTGATTAGGAGCTTTCACTTTCCTCAGATGATCTGCCACCTAGTTGGCTGTAAAAGTAAAGGGTCCGTTTGTATGTTGTTGTTGTTAGGTGCCATCATATCAGTACTGACTCATAACGACCTTATGCACAGCAGAACGAAACACTGTCTGATCCTGGGCCAAACCTCACTACTGTTGCTATGCTTGAGTCCATCGATGCTGCCACTTGGCCAATCCATCTCGTTGGGGGTCTTCCTCTTTTTCTCTGACCCTCCACCTTATCA
>NW_006408535.1:10532498-10560183 GCF_000296735.1 Chrysochloris asiatica | reverse complement strand
ATCATTGGCTCTTGATCATATGCTACCCCTTGAAACGGTTGAACATGAACCATTTCCTTTTGGCACAGTGACTCTGTAGTCCTTTCATCTTCTTTTGATGCTTTCTGCATCATTCAATAATTTGCCCTGAGAATCTTTCAGTAACAAAAGTTGAGTATTGAATTTTGTCTTCAGTTCCCCCAGCTTGAGAAATGCTGAGTGTGTTCTTCCTTTTTAGTTTTCTGACTCCAGATCTTTGCAAATTTTGTTGTAATATTTGTCTTTATCTTCTCGAGCTGATCTTTGAAATTTTCTGTTCAGGTCTTGTAATTCATAATTTCTTCTACTTGCTTTAGCATTTCTGGCAGTATATCTAACAGTGTTTCTCTGCTATTCATAAGGTTTTCGGTGACTAAATAATCGGAAGTAGTTTGTCGCTCCTTCATCCTAGTCTGTATTCGTCTGGACGCTCATCTGAAACCTGTCCACCATGGGTGACCCTGCTGGTATTTAAAATACCAGTGGCATAGCTTTCAGAATCACAGCAATTCACAAGCCACCACAGTACACCAAACTGACAGACAAGTGGTGGCCATTTGTATTTAGCAGCATAGAATATCTGAACTTTAAATTTTTTCCAGATAGAATAAGTTGAAACACTCTTTGGGCAGATTATCATAAAAAATTTAGTTATCAGAAACAATATTCACAAAGGACTGCCTGAGGATATGCAGTCCATAATTTCTTTAATGTCTTTTCTATAAAAGTAAACTGGTATATGATGGTAACAAAAAAATCAAATAATTTTGGCAAGCCCTAGGTTAGACACCACCACTCTCTGTTACTTTGTCATAGTTTGATGATTTATGTGTTGCTGTGATGCTGGAAACTATGCTACCACTATTTTAAATACCTGCAGAGTCACCCATGGTGGGTGGGCTTCAGTGGAGCTTTCAGACTAAGACAGACTAGGAAGAATGATCACTTTAGAAAATTTAGCCACAGAAAACTTTACAAATAGCTGCAGAGTACTGTCTACTATACTGCAGGAAAATGATCCCCTCAAGTTAGGATACATTCAAAATACAACTGGGGAAGAGCTAGCTCCTCAAAGTAGAGTCAACCTTAATGACATGGATGTAGCAAAGCTTTCAGGATCTTTATTTACTGATGTGGCATGGCTTTGTAGTTGTTGTTAAATGCTGTCAAATCAGTTTTGATTCATAGAGACACTTTACAGGGCTTCCAAGGAGTGGCTGACAGGTTTGAACTGCCAAACTTGTAGTTAGCAGTCAAGTGATTAATCTATTATGGCACACTGGGACTCCAGCATGACTCTAGATGAGAAGAAATAATTGCAAATATCTATTAGTAATCGGAATGAGAAATGTACTTCATATGAATTAAAGAAAATTGTAAGTCATCAAAAATTAAATAGGAGGCATAAGGATTGATATTCTAGGCATTCGTGAGCTGATATGGTCTGGTCTTGGCCATTTTAAGCCCAACAATCATCTGCTTTACTATGCCAGCAATGATTAATTGAAGAAGAATGGTGTCACATTCATTGTTGAAAGGAACATTTCAAGAACGATCCTGAAATACAATGCTTTCTGTAATACGATAATATCATTATACCTACCAGGAAGACCAGTTAATGCAAATTTATGCACCAACCACTAAGCCAAAAATTGTAGAATTTTTCCAACTTCTACAGTCTGAAAATTAATCAAATATACAATTAAGATGCATTGATAATTACTGATTATTGGATTGTGAACGTTTAAAACAAAGAAGAAGGATATGTATTTTAAAAATATGACCTTGGCGATAAAACAATGCTGGAGATTGCATTATAGAATTTTGCATGACCAACGATTTACTCCTTGCAAATACTCTTTTTTTCAATAGCATAAAAGGCAACTATACATGTGGACCTCGCCAGATAGAACACATAGAAATCAAATAGACTACATCTGTGGAAAGAGAAAATGGGGAAGCTCCATATCATCAGCCAAAACAAAGTCAAGAACAGATCAATTGCTCATATGCAAGTTCAAGTTGAAGCTAAATAAAATTAAAGCAATTCTACAAAGGCCAAAATACAACCTTAAGTAGGTCCAACCTGAATTCAGAAACCATCTCAAAAATATATTTGATCTGAACATTAATGACTAGAGATGTTTGGGGATGACATCAAGAACATTACACATGAAGAAAGCAAAAGGTCATAAAACAGACAGGAACAAAAGAAAAGACCAAGATGGATGTCAGAAGACACACTGAAAGCTGCTCTTGAATTTAGAGGAGTCCTGGTGTGGCACTATTGGTTAATGTGCTGAACTGCAAAGTTGCTTTGAACTGCAAGGTTTAGGCTCACCAGCTTCTCCTCAGAAATCCTATACAGGGTCACTATGGGTTGGAATACACTTGATGGCACTTAACAACAACAACAAAGTACCTGGAAGAAATGATGAAGTGAAGGAGCTGAACAGAAAATTCAAAGGGTAGCTAGATAAGACTAACGAAATGTGCAAAGATCTGGAGTTAGAAAACCAAAAGGGAAATACACACTCAGCATTTCACAAGCTGAAAGAACTAAAGAAAATAGTTCAAACTTCAAGTTGAAATACTGAAGGATTCAATAGTCAAAGTATTGAACTATGCAATGTTCTTAGGTACTATTGAGTCAGTTCTGACTCATAGCAATCCCATGTACAACAAAACAAAATACTGGCCCATCCTGAGTCATCCTCACAATTGTTGTTATGCTTGAGCCCATAGTTGCTGCCACTGTGACAAGCCATCTTGTGGGAAATCTTCCTCTTTTTCACTGACCCTCCAATTGATCAAACCTAATGTTGTTCTCCAAGGACTAGTCCCTCCTGAAAAATATGTCTGAAGTATGAAAGATGAAGTCTCACCATCCTGGCATCTAAGGCACATTCTGGCTTTACTTTTTCCAACACAGATTTGTTTGTTTTTCTGACATTCCATGGTACTTTCAATATTCTCAATAACTCAAATGTATCAATTCTTCTAGGGTCTACCTTATTCATTGTCAAACTTTCACATGTATTGTCCAACTTCTGCACAGACAACTGAAAATATCATGGCTTGGGTCAGGTATACCTTAGTCCTCAAACTGAAATCTTCACTCTTGAACACTTTAAAAAGTTTGTGTGTACCAGATTTGCTTAATGTAGTATGGTGTTTGATTTCTTGACTGCTGCTTCCATAGGAAAAATGAAGTCTTTGATAACTTCAATCTTCTCTCCATTTATCATGATGTTATTTATGGTCCAGTGGTGAGGATTTTTGTTTTCTTTACATTGAGCTACAAACCATACTGAAGGCTGTGGATTTTGAACTTCATCACTAAGTATTTTCAGTACTCTTTGCTTTCATCAAGCAAGGTTGTATTACCTATATATCATAGGTTGTTAATGAGTCTTCCTCCAATTCTGATGCCACACTCTTCTTCATATAATCCAGCCTCTCAGATAATTTGCTCAGCATATAGATTGAATAAGTATGGTGAAAGAACACCATGCTGGCACACATCTTTCCTGATTTTAAACCATTTATTATCTCCTTGTTCTGTTTGAAATACTGCCTCTTGGTTTATGTGCCAGTTCCTCATGAGCAAAATTAAGTGTTCTGGAATTCCCATTCTTTTATGGAATAATATAATTCCCAATATTGTTCATAACTTGTCATTATCCACACAGTCAAAAGCCTTTTCATAATCAATAAAACACAAGTAAACATCTTTCTTGTAGTCTCTGCTTTCAGCTAAGATCCATCTCATGTCAGCAATGATATCCCTCATTCCATAACCTTTTCTGAATCTGGCTTGAATTTCTGGCAGTTTTCTGTTGATGTAGTGTTGCAGTGATTTTTGGATTATCTTCAGCAACATTTTACTTGGTTGTGTTACTAATGATATTGTTTGATGATTTCCATGTTCTGTTGGGTCACCTCTCTGGAACGGACATAAAAATGGATCTCTTCCAATCAGTTGGCCAGCTTTTCCAATTCTTGTTGATACAGTGGCTCTGTGTATTCCTTCAATCTTCTTTTGATGCTTTCTATATTATTCAATATTTTGCCTTATAGAACCCTTCAATGCTTCAAGTCAAGGCTTAGAATTTTTCTTCAGTTCTTTCAGCTTGAAAAATGCTGCCCATTTCATTATACTTTACTTTGTATTCTCAAGTTTCCCTTTGACATTATCTAGCTTTTTACTTCCTCAATTTTTTCCTGTCCCTTCAGCCTCTTTACAATCAAGAGCAAGTTTCAAAGTCCCTTCTGACATCCATTTTTGTCTTTTCTTTCTTTCCTGCCTTTTAATGACCTCTTGCTTTCTTCTTGTATGGTGTTCTTGATTTCATCCCACAAATCTAGTTTTGGTCATTAATGTTTAATGCATTGAATCTTGTTGTTCTTGAGATGGTCTCTAAACTTAGGTGGGATATGTTCAAGGTTATATTTTGGTTCTTATGGACTTGTTTTAATTTTCTTCAACTTCAGTCTGAACTTGTATATGAACAATTGATGGTCTAATTCACAGTCTACTCCTAGCATTGTTTTGGCTCATGATATTGAACTTTTTCACCATTGCTTCCCAAAGATGTTCTCAATTTGATTCCTATATATTCTACCAGGTGAGATTCATTTGCATATTAACCTTTTATATATTGTAAAAAGGTAGTTGCAATGAAAAAGTCATTGGTCATGCAAAATTCGACCATCATTTCTGTCACCAAGGTCATATTTCCAACTACTGAGCCTTCCTCTTTGTTTCTAACCTTTGCATTCTAATCATCAGTAATTATCAATACAGCCTTATAGCATATTTTTTCAGACTAAAAACATTGATAGAATTCTTGAGTTTCATCATTATTGGCTTTATTGGTTCTTGCATAAGTTTGAATAATAGTGTGTTATTATCTGGTCTTTCATGTAGGCATATGTATAGTATCTTATCACAGACAGCAACAAACTTCAAGCTAGATCTTGAAATGTTCATTTGACGATGAATGTGAAACTATTCCTCTTCAATTTGTAATTTTCAGCATAGTAAAGCATATGGTTGAGTGATTCAAAATGGCCAATAACAGTGTGTTTTAGCTTACTAATACCTAGGAAAGGAACTCTGGTAGCCTAGTGGGTTACAGAGTTGGGTTCCTCACCAAAGGTCACCAGTTTGAAACTACCAGCCTCTCCTTAGGAGAAAGATGAGGCTTTCTGCTTCCATGAAGATTCACAGCCGTATACAGGGTCAATATGAGTTGGAATCGGCTCCTTGGTGCATAACCACCACCACCAATACCTAGGTAAATCTGCTGCAAAAGATTTCTTTACAGAGTTCAAGAGCAAAGTTATCAGTTTGAGGACTAAAGTGTGCCTGAGTCAAGCCATAGTATTTTCAATCGCCTAAGTGGCACTATGATTTAATATGCTGGATGGCAAAGTTGATTTGAACCACAAGGTCAGCAGTTCAAGCTCACCAGTGGCTCCTCAGAAACTCTATACAGGGTCGCTATAAGTTGGAACAGATTTAACAGCACTTAACAACAACAAAACAAGGAGTCTGGTAGTGTAGTGAGTTACAAGTTGGGCTGCTAACCACAAGACAGAAGTTCAAATCTAGCAGCTGTTCTGAGGGAGAAAGATGAGGCTTTCTGCTTCTATAAATATTTATTACCTGGGAAACTTCTATGATTCAGAACCTACTTTGTGGCACATAACCATTATGCATGTAAAAGTTGAACAACAAATAAGTGAGACACACAAGTAAAAATTTTGCTGGAGGTAATTAAAAAATGGTTGCAACAGTCATCAACAGGGAAGTGCTAGAAACTAAAGTCAAATTCAGAAGAGGCTGTGGAACTAGGGATTTCAGTGCCGATGTTTACCTATGCTTTATTGACTTTTGATTGTATGGATCATGACAAGCTATGGACAACATTGTGGAAAATGAGTATTCAGAAACACTTAATTGTGCTCATGAGGAACCTGCACATAGACCAAGAAGCAGTCATTCAAACAGAACAAGTGTACACTGAATGGTTTAAACTTAGGAGGGTTATGCACCTCAATGTAAAGAAAACAAAAAAGTCTTCACCACTGGACTAATAACAACAAGATAAATAAAGAGAAGTTTGAAATTTTCAAAGACTTAATTTTGCTCAGATCAACTATCAACATTCATCTCTTGACAGCAGTTAGGAAATCAAATGATGCATATTGCATTAGGCAAATCTGCAGCACAAGACCTCTTTAAAGTGTTCAAGAGAAAAGATGTCAGTTTGAGGACTAAGGTGTGCCTGATCCAAACTATGGTATTTTTAATAACCTCATATGCATGTGAAAGCTGGACTGTGAATAAGGAAGACCATAGAAGAACTGATGCATTTAAGTTACAGTGTTGGAGGAGAATATTAAAAGTACCATGGACTGCCAAAAGAACAAACCAATCTGTGTTGGAAGAAGTATAGCCAGAATGCTCCTTAGAAGCCAGGATGGCCAGCCTTTGTCTCTGATACTTTGGACATATTGTCAGAAGGGACCAGTTCCTGGAGAAGGAGATCATGTTTGGAAGGTTGGAGAAAAAGAAGAAGGTACCCAAGAAAATGGATTGGCAAAGTAGCTGCATCAATAGGCTCAAATGTAGTGATGATTGTGAGGTTGGCACAGGACTGGGCAGTGTTTTGTTCTGTTGTGCATAGAGCATAGGGCTGTTATGAGTAGGTACTGACTCAATGACACCTAACAACAGCAACCACAATTATTTGTCTGAGGATCTCAAACTGCTTTACTGTAAGCTCATCTTTAAAAATGCTTTTTGAATGCATGGATAGAGTACTGTCTACCTTTCCATTACAATATTCAGAAAGTTGACTCCATAGCAGCTCTTGTCCAAGATGTACCAAAAATACAACTTCTTTAAGTAGATATTTGGGAAGAATAACAATATGGCTAAAGTATTTTAACATTAGTAAAATCTATTTGTAGGTTGCAAGCAAGGGAAGGAAAATATATGAATCTTATTTCCCAAGATCACATTGACAAGGTAAGTACAGAAAGAAAAAAAAAATTCTGAAATTCAGCTTTGATCACAACCTTGTACAGATAAAATCTAGAGAACAGAAAGATAAATAATTTAAAATCTTAAGCTCCTATTAGTGAAATAATTCTTTACATCAGTTTCTTTTCACTAAAAATTTTATATAACTGGACCCCACCTAAAGCAATTGGTTTTCAAAATCATGACAGTATATTTGCATACCTTCACCTTTTCTGTTTGTTTGCTTTAACCCAACAGGATTTTTAGATTGCTTGAAACCAAACCTTAAAATAGTAAAGAATGTTTATGATTCTGAGAAGAAATGCCATGAAGTAATACAAATGCAAATTAATGATTTATTAGTCATGCCTGACACATTGCTAGATAGTATATGAAGCAAAGATAAAAGAAATGTGTGGTGGAGCAGCTGTCTTAGCTTACTCACACTATCTGAGAAGCCTGCTTCCCTTCACTCTGCTGGTAGGAAACCACTTCTGTGTTAAATTCCAGACATGATTTACAAGAGATTTTCCTACAGAAACGCCAAGCTTGTTAAACTAGCTGCCCTGTTTATCGTCTTTACTTGCTATAGGAAAGAATTTGAGGTGATACATGTGTATTTATGCAACAAGATAAAAAGAAAAATAAAGTTCTTTCTGAAATGTCTTTATTCCTTAATTTTGTTTCCAAGTTCCTTAAAAGTAGACCCTACCTGGTTCAACTTTCAGCATTTGGTTTATTGAGTTAATATTCTTATGAATTCTTCTATATCTAATAAATAGGGTAAGTGAATTTAACATTGCTAATTTTCTCATTCACCTGAATGACATTCCCTGGGAAGAGTAAAAGAAATGCGACGCTGTTCATCAAATAGTTTTATTCTCCTGCTAGAACTCCAAAACTCACAATCCTGACAAATGGACATTGGCCATTGCAGAATAAACACTTTTCTGTGCTGCTGTCCACAGTGTAGCATTAAGTGCTCCATTTCTGAAGAAGCAAAAGCTCAAAGTGTGAACAGGTTTAAAAGCACCACCATAATGCCAATTTCCTAGGAAGCCACGAGGTGGAAAGGATTTTTAAATCTCATGAAAAGCTATTGTTCTCTCAACTGATAACCATCATTCCAGTGTGCAATAACTTTAAATTAAGTATTTGCTATGTGTGTGGGGTTTTTTTGCTTATTTGTTTTGTCGCTGTATTTTTTTTTAAAGCTTTTATTATGAATTGAGTGGTAGTTTACATGGGAGGACATCAGTTTTGCACTCAACCTACCATATTTTGTTTAATTACAATGATTACAATACCCTCCATGCATTACAGATTAACGTATTTACTTTTATGCTCTCTGGTTTTTGTTGTTGTTTTGTTTTGTTTTTGATGTACACAAAAACACACAGGAATATATAATCATTAAAACAACCAAAGAGCACATTCTGCAAGCCAGCTTCCTGCCCACCAGCACACAACCTTTCTCTTTCCATGAGTCTGGAGTCCTCAGCTGCTCTATCTCTCCATGCCATCACCTCTGCCTCCATCTCTGATGTCGCTGCTCCTCTGGTTATGATACCACATTCTGCTCATGCTCTTCTCCCTTGATGGTCCTAGGGTCCTCTGTTTCTGGAATGTAAGATTAACTACTCCCCTCTTTTTGTTACACAACTTCTACCTTGTTGCTATATTTTTCAGATTTTTTTTTTTTAAATCATTATAAGGCGCACATTCTCAACCCAACCTACCCACTGCTGCTGAGGATTTTCAAGGCTATATATCTTAAAGGAAGTTGTTGTGGTGCCTTCGGATACTAAGCACTGAACCTCAAGGTTGGCTTGAAGCGCAATGTCAGTGGTTTGAGCTCACCAGCCACTCCTTGGAAACCCTATACAGACAGGGTCATTATGAGTCAAAACTGACTTGATGGCACATAACAAATCTTTAAGGAAGTTGACTTCCATATTCTTCTCCTATGGAGTAGCTATTGGGTTTGAACTGCCAACGATTTGACTTATAACCAAGCACTCTTATCACTGTGTCCCCAAGACTCCTCACTGACTCAACAGTTACCCTGAAAGAAGAACCATTATATTTAGAAAGAGAACTAGGAAGATGGCTCTTTCTTACACACTGGGTCTGTGTTCAGGATGGTCTGTTGGGGTAAAGACCTGCAGGCAGGTTGCAACCTAAGTAAGTGGAGTCTTCTGAGAATGACCATGGAAGCAGGGAACAGTATTCTAGAAGCAATGGGAAAATGCTTGAGGGTATTAAAAGCGTTTTTGAGAATGCTTACTGATGGAACTGTGTTAAATAGCAATATAAGGAAAAACAAGGAGAAATGATTAAAGCAGTTATCCTTAAGTGTTGTTGTTGTTAAGTGCTGTGGAGTCAGTTCCAACTCACAGTGACCCTGTATAGAATTTCGGAGGGCCATCTGGTGAGTTTGAACTGCTGACCTAGTGAGCCAGTGTTTATCCTATAGCGCCACACCGGTACTCCTATTCTTAAGCACAGTAAAGGAAAAAGGAAAGATGTTACTACTCTCTCATATCTCCTTCCCTACCAATCTGTGCCAGTGTGGATTGCCCAGTTCACACCAATGAGCTGAGGGAGTCTTAAGAGGTGCTGTGGACCTCATTTGGGAATATTTAATCCCTAGCTTCTCAAAGTCTTATCCAACAGGTTCTGAATTCATGCATGTTCCCCAAGTCTTGCTCTGTACCCTTGCTTTTTACATTATTAGTGGTCACTCTACAAGTAGTTAAAAAAGGATGAGAAAGTATGTTAGTTAGTGGAAGAAGTATGCTGTGATTGAGAAATGTACACATCAAACATTTTTGCAATCTGTTGAAAGCTGATGATTTATTTAGAAATCCATATTCTCCTAGTTTACTTGGTTGACTGAATCAGAAATGCTTGAGCAATAGGTCTTTTTAAATAAAATAATTTTAAAATTTATGTCATAAAATTAGGAAATGTTCCTTCTTATTTTTAACATTTGATGAGTTGAGTGCATCTGGTGGGATATTTGAAGCTTGGTTTGAGGATGTTTCATAGGATAATTTGGTTTTAAAATTAAGGTGAAGTTGAAGAAGGTCTATGAGACAGAAGACATATTATTTTCTCATCTTCTGCCTCCTACAAGCTCCTTAATGACTACTTGCTGCCTCCCTTTCCTGTCTATAAAATAAGGAGAATCATATGGCTACTTTACACCATACCCTGAAAATGTGCTGGGTTTGAAATACTGATACAACCAGAGCTAATCCCTTGCATAAAGGTGATGTTTTCGTTGCTTGCAGCATCGAAATGAAGGGTCTGGGTGGAAAGCAGTACATTTCTTTCTTCAGAGAAGGCAGGAGAGAAGATTAAAAACTGTGGTTGATGCTAGTATGGTACCTAAACCAACCCAGAAAGGTTTTGGGTAGTGGCTTATTAAGAAGTCTTATACTGAGAAAAACTGCTACGTAGCTTTTGCTGAATCAGAGAAACTGGGCTCACATAGAATCCTACCAAATTGAGGGATGTAATGAGTCCAGTGAGCATGGATATAATTTCTAACGAGTGCTACTTTATTGTATGGCCATATGGATAACATTTTCCTTTCTTTCTCCTTCCAAATATGGAAAGTAGATTTGTCTAAACAAAAAAGGAGGCTGCAGGAAAATGGGAGAAGGAAGAGAGTGGATGGAAGCCCCACCTAAAGTGATCTCCACAAGGGGACAGCTAGAGGTGTGCTACTGAAGGCTTCCGTCCTCAATCTGGTTGATATACCTCTCTCTGCCTCACCTCAGCAGAGCTCCTCTATTCTCACAGCTCCAGAGAGAATCCAACACTGACAGTGCCTCATCCTAGTCAGGGATGCAGGGCCCTCCCCTTAAAACACCATTAACTCTTCTAGCGTATATCCCCAAAACTGTAGAGGAACACACAAATAGCAGAAGACAAAACACTTGCTCTTCAAGTCCAGCTAGTGATGTGGAATATGCCACAGACAATGATCAAGCTCCAAGAAAAGTACTGAAAACAGTATAGGCAGGCTAATTTAAACACACAAGCTAAAGTGAAATTAATCACAAGAAGGTTACCTTGAAGATGTGAATTTTGAGTTATGCTTTGAAGGAGAATTCAGATAAGGCCAGAGAACTGTTCCCAGAGCCAACATGGACACTGCCACTGTTAAATAGAGGGAAGGTGGGGGTCAAGGGCAGGTTACCCAATAAGCAAGATAATCACATACTTTCTCCTGTTTACTTACTAATCTGTAGTGACCAGTTTCACATATCTTCACCACATCAAAGACTCTGCTTCTAGATATGACTGGCTTCTGTCTCTCTCCCAAACCCACAGCACCTTCCTACATAATCAAAGCCTCTTTTCAAATTTACAATCCCTGATAGGGACAGAGTACCCAATAAACCAGGTAACCAAAGAAAAATTTGTGGTTATTTACTAATCTGCTCAGTACAGATTAAACACAAATTAGCCCATGCTTACCTTGCTTACTGGGTAATCTGACACTGATGGAGGTAGAGCAACTTCCTGCCATGGAACAGAGCAGTCTTATGTTTTATTTTTGTTTATTTATTTGTTATTATTTTTGCAATACAATAAAATAAAGGCTCTGAAAATGCAACTCCAGGTCTTTCAAGTTCAAGACAAAAGTGGGAAGGATATCAAGGTCTGGAGAGGGTGGAGACCTTCCAGCATTAACCATGAACAAGAGTTCCATAATTCTTTCTGGCTTGGCCAACTGAGTTTGTCTGAAGTAACAATAAAACAAGGCAGTCACTCTGGTGGTTAGGCAGTTGGTCTCACAAGATGAGTTTGTATTTGAAATGATTGAGCCCCTGAATATTTTTCAGAGAGAAGAGACATGATGCAAACGAGTTTAAAGAAGCCAACTGTCATAACTGTGCCCAGTGGCTGATGAGGAGAGAAACTGTGTCTAAGGTGACTGTGGGCACCAGTTCAGCAGTTGCTGGTTTCTGTAGCTCGGGAGCACTGTTTTTGCTGGTTTGGGACTAAACCACAGGATTAAGCTTCCAGGTCTATTATAGTAGGCATCAACATTTCAAGTTAAAAAAAAAAAAAAAAGATTGATGCAATCTATTGATCTCTTGCCTCAAGAAATAGTTCAGAGTAAAAAACACTGAAATTGTGGCTGCCCAGTGTTACCCATTATGTCAAATGAAATGTTTTTATAGAGTCTGAAGTTTGCTAAAGATTACTGCTGGTTCTCTGTAACACTGTTAAAGGACATTTATCCAGAAAGGATCAACGGTCACATGAAACGCATTAATTAAGACTGAATTCTGTCTTTACTGAAATTAAGAATAATTATTTAGGAATAAGCCTCAAGCAGTGAATTTATAGACCCAAGAGAGCACTGACTATGATCCATATGTGCAATCAATCTGTGTCTGAGGCCTTGTCACTACAGTGTGGCAAGCAGCTGATTGACACTCAGCGGCACACAAAACCACAGGTGGAGCCAAAGATGTTATGATGAGAGCATCCAAATCTCCTGCAGAGTTTTTCAAAGATAGAGGATGCAGGCCCCTTGCCAGAATCAGAATCTGGAAGATAGAGTATAAATTCTTCTATATCCATAGCATCTTCTTAAAAGAACCCTTGTGGTGTAGTGGGTAAAGAGTTGGATTGCTAACCACAAAGTATGAATCTACCAGCCACTTCGGGGAGAAAGATAAGTCTTTCTGCTCCCGTAAAGATTTACAGCCTTGGGAACCCTATACAGGGTCACTATGAGTCGGAACCAACACCACCTCACACAACCACAACTGTCACCATAGCATATTTTTAGTTTTCCCAATCAATTCTGGCACACAACTGGAATTGTAACACAATCACACTGTGCAGCAGAACCGGGCTCAGACGAAAAACACGTGTATGCATGTGCACGCACACGCGCGCGCGAACACACACAGATTTCTGGGATAGCCTGTCAAAGTTTCCCAGTTTTTGTTTTTTTTTTACAGATAAAGTAATCACAAATATTCTTGGTATAATGGGCTCTCAGAAGTTCTAAATTCTTCAGCCCATATTAAGATCAGTTTCCAGGATTTTCTTAAACTTTGAGTAGTATCGCAATTTACTTCTTTTCCCAAATACCAAAGCATTCTTAAAAAGCAGTTTTCCTAAGTACAGATGAGCCCTCACTCACTGCCCTGTGAGATGACTAGAAGCTTTCTTGCACTCCTCATTTTAAAGCCAACCCTCATTTGCATTCAGTCCTTCACCCAGCAGTATTTTCTGGGATCCACACTCCTTGCTGATCCCTCTTCCAAGAAATAAGAAGGGGGAGGGGAATTGCTTCTGGAGCCCTTGGGGAAGAATTAGCCTCCCAGGAACAAAGTCACAGAGGAACTGCTGAGCTCCCGGAGGTAATCTCTATTGAATCAAAACACAATGAGAGAGGCTAATTCAATTAGCAAGTGATGCCTTCCCCTAGAATAAACTTCTTGGACTAGTTAGGACTGGGGGTGGGGTGGGTGGGAGAGGGACTCCCAAAAGCTGGTGCTTAGATTGGAAACAAAGAAAATATTGCAAATGCTTGGCGTTTGCCATCCAAGAGGTAGTGAATGCTTCCTTTAGCATTATTTTTGAAAAATTAATAATGTTTTAGGCTTTTTAGGGCACAGCATTGTGTTCACAAGATAAAGTACACAGATAAGACGTGGAGCTAGGGAACGGATGAAAATATTCTTCAGGGAAATGGGGATGTGAAGTACAAAGGTTAAGAGCTTTAGGGGAACATTTCACGTTCTGGCTTTTAAGCGAATTGAAAACACAATTCCTGAAATAAATGCATCTTGAGAGTGCACTCTGTAGAGCAGGGCGTACTCCTAAAATGACTCTGAAGGGGAGGGGAGGCTGCTTATTCAACACCTAACATGGTGTCGTGCGTGTAATAGAATCAAAGAAGTTGTTAGTTGAATTGAACATTATTTCAGTATAGATTGGGGTCGATCCTAACTTACTGTAATTTGAAAAAGATTCAAAACATCAGAGCTGAAAAGGATCTCGATACCGTCAAGCATCCTATCCAGAGCCCCAGTCTGCTTAGATGGGAGGAGCATCTCATGGCGATCCAGGCTTTGCCTGTTGAGCTTTCCTTCAGATGGTGTCCCCTTAGAAATCTTGAAGAAACCCAAAGTCTTGGGGGAGCATGGTTTGGAAACCTCCAATGCAACTCCTGTATTTTCACACTCCGGCTAGAAAATACCATAATTCAAAGAATGCAGAAATCTGAATCAGTTTGCTTTCCACCAGATCAAGGGGCTCATGTCTTTTCTGCCTGTGGCTATTTTGTCTGAGATTTCTGAGGCCGCATGGCATTGCAGTGAAAAACAGTGGGTTTGGCAATCAGATAATGAGAATCTGAATGCTGGCCCTGTACTTACTTACTCTGTAACGGTGTGGTGCTGTGGGATAAGCACTGAACTGCTAACTGCAAGGTCAGCAGTTCAAACCCACCAGCTGCTCCTTGGAAACCAAATGGGTTGCTATGAGTCGGAACTGACTCTACAGCACTTAACAATAACAATCTTGGTGAGTCTCCACTGAGTTTCCACTTCATCTATCAAGTCAGATAAAAATCACATTTTAGATTTTAGCAATGTATGGAAAGTGCTTTGTATATGGTTTAGGTTCAGTAACTATTAGTGCCTTCTCCAAGGCACGTGAACATTTGAACAACATGGATACAAGAGAGACAGGATAGTGTCATTAATAGTAGTAGTAACAGTAATGGCATATAGCATTTATTTTGCACCAGATTATATGTCCTTGGCATTTTACATGTTTTCTTACTTAATCTTCAGAACAACTCCATGTGGTAGGTACTATTATTTTGTTGTTGTTAAGTGCCATCAAGTCAGTTCTGACTCATAGCAACCCTATACAGGGTTTCCGAGGAGCAGCTGGTGGGTTTGAACCGCCGACATTATGGTTTACAGTTCATTGCTTATCCTATAGTGCCATGCCAGAAGTCCAGCTATTATTAGTAGTACTATTATTATCCCCATTTTACAATCAAGGAACCTGAAAAACAGAGAGGTGAACTAATTTGCCTAAAGTCACATGGCTAATAAGTAGGGAAATTAACACATAGAGTCTGATGATGTGGTTCAGAATTATACTCTTTACCACCACACTATTCCTGCAAAGGTGTGGGAAAGGAGGCAGGTGAAGGCCAAAGTGAGGGAGGGGGCAGATTGTTGTTGGTGAGAGAAACGTGAATGAGAGGGACATGTAGATCTAGTATTAAAGGACATTTTTATGTTGACAGAGACCTCTAGAAAGTAGGCAGCTCAGGATTCTAAGGCAGTGAAAACTGAAATAACTCTTAAGTTATGGTGTTGGCGAAGAATATTTAAAATACCATGGACTGCCAGGGAGTTCTGGTGTGGGGTAAAGCACTGGACCATAAGGTCGGCTTGAACCACAAAGTTGGTGGTATAAACTCACCAGCCACTATTTGGAAGCACTACATAGGGTCACTTTGAGTCAAAATTGACTTGATGGCACATAACAACAACAACAACAATGGCCTACCAGAAGAACAAACAAATCTGTGTTGGGAGAAGTATAACCAAAATGCTCCTTAAAGGTCAGGATGGCAAGACTCTTTCTATCATACTTTAGATGTATTATCAGGCGGGATCAGTCCCTGGAGAAGGTAAAGAGGAGGGTCAGCAAAAAAAAGGAAGAAGACCCCCAGAGAGATGGATTGGCACAGTGACAGCAGCATAATCATAACAGCTCAATCATAACAACAATTGTGAGGATGGCGCAAGTCCGGGCAGTGTTTTGTTCTTTTGTGTATAAGGTCTCTATGAGTGGACCAGACTCAATGGTACCTAACAACAATAGCTAATGTAAACTAGTACTAAAATCCCAAATACTGAGCATTTATTGTCAGTACTTTTGTGCATTATGGTAAATAATCTTCATAACAGAATCCTGTGTGGTAATAGGGGCAGTTACCAAAACCATAGAAGATAAAATGACTTTCCCATAGTCACACATTTTATAGCAGTGCTGATATTTTAAATGACCCATGGACTTTGACTGTTGAGTGGATCCTCAAACATTTCCCCTCTTCCATTTGTAGCTCTGTTTCTCTATATCCCTTCTCTGCCTCCCAATTATTTTTATCCATCAGCATTAAAGTCATGATGTTACAACTAAGCTATGTACTGATGTCACTGGTTGTAGAGTTGTTTGCTTGTGACCTCTGAGATCTCTTTTCTAGGTTCCCAAATGACGTCTTAATATTTTCATTTGCTAAGAAGAGCCTTTCCTAATGGGCCCCAGTTACAGCCCTCTTTAAACATATGACTTTTGCCCTATCGTTACTCTTCAGTATAGTACCACATTGGTTCAAATCATCTCCCCTGTCCATAAACAACTGCACTTTTGAAGTAGAAATCACTATTAAAAAGAGTGGTAGAGACCCCCTGTTGGGAGTTCTAATAGGCTCTGCCAGGGACCAGAGAACATTACTATCACATCCATATGTGTCCTCTTACCGGGGTCAGCCTCATGGAAACAGGCACAATAATGGCTTCAGACAAAAGCCGGGGATGAAATTGAACTCACTTTCCCAGGAGAAACCTTTCTCTGAAGGCCACCACATTCTTGATAAGGGAAGTTAAGTCCATGAGGATGAATGGATTTAAGAGTGTTTTTTTTTTGTTTTGTTTTGTTTTCCGTTTTCAAAGCAGGTTGAATTAATTTATATATGCTTCCCTCAGGGCTCTACTGTTTATTTATTTCTGTTTAACGGGGACTTTAGTTTGGAGATTCAAAACAAGAGGATCATCATTATATACAAAGCTTGTTTCTTTTATTGCAAAGAGCATAGCAGAAAAGTATTGTGAGTGGAATCTATTGTCTCAGCAAGCCCTACAACATCCGATCACATCACCCACCTTCATGCTCACCATATATTTACAATGGCGTGTATTTAATCTGATTGGTTAAAGATCAGGCAAGTTGTTTTTACCTGGGTCAAAAAGATCTTTTTTTTTTTTTTTTTCTTTTTAAAGTTAAGATGTTGGTGGTGATGAAAAGTAGAAATCCTGGTTCTATCTCTGTTTCCATAGCACACAGGAAGTAATTCTGTGAGGGCATTTCCTACATAGACCTAGTACTCTTTTCTATTGCAATGAATATAATTTTAGTTGTTGTGTGTCAAAGTTTGTACTCCTGCTTTAAAGCATCTCTTCAACTTTAACAGCATTAAGTGAAATCACCCAAGTGTATGGCCTCACTGGTAATATGGCTTTTAAAATATTTAAACCCTTCTCCTTTATACCCCTTGTCATTAACTGGTAAATTACTAATTTATTTCCTATTAGAATTTATATAGTTTGCAGCAATTAAGAAGAAAGGCATAATTGCTGACAAACCCAGGGCACTATTTAAATCACTTCCTTGTTGACAACATATTTCTCTTTCCTCAAACTGAATGTCACTGAAATCTGATTTGTGCAGAACCCTTGTGGACGAGCGCGCTGCACCTGTCACCTGGGCGCTAGCATTCTGCTAAGGATCAATTTACATAACCTCATTTAATGGTTCATAAATCATACCCATTAAGCCCAGCTAACAGGAACCAAGGGTTCTAATTTATGCTGCCTTTCATTGCAGAAAATTGGGAGGCTGGAGCCTGTGGATAAAGAACCCAGGTCTAGCCTTTGATTGTTGATTGTGATGGTAAATGTATGGATGATGAGAACAGATTTTCACTTTATTGATTTCCTGCCAAAACACAGCATGCTTTATTGTGAAAGGGCGCCTTTTGGCAGCGATGCTAAAAGTGGCAGTTGTTTAGGAGCCCTTTGCCAAGATGAGGTCTAAGACAATACAGCGTGGTAAATACTAAAATAATATCAAGCTGAAATGTTATTCTTTAAAAGAAAAAAAGAACCTCTAACCTTTTGGAAATTGGTGACCTTTTCTTCTTAGCAGAAGAGCCCAAAGCAAGCAGAGCTAAGAATCAAGACAAGACGGTTTTAAGAAATTACCAACAACAACAACAAAGAAGGAAAAAACAATGCCTTTCATTCCCTGACCTAAGTCACTTGCTGATGGTGGCTCATGCAAAATAATGCAGATGTTGAGAATCCTTCACATTTCAGCCAGCATGCTCCACACAGCCAAGTTTGCAGCCCCTGTCTCTCTCCTGCTTTTTGGTTGAAAATCCGGAAACACCATTTTGCTCTCTATTTCATTTTTCCCCTTGAGGTCAAGATATTGTATCCAACTATAGATAGTTCTCTGCAAAATGTAATATATAAAAGGTCATCTACTCACAAGTGCTTGGGCTGGATTTCAAAATAGCAAAAGTGGTCCTAAAATCATTTTCCAGATGAAAAACATCTCTTAAGTATTTTGTGAGGCACATTGATTCTCTTCTTGCATCTCAGTTCTGTCCTATAATGGACATTGTATGTTCTCATTTTAACTTATTCCCAAAATCTTTGTTAAACATGGTGATTTTTTTCTGATAAAATGGAGTGCCTTTTCCCTCTATCTTTCCCCTCAAGGAAGAGTTTTCTAAGACACATCAACTTTTATTCCAGATTGTTCAAAATCCAGAATCCACCACTACTAAGACGATTCCAATTCATAGTAACACTGTGTAGGGGTTTTGAGGCTGTAAATCTTAGGTGAGAGTAGGTAGTTTCATCTTTCTCCAGTGGAACATCTGGTGGGTTTCAAAGATCAACCTGTGGTTACCAGCCAAGTGCCTACCCAACAGCACCACCAGGATGCTGCTTATTTGATCTGGATTATAAACACTATCCACTCTTTCCCACCCACATCACGGAAATTCTAAACCTGCCATGCACAATAATGGTAGAAACAAGGCAAGCTTGGTATATCTTCTACCTCCTTTTCCATTCAACATGAAATTTCTTCTGCTTTGTTATCAGTGGTAGTAATGGTGGTAGTGGTCGTGTGCTTTGGAGTCAGTTCTGACTCATGATGACCCTGTATTGGGTTTTTAGGGCTTTAATCCTTATGGGAGCAGAAAGCTTCATCTTTCTCCTGAGGAGCATATGGTAGTTTTGATCTGCTGGCCTTGTGGTGAGTAGCCCCACTTCTAACCCACGACATTACCAGGACTCCTTGCTTTGTTACTTTCATAATGAAAATCAAGGGTATCTACTTCTCTTTTATTATCTAGGAGGGTTTACCTACAACTAGTTGCATAGTGCTACTAACAGAATGTAAATGAATATCTGGAGTGACTGCAAACTACCAAGTCAGTGGTTTGAGCCCACTAGCCAGTCCTCAGGAGAAAGATGAGACTTTCTGCTCCTACAAAGATGGACAGCCTCGGAAATCCTATACAGGGTCTCTATGAGTCTGAACTGATTCAACAGCACTTAATAACAACAGAATACCTTACTTCCACTCTCCTGGAATCAGAATGCTTATTTCCTAGGAAGGCCCATTCCATATGATGAAGATAGGTCTGGTCTTGCTTCCCAACTCATTCCAAAATTCTGTAACCCAGGTCTGACCAGCAAAAAGATAGCTCTGCCCCTGATGCCTAACACAGCCCTGGAAACAGTCTGGAATTTATACTAAGAGAGATGACTTCTGTTCTCTGGAGTTATTAATCTGGTAGTGGATAAAGTTTATTCAAGAAATAGAGTAACAGAGCTCCAATTTTGTCATCCAAACTCCTGAGTATAGCCATATTTGAAGTTAGATACACTTCTGGACTTGCAAGTTTCATGAATGTTTAAGTTCTCTCCTTTTTAAATTAAACTCTCTTGAGCTAGGTCACTTACAACCATAGTAACCAACTACCAGTTACTTTGAGTTGATTCCAACTCAACACTACCACAAGAAATGGAGAGGCTAACAGAACTTCAGTTAGCCTGAATAAAGCACAGAGCAGAATTGTGCTCTATTGCGTTTTCTTTTCTTTTTAATAAACAGGATTTGTTTTTTTTCAGTTTGTTGTTGTTGGTAAGTACCATGGTGTTGGTTCCAACCCATAGTGACCCTGCACAAGGTTTCCGAGGCTATAAATCTTAACATGAGCAGAAACCCTCATCTTTCTCCCATGGAACAGCTGGTAGTTTTGAACTGCTGACCTTGAGGTTGGCAGCCTGATTCGTAACCACTACGCTAGGGGTTACAAGTCCAAATTCAGGACAACAGTTCTAGGGTAAGTGTTTCTTTCTCTGTTGACTCTGGGAGAAAGTCCTTGTATCTTTTTAACTTCTGTTCCTCAGTGCCCGGGGTCCTTGGTGATCTCCACATGACAGTAATCTTCCCCTGTTTATCTTTGCTTTCTTATGTGTCTGATCTCTTCTTTTTCTTCTTCTTCTCCTCCTCCTCCTCCTCCTTCTTCTTTTTAGCTTCTTATTGTGATGAAAGTTTACAGAGCAAATTGGTTTTCCATTCAACAATTCATAAACATTTTGATTCATGATGTTGATTGCTGTCCCCACAATGTAACAGCATTCTTCCCTCTTTCTTCCTGTGTTTTCTAGTTTCATTTATTTGTCTTTCTTTCCTATCCCTTCCTGCCTTCTGAACTGTATCTCCGGGCAAATGCTGCCCTTGGGTCTCAGACAGTTGGCTGTTCTAGCAATACTGTTGTTGTTAAGTGCTATTGATGGGTTCTGACTCATAGCGACCCTATATAGGTTTCTGAGGAGCAGCTGGTGGGTTTGAATTGTCACTTTGTGGTCTAGGGCTTATCCTTCAGCGCCACACCAGGACTCCTGAGGCATGCTAACTCCTTGGTGTAATTGTTCACCTGTTCAGCCTGTTTATGACTTGACTGACTGTTGAGCCTTTAGGGGTGGTTTATAGGGCTAAAGGGTGACTAAGGGCCACAGTCATGACACTTCCACCAGTCCCTATCAGACCAACAAGTCTGTACATTTTTTGTTTTGAGTTTTGTCCCACATTTCCCCACCCCATTTTATCTGGACCTACTATTGTGATCCTTTTCAGAGCAGTCAATTAGATGGTAGGAACCATCCAATTCTTCTGGTCTCAGGGTCTCAAGAAGGGTGGGGTTCCCATGGTCCTTTAGTCATTCATTGGACTGATTGTTTCTATGTTTTTCTTCACTCTTTTTTGCTCTGGACAGGGAGTGACTAGTAGTTGCACTTTAAGAAGTTTGTAAGACTCCAGTTGCTCCTCACCAAAGTAAGATGTAGAACATTGTCTTTGTGGACTTTGTTATGTCAGTTGACCTTGTTGTCCCCTGGCTTCATGAGGTTGTCAGTAACTGATCTTTGCTAAGTAAATACCCAGACTTTCCTGAAAAGGAGGAATTATTTTTATGCAAAAACACTTGTTAAGCACCTAATACTGTACTCAGCCTTATGAGTATCCAAACAAACTGCATTTGTAGTACCTCAATGGCTATTTATCTGAAATCCACAGCCATCAAGTTGGTTCCAACTCATAGTGGTCCTATTTAGGATTTCAGAGACTGTAAATCTTTACAGGCACAGACAGCCAGTCGTCTTTCAGCCCAATGCCCAACCCACAGTGCCACTGTTGTGGGTCTTTAAAAATGGGTGGAATTTGGGTACAGATGTAATATGCAGATCGGGGTGGAAAAAGAATCTGGGATAAAGGAAGCCTATGGTTAAAAACATGGAAGAGGGTACAGGTGGTAAATGCAAGAATATTAAACAGCCTGATTTATGTAACACTAATGGTGTATTGAAGGTAAAGAGTGAGAAATGACTTTAGAAGATAGTTTGGAGCCAGTTTGGTGAGAGTCTGAAATGTCAAGTAGGATGAGTTTCTGTCTGTGAGTTGTCACCATTTTAGAAAGTTTAAACAAACCTTAAGCTTCTTCACTTTTTGTTAGATTACCTTTTTCTTAAAGAAACTCTGGTCAGATCAAATTGAAAAGAATCTTGGCTTGACTGTTGCTGACATGATAGGCATTTCTGGAACATGATTGGTGAACATGGTTTTATTTTCAAACCTATTAGGGTGGGCCCTCACAGAAGCACTGTAGAGCATTTCACAAGGACCTGAAATGTACAGTGATATCTACAATGAGGAGATACTTAGCAATGAATAGTGCTTACGTACACTTTCTTAACTTCATTGTTCATTCATTGACTTTATTCTATAATATGATTGTACAACTCTGATAACTATTGATTGTTGATGAAAACTAGACCCATTATTGCAGTAGAAATGATGCTAACACTTACTAACTGCTATTTTGGTTACAATGACACTTACCAAACATGTTACTCATGCCATTTGCCAGTTGCATAGAGTCCAACTCCATGGGAGCACATTAACCAGTTGCACAACTCAGGGACTTCAATGGTAGGGTGTAAATTGCCAAAGGGAAGGAGTGAAGACAGACCTTTAGTGAAGAAAAGATTGGGAAGCACTAGTATATGCCCTGTCACAAAGACATTTAACTAAAATAGCCTTTCAACAGAAATAAATAATGAACGACATAGGTCTTTTATTGTCATTTTTTGCGGGAGGAAGGACCTAGATGGGGCATAAGTGATAAATGTTGCTGTTATGTGCCATTGAATTAGTTCTGACTGATAATGACCTCTAGGATTTCCAAGGAGCAGATGATGGGTTTGAACTGTCAACCTTGTGGTTAGCAATCCCGTACTGATCCTACAGCACCATACCAGGACTCCAAGTTATAAATAGTAATGTTCAATAAATATGATTTATAAGTTTTTATATAGTTTGTTGTTGTTGTTGTTGTTGTTGTTAAGTGCTGTCAAGTCAGCTCCAACTTATAGAGACCCTAAATAGGATTTCCAAGGAGCGACTTATGGGTTCGAACTACCTACCTAGGTATTTGCCGTCCAATGCTTATCCCATAGTGCCCCACCAAAACTTCACAGCAGCATTTAACAAGAACAATGTAAAGTTTTTAAACTAGAGTTATTAAACTAATAATGGATTTTTTTTTAGCTTACTGAAACTTTCAAAGGATAGTAAATATCCAACAGCAGAGGATGAGTTAATATATTATGGAACATCTGCAACTGGAATACTATATAAACATAAAAGATGCTCTTACCAAGTACTTACTGAGCTAACAAATTTACACTGCAAAATCATGGACACGATATAATTCTAGGTGAGTTGCAATAAAAGTCAGTCTGAGATGCTCCAAAGTGACTCCTTCAGCTACTATGTCTGCCATGGGCCTCACGGGTACCTTTTGGCCATACTGGATATCAAATTGAACCCTTTTATCATGGAACACATCATTTATGGACATCATCTTTAATATCATTAAGGACTAGAGTTCCAACAGATCTGATTTGTGTAACATTATCTATACTTTTTGAAGTTACAAATCATAGCCATCATTTAGAGTCTTCTAGAAAGTGATTTTTTCTTAATAAGACTGATTAAATACATTGGAGGAAGGTGACTAAGGTGAAATATTGCTCATGGAAATTATTATTGAGCAACTTGGGATATAAAAAGCCTTTTCTATTTTATTCTTCCTGGCATCTAACAAACCAATGCAATAACACAACAATAAATGAATTTTAGTAGCATCTGCTAAATTGAACAGTTAAAATTTTTATTTAAGAAGATTTATAAGAGTATGTATTAACTTCCCCCTAGCTTTGCAATGATTTTTAGGTTTAGTTTTGTTGATCGCCTCCTTTATTCATGCTCTTGTTCTTTTGCTGTTCGTTCAAATTTGGAGAGTTTTGTTTGGGGTTCCTCTGGGTCAAGAGTTTGATGAAGCACCTTTAGTTTGAGTGACATTCCAGGAATTATACAGAAATAAGATTTATTTGCCTCATTCTTACTCTCACAGCTTCCACTTAGAACATTAGCACTGCATTTGACATCATCAAATAAATAACATTCTATATACCTGCGGATAATATTTCATTGATGTTGATTTTCCTTGATTGTAGAAAATGCATTGTTTCTCTTTAGGGAAGGATTTTTGGTCAGCTGATCTGGTGAAAATGGAGAGATTTGGAACAGAAAGTCGTCTGTTTTTTTCTTTTAAATCAAAAGTAGCCCTGACATCATTTAGAAATTGGATTATATAAAAAATCCCAACACAGCATAGCTCTTCTATTGAAATTGGATTGATTTCTTTAGAGACCATCTGATCTCAACAGCAGTCTGTAAAAAATCCTCTGGACCTTGAAAGAAACTAAAATTAATGGATTTTTTAAAAATCTAAGCTCTCAGTTTTTCGAGCATGAAACAATCCCTCCTCCCAGTAATTTGCATCTAAAAACAAAAGTGAAAGTGTGCGTGTCTGTACATATAAAAACCTTAATACTTCACTCTTATCTTGTGCTGAACTTCTGATTTCTCTATTTACTAAAGAGAATTACCATATTTTGAACATACTAAATTTTTCTTTGACATACCTCCAAATAGCATATTTTAAAAATGAAGTGTACACTTTTAAAAATGAGATTATAATATGCCTCCCATTCAAATGATGTGAAAAAAATACACTAGGTAGCTCTCTGATAAGTTAGTGTTCTAAAAATGGGATAATACATATTTTATTTGTTTGAAACAACTTGAATTTAAACTGGGAAAATCTTGAGACATTCACAATAGTCATTACACTATGGTGATGATTCAAGTTTCACAAAGATTCATCAGTTGTTTTGATTGATGAACTTCTTTAAACAGTTTGATTTACAAACTTGTATTTTTTATAAATATATATATTGTGGATAGCAGTGTTTTCCAAACCTCATACCTTTGCATATCATAATTTTCTGTCATATATGAACATTAATTGTTCTATTGTCCATTTTTGTTAATTTTCTTTAAATGGATTTTTTTCTCTTTTTTTTTTTCTTACCCTCATCCAAGTACTAACAGCCATGAAATTACGGTCTTGATGTGTTGTTGTTGTTGTTAAGTACTGTCAAGTCAGTTCCCTCTCTTAGTGATCCTATGCACAACAGAATGAGACACTGTGTGGTCCTGAACCGTCCTCACAATTGTTGTAATGCTTGAGACTATTGCCGCTGCTATTGTACCATTTCGTCTTGTTGGAGGTCACACTCTTTTTTGCTACCCTTCCACTTTACCAAACATGAAGTCCTTTTGCAGGGACTGGTCCCTTCTGATAACTGGTCCCTTCTGATAACATGTCCAAAGTATGATACACTCTCATTATCATGACTTTTAAGGAGTATTTTGGTTGTAATTCTTTGAACATAACATTTGATTGGTCTTCCAGAAGTTCATGGTGCTTTTAACATTCTTCTCCAACACCATAATTCAAATGCATCAATTCTTCTATGGTGTTTCTTATTCAATGTCCAACTTTCATATGCATATGAGGCTACTGCACCTTAATCCTCAAACTGACTTTTTGCTCTTGAACATTTTAAAGAGGTCTTGTGCAACTGATTTGCCTAATGCAATATGTCCTTTAATTTCTTGACTTCTGCTTCCATGAATATTCATAGAGAATCCAAGCAAAATGAAGTTTTTGATAACTATAATCTTTTCTCCATTTATCATGATAATGAGAATTTTTGTTTTCTTTACATTGAAGTACTTTTGGTGCTTGATCTTCATCAGTAAGTACTTTAAGTCTTCTTCGCTTTCAGTAAGCAAGGTTGTAGCATCTACATGTCATAGGTTGTTAATGAGCTTTCCCCCCATTTTGATGCCATGATCTTCATATAATCCAGCTTCTTGGATTATTTGCTCAGATATAGACTGAGTCAGTATGGCAAAAGAATGCAGCCTTGACACACACCATTCCTGATTTCAAACTACCCAGTGTCCCTTTGTTCTGTTCTAATGAGTTCCTCTGGGCTGTGAACAGTTTCCTCATGAGCACAATTAAGTATTATGGAATACCCACTCTTTGCAATGTTAGCCATAGCATGTTAATGTTAATCATGATCCACACAGTCGAAAACCTTTGTATAATCAATAAAGCACAAGTAAACATCTTTTTGGTATTCTCTGCTTTCAGCCAAGATCCATCTGACATCAATAATGACATCCCTCATTCCATGTCTAGTTTGAATCTGGCTTGAACCTTTGGAAGTTCCCTGTCAATGTGCTGTTGCAACTATTTTTTAATTAATGCATTTTTAACAAAATTTTACTTGCATGTGATATTAATTGATACTATCTGATGATTTCCTCATTTCATCAGATCACCTCTCTTTGGAATGGGCACAAATATGGACTGGCCTCTTCCAGTCAGTTGGCCAGGTAGCTGTCTTCTAAATGTCGTAGCATAGATTAGTGCTAAGGCCTCCAGTGCTGCATCAGTTTGTTGAAAGATTTCAATTTGTATTCCATTTATTCCTAGAGCCTTGTTGTTTGCCAATACCTTCAATGTACCTTGGATTTCTTCCTTCAGCTCTTGATCATATGATACCTCTTGAAATGGTTGAACCATTTATTTTTGGTACACAGACTCTGTGCTTTCTTTCTATCTTCTTTTGATGTTTTTTACATCATTCAATATTTTATCCACATTGTTGTTGTTAAGTGCTATTGAGTCAATTCCAACTCATGGTGACCCTCCTCAAAAACATAGGGTTTCTGAAGAGTAGCTAGTGGGTTTGAACCACCAACCTTGTGGATCCTAATTCAGTGCTTATCCTACAGTGCCACACCAGGAGTCCCATATTTTATCCATTATTGTTGTTGTTAATAAGTACCATCAAGTCAGTTCTAACCCATAGCAACCCTGTATAGGGTTTCCAAAGAGCGGCTGTTGAGCTAGAACCACTGACCTCGTGGTTCAAACTGACTTTGCAGTCCAGCGTATTAGCCCACCATGTCACACCAGGACTCCATTAGAATCTTTCAATATTTCAAGTTGAAGCTTGGATGTTTTCTTCAGTTCTTTCAGATTGAGAAACGCTGCACTGCACACGTTCTTCCCTTTTGGTTTTCTAACTCCAGATCTTTGCACATTTCATTATAGTACTTGACTTTGTCTTCTCCAGCTGCCCTTTAAATTTTTCTGTTCAGCTTTTGTATCTCCTCATTTCTTCCATTTGCTCTAGCATCTCTATGCTGGAGAGCAAGTTTCAGATTCTCTTCTAGCATCTATTTTGGTCTTTTCCTTCTTTCTTGACTTCTTAATGACCTTTTGTTTTCTTACTAATGATGTTCATGATGTCATTCCACACCTTTTTTGTTTTCTTACTAATGATGTTCTTGATGTCATTCCACACCTCTCTGGCCTTCAGTCATTAGTGTCTAATGCATCAAATCTCTTCTTGAGATGATCTCTAAATTCATATGGGATATGTTCAAGGTCATATTTTGGATCTCGTTGGCTTGTTTTAATTTTCTTCAACTTCAGCCTGAACTTGCATATAAACAATTACTGGTCTGTTCCACAGTTGACCCAGGGTCTTCTTTTGGCTGATGATATGGAACTTTCCCACCATCTCTTCCCCTAATGTGATGGCGAGTAAGTTAATTAAATGTTTGACCAAATACAGCAGGTTAATTTTTAAACTGATAATATTATATGGCCTGCAAATGATATTATAAACATCCAAAAGGCCATTGGCAGAAAAAAGGTTCCCCACCCCTGCTGTGTTGTTGTTGTTGTTGTTAAGTGCCATCGAGTCGGGTCCG
>NW_006408535.1:10481679-10530498 GCF_000296735.1 Chrysochloris asiatica | reverse complement strand
CATTGCATATCTTTCAGTATCACAGCAACATGCAAGCCACCACAGTATGACAATGTGACAGATGAGTGATAAGGACTTGATATATTAATCATTAATTTGTTTTACAAAATACAGTAAATATATAGTCACTAAGGTAAATATCGTCACTAATGAACCCTCAAAAACCTGTGGTACACATATACTACTTTGGAAATGCGGCATCAAGAAGGTATTCCTGTACCCTCTTAGCATCTTTTAAACATCACATGAGTCTCTTTGTTTGCAGATGGTATATGTAGGTAAATCTGGTCTTACATCTTCCACTGTGACACTCAGGGTGTAATTCAGTCTCTCGTTTCCTATGCTAAAGCCCCACACCAATTATGCAGTATAGTTTATAATAAGGAACATGGGAAGCAGCCTAAAATATTGATAAAAGTGTTACACATATGTGTAATGTGAACATGACAAAAATATTTCTGAAATCAAGTTACAGGACTTGTAAAAAGTTAATGGCATATTTTGTAATAAAAGCATCAGGATTACAAAGCAATATGTTTTATGTAATCTATATAAAATCAAGAGACTAGATATCAAAATATTAACATTGGTTCTTTCAACTGATCAATATCTTTGAGTGACATTGATTTTTCTTTGTTCATTTATATGTTTTTCAAACTTGAAAATGATAAGCACATAGTAATTTCAAAATCAGAAAAAAATTTTAAAGAAGTGTATTTTAAAAATCAATTACCTAAATGTAAAAACTAAAACCATGAAACTCTTGGAACAAAACATTGAGGTAATTCTTCAGGATCTAGTTTTTGACAACGAATTCTTAGATATGACACCAAAAACCCAAACAATAAAAGAAAAAATAGATAAATTGGACTTATTCAAAGCTTTATCAATAAAATGAAGAGACAACCTAAAGAATGGGAGAAATTATTTGGAAACCACAGATCTGATAAGGGTACAGTATCCGGAATATATAAAGAACTCCTAGAACTCAACAGGAATTGATTGGATGCAAATTGAAATGCTTCAACAAACTGATGCAATCTGGAGGCACTTGCTCATCTACACCAAGAAATTTGAAAGGCAGCTACCAGGTTAGCCTACTGGAGGAGATCCATATTTGTAACCATTCCAAAGAAAGGGGACCAAATTAAAATATACAAATCAACAATATTAAAATCACAAACAAGTAAAATTTTGCTGAAGATAATTAAAAAACCATTGCAGCAGTGCATTGACAGGGAGCTACCAGAAAGTCAAGTCAGATTCAAAAGAGGACATGGAAGGAGGGATATCATGCTGATATCCGATGGATCTTGATTGAAAGCAGAGAATAACAGAAAGATGTTTACTTTTACTTTATTGACTATACAAAGGCATTTGACTGTGTGGTTCATAACAAACTATGGAAAACATTGCAAAGAACGGATATTTGAGAACAGTTAATTGTGCTAATGAGGAACCTGTACATAGACCAAGAGGCAGTCATTAGAAAAAGGGGATACTAAGTGATTTAAAATCAGGTATGTGATAGGGTTGTATCCTTTCACCATACTTACTCAATCTGTATGCTGAGACAATAATCTGAGAAACTGGATTATATGAAGAAGAACATGACATCAAGATTGGAGGAAAACTCATGAACAATTTGCAGTGTGCAAGTGACACAACTTTGCTTGCTGAAAGTTAATACTTGAAATACTTACTGATGAAGATCAAAGAACACAGCCTTCAGTATGGAATGCACCTCAATATAAAGAAAATGAAAATCCTCACAACTGGACTAATAAATAACATCTGACAAATGGAGAAACAACTGAAGTTGTCAAAAACTTCAATTTGTTTGCCTCTACAATGAATTCTCATGGAAGCAGCCATCAAGAAATCAAATGATGTATTGCATTATGAAAATCTGCTGCAAAAGACCTCTTTAAAGTATTAAAATAGCCAAAATGTCAGTGTGAGAACTGAGGTGGATCAGACCCAAACCATGGTATTTTCTATCACCTCCTAAATATGTGAAAGTTGGACAATGAATATGGAAAACCATAGAAGAATCAATGCATTTGAATTATGGTATTGGCAAAGGATATTAAAAGTACCTTGGATTACCAGGAGGAAAGAAATGTGTCTTGGAAGAAGTACATCATACTTGGTAGCATGGACAGTAAATGAAAAAGAGGGAAACCCCCAATGAGATGGATTGACATGGTGGCAGCAACAATGGGCTCAAACATAACAACAATGGTGAGGATGGTTCAGGACCAGGCAGTGTATTGTTTTGTTGTGCATAGAGTGGCTATGAGTCAGAACTGATTTGGTGGCATAGAATACCAGAAACAACAGCAACTCAACAACAAAATGACAATAAAAAATGAGCAAACTATTTGAATAGAAATTTTATCAAAGAAGATAAATGGCCAATAAACACATGGAAAAATGCTTAGTACCATTAGTTATCTGAAAGCGAAAAAACACTATCATCAAGTTGATTCCAACTCATAAGTATATATATGGGTTTCTAAAGACTGTAAATCTTTGTGCTCAGCCTCATCAGAGCAACTGGTGGGTTTGACTACCAAACTGGATAAGCAGTTCAATGCTTATCCAGGCCTCTATTAGTCATTAGAGAAATGCAAACAAATCCACTTGGAGATACAGGTCACCCCCATTACAACAGCTATTATCAGAAAAATGGAAAATCACAAGCGTTGGCAAGGATGTGGAAAAATGTGTACATTCATCCATGTTGGTGCAATTGTAAAATAGTGCATCTACTATGAGTCCTGGTGTGGTGCTGTAGGATAAGGACTGGACTGCTAGGTTGGTTTGAACTTCAAGGTCAGTGGTTCAAACTCACCAATTGCTTCTCAGGGTTGCTATGAATAGGAATCGACTTGACAGCACTTAACAACAACAACTGTGGGAAACAGTTTGGATGTTCTTCAAAAAGTTAAACACAGAATTCCCATATGACTCAACCATTCCACACCTAAGTATATGCCACTCAAGACACTTGAAAGTAAGGACTCAGATGCTTGTATGCTAATGTTCCTTGAGGAGTCCTGGTGTGGCACAGTGGGATAAAGCACTAGATCATGAAGTTGGTTTGAACTGCAGGGTCAGTGGTTCAAACTCACTAGCCACTCCTCAGAAACCATGTACAGGGTCACTATGAATTAGAGTTTATTTGATGGCACTTAATAACAACAATAATGTTCTTTGCAGGATTATTCAAAACAGCCAAAATGTCAAAAGAACCCCAGTTCTATCAACAGATGAATGAATAAACAAGATGTGGTATAGACATATAAAGGAATATTATTCTGTCATAAAGTGAAAATGAAGTTCTGATGCATGCAACAACATGGATGAACCTTGAGATTATTATACAGATTGAAATAAACGAGATACAAAAGGACAAATAATGTATAATTCTACTTGTATGAAATATCTAGAATAGACAGATACATGAAGAAAAAAGTTTATTAGTGATTACCAGAGTTGGGTGGGAAGGGGACATGGGGAGGAGCTATCACTTAAGTGCTACTAAATTCTTTTAAGGGTGCTAAAGGCATTCGAAAATGAGTAGCACAACATGATGAATTAATGTCATTTAATTGTACATGTCAAAATGGTTGAGATGGAAAATGTTTTGTTAATTTTTTTTTTTTTTAACCAAAGTAAAGTTTTAAAAAGAGAAGGAAGGTTGGGCTTGGATTGACCAAAATCTTGAGAGGCTCAGAGCTAGTCCAGGCTTCAAGAACCAGAAGGAGCTAACTCAGAACTGGGTGATCTCTATCCGTGAACTTAATGTAATTTATCAAGAAAGAAAGGTCTTTAGAAGGACGGGTTATCCTACCTAAAGAAGTTATACAGACTGTCAGACTACATTAAAGACTTGGACTCCATTTCAGCTCACTTCATGCCTTCTACAGCATTTTAACTTACACTATCCTCTCCAGTCCCTGGAGAAGTAAATCATGCTTGGTAAAGTAGAAGGTCAACAAAAATGAGACAGACCCTCAATGATGGATTGACACCATGGCAACCAAATGGACTGCAGCGTACCAATTGTGAGGGACAGCTCAGGAGCAGGCAGTGCTTAGTTCTGTTGTTGGAACTGACTATAAGTTGGAACTGACTCGATGGCACCTAACAACAACCTGTAGTAAACAGTCACTGGTTGGTTTTACTGTATCTTTGATGTGGTGAAAATGTGAAATTTGTTTACTATACATTAGTGTCTTGAGCCTGATATTCTAAAGACATTTGGTCTGTCAAAGATGATGGCCACCAGTCAGAGCCCAACTCCAACTTGAATCTTGAGTCTAGAGGCCATGTTGAATAATTTACATACTTCTGGGAGCTGAACTGCCAATGTGCTGGGGAAGAAGGGAGAGGCAGATTTGCCCTCAGGCAGAGTTAATATGAAAGTGGAATAAGGCCACCATACCTAACTAATTCATGGAGGAACCATCTCCCTCTCTGGGACTTGCCTGTGTGGGTGTCAATGGAAATTGGAGTACCTGGGTTACATGGTACTGAATCATACCCCAACCAAGATGGTCAGAGGTCTATAGTCCCCTTCCTGATTCCATAATCCATAGTCCAGCATGCACCTGTGACTAGCTGTGGCTTTGTGATGAAATTTCTTTGTTCTCTGGGCCCTATGAATCGGCCACATGGATATGAATTCTTTGGACACCATTCTGGCCTCTTGCTGATGGTCTGCCTAATCTGGATGATTTGTTTTTGTCTTTGTCTAGCTTAAGACTTAATAAAGGATATCTCTACAAGATACATTTGAACTGGAGGTCTTTTCTCCCCTATGACATAAGTAAGCACATGTAAGCTTGTGTACTGGGTACTCAATCCTTGTCAGAGATTGTAAATTTGAAAAGAGGCTTTGATTCTGTAGGAAGGTGCTGTGGGTTGGGGAGAGGGACAGATGCCAGCCTTACCTAGAAGCAGAATCTTTGATGTGATAATATGTGAAATTGTTCATTACAAATTAGTAAGTAAGCACAAGTCAACTTACTTTGCTTATTGGGTAATCCAACACAAGGTCAACCAGAAGAGGGTTGGGGTTGGATACAGAAGAGATGGTGAATATGTGCTTAAGATAAGAAAGTGAGTCTAGAAAGGAAAGAGAGGAAAAGGGATTGATTGCATGCCAAAAGCAACAGAAAAGGTTCTGCCTCTTTACTAACCTGGATATGGAGAGATCAGATCAGAGACCATGGAATTTTAGAGATTAAAAATAAACTAGTAGAATTGCTTCCTTTTACAAACAAGGTAACTGAACATAAAAAAATCTGTGTGGTTAGTTGGAGATGATATATATATATATACATACATGTATTTGTTATCTACTCACACCAAGATATATCTTGAAATGCTTTTCTAATTCTCATCTACTTACATTCAGATTTCTTTAAAGTATTATTACCACCTTACCCTCATTGCTAAAATGTGTCATGAACACCGGGCTGTTTATTATTTTGAAGCAAGTGCCAAACACTGTGAAACTGGTTTCATTTACCTCCAGAATTTGCCAAAAAAAAATCCAATGATGACTGAAACCAGTAATGACTATTTTCTATTTTCTTTTTCCTAAGTAATTGACCATTAATTATAATATCAATAGGCAGTGGGTAAGAAAAGCAGACCCATGTTAGGGCTATGTTTCATTTGTAACTGTTTTGTATATATCATAAATCTCTAATATTGGGGTATTGTCACCCATGATGAATTATTGTAAGCATGTCAGCACATGGTGGAAGTCAAGTACGTTCAAATACTACTCAGTCGGAATTGAATTTGGCATGATAGTCTCATAAAAGGGGGGTCAATTGAGAGTTTCCACTTGCCTGCTCTAAACTTGTCACTTGTAGGTGCTAAAGAGCTTGTTGTGTTGGTTTAATTAGTCAACAAATCGGTCCTTACTTGATTGCGTGGTCGTATCACATATGTTAACACTTCAGTGTTTGATGGAGATATTAACAAGTGACAAGAGTCTCTTGGTCTGTGGACTTTAAAGAAGAGAAGCTCTTCTATATTATTTCATTTGGCCCTGCCAATATTTATTAGATCATGCAGCCCACAGGCTGCCAGTTAAAGAAAGACAACACAAACATTTTTCAGGGTTATGCTCATCTGTATCCCAAAGAAGGGTCACTGAACAATCGATGGGAGAAGAGCATAAATAAGATAAGTGTTTTCTTCCACTGCTTGCAAATTCATTATTTGATACAGTTTGCTGCAGACCTCCTTTGAGCTTTTTTCACTTAAAGATAATTTATGACAAGAACAGAGAGGTTCTTGAAAATGCTATAGCAACTGAAGCTGAATGATACCACTCCTGTGTGAGACGTACAGTCACCAGAGGCTAGTAAAGAGAAAGTTTGCATTTGTATGAAGAACTGTATTAGCTAAGAATTCATCTATGCTGGCTAAAATACTCATATTGTCAATAAGAGATTAAAGAAAAATAAATAATTAAAATGATTATTCCCAGGAGTGGGGGGTGGGGGATAAAAAGTTGGTCCCATAAAAGTTTGCAAAAGACTTGTCTATTCACTTTTTCTATAGCAGAACAAACAAAAGGGCAGTGCTCACTTCCAAGGACAGGCCTCATTTGTTCTGTCACCGTTCTGTTACAGCTTTTATCTGCATTAGCAAGAATCAAGCCGTCACAGGATGCGCAATGATGATGTGGAGTGTATGGACCCAGACCCATCAAATAGTTCCTTTTGGTAGGATGTTGGTTTGCAAAACACTTCAATGACCGATAACAATTCAAAACCTGCCAATTCAAAAGTATTCTTTTCTTTCTTAGGAAGCCTCCTGAAAACTCAAAGATCTTTGCCTTCTCTTTGCCTAACAAAAGATAGAATTTGTCATTCTGAACCTTTAGGAGAGCTCACATTGATTTAATCGGTATTTAATTATGTGGTGGTTACCATGTTGTTGTGGCCCTTATCTCTTCCTTAGCTACCGCAACTAACACCTTAACCTCCTAAATGACCCCTGTGGGCCTTGCCCACATGTTTATCCACTGGTCTGTTGATAACTTACTGTATAAATATGGCAAAGCCCTGTGAGAAAGTGCACATGAAGAGTTGAGACAGCAGCGTCTTTACACAAACATTATGCACTCGCATTTGGAGCACACAGGTAGCCATAGGTTAAGGAAGATTTTACCTAAATCAAAATGTATTCTTCAGATGATTACGCCATTTCCCATAAGCCACTCCAGTTTTCAGCCAAGCCCCTGGGAATGGAGCAGCTGCCGCCAAAGCCTTTTTTCCCACTTGAACAGAGGTCATCCAGAAAGACCTTTCTCACTTACCTTCACCTCCATTTTTGCCTCATCTGAGCAGCAAACTAAATTACTATTTAGAAGAAACTTCATAATTTTCTCATCCCATCCTGCCACCACCACAGATGCTTTTCATTAGAGGTACAAATAGACTCCCAGAACCAGCCAATCAGTTTTTACTGGGAAGCAGCCCTTCAGTGAATACTTGTTGATTAATTGATTGATTGACTAGGGTAAATTGTGAAGGTCAGTCTAAGTAATAGAAACAAAAAAATAATTTGGCTGAGTGACAGCGTTAGTAGTGAAGGGTTAAAGAGGGCAAGAGGGGTGCAGTCTAGGGTAGCATGAATTTAGGTTAAGGGTATGAAAGCTTTGGCAGAATATTGTCTTTTGAGGAAAAGGAGATGGGAAATGGGCTTGGCAGACTTGCAAAAGATATGGGTACCCTCAATGCAAGAATTTTCCTGCACTGAGCTCTAAAGAAAAAAAAGAAATGAAAAGAAAAGGATACAGAGAATGAAAAGCCATTTGATGTGAGGTGAAGAGGGAGGATTAGGGGGAGGGGTGGAGAGTGAAAGCTGTAATAGGGAAAGCAAAGGAAGGGAAAAGGAAAGCAGGAACATGTGTGATTTAATTTAAACCTCAAACTCCTAGCGCCTTCATTTTTTTTTTTTTTGCTTTTACCACAATGCTGCACAGACTGTCAGTGCACTTTTGAAAGTTACTGGGGAGATTAGAAAAGTACCTTCCTATATTTTGTAATTCTGTAATGTCAAAATTCTGTATAATTAAGATTCATTGTTTTTCTTATCAGAAAAAAAATTCATAAAATTAAAAATAAATAACAAAAATAAGAAAAGAAAACTCTTGGAGCTGAGAATACCCTCAGAGAAGACAGCAGAAATATCAGACTATAGGGTCAGAAGATTTTATAACAAGTTGTGTCCATAAAATAATCTTTTCAGTTCATTTAGGAATATTTACTTATGCTTCCAGAAATGATTTAATGTCTTTAAGCATATCTACTTTCAGAAAATGTTTTAATCTTCTGTAGTTTATGGAAATTATTGCTTGCCACCTCTAACAAGGAAAAAAACATTTCTCCAAATTGGTAGGGAAACTTTATATTAAAATTATTTCCCCAGTCAGAGACTGCCACAAGATGTTAACTGTTCTCAAAAGTGACAAAAAATGAACTCATGGCTGTCTGGGACCAGGGCAGGGGCAAGGAGACTGATTGCACCAGGGGCACATGGGAGCTTATTGAAATGATAGAAATGTCCTACCTCTTGATTGAGGTGGTGGTTATATAACTGTGTCAAAATTCATCCAATGTACATTCTAAATGGGTGAATTTTATTGTATATAATCAAACATCGATATAACTATCTTTACAATAGCTTTAAAGCAAACTGAACAAGTATATATATATATATATATACATATTTGATGGTCATTTATAGGAATATTCCCAATTCTACAACAACCTGGAGGATTGTTTTTCTAAAAGTACTAAAACTAGTATCAGGAGGTTGTGTTAGACTTGAAGAACTGAAAGAACTCTACATACTTCAGTGCCATTTTTCTATATTTGAAGCTGGCATAGCATAGAAAGAAAAGACACACATTTGGCTTTAAGTATTATTATTACTACTACACATTTTTTTTAATGAAATAACTTTTGTTGTTATTTGGAGTTCCTTTCTCTTTTAGTTTCCTTAGAGGGAAAGATCCTCATACTAGTATCGATATTTTGATTCAAACAAATATCCACCCATTCATTAAAAGTTTCTCTCATATAAAGGAATTCCATTTTTCTTTCTTTCTTTTTTTTTTGATTGGTGCTAGACTCACAGACAGACAGAAATAAGCTGCCATTCTTCCATTTGATAGCCAGACGCTGCCAGTTGTAGCCTGGGCAGTCATGCTGTTAAATTAGGTCTAATGAAGGAGTAATTGCTTTAGATATAGTGAACCGTTTCAAAGAAAACAAGGATTCTAATTGATTTGCAATTTGTTTGGCACATTGCATTGTCTGCAGCTATTGATTAGTCTTCTGGATTTCACACTGCATGTGTTTCCCTTTATTAAGGGAATAACAGGTTGCTGATTACTTTCTTTCTGGGTTTAATGTAGCGGTTAATGTCTACTTTGTTCTTGTGTCATGTCACAGGCGAGGAAGGAATAATAGGCAAGTGGGTGGCCCTTTGCTAAGCAACTTCCCTGCTGCTCTGAGCTGTGTGCTCAGAGACAGGCTGAAAAGCAGATCAAGAGAAAGGGTTAGAATAGCAGGACTCACAAGTTACAGCCTGAGTCAGGCCAGACCCAGCTCAAAACTTGGCTTTCCCCTCCCAGTCAAAGCACAGCCTGGGATGAAGCAGCTGGTGGTAGATTTGTTCTTGTATCATTCGATTATTTGTAGACAGGATATGAATATATGCTCATTGTTTTGTTTAATAGATATGCATACTAACTGGGTGCAGAAAAAGAATATTTGAGGCTGAGGTCTTCGGGTTCATTTAACCCTTTAGAAAGAGGCATTTTGCTGGCACCTGGGCGGCACTTGTTGCTGAGGTGTCCATATGATCATCAAATGGCTCTTATGTTTATACCAACTGCAGGGGAGGGAGAGAAAGTTCTCAGGGTTGCAGTCATTTCATTGCCCTCAAAGCACAGCAGGAATTATTAGCTTACCCTGGCGTGCCCCTTTGTTTTCCTAGGGCTTTGCTCCTCCAGCAGATACTCATTTAAGGCGAATCCACTGCTTTCTGAAATGTGTTTTGCAATGGTGCACAGAACAGGCACTCACTAAGAGGATCTAATCCTTTCACGGCTCAGCTTGTTAATGTAGCAAACTGCTGAAAATGGGAAATGGATTCTTTAATGAGACGAGTTCCTTCGTGGCTTTATTCTCTCAGTCCGACCCCCAGGCATTCATTCAAGCCCTCCCCAAGCCGGGATCAGGCACCCCCACTTCCCACCCAGTAAGCAACCCCTTTTCCAACACGCAAGCCACCTCTAGGCCCCCTAACCTTCCCAGAGCTCTTAGAAGCTTACAAACAACAAAAGAATGTGGCCACTGAAAGATGCCCCCTTTCTCCACATCAGTTACTGCTTTCCTAAGTCTGAGCCCACCTTGGCCAGGGCTCCCAAACTCACCAACAAGCTGTAGAGAAGAGCTT
Organism: Chrysochloris asiatica; assembly: GCF_000296735.1. Taxonomy (NCBI): domain Eukaryota; kingdom Metazoa; phylum Chordata; class Mammalia; order Afrosoricida; family Chrysochloridae; genus Chrysochloris; species Chrysochloris asiatica. The sequence goes on along the minus strand of NW_006408535.1, from coordinate 10,519,995 downwards.
TTCAACGTAGAAAATGCCCAGGAATTGCATCTCAATGTATCAAAGCAAACAAAATTTTGTTCTGCTTCCTAACATACACTACTGTAGTTTTGCAGCACTGTATACCGTATATTATTAATAGTGATACTGATTGCCAAGGCAGTCTAGCAGTGATGATCAATTTGGACTCCAGTCTTTTTTCTTTGTTTTCTTTGCTATTTTTCACTCCCCTCAGTCTTCCTGAAACCATTGTACTTCTCCTCCAGAAATCTCACACCCCCTCCAGAAATTTCTAACCAGGTAAAATTCAGGTTAAGAGAATGATTACAGGCAATTGGGACATCATGACAGGCCAGTATGCATTCAGAAAAAAAAAGCAAGGTTAGTTCTGCACCTTTTGCTCTGAAAATGGTTGGATTGGGAGAGTACACTTATGCACATAAACTCAGGATTACTTCTGAGTCCTTAGCTTTTTTAGGTACCATTTTTTGGGAGTCAGTTGGCACTCTGTGACTATTCAATACTCTCAGAATGATAGTTTGAATGCATAAAATAAAGTCCTAGGATTACAAAGAAAACTAATTCTATCAAAAGATTTATCAAAATATTGCACCTCAAGAACAAATTTTATAACAATTTAAAAGTATGATTTATTTTTAATGAATGCCTTTATTTTACTTTAAATATGATCTATGGATGGGTCCTGCTTGCTGTGGTGCATGGGCTAATACACTGAACCGACCTTGCGGTTCAAATTCACTAGCTGCTCCTCAGAACCAACTCGAAGGCACTTAACAACAAACAACAATGGATGGATCTAACAACTCTTGTGCTTTTGAAGCAATGGTGTGTGTAAGTTAAATTTTGAGTATTTGTAATAACTTTAATGTGTTATAAGGAAATCTGTGAGTTCTCTTGGTGACAGGATCCAGGGACTGATAATGATACTGTTTTTGATGCCTGCATCTATAATTGAAAGGGATGAGTGAAAATAAAGAGGTAAATTTTCACATACAAATTCATGGACCCTCTAACTTCTATTCACAAACCCAAAGACCCCCTGCCACCGAGAGGGGACCTTTGGGTTTGTGATGACTTCTTCCCATGCCAATAAGTTGCCCAGGCCGCTGTCACTGCAGCTCTGTGCAAAGAGAATAAAGATGAGCATGGGGGCATATGATCCTACCACATGAAGCATAGATTTCCTTTCTAACCTTTTTCTTCTCCGCATGGTCCTCCATCTATGCAACTCTGGCCTATGTGTCAAGCATGATACACCGCACGAAGAGAAAACAGCTTAGCACAAAGTAAAATTGGTCAGGCATATAAGTTACAACTCTGCATTATATGAAGCTATTTATGACAATCATACAAGTTTATAAGAAGACATACAGTTCAGCTAAATTCAATTTAAAGAAAACAAAAATCACTACCACTGGAGCAATAAATAACATCATGATAAGTGAAGTTGTCAAAGACTCCATTTTGCTTGGATCCTCCATCAACTCTCATGGAAGCAGCAGTCAAGAAATCAAATAATGTATTGCATTAGGCAAATCTGCTGCACAAGACCTCTTTAAAGTGTTGAAGAGCAAAGATGTCAGTTTGAAGAATAAGATACACCTGACTCAAATCATTTTTCAATAGTCTCATATGCATGTGAAAGTTGGACAGTGAATAAATAAGGCCATAGAAGAATTGATACATTTGAGTTGTGGTGTTGGAGAGGAATATTAAAGGTACAAGGACTGCTCAAAGAATAAATCTGTGTTGGAAGAAGTACAACCAGAATGTTCCTTAGAAGCCAGGATGGTGAGACTTCATCTCTCGTGTTGTTGTTGTTGTTAGGTGCCATTGAGTCGGTACCGACTCATAGCAACCTTATGTACAGCAGAACGAAACACTGCCCAATTCTGGGCCAACTCACTACTGTTGCCACGCTTGAGTCCATCGATGCTGCCACTTGGCCAATCCATATCGTTGAGGTCTTCCTCTTTTTGTCTGACCCTCCACCTTACCAAACATGATATCCTTCTCTAGCGACTGGTTCCTTCTGACAATATGTCCAAATTGTGAGAGACGAAGTTTGGCCATCTTGGCTTCTAAGAAGCTTTGGACATATTATCAGGATTGACCAGAGCCTGGAGAAGAACATCATGCTTGGTAAAATGGAGGGACAGTGAAAATGAGGGACACCCTCGCCCCCAACGAGATTGATTGGCATAATAGCATAACAATGGGTCACGCACAGCAGCAATTGTGAGGTTGGCGCAGGACCAGGCGGTGTTTCGTTCTGGTGTACATAGGCTTGCTATGGGTTGGAACCAACTCTATGGCACCTAAAAACAACATGCAATTTAATAAATAAAATCTCTCAGGATTGGCAAGATCATCCTGATCATCCTGGTCATCAAGGAGAACTTAAATGGGATTACTTGATTTAATAAATAAAACTACAAATATTTCAGGGGACATACTTATGCTAAAAAATTATTTGTGGTTTATCTGAAATTCATATTCAACTGGGTTTTCTGCAATTTATCTGCAAATCCTAAATTAACTAATGTTTACAAGGCAAATAAATCTTAGCATAAATTATGATTGGCATGAAAAGATCTTTTCTTTCTTTTTTTTTTTTTCTGGTTAAATTATTCTAATTAAACTCAGAAGTAGCTAGTTATGGTGGTTTGCTGTAAAATCAAAAAGGACTTTGATAATTGAAAGAGGTGTAAAGGGAGGAGAGGAAGTAAAGAGGAGAAGAGGAATGAGATGAATCAAAGGAAGGAGGGCGGGTCTACGGACACAATCCCAGAAAGCTAATCCTGCCAAAAATCCAGTGCACATCAGTTTTCTGCCTGACCTTTCTCAGTGACTTCTTCCTCTCTCTTGGCCACCACTGTGTCCTCATTTGAAATGGATGAAATCACGTCTCCTTAATCCTCACCAGAAATGAAGGAACCAAAGCACAGGAAGGTTAAGCAACTTGCCTGATGTTGCCAAGCTGGGATGTTGCAGAGCTGGGATTCAAATCTGGAGCTGATGCACTCTGAAGTAGAAAGGTTTTGTGCTTCACACCTTACTCTATTGCTTCTCTAGCAACAATTGCCCCAGGATTTTATTCTCCTTGCTCCTTCCATTGCCACCTCTCCTGTTTGTGAGCTGATTGAAACTGTCAGGGCAGGCAGGCTTGTGTTTTATATTAAAAAAACAACAACAACCAAAAAAAAAACTTTGAAAGTCCCACCCTCAGGGTCTTTCCATTGTCTATGGGAGAGCAATGAAATTAATCAGCTGAAAAGCTCACCTCCTGGGAAGTAATAGACAAACTCAATCAAATTCTCTGACAACAATGACAACAACAAATCAAAACCACACCATGCCACTATGTCACAGTTTTTCCTTTCTCCTGGAGTCAAGTAAATTCAGACTTGGAATTTTAAAATTGTGAAAGGAAGGTTCGGATCCCAATAGTGTACATGTGTGCTCTGAAGTTGCTCATCTCTGCCATGGTATCTACCACTACATCATCAAGATGTCTGGAGAATCATGTTCTAGAGGCTCCAGGATGAAGTGTTCTGTACAGCAAAGGATTGTTATTTTATTTACTTTTATGCGTAAGCATATATTGATCCATGATTAGGGGCCATATCAGCAACAGTCAATAAAACTACATATTGCATTGGGCAAGTCGCTTGCAAAAGAACTACTTAAAGTTTTAAAAAGTTAACATGTCACTTTGAGGACTAAGATTGGTTTAACCCAAGCCAGAACAATAAACAAGAACACCAAAGAAAAACTTTTGCATTTGAATTGTGAAATTGGCAAAGAAGAAAAAGAAATGAAAGTAAACGAAAACAAGAGAAAATTGGCAAATTTTGACATCTTTCAAGTACTCAAATTATGTTCCTTTAAAATGTCCTTTGAGTTTTGTGAACAAAAGGAAGTTTGAAAGGGCAAGATTAGAGTCGTAGGGTGGATGTGGTAAGGTTTCTCAAAGAAATTTTAATAGAACAGCCCTTGCTACCTTCAAAAATGAGTAGGAATATCATCAAGCTGGAAAACAATTCATGGGTGCAACTTTCCTGTCTTTTTCTCAACTATGCGATTTTCAATTTTCCTAAAATTTCTACATAACATGCCCCCATGATTGCTTTGTGTTCTTCAAGACAATCTATCAAGATTACTGTCTTTGAATTCCCCAAAAAACAGTCTCCATAACCTTCTCTGCCTTGAATTGAACTGGTCTGACAAAATCCCTCAGAAACCATTATTTGATTGGACCTTTTTAAAAAGCACCCTTAACAAGATGAAGACAGGTGTATTACTGAGAAAAATTGTCTGCAACCATCCATTGATCACAAAGACGTTAAAACGTTTTATTTAGAATTAGCTTGTGCTTGTATGAACCGGAACCTTACTAGCAATACTTTTTTGTCTTACCCTCATACATAGGGCCGCTATGAGTCAGAACCAATTCGATGATACTTAAAAATAACATGCCCCAGAGTACAAGCAAACTTCAAACACACTTTGGAATTCCAAACTTTTTCTAAACCACCTGAGACAGTACCATGTCAGCCGAGCCAGAGCTCTGCCAACCTCCCTGAGGCAGCATACTTGTGCTTACAGCTGTTTCAAAGAAAAGCTCCTTTGAGTGAAGTCTCAACCATCAGACCTCATCTAAACCCAGGTCCCAGCAATCCATGTTGATATTCAGATATTTCCTCCCTTTGTAGAGGCATTTTCTTCTGCTTTATCATAAGTGGTATCAATAGGTTATTTATATTTTGAACTCCATTGAAAAGAGGATTATACCAGGGCATTTAATTTTAGTTAAGAAAATATAGAAATGACTCCCATGTATGAAAAGCAATGCTTTAAAATGAAATAAAATAGTTCACTTCTCGCTGTCACAGCAGTAGCACTGGTAAGTACTTCTAAATTGCTCCACTTTGCTATTGTCTGAGGTCCTTGATAAGCATTCTGCATTTTAAGCTTTATCTATTTCTCATCATTAAAAAGCTCATTAGTCATCATACTGGTACTTTCTTTACAGTTCATAAATTCAGATTATAACCTTGTTCTTATAAACGGTGCCACTCATTAAATCAGCCAAAACACTAGTGTGAAGACATTTAATGGTAAGATTTTAAATTAGATATCTACATTTAGAAGTCTTGATAAAATATCAAGGCTGCCTAAAGTTTTAAAAGGGAGATGTAAAATCAGTGGGAATGTGTAATGGGACTCTGCTTCTCACTGAGCTATTGCAAAGAAGAGGTTAGATAGCCCACGATCAACACCACAGGTATAGTAGCTCAATGAAGATAATGTGGAGTTACTGCACCCAAGCCTCAAATCCTAACGCCAAGACCTCTTTCTCATAAACTAATGTTAAGTAGTATTCTCTGTTTCCTCAGTGGTTGAATTTTGCAGTTGTGTCCTTTTCAATATGGCTTCACTGTGTCCTTATTTGAACCCAGGAATTACCCTTTCTTTCCTTTTTTCTTCCTTTCTTTCTCTCTCTCTCTTTCTCTCTCTTACTCTCTTGCTCTCTCTTTCCTTTATTTCTTTCTTTACTTTTTATTGTAATTTGGGTGAAAATTTACAGAGCAAATTAGCTTTCCATTCAACATTTTATACACATTTTGCTTTGTAATATTAGTTGCAACCCCCTCAATGTAATAGCACTCTCTCTCTGGGTTCCCCATTTTCATTCACCCTATTTTCCTGTCCCTTGCTGCTTTCTGACCTTTGTTCCTGGGTAAACGTTGTCTTTTTCGGTCTCATGTGATTAACTGTGCTGAGGAGTGCATTCCTCTCTGCTGTTACTGTTCACTTCATAGGCTTGTCTACTGTTTAACTTGATCCCCAAGGGTAAGTTCAGTCTCAAGTTTGAAGGGGGTTTTAGAGACAGAATCTTGGGGATTCCACCAGTATCTATCAGACCAGTAAGTCTGGTCATTTTTATGATTCTGAATTTTGTTTTCCATTTTTTAATCCCTCTCTGTCCAGGATCTTTTATTGTGATCCTGCTCAGACAGTCAGTAGTGGTGGCCAGGAACCATCTAGTTCTTCTGGACTCGGGGCAGAGGAGGCTGTGTGAACCCAGGGTTCTTGAGCACTATTTATAAAATCTGATTCCTGAAAGAACCTCAGATCTGCTGCATAAGATCTCTGTAGAGTGTTAAAATAAAAGATGTCACTTTGAAGACTAAGGTGTGCCTTATCCAAACCATGGTAAGTTCAATCACTTAAAGCTGGAGTCCTGGTGTGGCTAACATGTGAACAGATATGGCTAAAGAGAAGGAAACTGTCAAGGCTGTAAAATGGAAGGACAGAGGACCTACTAGCCAGGAAGGGACCATAACTCTACTCATTCTAGGTGGTTTTTCTAAGTGGGTACAATGAAAAAGGAGTGCCCGATGTGGTGTTGTAGGATAAGCACGGGGCTGCAAGGCTTGTTTGAACAGCAAGGTTGGCAGTTCAAACTCACCAGCCACTCCTCAGAAACCATATACAGGGTCGCAATGAGTCAGAACCACCTCGAAGGCACTTAGCAATAACAATAAAGCTAGACAATAAGGAAGACCAAAGAAGAATTACTGCCTTTGAATTATGATGTTGGTGAAGAATATTTTTAAAAAACACATGGTCTGCTAGAAGAATAAACCAATCTGTCTTCCAGACATTCCAAACAGAATGCTCTTTGGAAACAAGTATGGCCAGACTCCATCTCACATACTGTGGGCATGTCATCAGTCCCTGGAGAAGGACATCATGCGTGGTAATGTAGGTCAATGAAAAAGAAGACCTTCAGTGAGCTAGAGTGACACAGTGGCTGCCACAATGAGTTCTAACATAGGAACAACATGTGAGGGTGGCATGTTGTTGTTGTGGTTATGTGCCATGGAGTCGCTTCCAACTCATAGTGACCCTGCACAGGGTTTCCAAGGCTGTGAATCTTTACAGGAGCAGAAAGCCTCATCTTTCTCCCGTGGAACAGCTGGTAGTTTCGAACTGCTGACCCTGAGGTTAGCAGCCTGATTTGTAACCACTACGCTACCAGAGATCCTGTGAGGGTGGCATAGAACTAGCTAATGTTTCATTCTGTTGTTCTTAGGTTTGCTATGAGTTAGAATCAACTCGATGGCTCCTAATAACAACAGAGGAAGACCATCAGTCACAAACTGAGAAACCAGCGGTCAGGTAGCAATCTAATGACCTCACTGACTCTGACCCCACACCCAGACAACTTCAAGATGTGGAGAATCTTCCTAAGGATAAGGCACAGTGTTGAGTATCTTATTCAGACAGTAGTGATTGAATGCAAGGGAATAAAGTGGCAAAAAGAACTTAGGAATTGTGAAAATTATAGACAAGACAATATCCAGTGATCCTATATTTAACTAAGGAGCAAATGTACCCTGACCAACCATGTTTTAAATGGAAGCAAAGGAAACAGAGTCACATAAAAACTGGGGCTGGTACCAAATATTTTAAAAAAACACAGAAATGAAAAGAACAAGCGTTTCTGAATTTCTGAGGGTCCCAAACACACACACACACACACACACACACACCCCTCCTATAGATTCTTATTCTATTTGATAAATGCCCTGGACTGGATATTGTTGGTGTGATATGAAGTCATAATACATCCATGCTGCCATCTTTCCCTGGAGTGGCCTACCCAAATTTCAGTTCCACTCTGTGTGCTCTTATGTAGTAGTGGTTATGTGCCGTGGAGTCGATTCCGACTCATAGCGACCCTGTACAGGGTTTCCGAGAATGTAAATCTTTACTGGAGCAGAAAGTCTCATCTTTCTTCTGTGGAACAGCTGGTAGTTTCGAACTGCTGACCTTGCAGCTCGCAGCCTGATTCATAACCACTACTCTATGTGCTCTTATAGTAAACTATATATCCTGGAGTCTAGAGATTGAGGCTGAAGGACGGAGTAGTCTGGAGGCAGTGGGAAAGGCGGGAGTGGTTCTGGTTGCATACCTATGAGGAATGACATTCCCCAGCAAATTGCTCTAGGCTGGATACAAAATTTCTTATGCTTGAGAACACTGGGAATTGTGCTTTCTGTTGTTTGCTGCACTTGACAGGAGACAAGTTGACTAATTTGAGCATGAATAAACTTAACTCTTTTTATTGTTGTTGTTAAATGCCATCAAGTTGATTCTGGCTCATAGCAACACTGTATAGGGTTTCCAAGGAGTGACTGGTGGGTTTGAACCACTGACCAGTGGTTCACCAGCCCAGTGCTTAACCTACAGCCCACACCAGCACTCCTTTTTCATTGTGCCAAACTACAAAAGCCACCTAGAATGGGTAGAGTTACGGTCCCTTCCCTGGTTACTTAGTCTTCTGTCCTTCCATTTCCTTTATACTGGCTTTTGACAGTTTCCCTCTCCTTAGTCATATCTGTCCCCATGTTAGCATTTCATAGGTTGTTCATTTTTGTTCACCAAAGCCTCTTTTGAGAATCCTCCATGATGCTCATGATTACGTTGTGTGGCCCTTTCCTCTTTAAGTAGCCTTTCTGGGTCATTGTATCATAAAAAGTGGCCTCTTCCTCTCCTGTGCCACTGCCCCACTGACCACTCTACTACCATTCATTGCCACATTCCCACCAACTTTCTCACTTCACCCTATCCCCTTATTGTGAACTTGCAGCTCAAAGAGATCAACACCATAGTACAATTCGGGAACTCCACATTCTGTTCCCAACTCTACCAGGCCTGTCTCTGGGAAACCACACTATTTTCTAACCTGGGAGTCCTGGTGTGGCACTGTGGGTTAATGTGCCAGACTGCAAAGCCATTTATTTAAACTGTAAGGTTGGTGGTTCAAACTCACCAGCTGCTCCTCAGAAACCCTATGCAGGGTCTCTATGGGTTGGAACTGACTCGATGGCACTTAACAACAACAACAACAACTGTGTCTTGGCATCTCTATGTGTAAATAAAAATATCAATAATGACATGAAATATTGATGAGAGGTCACCAATGAAGAAATATAGGTGGGTCTTGGAGAATGAAAAAAATTGTATGCCTGATCCTCTACATAAGCCTCAGTTGTTGTTATGTGTGATAATGAAAATCCTCTGGTAAGATGGCCCCAGGTTAAAATGCATTTTCCTTAGACATACTGTCCAGTTTCAGTGCCATCATTCTCATGACCTTGTTTCTTCCTCATACCTTGGCCTACCTCTTGACCATACACTTTGATAGTTTAACAGATAATTTTAGCCTTTGGTTCTATCCTGCCCAAAAGTTCTCAGTTCACTTTTTAAAAGAGGCTTAGCTTGTTTGTATAGATGCGTTATTGGGTATGGATAGTACTTGGTTTTTTGTAAATAGGATTCAATTTTAAATACACAATAAGAACTCATTCTATCAACAATATAGTTAATGAAATTATTTTGTAAAACAAAGATATCATGCAAATTTTGAAGGGTAGGTTTTCTTAACACAAGGTACCCCATCTCTTCTTTCGGCTAGCCCAGGAACACCCAAGACTCAGTGTGGTCTCACGGTAGGTTTTCTTAACACAAGGTACCCCATCTCTTCTTTCGGCTAGCCCAGGAACACCCAAGACTCAGTGTGGTCTCACGGTAGGTTTTCTTAACACACGGTACCCCATCTCTTCTTTCGGCTAGCCCAGGAACACCCAAGACTCAGTGTGGTCTCACCTTATTTAAACTCAGTAGTGATTAGCTCTCCAAATGTTTCATTCTTGCCTGCCTAACTCTTCTGGGCAGACTCTGTTCATTCCAGATTTCCTCCCACTTAAACAAACAGAATGTGTTGAATGTGTGGCCCCAACCTCTGCCAAAGCTCACTTACCTGACCTCTCCTGCTAAGCTATGACCTCCGAGCTTCTGTAGCCTACAGCAGGTCCCAAGACCCAGAGTCCCAGGGCTTATGCTAATGTCTGATGAAGCCTTTCTGAGCTCACACTGACCCATAGACAAAGTCTCAGCACTTCTCCTTAGGAATCCAGTGCTTTACCTCTCTATCACTGCATTATAGAAGTCAAGGCTGCAGTGGGCGGTGTTGACCTGTGGTGTTGAGGGTTTCTGCGGACAGCAGCCCATGGCACTCATTCACACAGTAAGCCAGCGTGCTGCAGCCCAACACTGTAATAAAGCACAGTACACATGATGATAGCTCTTAGCCAAGCCAAGCCTGCACTCTAAAAGCGGCACTCTCATCAAGAGGGTAAAAAGGCCCTCCAAACTCAGGAGCCTGGGAGAGACAGGACAAAGCATGGCTTACACTGGCTCTGTGTGTCAGTTGAGAGACCTCGCATGGGAGGGTCATTAAGAGTTATCGTCTATGGGAGCCATGAAAACCCACTCCCTCCCCTACCTCCAGCATGCTTAAATAATCCAATTCCCTGACATTAAGTACGCAAGCACTCACAACTCAAGAGAAACACGAACTTGCTGTGGATAGGTTTTTCATTGGTTGATGTGGTAGGCAGAATTGTAGCTCCACAAAGATATCTATATCCTAATCCCTGGAACCTGTAAATATATTATATTATGTGGCAAGAGGGGATGTGCAGATATGATTAAATAAAGGGCCTTGAATGGGAAGAGTATCTTGTATTATACATGTGGTCCAATGTAATCACACATTATTGTCCTTGTTAGGTACTGTCAAGGTTCCAACTCAGTAACCCTATGAAACTCTTCCTGACCCTGTGCCATCCTCACAAATGTTGTCATATGAGGCCATACAGATTATTTAAATCAAAGAACCTTTCTCAGTTGTGCATAGAGGGAGATGTGACAACAGAAAAAAAATATCAGAAGGGTGCACCATTGCTGGTGTTGAAGGGGTTGCAAACCAGGGAATGCAGGCAGCCTCTAGAAACTGGAAAAGGCAAAGCAACAGAGTCTAGCACCTCCAGAAGGAACACAGCCCTGGTGACATCTTGATTTTAACCCAATGAGCTCTATGTCCAGGTCTGGCCTCTAGACTGTAAGACAAAAGAGTTGTAGTAGTTACTAAGTTTGTGGTGATTTGCTACAGTAGCCATGCTGTTGTTGTTAAGTCTCATCCAGTTGGCTCCCACTCACAGAGACTCAGTATTCCAAGGATCAGCTGGCAGGTTTGAACCACCAACCTTGCAATTAGCAGTCTAATGCTTATCCAACAGAGACACACCAGGACTACAGAGAAAACTAATAAAGTTTCTAATTACATTTTGCTAAATTTGTCACCATAATTCATTTTACTTAAAATACTTTGAGAGCATGTTTCTCTTTCCCAAAGTTTTTTTGAAAACAAAATCTAATTGCTTCCATAAAGATTAAATAGCCTTGGAAACAAGTGTAAATTGCTACAATTTGATAAACCTGACCTATACTTATGGATATAGTAGCTCAAAACACCAACTAAGAGGGAAAGAGTCTTCACATGAAGTATCAATCCTATCCCTCTGTATACAGGATAGATAGGGACGGGCAACTTAGACATTGGCTACCAAAAATGAGGGGGTGAGAAAGGCATGAAGTGACTGGCTTATAAGTTTTCAAGAGGGAGTTTAATTTAAGAGTATGCGGGGTAAGGTAGAGTCCCCACTGAATAATTTTCATCTTGTTTAGACAGGTCTGGTGAAAAGAGATGGGGATAAGAATCTTATGATTTAATAGTGAGTAAATGTTATCATGACTAATTGCGATTGTCACAACTGTAAAGGTAGAAGTTTTGTAACAAAAACTGGGGAGTAGTTAATCTTACAGTCCAGGAACAGAGAACCTTAGAACCATCAAAGGAAAAGTGCACTAGTGGAATGTGGGACCCTATCCAGAAAGGCAGCAATGCCAGAGATGGAAGCAGAGATGAGGACATGGAGAGAGAAAGTAGCTGAGGTCTCTAGACTCATGGAAAGAGAAAGACTGAGTGCTGGCGGCTAAGAGGCAGGCTTGCATAACATGCTCTTTGGTTGTTTAAATTATTATATATTCCAGAGTGTTTTTGTGTACATCCCGCCACCCCAAAAACAAAACAAAACAAACAAACAACACAGAGGGAATAGAAGAAAATACTGTTGAATGATGATGCACGGAGGAGATTGTAATCATTGCAATGAATCAATGGTGTAAAACTGATGTAAGCTATCACTCAATTCACAATAAAAGCTCAAAAAAAAAAAAAAAAGATTCATTAGCCTTGGAAACACTATTGGGGTGAGGGCAGTTCTATAAGAGTAGGAATGAATTCAACACCAATGGGTTTGGCTGTTTTCAGTATGAAGTCTGAGGCCTTATTCTATCTGTTGAAAGGCTTTAGCAATATTATCTCAGCATATAATCCTTGACAAGAATAATCTTCATAAAGTATTACATTTCTCCCTCAGTCATGGGGCAGTAGGCAGTAGAAGGGTGATATGCAGGGACATGAATGTATTAACCAGAGACACACTAGGGAAGAAAAATGAAAGGAAAATGTTTTTGAGCAGCTTGATCGTGGCACTTCCTCCCTGGAGTCATTCTCTAGAGTTTGACTTCACAATGACTGGACAGTTTCCTCCTAAAAGCTTCAGGATGACTGAGTGTGCTACCCAGGAAGAAGGGCTTGGATTACAAGACAATAACTCTGAAAGAATTATGTGTCTCACCCCTACCACTCGCCTCCCCAACAATGAAAAGTTAAGAAAACAACCAAATGTGTGCCTCACAAAAATGCCTAGTCAGGCAGTTGTTTCACCCCTGCCTGTTGAACATTTGGGTTGCCTGATTCAAATGTTAAAGCTGTGTTCAAACCAGAAAAAATAAAAATAATAAGCTGTCAGAATAATTACTAAGAACATGCAAGGATTATACAAAGTAAACTGCAGCCTGCAAAAAAGAGAATTGCATGTTAGCTAATTGTTAATTTTAGCAATCGCAGTGGCTAATTACCACGGCACACATTGACTATTAGCTTGATGCCCTAGCACCTGCTTTCTCCAATGAACAGATTTCTTCATCGCTAGCACAGGAGCAAAATGTGTAATTATTGGCCATCATTGGGGCGATTTTTCAGTGATTCTTTTGTGCAATGTGAATAAAGCATAATGACATATTTTATTAGAGGGCAAATAGCTGTTTGTTAATGGAAATGATTTGAAATCCAAAAAAACTAGAAGCTAGGAGCATGTTTTCAGTATCAGCATGAATTCAAATGTATTTTCTTTTAACTATTTATAAAAGGAGCATAGAAATCAAATCTAAACTGAGTATAATATATTTAATGATATGTACAAACACAGCATTGATTAATTACCTCAAATGCTTTCAATAGTACACCATTTATTTTGTTTCAGTCATGTGTTAAATTTTAGTATTTCATATTTAAATTCTTATTTCTTGGTCCGAGAGTCTTGGTGAAGCAGGCCTACGTCATACCTCATTTCCTGAAAAACTCTCTTTTTATTGGTATACATGGCGTTTGCAAAAGTGTTCTAGAAATCCAGCCTTCACTGCTTTCAGACCTGAGCACATCAGTGTCTCCCTGAAGAGAAGAGCATGAATGGAGTCATTAACAGCCAACTGTCAGCCACTGGGTGGATTGCACATTGTAAATAAGGTACCCTGAGGACAAGACTGGAACTCTTCAGGCTTGGAAATGACATTCTTGTCTCTTTCAGGATGAAATTAACAGATTACTAGTATGGGGACCTATCAAAGAATAAAAGTAATGTCTATCTTCGTCTAAGGCATATAAATGATCATATGTGTGTATAAATTGACCTCGCTGGAACACAGCACCTCTACCGGCAATGCTATTGTTAAGTGCCATCAGTTGGTTCTGACTCATTGACCTGAGGTGTGACTGGTGGGTTTGAACTGCCGACCTTGCGGTTAGCAGTCCAGTGCTTATCCTACAGTGTCAATGCTACAATATAGGAAATAAGACCTTTTCTTTCAACTTTGTCTTTGACCATGTTCTAAAACCTTTTTCTATCTCCATTTTCCCCGCTCCCACCAATCTCGGTATTTTTATAATGGACTATCAGTTCTAAATGTGGTACTACAGAACTTAAGTGTAAAGTCTTCTGTAAGTTGGATATTAAAATGATTATTTGGGAAATGGATTAAGAAATAAAACTAACATGTTTTAGATCAGCATATCCCTATTGTTTTTACCAAGCTCAGGAAAAATAGCTGGTTTGAAGACAGCATTTTCATTCCACCACATATTTATACCTTATTTGTATTTCTAACTCTGTACACTCTGTGCTGAATTCTTCTTAAACCATGAAACAAGAAAAATTGCCTCTTGTTCTCAACAAGAAAGATTAAAGGGCTGCGCTTGAGATGTATGTTTACTGAGCTTTCGTCCCTTCGTTCCACTCTTAGGTTCGGTTATGAAAGTTGTGTGTTTTCAAAGGTCATTGAAAGGCAACCCACCTCTATTTTCTGAGTGTAGAGAACTTGCTCCTAATCGCCAGGCTTATTGTTTTATTGCCACTGTTTACAAACAGGGAGAAACTCCCTTGAATGGCCCTTCCCTTTCTTACCACAGGCTTCCCCACTATTTTAAGATGTAGATAAGTTCGGTATTCAGGTTCACTGTTTGACCCATTAAACTGGTATTGAGGTATAATTTGTGTGTTTTCCCAGTACGGTTGCACATAGAATGGGGTTCATTTCCACAAGTTTGAATAAATTTATCCAGTTCAGTGAACCTGTTGTGAAGCTCAGCAAAACTCAGTAGGTGGCTTTAAAGTCCTGTAATTAGCCCATTACAGAAAATCTGTACTTTAGATTTTTGCACATTGGTATTAACATGCTTCATATATAAATAACATTACATTAAATGATACAATATAAAGGAATTAAAGGCAAATAGAGTTAAACAAAATACTTGAAAGAAACCTCAAATTAGCATATTTAATTCCAACTCACTGCACAGGAAAAGCCTCTTACTTGTACTGTACCAGATACACACCAATTCACAATACCATGGGCACGCCCAGGTGCCCAGCACATTATTTCACACATCCTACTTGTCTAATGTGAAATTTAGGATGGAGTTAGCCTTTACCTCATTTCCCTTAAGTTCTGATCGTGGACAGGAAGGTGAGTTGAGGCAGTAGGGAAAAAAAAAAAAGGGAGGAAAGAAAAGCGTTCAGCCCCACTGTGACTTCCTGGAATATTTTTGCCTGAACACTTCCTATGCGATTCAAAGGTTGTAGAGACTTTGGGGCCAGGCTCTTCCTCTCACTGGAATCATTAACAGTCCCCTCAGAATGAAGTGCTCGTGGACATCACATAGACAAGAACTTTCTTTTAGAGTTTTAACCATCTTACTCAAAATTTTACAGTCAAACCACCCTGTGTAATATTGCTCCACAATGGACAATTTGAAAAAGATTTCACGTCTCTATCAAATGCAGCTGGAGTCTTGGTATGGTGATGCAGGATAAGCACTGAGCTGCTAACCACAAAGTTGGCAGTTTAAAGTCATCAATTGCTCACTGGAAACCCTATAAGGGTCAGAACTGAGTCGGCACTTAACAACAGCAACAATGGAATTTACATAGTCTCCAAATATGATATAACCATGGACTGAGCTTGCTTCTGTGAGCCCAAGGATAGTACAACATGCAGATTAAGGCTCACTGTAGTTATGTAGTCCGTAACAAAAAATATTTGAACTACAACTCACTCTACATTACAATGTAAGCTTCCTGAGACCAGGAGCCCAGCAGTCTTGTTTCCCTTTACCTGGGAGATATTGCAAGTTCACTTCCAAATCACTGCAATATAAAGAAAATATTGCAATAAAGCAAGTCACACATATTTTTGGTTTCCCACTGCATATAAAAGTTATGTTTACACTATATTGGAGTTTATTAAGTGTGCAATAGCATAAAAGGCTGGACTACGGGGATCAGCACTGGACTACGAACCACAAGTTCTGCAGTTCAAACTCACCAGCTGCTCCTCGGAAGCCCTATAAAGGATGGCTGTGAGTCAGAACCAATCAATGGCACTTTACAGCAGCAACAAGTATAATTTAAAAAGAGTTTGAAGTGTTATGATAATTTCCAAAATGTGACACAAAGACACAAAGTGAGCACATGCTGATGGAAAAATGATGTCGACAGACTTGGTCTACAAAGGGCTACCATACACTTTCAGTTTATGAAGAAAGCAGTATCTTTCAAGTGCAGTAAAGCAAGGTATACCTGTAGTCCCCTCACTCATCACAGTTCATGACTTTATTTAGCAGCTGCTTATTGAGTATCTACAGAATACCAGAAGTACTGATGTGATACTGTAAGCTAAGTACTGGACTGCTAACCACAAGGTTGGCAGTTCAAATCCACCAGCTGCTCCTTGAAAACCCTATATAGGGTCACTATGAGTCAGAACCAGCTCAATGGCACTTAACCACAACTGAATTCCAGGTACTAATTTAACCTACTTTCCAAATAAAAGAAACTGGCCAACTGATCAAAAATCAATCCCCTAAAATCAGTCCATCAGATTTGCAGAATGACTAATTTACTAAATTTACTAAATGTAATGATTTGCCAAAAATGTGGTTTATAAAATTATTTGAAATATTTGCAATTTGTATAGTTGACCAGTATTCATTTGCTCTTTATAGCAGCATGTTAAAAAAAGTTAATGTGTCAAAAGCTAAGTGGTTTATTCTCCTTAAGAATAAATTTAAGAGTCCCTGGGTGGTGCAAAGAGTCCACAAGTTTGACTTGTTAACATGTGGGGTTGCCAGTGGCAACTGGCAATTGATATGAATACATTTTATGCTCAGAAAATATCTTGTATTTGTACTCACATTTTTAGGATTTTTTGCTTAGCAATGTTCAGTCTTATACAGATAACAGTTTTTACATCATTTGTTGTTTTATCAACAACTTGGCACTTTTAAGGTTATTTTTGTCAGTTTTCTAAAAGAACTACTGACGTTTGTTTTTCTAGCAACTGGTATCCACCTTTAGCATATGCTGTTGCTGCTTTCTTGTTACCTAGTTCAATTCTTCTTTTACCAATATTTTAGCATTGTTTAGGTTTTTTAACCAATCTCCTAAATCCATATTTTTGTAAATGTTAGTTTGATGGTAATGTATGTATTACATTTGAAGTTTTTATCATTTGCTTTATTGTGACAATTCCTTCTGCATCTCCTCATTCCTTTATACATCTTTGAATACTTTTGCCTTATTTCAAATCTTTAGGTTCATTATAACCAGACAGAAATATCTCAATTTCTCTTTGTTGGAAAATAAAACTTCAGCATTTCATTTTGATCTAGTTCTAATATCTTTCAGGTGTTCATAGAGATACTTTTCTAATTTAAAAAAATTATAACATTCCTTTTATTATGCTTAGTGGCATGGTGGAGTAAATTTTCATTTCTAGTGATAAAAACTGTCAATTTCAGTATTACATATGGGAAGAGATTGTTTCAACTGATTGAAAAACTCTCCCATATTTCTGAATGTCATTTAGAATTTCTTATCTTTACACATGTTTACATTCTTTCATACATGCCTTAAACGGCATATCAGCCTTGATCTTATATGACTAACAATTATAGGACTCAAACCTTTGGATATCATGCTGATTTGCTGTATCTGAATTCTTCTTTATCAGTTTCATAATTAAGTGAATGAATAGGATACGAAACTTAAATAAAGTTTTGGGTTGTTTTTGTGACGTGCCATTGAGTCGGTTCTGCCCCATAGCGACCCGAGGAGCATCTGGTGAGCTTGAACCACCGGCCTTGCAGTTCAAATAGCTTTGCAGTCTGGTGCATTGACCCATGGTGCCACACCAGGACTATTTTGTTTGGAGTTGTTGTTAAGTGCTGTCGAGTCAGTTCTGAACCATAGCGACCCTGTATAGGGTTTCCAAGGAGCAGTTGGTGGGCTTGAACCGCCAGCCTTGCACTTCAAATGGCTTTGCAGTCTGGCACATTAACCCACAGAGCCACACCAGGACTCCTTTTTTTTGGGTACTGACTATTAAATATCTTTTCTGAATATTAAATATAGCTGTTAACAACTGAACGTTTCTTAAAATACTATTATGTAGACCAAAGCTGTTAAAATCATCTATCTAATAGAACTGCTGTATAATTTATAAACAGAAAAAGAATCACTGTTAAGTTGGTAAATTGGTAAATATTGCAAAGTGACATTCAGAAGACTGGATTTCAGGACATTATTTATAAGAGACTTAGAACAAAAAAGCAGTCTCTGCCCTCATTAAGCTTACAGTTAAATGGGGTTGTTGTTGTGAAGTGCCTTCGAGTTGGTTCTGACCCATAGTGACCCTGTATAGGGTTTCCAAGGAGCAGCTGGTGAACTTGAACTGCCAACCTTGCAGTTCAAATGGCTTTGCAGTCTGGTGCATTAACACACAGTGCCACACTAGTTAAAAGGGCATTAATCCAATAATTGACAAATGTAAATTTTACAACTCTGTTGTTGTTGCTGTTAAGTACCCTCGAGTCAGTTCCGACCCATAGCCACCCCTGTATAGGGTTTCCAAGGATCAAGTGGTGAGCTTGAACCTCCAACCGTGAGGCTCAAACAATTTTGCAGTCCAGCGCATTAACCCACAGCACCACACCAGGACTCTGTTGTTGATGTCAAATGCCATCAAGTTGCTTCCAACTCATAGTGACCCTTTATAGGGTTTCCAAAGAGCAGCTGGCGCATTTGAACCACTGGCCTTGTGGTCCAGTGCTTTATCCCACAGTGCACACCAGGACTCCTATTGAGTACTTTTAAGGACAAGTTTGTGTTGCCATGAAAGCATATTGTGAGGAAATTGACCTCATTAAAGAGGCCTGGTCCAAAAGAGTAAAGTTGGAGGTTAGCGGCCTTCTAAGAAGAGAGAAAAGAATGTACAAGACCCAGGGCATAAAACATAGTGGATACACAGAAGGCACTCTACAACTGTAAGATGAATGAATGATTGAATGGATAGATGGATGATCTGTAGTTAAAGACTTAAGGTGCTCTGAGCACTTCCTCCGAAAACAGCCCTCCTTGGAGCGAAGGATTAGATTCTACCTGCCTCATGCAGAGTTTACCTTGCCCAACTGAGACCACAAAAATACATTAGCACTCCCTCCATTACATAGCTATCTCTTCTTTGCCTCTCACTCCACCCTCAGTCTTGCCTCAAAGTTTTCCTTGAAGTCAGTACTGAAGGAGTACAAGAAACTATTTGAGAGTACCTGCAGATATCCACCATCTTCTGCTCTCCAAATGAGCATTCATTCCTGGAGAATAGCATTATTAATAGGCTTACCCTAAATAAGCCACACAGGATACCAGCTCACCATGTACTTGCCAAGCTCCACGGTTATTTTTCTCAGAATTTACTTATCTGATGAGGTACTTAAGACTTGCTTGAGTGTTGCCTAAAAGACAGATCCCAAGCACCCACCTCAAATCTACTGAATAAGAATTTTAGAGGGTGGGATTTGGGCATATGCATTGGAACAAGTTTCCAAGGTTGCTAAATTTTGAGAACTACTCGTATAAATGGTAAATCAGAGACTTTACCTGTTTCTTTGAGTAAATTGCTTAGTTTTACTCTCTCACGTGTATTGGACAATTTTGTCTAGAGGTGAGGTACATTTCTGTTATTCCCCTTCATTCCTCCTCGGTCTCTCCTAATTCAGGTCCTCCAGGAGTTGTGTTCTGTGATTTACGGGTTTGCAGCAATGATTTACCTTGCGTACACTGGGTTTTTGAGTATTCTGGGCCTCAGGTTCAGAGCTATAGCTCCCAAGGTGAGCTAGGAGATCATTTCTTTCAGGCCGGGACCCAATTCTCTGATATAAACTTCATTGCCATGATATTCTCTGTGAGAGTCCTCCCTCAGGAGTGACGAGAAACTGGTGCTTTCATTCTTTGTGGGCTCTTGAACTGCTTCTCCGGGGCTACTTCCTTTCAGTTCCCCACTGCCTCACCCACATAACCCACACCACACAGGTTTAGACAGAAATGAGATTTTCTGTCAATTCTTTTTCTGTTGTTGAAATGGGTGGATTTTTGTGGGACCCCTCATGCACCATTGTCCTTAGTTCCCCAGAGTTTGGTTTGCTATTAGTTTGCTATTAGTTTACCTTCTTATAAAGGTAAAAAAGCATCTTCTCAGTTAAATTATTCTGTTAGTTTACTGAAGCAGAGTGAAGAAAACTTTAAAGCTGGAAATGAGGAAGGCTGAGGATTAAGACCTCATATTCTGGATTTAAACAGACCTAGATCCTGATTTTGCTATTTCCTAGACTATTAAAATAACTTGGAAAAGCCAGCCAACCTTTCGTCCCAATTCCCTCACAGGTGATTAGGAGGAAATAATAATCTCATTCCCATGTGACTCTTTGTGAGGATCAAGTCAGACAATATGTGTCAAGTCCTTAGTATCACTCCTGGCACATAACCCTCAGTAAATGTTAGCTTATGTTTATTTTGTTTTAATAAAGCCAACTTCTCTCAGATAACCATCCATGAGATAAGTTAGTATTTATTAGGGTCTGGGTTCTATGAAGAAAAACGTGGCATCGGGATTGGAGGAAGACTTGTTAACAACCTGCGATATGCAGATGATACACCCTTGCTTGCTGAAAATGAAGAGGACTTAAAACATTCACTGATGAAGATCAAAGAGCACAGCCTTCAGTATGGATAGCATCTCAATGTCAAGAAAACAAAAATCCTCACCACTGGACCAATAAATAACATTCTTATCAATGGAGAAAAGATTGAAGTTGTCAAGGACTTCATTCTTCTTGAATCAACTATCAACACTCACAGAAGTAGCAGTCAAGAAATCAAACGACTTATTGCATTAGGCAAATCTGCTGCACAAGACCTTTTTAAAGTATTGAAGAGCAAAGACGTCAGCTTGAGGACTAAGGTGCGCCTGACCCAAGCCATGGTATTTTCAATAACCTCATATGGATGCGAAAGCTGGACGGTGAATAATGGAAGACCATAGAAGAACTGATGCTTTTGAGATATGGTGTTTGAAGAGAATATTGAAAGTGCCATGGGCTGCCAAAAGAACCAACAGATCTGCATTAGAAGAAGTGCAGCCAGAGTGCTCCTTGGAGGCCAGGATGGCCAAACTTCGTTTCTCATACTTGGGACATATTATCAGGAGAGACCAGTCACTGGAGAAGAATATCATGTTTGGTAACGTGGAGGGTCAGAGAAAAAGAGGAAGACCCCTAGTGAGATGGATTGGCAAAATGGCAGTATAAATGGGCTCAAGTGTGGCAACAACTGTGAGGTTGGTCCGGGACCGGCAGTGTTTTGTTCTGTTGTACATAGAGTTGCTATGAGTCGATACTGACTGAATGGCACCTAACAACAACAGGGTCGGAGCCCTGGTGGCATAGTGAGTTATGTGTTGCACTGCTAATTGTAAGGTCATCAGTTCGAATCCATCAGCCTCTTCATGTGTGAACAATGAGGCTTTCTACAGGGTTGTTGTGAGTCAGAACTGATTCATCAGCACACCACAACCACCACCAACCACAAGGGTTGCCATGAGTTGGAATGGGCTAAACGACAACAACCAACAGAGGGTTTTTGTTGTTTTGTTTTGTTTTTAAAATCAACCTTCAACCAGCATTCAAAGGGAAAAATCTTCATGTCTCCCCCCTCCCCTATATTGCACACCAACTTATTTGCCATAGGAAAACTATTAAAATATGACCTTTTTTTAAGGAATGAGGCCCAACATATTGACAATATATAATGTGTACCGTGAATACATGAAAAATCAGGTTCAGTAAGTCATAGCATCAGGACAAATTGAATTGGGAAAAAGTTCAAATTCATAGTGTGGTAATTCAACATACAGAAATTCTTTTTCTTTTTTTTTTTTTATTGAGAAGGGAAAAATATAGGAAACTGTTTGGAAACAACTTCAAAGCCCAAGACAATGATTCAAGAAGGGAAACTATTTGATAAATCTCTGCATACCTCCACAGCCTTTATTTAAGCTTGCTCTGACATCTTACTAGGAATCCTACTCCGAGGAAATGGACAGAAGGTCAAAAGTATAAAAATCATTGGCCTCTTAGAAGCAGTGGGCAGCCAGCTCCAGCCATTCAGGGCACTATGCAGATTTCCTATTTTTCATCTCAGAAATTAACTGCCATTGATAGTAACCTGAAGTTGTTCCATAAACATTTTTAAAAATACTTTACCACACTAATGCATACTTTGTGCAACAGAAGATTGCTTTCCATCAATGACACTATATTTCAGTAATCCAAGGTAGCGTAGTGGTTACGAATCGGGCTGCGAACCTTAAGGTCAGCAGTTCGAAACTACCAGCCGCTCCGCGGGAGAAAGATGAGGCTTTCTACTCCCATAAAGATTTACACCCTTGGAAACCCTGTACAGGGTAGCTATGGGTCGGAACCGACTCGACAACACTTAACAACAACAACAACAACAACAACAAAGGTTGAACAGAGGAAGTTGTGTGTGAATGAGCTCTCACAGTATATACAAGTGTGCGTGTAATATTTTTTCTGATACCATATCTCAGTGTGCGGCCTCTTGGGTATTGTTGAATGCTGTTGAGTCGGTTCTGACCCATAGCGACCCTGTATAGGGTTTCCGAGGAGCAGCTGGTGAGCTTGAACCGCCGACCTCGCAGTTCAAACAGCTTTGCAGTTTGGCACATTAATCCACAGTGCCACACCAGGACTCCTCTTGGGTATTGAGAAGAAGCAAAGAGCTCAAGTGTAGCAGAGACACACATATAACTCTATTCAGTTAATCGGCATTTATTGGACATTTGCTGTGCACCCGGCCCAGGATAGGCACTGGGGATTCAGGATGGAAAGGATCTGGACCTCTATCCCCATGTTGTACACAGTCTAGTAATGGAGGCTGATGTGTTTTCAGATAAATAGTACAATATGTGTTAACAAACATGACTTGATACCCCTGAAATTAGGTTATAGAAATAGTGTTAGAACTTTCTCAGCTAAAGAAAAAAAAGGATCCACCACTACCATCATCATCATCATCAAGATACTCGTCCATCATGTGTAGTTATGGAGTGTAAAATAGTACCACCATCTAGAATCACCATTCCCTGCATAGACATCATAGATTTCTACATTTACTAGAATACTTTTCTGACAGATGTGGAAGGAGTGATTTTTTAAAAATAAACACAAAGGCAACAAGATGGTACCATTTTTCTATACATTGTTGTTGTTGGTTTCGACCCATAGCAACCCTGTATAGAGTTTCTGAGGAGCAGCTGGTGAGCTTGAACCGCCGACCTCGCAGTTCAAACAGCTTTGTAGTCTGACACATTAACCCACAGCACCACACCAGGACTCCTGCATTAGGCACTGTCATTTCATCTAATCCTTAAAACAACCATGTGAAGCAGTCATTATTGTACCCAATTAACAGGTGGAGAAACTCAGACTTAGCAAGATTAAACAGTGTGCTCTAGTTACAGAATCTATCTATGACTTATGGCTGGTTGAAAAGAGTTACTAATTAATATTCTAAGTTGTTTTGCACAGAAGCCCTGGAGTAACAAAGATTCCAGCTGAGTTGTTAATTAGTTTGTCTTTGATTCAGACAATTTTAGAGCACCAGGAATTGCATGCTATCTGGAAACTTAAGAGAATACTCGAACATCTCAATGGTATGCTCCCGACAGTAGATAAAATCATGCTGGCATTCTTACAATGTCTCTTTTGTTGTTTGGAGCCTTTCACCATATATAATAATGAATCTCTGACCAGAATCATTCTGGTAAAATTTATTCATTCAAGAAGTATTTTTGTGTGTATGTGCCCACAATCTATAAGGACTAGAATCAGTTCAGACTTGGAGTTAACGCTACAAAAGTCAACAATCCAGTTGTTGTTGTTGTATGCCATCGAGTTGGTTTGGACTCATAATGTCCCTATACATAACAGAACAAAACACTGCCTAGGTCTGTGCCATCCTCAAAATTGTTATTATGTTTGAGGCCATTGCTGCTGCCACTGTGCCAGCCATTAGAGTTCTTCATCTTTTTCACTGACCCTCCACTTTACCGATCATGATGTCCTTCTCCAGGAATTGGTCCCTCCCGATAATATGCCCAGAGTATGAGAGAAATCTGGCTATCCTGGCTTCTAAAGAGCACTCCGGCTGTACTTCCAACACAGACCTGTTTGTTCTTCTGGCAATTCATGGTACCTTCAATATTCTTCTCCAACACAACAAATAATTGAGAGATTTGTCATTGTCAGGGGTCACTGAGGTGATTCCAATTTATAATGACCCCAGGTGACAAAGTCAAACTGGCCCATAGGGTTTCTAGGCTGTAATCTTTACAGGAGTAGATCACCAGATCTTTTTCTGGTGGAACTGATGGATACATTCAAATTCAGCTGAGAGACAGAAAGGTAGAAAGGAAGCCCAGGTAAATGGCTCAGAAGGACAGCAGGTAAGAATTCATAGAGAAGAGGACATTTGGCTTCAAAGAGGAAACGGAATTGGATATCCAGAGATGGGCATGAGAAGATACTCATTATAAGAGGAGGTAGGATGCAGAAAGTCATTCAGTTTGACTTAACTACAATGAAGCACTCTCCTAGTGTTTCCTTAGGATAGGAAAAGAAATGTTTTCTCTTGATATAGATACTCAACACAGGAAACATCCTCTACAGATGTATTCAATCAGTTTCTAAAAGAAAAGGATTGGTGGTGGTGGTTATGTGCCATGGAGTCAGTTCTGACTCATAGCAATCCTGTACAGGGTTTCCAAGGCTGTAAATCTTTATGGGATCAGAAAGCCTCATCTTTCTTCTGTGGAACAGCTGGTAGTTTCGAACTGCTGACCTTGCGGTTCACAGCCCGATTCGTAAGTACTATGTTACCAGAGCTCCTTAAAAGAAAAGGGTTATAGCTTATTTAAAGGTTCCAAGTGAAAATATCACCATCAAATTTTAAGGCACTGGTATCAAAAAAGTTCTGATGATGCCAAAAACAATAGCTCAAGGTCCACCAATTTTTTACTATTTGTGTCATTATTATTTTTTGTAATGAACTACTTTTAAGTCATCTGTTTACCTCACAGGATGAGGTGAAGATTAGTTAGATGGTCACAATGACTGAAAATAGCTTATGAAAAGATTCATCCAGGAGCTCACCATCATGGGAATATTATTCTGTAATAACAGCAACATGAAAACACAGTTAACATGTGTCTATTTAAAAAGAGCAAGACAATTACATGAGGGTTAATAAAAAATTATCTGCACTCCGGCTGTAGAATTTATTTTAATCAACTTTTAGAAAAGAAAAATCCATCATTTTCTGACATACTTTCCTTGATTTTCGATATACTTTGCCCATCTGTCAACAAGATTTCATAATCCCTTATTTTAAAATGTTTTAGGCTGAACTGTGAGTCACTAATGTACTGCTGTCTTCACTTCTTCATCAGAGGTGAATCTTCATCCTTGAAGGACTGCTTTCATGGGGCCAAAGAGGTGAAAGTCTGATGGAGCAAGATCAGGACTATAAGTAGGATGCTTTAGAACCTCAAAAGGAAATTTTTTGCAGTGTCAACAGTGTGGGCAGAGGTGTGTAGATGTGCATTGTTATGCAAGATCACAACGCTCTTGGGTAATGGTCCTCTGCATTTAATCCACAGTTTAGGCTTCAGCTCTTCAGTGAGCATCTCACTGTAATGAGCACTGTTGATTGTTGAACCTTTTTCCTGATAGTGTTCTAAAACTGGCCCTTGAGAATCCCAGAAAACTGTAAACATCAATTTTCCAGCTGATGGTCGATTTTGAACTTTTTCTGGATCGGCAATTGAGGGTATTTCCATTCCATACTCTGCCATTTGCTCGCAGGCTCATAGTGATGAATCCATGTCTCACCACCAGCAACAATTGTTTTTTAAAGAAATTTTTACCTTTCTACAAGTATTGGTCTAAATTTTGTTTGCAGATGCCCCAAACTTTTCTGTTTATTCTCTTCTGTGAGTTGTTTTGGTATCCATCTCACACAAACTTTTCAAAACCCAAGTCTGTTGTGGATTGTTTCATAGACAGAACCATGGTTGGTTTGCAAATGATTTGCCACATAATCTACTGTCGCTTGTCTATTTGACAGGATCACTTCACATGCACGCTCTGTGTTTTCATCAGCCATGGGCATGGACGGCATTTTAATATAAGCAGAATACGATATTTTTTTATTCACCCTTGTATATGTAGCATTTGTACATATACCATAAACATATGGATTAAATTTTACTTTTAGTTCAACACATTAGTTTCTTTTGGAAAACTGCAAGAGAACATTCTTTCATTTTATTTATATAATTTTATTAAAAATTAAATTTTTTCTTTCAGTCAACTACTTACATTTCCTAGAAATCATTTTGAATATTAGATTTGTTAGTTGCCTCACTGGGGTGAAAAGTGTGAAGAGTTAAATGGGATAAAAATCAGTTGCAATGCTTACTGGCCAGTGGCTACACAATCTGTAAAGGTTTCCCACATGACCATGGGACAAAGACAATAGGGCAAACCTAGTTTGTAGAGCAATTAAGGATTGACATATGCCTGTTACATGAGAACATGATTTTGCTCAGATTAGATTAGCAACTAATTGAGGATATTTCCAATTTTGTAGCACCACTGGTTAGATTTTACAGTGATGCTGTAGGATAAGTGCTTGACTGCAAGGTTAGCGGTTCAAACTCACCAGCCATTCCTCAAAAACCTTATACAGGGTCACTGTGAGTTCAAATCAGCTTGATGACACTTAACAACAAAGACAAAGCCATTTGACAATACTTTGCCTTTATTATAGCATTTAGCAGAGGAATTTTGGGCATCACTCAGTAACAGTAACCCACAGCACCACACCAGGATTCCTTACATGGTCATATATCATCTTGATATTTTTAAATAAAAAAATAACTTTCAAGGCATTATTCAAATTTTCTTAGATGTTTGTAATGTTTGGGGTTTTTTTGCTGTTGAATTCACTGTATGCTAGCCTCAAGTCAAGTTTTGAAGTTAGTGGATTATAAATATTAGGTTAATAGATAAGTACATACAACCTTGTGAGGAAGCAGTTGGGGTGGAGTGGGGGGAGGGACTAAACATAGCATTTCATTACTCTGACTTTCAGTCATCTCTTTTTATATTCTAGACCTCATCGAAACTCTCTACAGATTTCATAATTCCAGTTTTACCCAACTCATCTACCTAATAATTATGAATATATGGACATAATTAACTGAATCACTTTGAGAGAGAGAGGGGGGAAAAAACCTACTTAAGGCTAATTAGATGAATCATGAATTCTTGGAAGATTGCATTTCAATAAGTTGAAAAACTTTGGATACAAATTTAATGAAGTTTCCAATTGCATGTGACCACAGAGCATATTGATAAGCACTCACTACATGTACATTATTAAATTGTATTGATTTAGGATCCAAACCTCCAAACATCACCACTGCCTCCAGGGGAGGCTTGATTGCACTTACATGTCACATTCATAAAAAAAAAACCAAGTGCACTAATTGGGAGTCTCCCGCCATCTGCACACTTGCTTCTAGGCGTACATAAAATGATCAATGGGAAAGCAGGGTCAATCCAGGCAGACTGCGAGTGAAATTAAAATAATAAAATGTCTAAACATTTAGCTGCAAATAGGAAATCTTTATACCCACCCACACCCTATTCTGTAGCATAAAGCTAAGACACAATTATTCATATACCTCAAGTAATTTGCAGGCTCCATACAAAATCTCATTTAAAATAAGAAATTGCTATTTCTCCACATTTATCCTACCAAATGCCAGCTAATTGCTGCAATGGCCATTATAAAGAATAATTTTCGCTTAGTGGAAAAAAAAAAAAAAGGAATGAAGAGAACATTTTCTGGTTTTGTTCCACTGCGAAGGCTCTATTCACTGAGAACTGAATGCACAGCGTTTCACTGCTACATTTATTATGCTGAGAGGTCAAGTATTACACAGCATCTTGTATTACGCTTTGCATGCTAAGTATTTCACTTCACAAATTGACCCTCCGGTGTACTTACTACATAATGCTTTAAAAACCCAGCTAAAACGCAGGACAATTAGCAATACTTTCACTCCCTGTTAACAATGGGAACACCAATGTAGGTGATTGCATTTACAGTGTAGCTTTCTTCACAAAACATTTTTGACACATTAAGGTACTTCGGAATTGTGCAGTACCAGTCCTCTCTTGTGAATGGCTTTCCAGCATTTGCAGAGGGAAACAGTTACTGTATGTTAGTGCTTAATTGAAAAGAATTCAGCCACGGCCTATGAAGCACCAATTAGGGTGATATTATATCATAAAACGCTGTAATATCCATTTTCAGACTTGTGCATCAGCCAATACAAAGTAGGAGACAATTAAAAATGTATACAGTTTAAACTCTTGAAACTGTTCAATTTAATTAGGAGTTCAAGATGGGGGGGGGTTGGGGGTGTATGTTATGCAGAAGAAGAGGAAGTTCTCTGTAGAGCTGCAAGACCCACAAACACCAGTCGCTCAGGAGGATCACAAAGTTGGTCCTTCCCCTTTAAGCCACTTTTAGTTAACACAAGTGTGTGGGCTTTGCTTTGCCCTAGCTACTGGTTTCTGAGGTCAGATGAATATTCATGCTTGTCTGGAAATGATGCTTTCCAGTAATTCGGTGTCTGCAGAAGTCTAGGAGTGAAAGGTGGCAGAACCTTCTCTGGACCAGGGAAATGGGAGCGTGGTATTGATGCTCCTTCCACACAGATCAAACGCAATTACAAGAGAGTTAACTGCATCATTTTTCATGAAGGAAATCTGGATAATTGTGAAATAAAATGGACATGGTCAAATTGGTGCAAGTGTTTTTGCAGGATTGGCTCTGAGCATAATATTTAAATACTGGAACCTGCATGAAATCCCACTTTGAGGTGACAGCCGGCAGGTAATTATCAGTAAAACAACATTATCAAAGTTCTTGTGCATAGCATGTTTGACTGACTGGAGTGCTTCTCCTTATAAATCCTGCTAATATCCATTTCAATCTGCTTTAATATGTTCACAAGTTGGGGCTTATTTTGAATTCCATTGGGTAAATGAGGACAGCACAATTTGAATTTGCATATTATACACATTCCTTTCATTTATAAAGGGTTTCCAGAGTTGTTTTTTTTTTTA
Organism: Chrysochloris asiatica; assembly: GCF_000296735.1. Lineage (NCBI taxonomy): Eukaryota > Metazoa > Chordata > Mammalia > Afrosoricida > Chrysochloridae > Chrysochloris > Chrysochloris asiatica. The sequence goes on along the minus strand of NW_006408535.1, from coordinate 10,490,780 downwards.
AAAGAAACTATTAACATCCAGTATCCAAAAATTTCCTCCACTGTAACTAGAATGAAATAGAAGGAATCTCATTTCTCTAGTATATTTATTCCATTTGAAGTTATATAACCGATCCATGGAAATGATCTTTGTTATGTTTGAAGAAGAAAAAGTTATTTACTAAGTTACCTGTGATAACGTGATTTTCTAAGAGGATTTTTTTTTTAAAGTCTGTGTTTGAAAAATATGGGTGGGAAAGCCCTCGTTTGTGATTTGAGGTGGTTTCTCTTCAGTTCGAGAGGTTACTCCAAGCTTTTCTTATCCAACGAAGGGACAAAACTGTAGTGATAGCCTTTTTAAAATAAGATAAATTAGACTTTCTGAAAATCTAATGTCAGATATCTCACCTTCCCTCCTTTCTCAACCAACTCTTCAGGACCTTAAAAAACAACCAGCAAACAGAAAGAGGTATATCGTTGAAGATTCTAGTAGGTCCCTCTCCAAACCCACTGCCAGTAGAAACATAGTCATTACTTTGGAGCACCCTTGGTTTCCAATGCCTTGAGTGAGATTAGGACATTAGTAAAATAGTGGTACGTCCCATGGAAATTTGCTCTAAGTTTTCATTAAATGGTTAAGGCTGTTTTTATCTTACTAGTAGTATTGATAACTAGACTCATATTTGTACTGGGAGATTCTGTCTTTGAAAAGTGGGTTAGTTAACAGACCCTAAGGTGGTAGTAACACCAAGGTGTTTTCTCTTTTAATGAAAATGGAGGCAAAATGATGAATGTGATTAACATAAGAGGCATTTCAAGGGATTTGAATGTGAAGTGCTTGAGCAAAAGCTCAAGCAATTGCATAGGAATTATACACTGAACAATCTAGATTATAGGCCTTTCTATCCAGTTTTAGACCCCCTTCCGAAATGAACTAGATGGGGGAAGTTCAGCTTGAACCGAACTTACTGTGTTAAGATTGTTTTGAGGTGATGAGAGATTTTGCAAATGTTTTTCCTAAGTTTGTTTTCTGACGAATGGTATTTCTGGAATTCTTACCATATGAAGGGCTGAGACAATTCATTAACCCATGTGGTCTGGAACTGATTTGATGATGAAAATTGCTTCTGAGATATCAAAGATCTGTTTTTATTCATTTATGTGGGAAAAGAAGTTTCTCTTCCTCCACTCACTTGTTCTATCAAGAAAATACTAGGCCCAGGAAGGCAAAATAGTACAGCCACTGTGGAAGGTTTTGTTGTTGTTGTTGTTATGTGTTGTTGAGTTGGTTCCGACTTGTAGTGACCCTGTGTAGGGTTTCGGAGGAGTGTCTGGTGAGTTTGAACTGCCGAACTTGCGGTTCAAACTGACCTTATATAGTCGAGTGCTTATCCTACAGCACCACACCAGGACTCTGGAAAACAGTGTGTTCCTAAGTAAGTTCCTAAGACAAAAAAAAAAATTAACTAAAAATAGAACTACCATATGATTCACTTCAAGGTCTATGCTCCCAAGACTTGAAAGCAGAACTCAAATAGCGACATCTTTACCAATGATCACTGCCAAAAAGTGGAAACAACCTAAATGTCTATAAACAGATGAATGGGTAAACAAAACAGCTGATAAACGGATAAACAAAATGTGCTACATCCATACAGTGGAATACTACTCAGCCAGTGGGAGACAAGAAGTGTTGCTATGTGCTACAATATAAAGGAACGGGAAGACATTATGCAAAGTGAAATAAGTCAATCACAAAATGACAAATATTATATGACTCACTTAAATAAAAAGACAAAAGAAGGCAACTGTTTATTAGCCATTATCAGCGGTTGGAGAAAAGGAGGAGGGTGGGGCTTAATGATAAAAAATCTGCTTTGCACAGCTGATTATTATAATTACTGTCAAAAAGTTGTACACCTGTCAAAAGTGGAATTGGCAAAAGTTGTGTGGTAGATAGAATTATAACAATGAGCAAAAACCAAAAAGAAAGAAAGAGTAGCTTCTGAGGCTGACTACATACAGTCCAACACTTCAGGAACAAGGGTTTCTTGGATTGAAGATTTAGAGTCATGGTTTCATGGGACATCCTAGTTAACTGGCCTCATCATGTATTTAGTACTTCTGTTCTGCCTAACGTGTAGTGCATGTCTGGGGTTTTAAGAGCCTGCAAGAGGCTATCCAAGTGACGACAGGTCATCAATGGTGTTGTTGCTGTTGTTATGTGCCATCAAGTCAGTTCCAACCCATAGAGACCCTGTATAGGATTTCCAAGGAGCGGCTGGTGGGTTTGAACCACCTACCTTGAGGTTCAAACTGACCTTGTGATCCAGCACATTAACCCACAGCGCCACACCAGAACTCCTAATTCATCAATGTTGTTGTTGTTATGTGCTGTGGAGTCAGTTCCTACTCATAGTGACTCTGCATCGAGTTTCCAAGGCTGTAAATCTTTACGGGAGCAGAAAGCCTCATCTTTCTAGCACAGAACAACTGGTAGTTTCGAACTGCTGTCCCTGATTCATAACCACTATGCTACCAGAGCCTAGAAAAACAGAAAAAGGAGAGTTGGGAATAGGAAGAGGATATGAAATGTGTAGCTAATTGCCTCCATGAACAACTACCACCTTTGTCATGAGATCAGAACTGAATGGTGCTCAGCTACCATTATTGAACATTTTGACTAAGGATTCTATACAGAAATCCTGATCAAAAGGGAGGAAATATAGAACAGAATTTCAAATTCTCATGGATTCCAGACTTTGTGGATCCAGGAATGTTGAATGAACCCCTGAAACTATTGCCATGAGATGATATTTAAATCTTAAATTAAAATGTCACCTGATGGGTTCTTAAAGCCATGTAATAGCTTAGATTAACTAGTAAAGAATGTTGGCCTTGAGTATAGAGCTCTTTAAAGATCTATCTACATGGGATCCAGTTGACAACAGCAACTCAAAAAGATTAGATAGGAAACTTAGGGGGCAACTGTTTTTGTTAATGGGGAGGAACAACTCAGAAAGAAGGGTGAGAATGTCTACACAACTTTAAAGATATAATCAGTGTTACTAAATTGTACATGCAGAAACTTGAATGGGTGTATATTCTTCTGTGTTTAAAAAAAATATCAAATGAGTTAGGTGTCAGCCTTTCAGTTTTCCTTCCATTGTAGTTAGTATTTGATCTCCTTTGCACCTGAGGTTCACTGTTCCCTTCTACTCAGAAATTAGATTTGTATTCCCTGTTAATTGCCAGTGGTCAAATCTTCATAAGCAATCGTGGACCTACAGGAAATGTAAATGGACAAAGGTGACTCATGCAAGACAGTAAAGAGGGGTGGTGGTAGCTGTGTGCCATGGAGTCGGTTCCGACACATAGCGACCCTATACAGGGTTTCCGAGGCTGTAAATCTTCACAGGAGTAGAATGCCTCATCTCTCGTGAAATACACAATGCCATTACTCAGCGTATAGATTTTAGTCATGCAGAAAGTGATCACAAGTCTTGAGAGTTCTTCCATTTTTTTTTGGAGAGACACCAGAAACATGTGTGTGTATTTCTCTGATTTTTAAAAAATTCTGTTCAAAGTAAAGCACTTTATAGCTCAGGTGTAATCAATGTACCAACAACTTGAGGCCTCATATAAATGGTGGTGGTGGTGGTGGTGGTTGTACGCCACCAAGTTGGTTCCAACTCATAGTGACCCTGTATAGAGTTTCCAAAGCTGCAAATTTTTACAAGAACAAAAAAACTCATTTTTCTCCCATGGATTCAAACTGCTGACCTTATGGTTAGAAGCCCAGTTTGTAATCCACTAAACTGCCAGGGTTCCTTCTGATATGAATAATGCTCATCAAATGTGCATCCCTTCCTTTATAATATTAATGGACTATATCATCTCAATGCGAAATGACTTGTAATTTTACAGACATTTAACTTTTAACTATAGTATGGAACAATTGTTAACCAGGCAGGGCAGAAATTTCTTCTGGTATGTCTCTTCTTAATTACCTGAAATTAAACCCTATGATCCAGTAGACACTCTCTCAGACATTAGAGTGGTTTCATTGTACTTGTTATTAGCTAATATTTTAAATGATACTGCCTAGTATTTATTGATCTGTAACTTGATTCCTAATTTTGTAACACATATTTTTATATGAATTATCCTACAAAATCTCAAAGTGACCTTATTAATTAATCAGAATGAGCTAGGTGACTGATGCTCAGTAACAAATCACCCCACGATCTCTATGACATGTTTATTTCTTGCTCATTGTACATGACCAATGTGGGTCAAAAGCAAGGTTCTGTTCCTCATAGTCATTCAGGAACCCGGGCTGAAAAAGCTTCATCTTAACACATTCTTCCACCATCGCCATGGAAGGAAATGTAGACAATGCAAACCACATACTGGTTTCTAAAATTTTTGTCCAGGAATGACACATATAACTTCCGTTTACAATCAATGACCTTAAAATTCACTGAGTGGGAAAAATGCTGGAAAATAGAAATGGAAAACAAAGAAAAGAAATGGGACAAAGGTTATCAATCACATTGTGGGGATTTCAATAATGCCATAAAACAAAATTTGCATGAATTGTTGAATGGAAAACTAAGTTGCTCTGTGAAAATCACAATGAAAAAGTTTTTTAATCCTGGAGGGTAATCTCAGAAACTATGAGGAGCACTCCATAAAACCATAAACCTAGAATCTGTGAAAGAAAAGATGTTGTTGTGGCTAAGTACTGTCAAGTCAGTTCCAACTCATAGCTACCTTGTATAGGGTTTCTGAGGAGTGGCTGGTGAGTTTGAACTGCCAACCTGTGGTTCAAACTGACCATGTGGTGGAATGCTTATTCTACAGCGTTACACCAGTACTCCAAAGAGAAGAGACACATACTTAACTATATTAAAATATATATCTCAAGTGGTAATAAAAAAAAGACAAATGATAAATTTAGAAAAATAATGAAACACATACTACAAATATAAGAAAAAAAAATAGTACAATAAGTTTTTTCAACATACAACCTAAAAAAAAAAAAACAACTCTCAGAGGAGCGAAATCAAATAGCTGACAAGTTTAAGAAAGACACTTAAACTCACCAGTTGTTGTTGGTGGTTATGTGCCGTGGAGTCAGTTCCAAGTCATAGCGACCCTGTATAGGATTTCTGAGACTGTAAATCAATCGTTACAGGAGCAGAAAGCCTCATCTTTCTCCCGTGGAACAGCTGGTAGTTTTGAATTGCTGACCTTGAAGTTAGCAGCCCAACTCATAACCACTACGCTAGAGCTCCTTCACTAGTTGTTAGGGAAGTGGAAATTAAAGTAACAGTGAGATTTAAATCAGTAAGTCTGGCAAAAACAAGAAAGAGTAATAATATTGAAATTTTATGTTTGCGTTATTGCTGGTGGGAAAGAAAATTGTTCCTAAAATCATTTTAGGAAGCTGTCTGGCAACATTTATTAAAATTAAAGAGGCATACTTCTTTGTCCTAGAATTCTCACTTCTGAAAATCTATCCCATAAAAAAAAAAAAAAAAAAAAAAAAAGCCCCAGAGTTGGGGACACATATACAAGAAAGTAAATTTCAGCTTTGCTCAAGGTATCAGAAAACTGGGAAAAAAGTAAATGCTCAGCAGGAGTGGTTGAATAAATCACTAGTATAGCCACAGAATGGAGTCCTGGTGTGGCACTGTGGGCTAATGTGCCAGACTACAAAGCCGTTTGAACTGCAAGGTCGGTAGTTCAAGCTCATCAGCTGCTCCTGGGAAACCCTATATAGGGTTGCTAAGGGTCAAAACTGACTCAACGGCACTTAACAACAACATATCCACAGAAAGTGGTGACTCTGTAGTATAAGCACTGGATTTCGAACCACAAGTTTGTTGGTTCAAGTCCTAGCCACTCTATGGGAGAAAAACAAGGTTTTCTGTTCCTGTAAAGACTTAAAAACCTTGAGTCAAAACCCACTTGAAGGCACTTAACTACAACTTATCCCCATTACCAAAGAAGAAGTAAAGAACAAAGTAGGACTCTAAGACTAGGAGGAATTGCTGAAGTAATTCTTAATGAAAAAAGAAAAATACAAGTAAAAGGTATATAATAGATTTTCATTTTTAAAAAATGGACACATTTATATATGCATGGGAATGTTTATATGCATTCCCATAATAATATGAACATGGATTTAAAGAATGTTTGTTTGATAAAATGGGTTACTGTGGGGGCAGGACAGCAGGGGATAATTTGGGGAGGGACTAGTCTTATCAAAAAGGAAAGGAAAAACACCTGCATGGAAAGCCCCAACACATCTACTCTAGTACCATTTACTCATTAATACAAAGATCTAAACAAAACTGTATATGTATAAAAATTTCTAAATATAATGAAAATATAAATCTGATCATATAAGAACAAAGACAATATTCCAAACTAATGCCACTTGGCTGTGATTTAGACTTTAGATTTAGAGGGTCAATCACTTATCCCATTAAGCACTGTTCTTAATATTAGTGCCACTGAGTCAGCTCCAACTCACAGTGATCCTCTGTGCAATCCTGGTCCTGTGCACACCTCACAGTTGTTACTGAGTTTGAACCCATTGTTGCAGCCACTATGTCAGTCCATCTTATTGAGGGTCTTCCTCTCTTTCACTGATCCTCTACTTTTCTGTGGGGTAAGCAATTCTTCAGGAGAAAGATTGGTCTGTTTGTTCCTGTAAAGATTTACTGTCTCAGAAACCACATCTTATATAGGATCACTATGAGATCAAAATCAACTGGATGACAGTGCGTTGGGTGAGTTTACTTTACTGAAAATGACATTCTTCTCCAGAGTCTGGTCCTCCTGATAACATGCCCAAAGTACATGAGACATTCAATCTACAATCAGTGCCCACCACCCATCTGTCAGTTTGTCTTATTGTGTGGCATGTGGATTGCTGTGATGCTGGGAGTTACGGCATCAATATTTTAACTACATGGCCGACAGGTTTCAGTAGAGCTTCCAGACTAAGACAGACTAGGACAGGCAGACCACTTCAAATATTTAGTCACTGTAAACCTTATGAATAGCAGCACAACTTTGTCTAACACAGTGCAGGAAGGTGAGCTCCTCAGGTTGAAAGGCACTCAAAATACAACTAGGGAAGAGCTGTCTCCTCAAAGTAGAGCTGATCAAAATGACCTAGCTGGAGCAAAGCTCTCAAAATCTTCATTTGCTGTCAGGTACAACTCAAAATGAGGAGAAACAGCTGCAAACGCGCACTAATAATCAGAACATGAAATGCATGAAATAGGAATCTAGGAAATTTGGAAGTTGTCAAAAAGGAAAGGGAACACATAAAGATTGATGTCCTAGGCATTAGTGAGCTGAGATGGACAAGTATTGACAATTTAAACAATCATGTCGTTTTCTATACTGGAAATGACAAAATGAAGAAAAATGATGTCACATTCATCATCAAAAAGAGCATTTCAAGCTCTGTCTTGAAGCACAATGCTGTCTATAATAGGATAATACCCATACAACTACAAGGAAGATCAGTTAATAACACTATTATTCAAATTTATGCACCAACCGCTAAAGCCAATGATGATGAAATTGGGGGATCCTATCCATTTCTTCAATCTGAAACTGATCAAACACACAATCAAAATGAAATAATAATTATAGGTTATTAGAATGTGAAAGTTGGAAACAAAGAGGAAGGATCTGTAGTTGTAAAATATGACCTTGGTGGGAGAAATACTGGAAATTATGATCGAATTTTGCAATATCAATGACGTATTCATTGCAAATGGCTTTTTTTTCAACAACAGAAATGGCAACAATACAAGTGGACCTCACCAGATGGAATACATAGGAATCAAAATGACTAAATCTGTGGAAAGAGACAATGGAGAAGCTCAGTATCAGCCAAAACAAGAACAAGAACAGACTGTGGAACACATCATCAGTTACTCATATGAAATATCAGGCAGAAGCTGCAGGAAATGAAAACAAGTCCATGAGAGTCAACATATAGCCTTGAATATTATTGTAAAGAAACTTGTTGGTTTGGGCTAAACCTTGTACAGGAACAGAACAAATTATTTCATGGACTGTGGACTCAAGAAAACTTTTGAATTTAGTTGCAGTTTGGATGTTTTTAATAATTAGTACCTTACTGTCTTAGCTCACTAATCCCTAAGATATTTTAGGGATTAGTGAGCTGAGAAGGACTGGTGTTGGCCATTTTGAATCTGATGACCACATGGTTTATTACGCTGGAAATGACAAATTGAAGAGGAATGGTGTTGCATTCATTCTCAAAAAGAACATATCCAGATCAGTCATGAGGTACAATGCTGTTTGTGATGGGATAATATCTATGCACCTACAGGGAAGCCCAGTTAATACCACTATTATTCAAATTTACACATCAACCACTAAAGCCAGTGAGGATGAAACAGAAGAATTCTATGAACTTCTTCAATGTGAAATTGATCAAACATGCAATAAGGATGTATTGATCATTACTGATGATTGGAATGCAAAGGTTGGGAGCAAAAAGGAAGGATCAGCAGTTGGAAAATATGGCCTTGGTGATAGAAATGATGCTGGAGAATGAATGATAGAATTCTGCAAAATCAATGATTTATTCATTTCAAATACCTTCTTTAGACAGTATAAGAGACAAATGTACACATGGACCTCACCAGATAGAATACATAGAAATCAAATTGACTACATCTGTGGAGAGAGATGATGGAAAAGCTCCATATCATCAGTAAAAACAAGGCCGGGGCAGACTGTGGAACAGACCATCAATTACTCATATGCAAATTCAAACTGAGGCTAAAGAGAATGAAAACAGAGGCATGCGAGCCAAAATATGACCTTGAATATATCCCACCTGAATTTAGAGATCATCTGAAGAACAGATATGATACATTAAACATTAAAGACTGAAGACCAGAAGAGTTGTGGGATGACATCAAGAACATCATACATGAAGAAAGCAAAAAGTCATTAAGAAAACAAGAAAGAAGGAAAAGGTCAAAATGGATGTCAGAAGAGACCCTGAAACTTGCTCTCCAGTATAGAGATGCTAAAGCAAATGGAAGAAATGAGGAG